>NC_134362.1:44175174-44775174 GCF_048569485.1 Anomaloglossus baeobatrachus
GCTCTCGGAAGAAGAGGAGCAAAAAAACAAAAATGAAGAACGGAAAATCAATAAAGGGGTGAAGGGTGGAAAAAAGCTGCAAAAATCCTGTAAGAATTCTAATTCAGTCAGGAAAGAAAAAACAAGAGTGTGTATGAGATTTGGGAAATCTAATGGCTTTTACTGGCACTGTAAAAAGAAACTTTTAATTTGCATTAAAAAAAAGCTGCAAAAAAAAAAACCATAACATAAACAAAATGAGGAATTCTGAATATTTAAGGGTTCAAAAAAGAAAAGAAAAATGCAACCGATGAAAACAGAAACATCATTGACCTGACAAATGAAAAAAAAATAAAAAATCGAGACCTATTTTATTTAACCAGAAATGTTAAGAGGACAAGACTTGATTTCATGAGAACGCTGATCTATAATTTCTACCAAGAAGTCTATTTTTGCAGTTGGCATGAAAACCAAACATAAGTACTAATCTTACATCACATTTAGGCCAATTATGGGCAATTTACAGTATGGGGAGCGCAAGCTTTCTGTTCATATATAACATAATATTTCTCTTGGAGGGTGGAGATCTTATGTGATTGGGATTCTACTGGTTTCCTTGTAATATGGAAAACCTCAATTACAGTAATAAGGACTGTCGCATAATTTGTTCTACTTGTTGACCCTTCAGGTTGTGCACACAGTGGTTTGCGAAAGTTTTCACCCCCTTGACGTTTTACCTATTTTATTTCATTACAACCTGTGTTTAAATATTTATGTAATCCGATTTACATCTGACCCATCAGCACTTAAGGCTGCTTTACACGCAGCGACATTGCTGATGATGTCACTGGTGAAAGCACCCGCCCCCGTCGGTTGTGCATCACGGGCAAATCGCTGCCCGTGGCACACAACATCGCTAGGACCCGTCACACGTACTTACCTGCCTAGCGACGTCACCGTGGCCGCCGAACCGCCTTTCTAAGGGGGCGGTTCGTGCGGCGTCACACGGCAGCTGTCCAATAGAAGCGGAGGGGCGGAGAGCAGCCGAAAGAAAGTGACGCCCATCTCGTTGCCGGAGGACGCAGGTAAAGTGTTTTTCCTCATTCCTGCGGTGTCACGCGTAGCGATGTGTGCTGCCTCAGAAACGATGAACAACCTGCGTCCTGCAACAGCAACGATATGTGGGATTAGAACGACGCGTCAACGATCAATGATCAGGTGAGTATTTTTGATCGTTAGCGGTCGTTCGTATGTTTCACACGCAACGACGTCATTAACGAGGCCGGATGTGCGTCACGAATTTTGTGACCCCAACGACATCTCGTTAGCGATGTCATTGCGTGTAAAGCCCCCTTAAGTCTAAGTTGGGGAAGTGAAGTAAGAAAAATATAGGCAAAACTTAAATTTATGGTATAAAATAAAGAAAAATTGCCAAGTGCATATGTATTCACCCCTTTTGCCATAAAGCCCCTAAAAATTTGTGGTGCAAGCAAATACCTTCAAAGTGTCCTGGGGTCAGTCAATATATACACACCTTTTCTGAAAGGCCACACCAGTAAGCAAGAAGCAGCACTAACCAAACAACACCATGAAGACCAAGGAGATCTGCAAACAACACCATGAAGACCAAAGAGCTCTCCAAATAACACCATGAAAACCAAGGAGATCTCCAAACAACACCATAAAGACCAAGGAGATCTCCAATCAACACCATGAAGACCAAGGAGATCTCCAAACAACACCTTGAAGACCAAGGAGATCTCCAAACAACACCATGAAGACCAAGGATATCTGCAAACAACACCATGAAGACCAAGGAGTTCTCCAAACAACACCATGAAGATCAAGGAGATCTCCAAACAACACCATGAAGACCAAGGAGATCTCCAATCAACACCATGAAGACCAAGGAGATCTCCAAACAACACCTTGAAGACCAAGGAGATCTCCAAACAACACCATGAAGACCAAGGAGTTCTCCAAACAACACCATGAAGATCAAGGACATCTCCAAACAACACCATGAAGACCAAGAAGATCTCCAACCAACACCATGGAGACCAAGGAGATCTCAAAATAACACCATATAGACCAAGGAGATCTCCAAACAACACCATGAAGACCAACGAGTTCTCCAAACAACACCATGAAGATCAAGGACATCTCCAAACAACACCATGAAGACCAAGAAGATCTCCAACCAACACCATGGAGACCAAGGAGATCTCAAAATAACACCATATAGACCAAGGAGATCTCCAAACAACACCATGAAGACCAAGGAGATCTACAAACAACATCATGAAGACCAAAGAGATCTCCAAGCAATTCAGGGACAAAGTTTTTGAGAAGTACAAGTCAAGGTTGGAGTCTAAAAAATATCCCAATTTTTGATGATCTCCAGGAAGACCATCAAATCCATTATTATCAAATAGAAAAGAACATAGTACCATAACAAACCTGCCCACCAAAGCCCTCAGCCTAGGCAAGGAGAGCATTAATCAGAAAAGTAGCACAGAGACCAAAGGTAACCCTGAAGGAGCTGCAGAATTCCCAAGCAGAGACTGCAGTAACTGTCCACACGACGACCACAATAAACCTTACACTCCGTAAACCTGGCCTTTATGGAAGAGTGGCCAGAAAAAGCATTTACGTACAGCCAAAATTTGGAAGGCTCATTTTGATTTTGCCGATCGACATGTGGGAGACTCTCCAAATGTATGGAAGAAGGTGCTGTGGTCAGATGAGACTAAAATTGAACTTTTTGGCCACCAAGGTAAACGCTATATCTGGCATCAAAACAACACAGCTCATCACCTCAAGAACACCATCCCCACAGTGAATCATGGTAGTGGCAGCATAATGCTGTGGGGATGTTTTTTGGCAGCAGGGACAGGGAAAATGGTCTGAGTCAAGGGGTAGATGGATGGTGAGAAATACAGGGATATTCTTGAGCAAAACTTACAAACCCATCAAATTTTTAATTTTTCAGGTCCAATTCATCACATTGCAATGTACGGACTGATCTTGTAGACTGTAAGCCCTCGCCGGCAGGGACCTGTATCCTCTTGTACCTGTCTGTGTCTTGTATTGTTTATGATTATTGTACTTATCCCTATTATGTACACCCCTTTCACATGTAAAGCGCCATGGAATTGATGGCGCTATAATAATAAATAATAATAATAAATCGGCGGCTCTCCAGGCATGGCATCATCGTCCGTGTTATATGGCTCTGTGACTGCGCCCTCAAAGTACCTTTTCTTTCTTGTCTTATGCTATTCGTTGTCATATTTCTTTTTGTGTCAAATTCATCAAAATGCTGCTTATTGTCATTCTCCTCCTTCCTTTCTCCATGGGGTTTTATAGGCAGCAGGTGTAGTTTCATCCCTCACTGCAGACAGATCTGTAGACAGATTTGAACAAAAATAACATGTATATAGAAATTCTGAAGAGATTTGACGCCATTTAGCATCATTTAGAGATGATTTAAGAGTCTTAACACTAAAGGGTGCTTTACACGCTGCGACATCGCTAGCGATAGCGATAGCTAGCGATGTCGTGCGCGATAGCACCTGCCCCCATCGTTCGTGCGACATATGGTGATTGCTGCCGTAGCGAACATTATCGCTACGGCAGCGTGACATGTACATACCTTTGCAGCGACGTCGCTGTGACCGCCGAACAATCCCTCCTTCAAGGGGGAGGTGCGTTCGGCGTCATAGCGACGTCACAGCGGCATCACTAAGTGGCCGCCCAATAGCAGAGTAGGGGCGGAGATGAGCGGCTGGAACATGCCGCCCACCTCCTTCCTTCCTCATTGCTGGTGGACGCAGGTAAGGAGATGTTTGTCATTCCTGCGGTGTCACACATAGCGATGTGTGACGCCGCAGGAACGACAAACAACCTCGATACTGACCAGACAACGATTTTTGGTAAATGAACAACGTGTCACAGACCAACGATTTTTGCCGCTTTTGCGATCGTTTAAGGTCGCTCATAGGTGTCACACGCTGCGATGTCGCTAACGACGCCGGATGTACGTCACAAACACCGTGACCCCGACGATATATCGTTAGCGATGTCGCAGCGTGTAAAGCACCCTTTAGTCTCTTTAGGTAATATATGATGCCTAAACATATTACTTGGCAAATGGTCACTGATCAAAAGAAGATCTAAAGATTGTGATGGGGTTACTCACTTAGGTTGCTTCTCGACAACAGGATCACTTTTACTTAAAAAGTCCAACAGGTTTATTCAACATCACATAAACCTGTCCAGGAACATAACATTAGCCTTGTTCTGGCTTCAGAGGAACATAAACATTGCAATGAATCACGGTCTGTTTCCCTTGCGGTACGCAACTTCTCCTTAGAAGAAGTGGACTTCTCAGGAGTCTCCACACACTGCCCCTGTCATCACAAGCAAATTCTATTCTCTCTCTCAGAGATTCCTTCCAGAGGCTTAACAACCTCCACACACTGACCATGTGTCAAACAAACAGACACCGTTATAACACATGGGACACACCCAAGAGTGGAGGCATGTCGATAGCCAGACATACCCTAATAATTCTCATAGTACTACAGGGATTAGCATCATCATCTTAAAAGCCATAATAAAAAGCTGTGCTGTTTTATGGAAAGCATTATACATCCTTGATTTATACAATAAAAAGATGTATTATGCATAACAAAATTTGGGTGGTAATAATCATTTTACAGATACACATGATAAATTATTATAGTGTTTTTATTCTTTTTTTCAGTTTGTAAAATCTGGAATGTAAATTTGATCTTCAGATTATATTGCACAGAGACAGCACTAATGATATGAATAATATCTCTAGACACATTGAGGTTTACATGTTTTATTTTGCAGTGAAAAAGAAATGGAGAATTAAAAAAAACGACACGTACTCACCTACTGGACCCCTGCTAATTACTATCAGCACCAATGCCTGTGTTTCCTGCCGGTCTCCCTTGCCTTCTCTTCCGGCAGAGTACATCACCACGACCACTGACTGGCTGCAAGCTTGACATTCCCAAGCCAGAAAAGAGACTTTCTAACATTCACGCATGTGACTTTATGAATCAATTATGGTCGGTAGAGGTCCAGCGCTCATACATTCTTATACTGTGGACAAGTGATAAATATATTTAGAGAAAAAACCCTTTTCACCATCCACATGTGCATTTGAAGTCTTGAGTAATGCTGATCTTGAAAATCCTAACTAAAGTTCCTGACCTTTATGAACAAAGCGTATTTCCACTTTGGGCATTTCTTCAATTGTTGTTAAGTTGACCTGGTCATTCTATTAGAATCAAGACTTCAAGACGTTATCCACTACCCTAACTCGTTTCCTCATCAGTCATCATATTATATGTGCCACTAAATGCATACATAATCTTATTATAGTAATATAAAGCTTTTATCATGCTGATAGCATCACTAGGTGTCTCCCAACAGCAGCTCTGATGTTTACATCTATCACTTCCTTTCCACAGGCTTACTAAGTTCTATTAGTACAAGTTCCATTATGCATTGCAGTAGCCTGTGATCCATCACTTAGCTCACTCCCTCCCTTCTCCACCCTGTGCTATTGACGATATTGGGCAATACTAAATGTCAGCGTAGCCCAGGGTAGGTACTAGCACTTCTGGCAATTATCAGAAGACCAATATAGTCCTGTCACTGTGTATATTATGCAAATTTTGGTGCTTTTCAGCTGTTGAAATCAGTGATTGGATTACCTAAACCCTTTGCTAGTGAAGTGCTGTAATCTACTTTTCCAAAGAAAAGGTGTCAGCCCCTGGTTTTAGTGCTGAATTAAACTGTCAGCACAGCTTCTGAAGCACACTAATTGTGATTCACCCCAAAATGTCTACAACCACCATTAGGAGCCCAACTTCCATTCATTTGGTCTGATTTCTCTACTGGAAAAGGAAGTATCAAAGGAGGAAGAAGAATCTGCATAACAATCCAGTACTATGTGATCCCTGCTGAGACGCTATACATCCAAAACAAGTTTATTACAAAAGCTATTGTTTTGAAGAGCTATGATAGCAAGGGTTGAAAAAGTAGTGGAAAATCACTTTAGCCCAAACTATGGGATAAATCTTATTCTTTGCTAAAATTGAGACAACATCTCTGAAGTTGAGGACTTAGAGAGTTGTCTTGACTGGTTGACCATAGCATGTGTCACGCTCCCCGGGTCCCGATGCCGCCTCTCACTCACCGCTTCGGTCCCCTGTCCTCCTGCTCACGACTCCTCGGCTCACTCCCCCTCTTCTGGTCACGTCCCCCGTGCTTCTTGTCCTTCGATCCCGGCGTTCCCCTGCGACCCAGGACACACCGTCATGCTCTACTGCATCTTCTGCACCGCTTCCTGCTCTGGTCTCCGGCACACGGGACTCGCGCATGCACATTAGGGCGCGCGCGCGGTCACTGAACTCTTCTTAAAGGGCCAGCGTCCCAGAAACAGGATATTGCCAAATACAGGTACAGGGTATATTAGGATCTCCTTTCCATGGGGGCGGTGCCTGATCAACGTGTTTCATTAGCTAGGTGTTCAGGTCCCCCCTTGCCTTGTCTCCTATTAACCCTGTGTCTTTCGAGGAGCCAGTCGTGCCACGCTAACCTGGTCCTGACCACGGCTTGCCCAGGAAGTCTTCCGGTGACTGTCGGCTGTGAACTCCACCATCTCCTTCAGCCTGAACCCGTCTCCGATCCCCGACTTCTCCTGGTGACCTCTGCCCTCTCGTGCAGCTGGATCCAGATCCCGCCTGACGACTCTACCCAGCACCTGAATCTGAGTCCCGTCGTCTGGACCGTCTCCAAGAGCTCCATGGCCCCAGAGACATCTTCATACCAGTCTCCTGAAGGACGCTGATCCTGTACCTCTAGTGCTCCGGCTACCATGCACCTAGGCCCTCTGGTGGGGTGATCGGACAGTCCCTGTACAGGGGTTAGCTCCGGGTTGCCTCACTGGGGGAGTCCGGTGCACAGCCCAGAGAATCCACCACCAGGACATAACAGCATGCTACTTCATTTCTGGCCGATGCAGATGGGAAGCCTCCCTATCCCACCCATACACTTCCGGTTTAGCCATCTCAGTCTGGTGGTCCTTACAGAACCATGCTAGGAGCAGTTGTGGCGTCCCAGGGCTATGGGGTACTCTGTTCCGGGCCTCGTGTAACTGGCAATGTGTCACAGGTGCAATGGCCGGTGCCCGGTTCTGTGACCCTGGGGGTCGCTTTTAAAAGGGGTTTATATACAGGGGAATAGTTAATAAAGTTTATGTCGTGACACCACTTGCAGGTTGCGGTTATGGTGATGGAACTACTGCTGCACACTCTCTCTGCTGGGGCTGATGTTGATGGCAGCCTGGATGTTGGGCCCTCCGCAAGTAGGGCTGAGGTCCCAGGGGGTAGGTGATAGAGTTAGGCGTGGAAATAAGGTAGGCCACACGAGGGGTTGCTGTGTAACTGGTTCTCTTTACTCACAGTGGCTGGTATCTGGTACCCGGAGGAAGGCTGGTATTCACCTCTGGTTCCCTTAGTTCCAGTGCTGGGTTGGTGACCTGGTAGCTTATTTCCCCTGCATCTTTCTCAAGTTGGTGGGTCCCCGTGGCTTGGAGCGTGTGGGGGTCCCCTTCTGTTAGTCTCTCAGTCTCTCGTCCATATGGCGGGCAGTCTGAACCCCGTAGGGTCGATGTTCCATTCCGGTCCCTTGTTCTCCTGTTACTGCTGGTGCCTCCGGACTTCTAAGGTCAGTGGGGTCCTGGATGGTCCTCTCACTGTGCAGATTTTATCATGTCTGCCTGGAGCGTTTGCCTGACCTACACCCGTCGGTGCTATGGTTCCGAGAGGACTTCACTATACTCCACCGGCAACCACATGCCTGGGCCCTCAGGTCACCATTACACTCCCGTGTCAGAGCAGTTACGTCCGTCTCCTCTATCTTCCACTTACTAACTCTCAACCTGGTTGTCGTCTAGTGGACTGGATCGGCTCCACCCCTGGCTGGCCATCCATTGGGTCCAATTCTAGTCTGTCACCAGTTTTTGGGGATGGGGAACATTTTTTGTTTTTGTTTTGCTGTTACCGGCACTGGTCTTCCAGGTCCCTGGGGGTAGGCCCTGCATCTTTGGCAGGATGCAGTACCCTGTAGTGCTTTGATGGGTTCAGGGGCGCTACACAGTCTCATTAGTGTGTCCTGGCAAGCCATCTACTACATTAGGCAAAAATAGTTTCTCTTAACAGGACTACTTCTGAATGACATATGCCAGCCACTGGCACCGTTCTTCGGCTGAATACGGTGGCTGGACAGAATTCTAAAATGCCCAAGAGTCGTCCCTGGAGCAATAAATCATAAATCAGCAAAGAATACCAATATAAGTGGGGAAAAAAACAAAAAGCTATAACATCATACAGCACGTTAGCTGCAAAGATGAAAAACATAGGGTCCTCCTCCTTCGCTCTTTACATTTCAAGTAGCCTTTAGCATATGTCTATACTATTGACAATTTCCCAGTAAACTCAATTCGACATCATGTCACTTTGAGATATTTACCTATGGTAAGGTACTTAACTGCATTGAGCGGCAGCTCATCAGTCGCCCCACTCAAGTCCAGAACATCTCTAAATTACATAATAATTCTGAATACAGAACATATAGTTCTCAAGTGCAGCTGCAAGGATCCAGCTAACGATAATAATCTATAAACTCATTACTTGTAATTCTTTGAAGACCCCACTCATGTCATTTCTGCCCTACTACAGTAAGTATATATATCTATAGATTTCTGAGAACAATTATGTAATGGTAGTTACATTAATGACAACTAGATTCCTGTTTACATCTTGGTTAGATACTTTCTAACCACTGAACCAAGTCAATAAAGAGAAATCTCAATACAGAAGAATTATTATATATAGCAGTGTAATCACTGTGCACCCCCGGTCCTGACCTTTTCACCACGTGTCACTCATTGTTTATATACTTTTTTGCTCTTCTTAGGGAATCAACACGTATAAAAAGTTTGGCCGCTCTTTTTTGTACAAGGGATATATGCAAACCACACTGTAATTAAATTGCCACCGCTGTAATAAATTACTTATAAATAAATTGTAATTATCTCACCAAATTTTTCAGGTGCCACTTTCTATTGAGATCACTGGGGTCCATTCATTCTCATAACGGAGCCCATTAAGAATCAGATATACCTCCCAACGCGTTTCGTTTATATGTACTCTTCGAACGAAACGCGTTGGGAGGTATATCTGATTCTTAATGGGCTCCGTTATGAGAATGAATGGACCCCAGTGATCTCAATAGAAAGTGGCACCTGAAAAATTGGGTGAGATAATTCCAATTTATTTATAAGTAATTTATTACAGCGGTGGCAATCAAATTACAGTGTGGTTTGCATATACCCCTTGTACAAAAAAGTGGGGCCAAACCTTTTATACGTGTTGGTTGTTTGTCTATTTTAAATTAATCGGTCAGTATGGCCTTACTTTTAAGAGATTATAAGTAAAAGTTATATTTTATCCTAAAATTTTTTATTTATTTTTTTTTTTATTTTTACTGCTTTGCACTTTGAGACTTCTTTGGAAATGTACCCAGTGGCTATTGTGTGTGTCTTCTTAGGGAAACTACAACCAACATCAAGTCCTATCTGCTATTAAAGGCAACATGCAATCTCCAACTGTAATGTTCTATTTGTAGTTGTATAATCTAGAATGATGCTTTTCTGCAATAACTGAGCACAATAGAGCACTAATTTTTGAGGCATAATATAGCAGCATATACAAGTGCATCTCAATAAATTAGAATATCATCAAAAAGTTAATTAATTTCAGTAATTCAATACAAAAAGGGAAACACGAGTATTATATAGAGTCATTACACACAGAGTGATCTATTCCTATATACTGTAGTATATAGAGTCATTACACACAGAGTGATCTATTCCTATATACTGTAGTATATAGAGTCATTACACACAGAGTGATCTATTCCTATATACTGTAGTATATAGAGTCATTACACACAGAGGGATCTATTCCTGTATATTATATAGAGTCATTACACACAGAGTGATCTATTCCTATATATTATATAGAGTCATTACACACAGACGGATCCATTCCTATATATTATATAGAGTCATTACACACAGAGGGATCAATTCCTATATATTATACTAGCTGTACTACCCGGCTTCGCCCGGGTTAATAACTGCTGTTAACAAAATAGAATGTATTAACAAAAATGTATTCTGCACACAAAAACCACAAAACAAATAGATAGAAATGTAATTATTTAAAGGCAAAAACTAAGCTCATAGAAGCTTTTCACAACATATATTTCAACACCACAGATATTCCACACAGATTTAACTAGATTGGCCAAGTAATGTGCTCCATCTGTCTCTTTCCAGATCTATCTCTATCCCCATCTGTCGCTTTCCCCGTCTGCCTCTTTCCTCGTCTGCCTCTTTCCTCGTCTGCCTCTTTCCTCGTCTGCCTCTTTCCTCGTCTGCCTCTTTCCTCGTCTGCCTTTTCCCCCGTCTGCCTCTTTCCCCATCTGCCTCTTTCCATATCTGCCTCTTTCCCCGTCTGCTTGTCTCTGTCTGTCTCTTTCTTTGTCTGTCTCTATCTCTCTGTCTCTTTCCCCATCTGTTTCTTTCCCCGTCTGTCTCTTTCCCCGTCTGTCTCTTTCCCGGTCTTTCTCTTTCCCCGTCTGTCTCTTCACCGTCTGCCTGTCTCTGCTTGTCTCTTTCTTTGTCTGTCTCTATCTCTTTGTTTCTTTCCCCATCTGTCTCTTTCCAGGTCTGTCTCTTTCCCAGGTCTGTCTCTTTCCCAGGTCTGTCTCATTCCCCGTCTGTCTCCCCGTCTCTTTGTCTGTGTCTTTTCCTGTCTGTCTCTTTCCCTGTCTGCCTGTCTTTGTCTGTCTCTATTTCTCTGTCACTTTCCCCATCTGTCTATCAAGGTCTGTGTCTTTCCCCATCTATCTTTGTCTGTCTCCTCCTTCCCTGTCTCTGTCCCTGTCTGCATGTCTGTCTGTCTCTTTCCCCATCTGTCTCTTTCCAGATCTTTCTCTGTCTGTCTCTTTCCCCGTCTGTCTCTGTCTGTCTTTTTCACCATCTGTTTCTGTCTGTCTCTTTCACCGTTTGTCTCGGTCTGTCTCTTTCCCTGTCTGTCTCTCTGTCTGTCTCTCTGTCTGTCTCTCTCTCTATCCGTCTCCCCACCAACATTTTATCACCTCACATATAAGCTTCTTATACTATGAATGTCTTTTGTTCCTATAGCTACCAATCACAGCTCCTACTAATAACCTGTAGTTCCAGGCTTCATTTACTTTAATGAAGGCATGTTTTTTGGAGAGTAACTGTAAAGTGCGGGGTTAAATTTTCCTGTCAAAACATAGTCTACGACGTTCCCTGGGTCACATGAGGTGTCTGTGCAAAATTTTGTGATTGTAAATGCGACGGTGCGGATACACTTTTTGTTTCACTTTTTCCCCATTATGTAGATAGGGGCAAAATTGATTGGTAAATTGGAACGCGCGGGGTTAAAATTTCGCCTCACAACATAGCCTATTACGCTCTCGGGGTCCAGACGTGTGAGTGTGCAAAATTTTGTGGCTGTAGCTGCGACGGTGCAGATGCAAATACACACACACACACACACATACGTATATACATACATACATACATACACACATTCAGCTTTATATATTAGATAGAGTCATTACACACAGAGTGATCTATTCCTATATATTAGATAGAGTCATTACAAACAGAGGGATCTATTCCTATATATTATATAGAGTCATTACACACAGAGGGATCTATTCCTATATATTATATAGAGTCATTACACACAGAGGGATCTATTCCTATATATTATATAGAGTCATTACACACAGAGGGATCTATTTCTACATATTATATAGAGTCATTACACACAGAGGGATCTATTCCTATATATTATATAGAGTCATTACAAACAGAGGGATCTATTTCTATATATTATATAGAGTCATTACACACAGAGTGATCTATTTCAATTGTTTATTTCTGTTAATGTTGATGATTCTGGCTTACGGCCAATGAAAACCCAAAAGTCAATAACTCAGAAAATTAGAATAATTACCACAAAACACCTGCAAAGATTTCCTAAGCGTTTAATATGGTCCCTTAAGCGGGCTTTACACAAGGCGATAGATTGTGCGATATGTCGTCGGGGTCACGGTTTTTGTGACGCACATCTGGCATACCGCACGACGTCGTCTCGTGTGACACCTCCTAGCGACGCAGTATCACTCACAAATCGTGAGTCGTGTACTTGTCGCTAGGTTTCATAAAATTGTTTAATTAAAATGGCGGAGGTTGTTCATCGTTGACGTGGCATCACACGTTGCTCCGTGTGACACCACGGGAACGATGAACAGCAGCTTTCCCTGCCTCCCGCTCAGCTCCGCCCCTCCGCTTCTATTGGACGCCTGCCATGTGACGTCGCTGTGACGCCGAGCGTCCCGCCCACTCCAGGAAGTGGACGTTCGTCGCCCACAGCGAAGTCGTCCGGAAGGTAAGTATGTGTGACGGAGGGTAAACGAGTTTGTGCGCCATGGGCAACTAATTGCCGTGACGCAAAAATGACGGGGGCGGGTACGATCGATTGTGCTATCGCACAATCTATCGTCTCGTGTAAAGCAGGCTTTAGTCTGGTTCAGTAGGCTACTCAATCATGAGGAATACTGCTGGCATGACAGATGTCCAGAGGGAAGTCATTGACACACTCCACAAGGAGGGTAAGCCACAAAAGGTTATTGCTAAAGAAGCTGGCTGTTCACAGAGTGCTGTATCCAAGCATATTAATGGAAAGTTGAGTGGAAGGAAAAAGTGTGGTAGAAAAAAGTTCACAAGAAACCAGGATAACTGCAGTCTTGATAGGATTGTTAAGAAAAGGCCAGTCAAAAATTTGGGAAGATTTACATGGAGTGAACTGCTGCTGGAGTCAGTGTTTCAAAAGCCACCGCACACAGACGTATCCAGGACATTGGCTACAACTGTCGTATTCCTTGTGTCAGGCCACTCATGACCAATAGACAACACCAGAAGTGTCTTACCTGGGCCAAGGAGAAAAAGAACTGGACTGTTCTCAGTGGTCCAAGGTGTTGTTTTCAGATGATTACATTTTGCATTTCATTTGGAAATCGCGGTCCCAGAGTCTGGAGGAAGAGTGGAGAGGCCACAATCCAAGCTGCTGAGGTCTAGTGTGAAGTCTCCACAATCAGCGATGGTTTGGGGAGCCATGTCATCTGCTGGTGTAGCTCCACTGGGTTTTATCAAGACCAAAGACAGCGCAGCTATCTACCAGGAAATTTTTGGGCATTTCACGCTTCCCTCTGCCGACAAGCTTTATAGAGATGGAAATTTCATTTTCCAGCAGAACTTGGCCCCTGTCCACTCTGCCAAAAGTACCAATACCTGGTTTAATAACCATAGTATCACTGTGCTTGATTGGCCATCAAACTCACCTGACCTAAACCCCATAGAGAATCTATAGAGACACCAGAGCTAATAATGCAGATGAGCTGAAGGCGGCTATCAAAGCAACCTGGGCTTTTACAGGCTGATCGCCTCTATGCCACATTGCCGCATTGATGCAGTCATTCATGCAAATGGAGCCACAACCAAGTATTGAGGCATTTACTGTACAGACTTTTCAGTAGGCGCCAACATTTCTGAGTGTAAAATCATTTTCAGTTGGTCTTATATATTCTAATTTTATAGATAGAGATAGAGATAATGACTTTTGGGTTTTCATTAGCTGTAAGCCATAATCAACATTAACAGAAATAAACACTTGAAATAGATCCCTCTGTGTGTAATGACTCTATACAATATATAGAAACAGATCCCTCTGTGTGTAATGACTCTATATGATATATAGGAATAAATCCCTCTGTGTATAATCACTCTATATAATATATAGGAATAAATCCCTCTTTGTATAATCACTCTATATAATATATAGGAATAGATCCCTCTGTGTGTAATCACTCTATATAATATATAGGAATAGATCCCTCTGTGTGTAATGACTCTATATAATATATAGAAATAGATCCCTCTGTGTGTAATGACTATATAATATATAGAAACAGATCCCTCTGTGTGTAATGACTCTATATAATATATAGGAATAAATCCCTCTGTGTGTAATGACTCTATATAATATATAGGAACAGATCCCTCTGTGTGTAATGACTATATAATATATAGGAATAGATCACTCTGTGTGTAATTATTCTATATAATATATAGGAAAAGATCCCTCTGTGTGTAACACACTTGGCATCGTGCTCTTCAACAAAAATGTTATTATGCAAAAGCTGATGTTTTATACTGTCAAGTTTTATAGTGTAATGTAAGAGTTTATCATGTTGGTAACGTTCAAGAGAGCCTCCCATAAAGGGAAGAAAATCTTTATAACGTTTACAAAAAAATGTACAAGTCTTAACCACTGTATTTTTGTTTTGTTCCAGCCCGAGGACGTGCTGGGATTTGCTGTGGGGGAGTGTGGCACCCCTGAGGCTTCAGTCACCACAGAGGTTCTGCACCTTATCCAGAGGTGTGGTATTCCATCCTGGGTAAGGAGGAAATTATCACCGGTTTACACAAAAGCACAACACCCAGGCTCAGAAACACCTCATCAGACATAGCAAGGGCATAATTATAACCGAAGCCAGGCTGGGGAGGTGGAGTCTTAGGAGTGGGAACACAGTAATACAAGTGAGAACACAGTGTGAAGTGTGGCGTCGGAGAGTAAGGAGCAGTGGAGGAATGAAGACCTTCGGCCTGGAGCTGGTGCAACTCGGCCTGGGCACAGACAGAAGGGTTCCTAGAGACCAATGGAAGCTAACCTTCCGTGGCCTTGTTCCACATATAATCTACAGGTGGAAGAACTTGGTCGCAACATGGGGCTAGAGGAGAAGAACCTACGTACTCCACTTGCAGAACCAGCGATTGAGGTGACTTCAAGCACCGCAGCCACACACCGCACACGAATTTGCTGGAAAGTGACCCAAAAGGACCAAGGGATAGAGCTTCACGCCACTCAATAGGGTCCAAGGGCACTGACACAGGGTTCAGTGACCGAGGGCGCAAGGCAGGAGGGCGAAGCAAGCGCTGAGATGACCAGGGAACGTATACTTAAAAAAGGTGCACTGGATTCGACCTCCGAACTACCCAGGATCGGCTGGAGCCCATCACAGTGGAACCCAGCACTCCAAAGGTGGTCACTGGCATGTCATATTACCCTGGAACCTGCTACAGTGAGTAAAAACCTCGAGACTAAATCCCTGTGTCGCTCCGTTATTCTCCTGTGCCTACAGCCCAGCAACCCCAGCCATCATAGACTACTACCACACCTATCTGCCCTGAGGCCCAGCCCTACCTGTGGAGAGCTACACCATCTAAGCTGCGTCACCATCTGCCCCGAGGAGCCCCAGCCCGCAGCGGTGGCACCTAACTTGCCGCATACCACAGGTGGTGTCACAAATAACCTGTCATCATCACTTTCCTATTTCCTAAACGACATGGCCGGGGTCACAGAGCCGGGCCATGCCACCGCGGCGCTCCAGGAGCAGAACCGCCGCCCGGTAACAAGTCAACCCACGGTCCCTTTGCGGGCGTGTCACATACACTCAGCTTTTCATATTTGACTAGCTGTAGTACCCGCCATTGCCCGGGATAGTAACTAAGTGTCTCTCTGTCTGTCTCCCTCTCTCTTTGTCTGTCTCCCTCTCTGTCTGTCTATCTGTCTCCCACTCTGTCTCTCTCCCTCTCTGTCTCTCTGTCTACCTAGAAACAACAAAGAGCCAGCACCAATGTGCACTAAGGCATCAAATATTCCAAACTGCATTATAAACATTTTTTTGAGATTTTTGGCAAAAAATTGCAATTTCTTGAGCTGCTTCGCCACGTCACGGCAAATCTCATTTGAAGCAGTCCTACACTAAAATATTTTTATAAAATGTGCCATGCGGCCTCACATATAAATAGCAGAACTGCTCTCAGCAGCACTCACCTGGTCTATTGCAGTCCCGTACCCATGACTGAGTCATGGCTGTGGGCGGGACAGGTCCAAGCAAATGCTGCATGAAGTATATATATAGCCTGTGGACAAAGCCTGATGACCCAATGTGAACAGTCACCAAACGCCAAAATCTATACAGATGGAATACATCCCAAATTGGGGTGCATAGCAAGGTGGAGGTCAACCACCGACCAATTCAACAAAGAAACAACAAAGAGCCAGCACCAATGTGCACTAAGGCATCAAATATTCCAAACTGCATTATAAAAATTTTTTTGAGATTTTTGGCAAAAAATTGCAATTTCTTGAGCTGCTTCGCCACGTCACGGCAAATCTCATTTGAAGCAGTCCTACACTAAAATATTTTTATAAAATGTGCCATGCGGCCTCACATATAAATAGCAGAACTGCTCTCAGCAGCACTCACCTGGTCTATTGCAGTCCCGTACCCATGACTGAGTCATGGCTGTGGGCGGGACAGGTCCAAGCAAATGCTGCATGAAGTATATATATAGCCTGTGGACAAAGCCTGATGACCCAATGTGAACAGTCACCAAACGCCAAAATCTATACAGATGGAATACATCCCAAATTGGGGTGCATAGCAAGGTGGAGGTCAACCACCGACCAATTCAACAAAGAAACAACAAAGAGCCAGCACCAATGTGCACTAAGGCATCAAATATTCCAAACTGCATTATAAAAATTTTTTTGAGATTTTTGGCAAAAAATTGCAATTTCTTGAGCTGCTTCGCCACGTCACGGCAAATCTCATTTGAAGCAGTCCTACACTAAAATATTTTTATAAAATGTGCCATGCGGCCTCACATATAAATAGCAGAACTGCTCTCAGCAGCACTCACCTGGTCTATTGCAGTCCCGTACCCATGACTGAGTCATGGCTGTGGGCGGGACAGGTCCAAGCAAATGCTGCATGAAGTATATATATAGCCTGTGGACAAAGCCTGATGACCCAATGTGAACAGTCACCAAACGCCAAAATCTATACAGATGGAATACATCCCAAATTGGGGTGCATAGCAAGGTGGAGGTCAACCACCGACCAATTCAACAAAGAAACAACAAAGAGCCAGCACCAATGTGCACTAAGGCATCAAATATTCCAAACTGCATTATAAAAATTTTTTTGAGATTTTTGGCAAAAAATTGCAATTTCTTGAGCTGCTTCGCCACGTCACGGCAAATCTCATTTGAAGCAGTCCTACACTTGCTATGCACCCCAATTTGGGATGTATTCCATCTGTCTAGATTTTGGCGGTTGGTGACTGTTCACATTGAGTCATCAGGCTTTGTCCACAGGCTTTTTACTTCATGCAGCATTTGCTTGGACCTGTCCCGCCCACAGCCATGACTCAGTCATGGGTACGGGATTGAAATAGACCAGGTGAGTGCTGCTGAGAGCAGTTCTACTATTCATATGTGAGGCCGTATGGCACATTTTATAAAAATATTTTAGTGTAGGACTGCCTCTAATGAGATTTGCCGTGACGTGGCGAGGCAGCTCAAGAAATTGCAATTTTTTGCCAAAAATCTCAAAATTTTTATAATAAGTACAGTTTGGAATGTTTAGTGCTGAAGTGCACATTTGGTGCTGGCTTTTTGTTTTTTCTTCATTGAATTGGTCGGTGGTTGACCTCCACCTTGCTATGCACCCCAATTTGGGATGTATTCCATCTGTCTAGATTTTGGCGGTTGGTGACTGTTCACATTGAGTCATCAGGCTTTGTCCACAGGCTTTTTACTTCATGCAGCATTTGCTTGGACCTGTCCCGCCCACAGCCATGACTCAGTCATGGGTACGGGATTGAAATAGACCAGGTGAGTGCTGCTGAGAGCAGTTCTACTATTCATATGTGAGGCCGTATGGCACATTTTATAAAAATATTTTAGTGTAGGACTGCCTCTAATGAGATTTGCCGTGACGTGGCGAGGCAGCTCAAGAAATTGCAATTTTTTGCCAAAAATCTCAAAATTTTTATAATAAGTACAGTTTGGAATGTTTAGTGCTGAAGTGCACATTTGGTGCTGGCTTTTTGTTTTTTCTTCATTGAATTGGTCGGTGGTTGACCTCCACCTTGCTATGCACCCCAATTTGGGATGTATTCCATCTGTCTAGATTTTGGCGGTTGGTGACTGTTCACATTGAGTCATCAGGCTTTGTCCACAGGCTTTTTACTTCATGCAGCATTTGCTTGGACCTGTCCCGCCCACAGCCATGACTCAGTCATGGATACGGGATTGAAATAGACCAGGTGAGTGCTGCTGAGAGCAGTTCTACTATTCATATGTGAGGCCGTATGGCACATTTTATAAAAATATTTTAGTGTAGGACTGCCTCTAATGAGATTTGCCGTGACGTGGCGAGGCAGCTCAAGAAATTGCAATTTTTTGCCAAAAATCTCAAAATTTTTATAATAAGTACAGTTTGGAATGTTTAGTGCTGAAGTGCACATTTGGTGCTGGCTTTTTGTTTTTTCTTCATTGAATTGGTCGGTGGTTGACCTCCACCTTGCTATGCACCCCAATTTGGGATGTATTCCATCTGTCTAGATTTTGGCGGTTGGTGACTGTTCACATTGAGTCATCAGGCTTTGTCCACAGGCTTTTTACTTCATGCAGCATTTGCTTGGACCTGTCCCGCCCACAGCCATGACTCAGTCATGGGTACGGGATTGAAATAGACCAGGTGAGTGCTGCTGAGAGCAGTTCTACTATTCATATGTGAGGCCGTATGGCACATTTTATAAAAATATTTTAGTGTAGGACTGCCTCTAATGAGATTTGCCGTGACGTGGCGAGGCAGCTCAAGAAATTGCAATTTTTTGCCAAAAATCTCAAAATTTTTATAATAAGTACAGTTTGGAATGTTTAGTGCTGAAGTGCACATTTGGTGCTGGCTTTTTGTTTTTTCTCTCTGTCTACCTGTCTGTCTCTGTCTGTCTCCCTCTCTGTCTGTCACTCTCTCTGTCTGTTAATCTGTCTCCCGCTCTATCTCCCTCTCTACAATAAGGATAACGTTTGGAACACCATTCTAAGTCTGAACTGGGTGCAAAAACCTAAAAAAACTAAAAAAAAACTAAAAAAAACATCACTATGGGGAGATAAGGTATGCACACCAGTGACTATGTAAGGGGAATACATGGAATAGCAGAAACTGCTGTGTGAATACTGACTTGAAAAATCCAATAGCTATTTGTAAGAATGAAATGTGAAAAATGGAATCTGCATTACTGCCATGAACATATGAATCAAGAGAAATTTAGCTACTGAATTGATCAATGCAATAGAGCCCCAACACTACGCCAAAGTATTTCTCTACGTTGGGGTCCCTAGCTTGTGTGTGTCCTCTCATGCAGTTAAAAAACCTACCGTGTATGGGAAGCTGAGACCCAGGCTATATATGCGTATGATATGGATTGGCAATAGGTGTGGTTGGGGAGGGTTCCCAAACGAAAAAAATACTAACAATAAGGATAACGTTTGGAACACCATTCTAAGTCTGAACTGGGTGCAAAAACCTAAAAAACATCACTATGGGGAGATAAGGTATGCACACCAGTGACTATGGAAGGGGAATACATGGAATAGCAGAAACTGCTGTGTGAATACTGACTTGAAAAATCCAATAGCTACATGTAAGAGTGAAAATGTGAAAAATGGAATCTGCATTACTGCCATGATCATATGAATCAAGAGAAGAGAGTGATGTTTTTTTAGGTTTTTGCACCCAGTTCAGACATAGAATGGTGTTCCAAACGTTATCCTTATTGTTAGTATTTTTTCGTTTGTGAACCCTCCCCAACCACACCTATTGTCAATCCATATCATACGCATATATAGCCTGGGTCTCAGCTTCCCATACACGGTAGGTTTTTTAACTGCATGAGAGGACACACACAAGCTAGGGACCCCAACGTAGAGAAATACTTTGGCGTAGTGTTGGGGCTCTATTGCATTGATCAATTCAGTAGCTAAATTTCTCTTTATTCATATGTTCATGGCAGTAATGCAGATTCCATTTTTCACATTTCATTCTTACATATAGCTATTGGATTTTTCAAGTCAGTATTCACACAGCAGTTTCTGCTATTCCATGTATTCCCCTTACATAGTCACTGGTGTGCATACCTTATCTCCCTCTCTGTCTGTGTGTCTCCCACTCTATCTCTCTGTCTGTCTCCCTCTCTGTCTCTCTGTCTACCTGTCTGTCTCTCTGTCTGTCTCTCTCTTTCTCTGTCTGTCTGTCTGTCTCCCGCTCTATCTCCCTCTCTGTCTGTCTGTGTCTCCCACTCTGTCTCGCTCCCTCTCTGTCTCTCTGTCTACCTGTCTGTCTCCCTCTCTGTCTGTCTCTCTCTCTGTCTGTCTATCTGTCGCCCGCTCTATCTCCCTCTCTGTCTGTCTGTGTGTCTCCCACTCTGTCTCTCTGCCTCTCTGTCTCTCTGTCTGTCTCCCTGTCTGTCTCCCTCTCTGTCTCCCTCTCTGTCTCTCTCTCTGTCTCTCTCTCTGTCTGTCTGTCTCCCGCTCTATCTCCCTCTCTGTCTGTCTGTGTGTCTCCCACTCTGTCTCTCTGTCTGTCTCCCTCTCTGTCTCTCTGTCTACCTGTCTGTCTCCCTCTCTGTCTGTCTGTTTCTCTGTCTGTCTATCTGTCTCCCGCTCTATCTCCCTCTCTGTTTGTCTGTGTGTCTCCCACTCTGTCTCTCTCCCTCTCTGTCTCTCTGTCTGTCTCTCTGTCTGTCACTCTCTCTGTCTGTCTATCTGTCTCCCGCTCTATCTCCCTCTCTGTCTGTCTGTGTGTCTCCCACTCTATCTCTCTGTCTGTCTCCCTCTCTGTCTCTCTGTCTACCTGTCTGTCTCTCTGTCTGTCTCTCTCTTTCTCTGTCTGTCTATCTGTCTCCCGCTCTATCTCCCTCTCTGTCTGTCTGTGTCTCCCATTCTGTCTCTCTGTCTGTCTCCCTCTCTGTCTACCTGTCTGTCTCTCTGTCTGTCTCCCTCTCTGTCTGTCTCTCTCTCTGTCTGTCTATCTGTCTCCTGCTCTATCTCCCTCTCTGTCTGTCTGTGTGTCTCCCACTCTGTCTCTCTGTCTGTCTCCCTCTCTGTCTGTCTCGGTCTGCCTCTCTCTTTCTCTCTGTGTGCCTCTCACATTCTTTCTTTGTCTGTCTGTGTGTCTGTGTTTCTCTGTGTGTCTCTGTGTTTCTCTCTGCTTCTGTGTGTCTTTGTCTCTGTGTGTGTCTCTGTCTGTGTGTCTCTCTGTCTCTGAGTGTCTGTGTTTCTGTGTGTGTCTCTGTTTATGTCTATGTCTCTGTGTTTCACTGTGTGTGTCTCTATGTGTCTCTGTCTGTGTGTCTCTATGTGTCTCTGTCTCTCTTTCTGTGTGTCTCTGTGTGTGTCTGTCTCTATTACCTCACACATGAGCTTCTTATACTAAGATTAGCCTTTGTTGGGGTTAAATATTCCCCTCAAAACATAGTCTATGACGTTCCCTGAGCCTTATGAGGCGTCTGTGCACAATTACGTGATTGTAAATGCGACGGTGCGGATTCTTTTAGTGGAGATACAGACATACATACATGCACACACACCGCCTTATATATTAGATTATATATATACATATATATATATATATATATATATATAAAATGGGCAATAGATATTTTTCTTTTAAAAGAGAAAACTATCTAATCCCATAAGTAAAAGAAATATAGATGCATGGTCACATTATTATCTTTTACCAACAAAACAAACAGCTTTTACACTGCCTCGAACATAGTATTGGTCCAAAAATGCAGAAATAATCCCGTAATATTTCATCATGGTTAAAATAAGCTATATAATAAAATACAGGAGCCCATGACCTGGACTTTATTGCTGGATATTCTATTTTCTGCATTCATGAGAGGTTGGAGTGATAAAAATGACTTTTCTGTGGTTTTACATCGCCACCTAGTGGTTATTTCCAATTTACAGATGCCTCAGTGAAAAAAAAAATCCACATAAGGGAAATTTTGTCTCATGCACTAGAGAGTTAAAGACATAAGAAAATAAATTTTGCAATACATTATTATTTGCAATGGGACTTTTTTATAGAACTGTCACCACTGCGGTGACACCAGAGAAGTGATGGGTTCTTGTATTCATTCAGTGGTTCCATTGACCACCTCCAACTGGAAAAAGTCGAAGTAACTACCGGTACTCCCTCCAATTGACCATGAACACGGTAGAAAACAGCGGTCAGCTGCCAACAATTCCAAAAATCACTAGGTTACTTTTCTGGTTAAGGATGTAGATGAATTTTTGCAGTGTATTTATCATCTTTTGCATGCTCAAGAGCCTTAGCTGTGTTTGTAAAAAAAAAAAAAAATGGAGAAGAAAAATATAGAAGAACAAAAAGTTTTCACCATAAAAAAATGCTTTATTATGCAAAACAAAGAAGCAAGAAAAAAAAAACAAAAAAACCCCCAAACCTGCAGCTGGTGACACAGTTGTAATAGGGGATGTGGGAAGCCATATCTATTAGACATTTGTGGCATATCTTGTGAGTGGCATACCTTCCAACTTTGAAAGATAAGAAAGAGGAACACACAATGATCGCGTGTGTGCACGCCTCGGCAGGTTTTATTTTACGCTGACTTCGCCCAGTCTTCTATGTGTCCACACAGAAATATTGCTCCTGGTTTGGCCCGTTACTATTTTCACATAGTATGGTACCGCTGTCATGTTCCCCATAGTGCCCAGAATACAATATGATGTCCCACCGTTCACTACATTGTTCCACAAACAGTATGGTACCCCTTTCATGGCTTTCACAGAGCATGGTTCCCACCCCCACAGTGCCATCCACACACATTTTGATACCCTCAGAGTGCCAACCAGATATAGTGATGGTGTTGTGGAGCCCCACATTACCTTCAGGTGCAGGTCGCCGCAGGGTCTCCACGGGCTTGGAAATCTTCTGGTCACAGGTAGGTTAATTTCAAAGGAGGATTCGTGACGCCACTCTTGGTAATTGCGGTCAGGGGGGTGACCACCACTGCAGTTTAGGGGATGCCTGGGGCTGATGGTAGGTGCAGTCAGATGTTGTAGCCTCCCGAGAGTGAGGCTGGCCCCAGGGCCCAGTGTAAGGGTGTAGTATCAAAGGTTGCAGAAAAACTCACACACAAACAGCAAAGTCTTTCAGGGTTTTTACTCACTTTCAGATGGCAGGGGTGAGTTAACCCGGGCGATGCTATGGTGGACCAGGAGGAACCAGGTATCCCTTCGGCTGATGTAGGGGTGACTGCTAACTCACCTTCCTAGCCCTTCTTCTTTTGAGGTGACCCCGACCTGAAGTCTTGCTGGGATCACCCAGGGAAGTCGCATACGCTGTTCTCCCCTTTCTGGCCCGTTTGCGGGCAGCGTGGACTTAGTTATTCTGCCTGCTTGCCGTCAGTCACTTATGGGCCTCTCGTTGCTGCTATAGCTGCGGAGTCTGTGTAAGTTTGGAGAGGCGCATAAAGTGCTCTCACCGGCAGGTTGAGCAGGCCAACTGAATGGGCCCCTGCTCTGGGGACCTGTACCCCATGTGGGCAGGTTCTCTACTGGCAGTCCCCGTACTCTGCCACCTCTCTGCACCAGGTGGTTTTCGGGCGGCACTACCAAGTAGCCCTTTCTCCCCCGCCAGCAGCCACGATTGGTGCAGTGTCGGTTTAGCTTCTCTGCACTCCACTTCCACTTCCTTACTCTCTCAGCTCTACTAGCCGACTCGACTCACTACTACCTCCCCTCTGTGCCTGCCTCTGCACACTCCCCTGTTCCCAGTGACACCACCCACCACTAGCTGGGAGGCGAGGGTCACGCCCCCTCCCTGAGTCTGCTCAGGAGTCCCCTCTAGCTGTGCGTGTGTTCTGGTTACTGGTGTTCCGTGTGTCCACACCCTAGTCAGCCTCTGGGATTACCTGTGTTGTACTGACCCAGCATGGGTGCAGTACCCAGTGGTGCCTGACCAGGTCAGGGGGCCACATTCCCCTTTAGTTACCAACAGCACGTCCTCGGGCTGAATAGACAAACATTTTAAAGTGCAAAACATTTAAAACAGTAAAACATGTAAAGGCATCATAAAAAACACTGTAAAACCACACCAGGTACCACTTTTCACCACCCTCCACCCACAAGTCCGTTACCCACCCAAAACCCTCTCAGGCGAGCTGCGTCTTCGGCCATTTCTGGCAGGAATGTAGAGGCAGCTTTCTTGGTCTGGTGGTTAACGGGTAAGCCTCCCTTGTGGAGCCGCGCCTTCAGCCTCTTCTGGCAGGAATGTAGAGGCGGCATCCACAGTCAGTCCAGGCAGGGTACCCACTTTGTGGTGGAGAGCCAAGCCCCATAAACAGGCGTGCTCTCTGGTCACAGACGACCCAGGCCCCATAAACGGGAGTGCTCTGATGGTGGTACCTCTGGGGTAACTATAAACACTGCGAGAGTTTGTGGCTATAGCCAGTTCATAGCCTAATGGTCCTTTTTAAAAGTGCACAAACCAGGTGCAAAATGTTTGTAAACAGGGTTCTCACATTACTTCATGTGGGCACATTTCTTGAACTTTTCTTTAAACATTGCAAACTTCAAAACTGGTCAACTTTCTTTTCTTGACTTACATGGACTCTCTTCTCTTATTACCAGGGCTTTGGCCTGTAGGGCTTTGACACCTGGACGTTTCTGTGTCTTTGTCTTCATCTGTAGTTGTGTCTAGTTCTAGCTCTCTTTATCTTGTTCTTTTTCTTTGTTGGCTCCTTTTTCTTTATCTGTTTCTGTTCCTTTATCTTGTGGTGTTGACTTTGGGGGTTGGGTAGAGACAGTAGGGTTGCAGTAAGGATTCCTTGGGCATGGTGTTACATCTAGCGCATACCATCCGCGTTCACCTTGGTGCTTGGTAAACTCTACCAGGTCTCCCATATGCAAATCCCGGCCAGGGTGCCCTCGGGCAAGTGGGAATGGACATCTCGTCGACTCACAAAAATGCCTTCTTTGACGCCGGGCGCTACAATAAAACCGTAACCAGATTTGAGGCTGAACTCCTCCACTACTCCACGGACCTCTAACCTGGTGGCGGGCTTTCCTGAGCGTCTGCTTCTTCTCCAAGTCCCGGGCGGTCACGTCTTCCTTCTGCCGGTCTGGGGACTGCTGCACAGAGGGTATTTTCGCTATGGTGCGGCGCCGTGCTCTGTTGGCTGGACTCTGCTTTACTGCCACCTCGCTGCCTGCGGGCTCCCAGGTGATATACATGCTGGGCATCATGATGGCCAGCGCTTCTTCCTCAGCAGGGAACGTCGGGCTCTCTTCATCCCAGCGAGAGTAAGGCAACATCTCGGCCTCTGGACCTCCCTCAACTCTGCAGGGTGCTGCATCTGTGGCGCCCTGGACTAGCCAGGTCGTCACAGGGACTACAACACAACACCCCCCACCACCCCGAGATAGGGACATCAGCCAGACACAAATCCTTGTTGCCTCCCTCCAGGGGCTGATGTCCACACCAGGTGGGGAGGAGCCAGGCGGTTGGCCCCGCCCACTGAGGAGTTCACAGTCCTGGAGGCGGGAAAAGGAAGTCAGAAAGGAAGTCAGTGCAGTTGAAGATAGGGAAGTGGTAGTGGAGGAGCAAAACTGACCGTGTCCGGGTACGTGGCCCGGGCACCGAGAGCAAGGTTGGCAGACGGTGGTGGCCGTCTGCAGGAGAGGCAGATCAACGCGGAACCGTAGGACCGGGGAAGGGCGGTGGCCCACCGGTACCGAACCGGGGAGCGAAGTGAAGCCAGCACAAACCGGCAGGGCCTGCGGACGCCGACCAGGCTTGGAGTCGCCGTTAAACAGGTCAAATCCGTTAGTGACCGGAACCCCAGGGGTTTCCAAACAGCCAAGACCCGATTGAAGGCAACCGTCCAAACAGCACAAGGGAAATACAGCTACCACCACAGCTAGAGTCACCAGGGCCAGAGCCTGCGGGCAAAAGGGCTCCTCCGGCGCATATCCATGCTGGGGAGTGGGTTACCGGTGGGAAGCCATCAGGACCGAAGATACACAAAAGGTGCAGGGAAAGGCAGCCACCACCAACTGTCCAGGAGAAACCACAGCAGCCGGCTGCGGGACCCGTCCAGCCAGCCGTTTGTTTTACCAGAGACTGTCCCTCCATTTGTGGCTGAGTGAGTACTACCGTGCCGACTGGCACAGCGCTGCGCAGCCCCAAGCGACCCTGCACCTTGCCAGCCCTGCTTCCCCGTCACCTCAACCGGGCCCCGGGACCACCAACCCCTACCCACGAAGGGGGGGGAAACATCTCAGCTGCTCCCTAACAACGCTCCCGGGATCCCCGTCACTATCAGCGGTGGTGCCCCAACCTCACCACAAACCGTGGGTGGTGTCACGGACCAAATCCCCAAACCAAACTACCCCCTTTTCACTCACGGGCGAAGAGCACCGCTCGAGTCCCCGGATCTGGCCCACCGCTCGAGCCACCGAGCAGTAGCAGCAGCAGCAGCAACGCCGGACCCGAGCGTGCAGCGCGAGCAGCGGCGCACCCCCCACCCGCGACAACTTGGCGTCACGAACAGGATCTTATCGTTCTACCGGCTGGTAGAGGTGCGCCTTGTGTCCCGCCGGTGGTGTCTGGCCGAAAAATTTCAGAAGCCGCCATCTTGGGCGCGAAGATTTTCCCGCTCGAGCGTCTTCTCGAGCAGTGGAGGCGCGAAAGCTGAAGCCCCGCTCCTGAAGAGGAGGTGCTGAGAAAAGACCAAGGGGGGATGCGGATGGAGAGATGGCGGCGTCCTCGGGTTGGAGCGCAGGAGCGTCCGCCACCGGAGCGTCTAAGCTCTGGGGGAACCGAGGAGGAGTAGCCTTTGAAGATTGCGGCCCGGGTAAGCTTCCCGCCGGGACCGCTGCTTGATTGGAGCGAGAGCTGGGCCGGTTCTGCTTGAAGGTGAGGGCGCAGAGCTTGCAGCAGCTGCTGGATTGGAAGGCGGAGATGCGCAGAATGGTTGCCGTGGTGTGGGCCCGCGAGCAAGGGGCTGCTACGGCCGTGCCGCGTCGCGATCAGGCCACCCAAGCTCCTGAACCAGCCTTGATTGCGTGGGAGCCGGGGGCCAGTACTGTAGCAGGAGGTCCAGAGAGAGTGGCGCTGATGGAAGAGGGGGTCCCGAGCGTGCAGCGAGAGCAGCGGCGCACCCCTCGCCCGCGACAACTTGGCGCTGCCCCCGCCACTGTTCCTAACGGTGATCAGTGGTTCTGGACTGCACTGCCTATGGAAGGAGAACCCGATGTACCGTCCGGTCCCTGAGTGGGCCAACCCCCTGCGGTGGTAGCCGCCCCAAACACAGCGGTCCCTCCGTTGCACCGTTGTCCCCGTTGGGACCACCAGTACTGTTACCTGTTAAATAAATGAATGAAAGTAATCAACCAAAGATGTCACCTGATTGTCGACAGTGATTGACCCGGCCGTTGTCAGCAAGTTGTCCCCGTAGGGACCCTTTGTTACCGTGCATAAAGAACTGCTTATGGACATGCCTGAGAATTCGCAGGGCAACCACAAACTAGTGGGGATGTAAATAAGCTGGCATGTTTCCGTTACCGCCTCCGGAGAAGCAGATTGGAGGAAGGGCCCGCAGCAGAGTAGGCTGGGGCCCGGCCACCACCTGGACCGGTGGCCATCCTCCGGGGGTCAGGGGTCCCCCCTGGACGTGGGGTCCCCTGAAGTGACCGTAGGGTACGAAACACCGTACCCGTTCCCGCTCGGGCAGCCTGGATCTGGACTGGGGTCAAGGGGTGCTGCCCACTTCTTAGGGGCAGCATCAGGGCCAGGTTGTTTGGGTGGGAGAGCGGAAGCCGACCGTTTTAATAAATATGTCTACCGTTTGTAACGTTAAAGTACCGTGCCTCCCGTTATGGGAAGATCCATAAAAAGAAAATGCTTTGTTGAATGTTTTTCGTATGTTTTTCTACCTTTTACAGTTAAAAAGAAAATAAAACCGGTGATGGACGGGCAACCCGCGGACGGTCTGCATTTAACCAAGGGGGAATGTGGCGCCCTGGACTAGCCAGGTCGTCACAGGGACTACAACAAACAGCCAAGACCCGATTGAAGGCAACCGTCCAAACAGCACAAGGGAAATACAGCTACCGCCACAGCTAGAGTTCCCAGGGCCAGAGCCTGCGGGCAAAAGGGCTCCTCCGGCGCATATTCACGCTGGGGAGCGGGTTACCGTTGGGAAGCCATCGGGACCGAAGATACACAAAAGGTGCAGGGAAAGGCAGCCACCACCAACCGTCCAGGAGAAACCACAGCAGCCGGCTGCGGGACCCGTCCAGCCAGCCGTTTGTTTTACCAGAGACTGTGCCTCCATTTGTGGCTGAGTGAGTACTACCGTGCCGACCGGCACAGCGCTGCGCAGCCCCAAGCGACCCTGCACCTTGCCAGCCCTGCTTCCCCGTCACCTCTACCGGGCCCCGGGACCACCAACCCCTACCATCGGAGGGGGGGAAAACATTTCAGCTGCTCCCTAACAACGCTCCCGGGATCCCCGTCACTAGCAGCGGTGGTGCCCCAACCTCACCACAAACCGCGGGTGGCGTCACGGACCAAATCCCCAAACCAAACTACCCCCTTTTCACTCCCGGGCGAGGAGCGCCGCTCGAGTCCCCGGATCCGGCTCACCGCTCGAGCCACTGAGGAATAGTAGCAGCAGCAGCGCCGGACCCGAGCGTGCAGCGCGAGCAGCGGCGCACCCCCCGCCCGCGACACATCCTCCTCTGGTTGTGCAAAAGTCTGCTCTTCAGCCTCCAGGCCTCTCCTCTCCCTTAAGCGCTGGGGATAGGCTTTCTTCAGCAGGCCAGGGTGGTGGGCTCTTCATGGGCATGGCAGCTGGTGGGACCGCTCCATGTCCAGGTGACCGCCTGGGGACGAGGTAGCGGTCCACCAAGTCCTTTGGGAACCGCGCACTCAGCTCCGCTTTAAATTTCAGAAATGCGGGGTCTCCTCCCGGCGGGGATGCAGAACCCGGTTCTTCAGTCGGCGGCTGGGGTGCGGTGGCCGTTTCTGCCTCGCAGACAGGGGTAGGTAACACTGGGGCCTGGTCTTCGCGGGCCGCGCATGACGTGGCTGTTGCGGCCTGGTCTGGTCTGGCCGGACAGGACGTCGCTTTTGCGGCCTGGTCTGGTCTGGCCGGACGGTACGTCGCTGTACTAGGCGTCTCAGCAGGAACCGCGGGCTTCGCAGCATGGATCGTGGCGGGCGTCGCCTCCGGGATCGCAGCAGGGATCTTCAAGGGCATCGCCTCCGGGATCACAGCAGGGATCTTTGCGGGCGTCGCCTCCGGTTTCGCAGCAGGGATCTTCGCGGGCGTCGCAGCATGGCGCACCACAAGCATTGCAGCGACCTCCAGTTGTAGCAGCTCCTGCGGGGTTGGTGCACTCGAGCGGGCAGGGGCAACGCGGGACTCACCCATAGGCAGCAGCATTGGGGTCTGGGTGGTTGTCGCCCAGTGTGGCACTTGTCGCGCGGTCTACCTCTCGTAGGCCCGAACCGCTGTAGCCATTTCCTGGAGCTCGGTGCATCCCTCTCTTATCTGCTGCACGACCCGGGCTTCCAGCCGGTCGCAGAACTGGGCAAGCTCCCAGTCCCACCAGGCAGCGGAGCTTGGCTCTGGGTCACTGCGGGCAGACGCCATTCTTCTTGCATCGTCGCTGCTCACCGGGTCCTCTCTCAGCTTTGCCTCTAGCAGCAGACTCGTGACTTGTCCTTCCTCTTCCACCAGCCTTGAACATCTCCGCTGGGTAAGGTCAGATCCACTCCCATCACTCACGAGGTGAGAACGCTGCAGGGGTTCTCTGGGTAGCCACACCTCTTCGTGGGGGGTAACTTCTGCTAGCACGGGCTGCTGTTGTTTCTTCGCGCGCTTTCCATGGTGGCAATATGGTGGCGCTTCAAATTTTTCGAACGGACCGCCAAGGCACATGGTCACCTGTCTTAAGAGGTCTAGTCCTTATCCTGTTCGTGACGCCAGAAATATGGAGCCCCGCATTACCTTCCGATGCAGGTCGCCGCAGGGTTTCCACGGGCTTGGAAATCTTCTGGTCACAGGTAGGTTAACTTCAATGGGGGATTCGTGACGCCACTCTCGGTAATTGCGGTCAGGGGGGTGACCGCCACTGCAGTTTAGGGGACACCTTGGGCTGATGTTAGTTGCAGTCAGATGTTGTAGCTTCTCGAGAGTGAGGCTGGCCCCAGGGCCCAGTGTAAGGGTGTAGTACCACAGGTCGCAGAAGAACTCACACACAAACAGCAAAGTCTTTCAGGGTTTTTACTCACTTTCAGATGGCAGGGGTGAGTTAACCCGGGCGATGCTATGGTGGACCAGGAGGAACCAGGTATCCCTTCGGCTGATGCAGGGGTGACTGCTGACTTGCCTTCCTGGCCCTTCTTGTTTTGAGGTGACCCCGACCTGAAGTCTTGCTGGGATCACCCAGGGAAGTCGCATACGCCGTTCTCCCCTTTCTGGCCCGTTTGCGGGCAGCGTGGACCAAGTAATTCTGGCTGTTTGCCGTCAGTCACTTATGGGCCCCTCGTTGCTGCTGTAGCTGCGGACTCTGTGTAAGTTTGGTAACGCGCGTAAAGTGCCCTCACCGGCAGGTTGAGCAGGCCAACTGAATGGGCCCCTGCTCTGGGGACCTGTACTCCGTGCGGGCAGGGTCTCTACTGGCAGTCCCCGTACTCAGACACCTCTCTGCACCAGGTGGTTTTTGGGCGGCACTACCAAGTAGCCCTTTCTCCCCCGCCAGCAGCCACGAACGGTGCAGTGTCGGTTTAGCTTCTCTGCACTCCACTTCCTTACTCTCTCAGCTCTACTAGCCAACTCGACTCACTACTACCTCCCCTGTGTGCCTGCCTCTGCACACTCCCCTGTTCCCAGTGACACCACCCACCACTAGCTGGGAGGTGAGGGCCATGCCCCCTCCCTGAGTCTGCTCAGGGGTCCCCTCTAGCTGTGCGTGTGTTCTGGTTACTGGTGTTCCGTGTGTCCACACCCTAGTCAGCCTCTGGGATTACCTGTGTTGTACTGACCCAGCATGGGTGCAGTACCCAGTGGTGCCTGACCAGGTCAGGGTGCGCCACAGTGTCACAGTGTACATTCCCCCATACACACTGCATGATACCTCCAAAGTATATTCCCCAACACAATTCATGATGATCCCAGAGTCCCCCTATAAAGTATGAAGCCCTCAGAGTACATTCCCTCTCATGCAGCATAATGCCCTCACAGTACATCCTACCCCACAGTATGATGATCCCACAGCATATTAATTCACACTATACCCACAGTACATTTCCCCCAAACAGTATAATGATCCCACCACATATTCCTACACATTATAATGTCCCACAGTACATTTCTCCAACACAATATGATGATCCCACCGCATATTCCTACACATTATATGATGTCCCACAGTACATTTCTCCAACACAATATGATGATCCCACCGCATATTCCTACACATTATATGATGTTCCACAGTAGATTTTCCCCACACAGTATGATGATCCCACCGCATATTCCTACACATTATATGATGTCCCACAGTACATTTCCCCCACACAGTATGATGATCCCACCGCATATTCCTACACATTATATGATGTTCCACAGTAGATTTCCCCCACACAGTATGATGATCCCACCTTTTTTCTACACATTATATGATGTCCCACAGTACATTTCCCCCACACAGTATGATGATCCCACCGCATATTCCTACACATTATATGATGTTCCACAGTACATTTCCCCCACACAGTATGATGATCCCACCTCATATTCCTACACATTATATGATGTTCCACAGTAGATTTCCCCCACACAGTATGATGGTCCCTCAGCATATTCCTACACACTATATGATGTCCCACAGTAGATTTCCCCCACACAGTATGATGATCCCACCGCATATTCCTACACATTATATGATGTTCCACAGTAGATTTCCCCCACACAGTATGATGATTCCACCGCATATTCCTACACATTATATGATGTTCCACAGTAGATTTTCCCCACACAGTATGATGATCCCACCGCATATTCCTACACATTATATGATGTCCCACAGTACATTTCCCCCACACAGTATGATGATCCCACCGCATATTCCTACACATTATATGATGTTCCACAGTAGATTTCCCCCACACAGTATGATGATCCCACCTTTTTTCTACACATTATATGATGTCCCACAGTACATTTCCCCCACACAGTATGATGATCCCACCGCATATTCCTACACATTATATGATGTTCCACAGTACATTTCCCCCACACAGTATGATGATCCCACCTCATATTCCTACACATTATATGATGTTCCACAGTAGATTTCCCCCACACAGTATGATGGTCCCACAGCATATTCCTACACACTATATGATGTCCCACAGTATATTTCCCCCACACAGTATGATGATCACACTGCCTTTTTCTACACATTATATGATGTTCCATATTAGATTTCCCCACACAGTATGATGATCCCATAGCATATTCCTACACACTATATGATGTCCCACAGTACATTTCCCCCACACAGTATGACACCCCCACAGTCCTCTACACACAAAACGATGCCCACACAATAGGGGCATCATCCGTAACACACAGAAATTTGGGGTCATCACTTTTGCACAACTCTAAGTAAACTAAATAGCATGGTGCAGAATAATAAATGCAGTCCCCAGTGCTAAACACCAGTTTTGTGCCCCGCCCCCAATTAATACAGTATTTCTTCTACCTTAACATAGCTATAGTCCTCTTCTTGTGCCCCCATGCAAAAATCAAGGATTCCTTGCAATACAATAATAATGCCCCTTGACCCTATACAATAATAATGTCCCCCTTGCCCTAACACAATAATAATGCCCCCTTGCCCCTATACAATAATAATGCCCCCCTTGCCCCTATACAATAATAATGCCCCCCCCCCCCGTTACAGTTCCCGTTTCTGGGGATCTGCCTGTCTCCTTATCCTTTGCTGTGGTCTGTCTATGTTATCCTCTTGGTCCCAGTTCTGTGTGGCGCTGGAGACTATGTTCTGATTCCATGCTACTGAGCATGTGCGAGCGCTGGAGACTAAGTCCTATCTTGGAGCCACTGCACATGTGCGGGTGACATCATCGCTGACACGTGGTGACATGTCTCTGACACCTTCTAAGCCGATTGGCCGCTGGTCATGTGCTTATGACGCTTTGCTTTGTGATAGGCCAGCGTGACGTCATTGCTGACGTTCTCGCAGCGGATTGGCTGGTGTCCTCCATCTTGGATGAGGCACAGAGTCTATAGAAGACCCTGACGCACGCCGCCCGGCGCTCAGTCCTCTTGGTTCCTGCATAGGAGTAGACGCTTTGTGCATGTCCCTTGCGGCACCTATTCTATCTAGGTGAGCGTTATCGGTAGGGTAACGCTCTTGTACCTTGCAGCTTATGCTGTGGTCCGTATCCTCGTACCTTAGTGGAGCGGACATAGGCAGGTGCTTGCTGCACATGGTCTGACTGGGCCTTGTGGTTCTACTCTGAGGTGAGCGCTATCGGTAGGGTAGCGCTCCTGTACCTTTCAGCCGTACTGTTGTCCGTGTCCTCGCACCTTAGTGGAGCGGACATAGGTAGGTTAGGTGGTCGTTGCCTTCTAGGGTAACGCTCCACTACGCTGCCTCCTGCAGCAGTCCGTATCCTCGCACACTAGGGGAGCGGTCATAGGAAGGAGTTTCAAGCTAGCAGCATTGCTGCTGTCCGTATCCTTGCACCACAAGTGGAGCGGACATAGGTAGGTGCCATATTGCACACACTACACCTAGTCTCTGTGACTGTTAACTGAGATAGTTGCTTTCACGCTCACAGTGTGAGACTTCTTTGCACTTTTATGTTGTATTCCTCGCTCTTTTGCATTTCCACTCCTATGTTATGCTAATAAGGTAGTCGCTGTGACTTAAACAGTATACGCAGCTATTGGCCTTGGTGACACTGTGACGCAACAGTGTCAGTACCGCTTTGGTGGTACAGGTTTCCCCTATCCTCTGCCATACTCTGCAGCAGAGCTCTGCACGGTGGACCCTGACTGTCGGATAGCCTTCCATTCCCTTATTATCCGACAGCCCCGTAACACCCCCCCTTGCTCCTATACAATAATAATGTCCCCTTTGTCATTGTCGTGCAGTGTTCTGCATTGCGCTCGTTGGGTGTCATGGTGGCGCTGGACTCTGGTCATGACTCGCCCACCCCAGGGCTATGGGACACCCGGTGCCGGGCTGGACTAGTCCGGTGGTAGTCAGTGGTGGCTGGGCCCGGCTCCGTGGCCCTGGTGGGTGTCAGTAGAATATGTGGCTTGCTTGTTAATGGTTGTGTTCGTGACGCCACCTGTGGTATGCGGCTAATAAGCCGCCGCTGCTGTGTGAGGCCTCCGGGATGATATTATGGCAGCTATGATGGTACTGCTCCCCACAGGTGGAGCAATGCCCGGGGCACAGTTGGTGCTTTTGAATGTCTATGCAGAGGAAATAACTGAGGCGACTTCAAAGGTGCAGTTCCAGTTCTTTACTCACAGTTCTCGTCAGGGCAGAAGGACCCTTGGACTGCTGGAACCTCTGTCAGGGACCTCCGTCTTCTGGGTGATTCAGAGTGTGAAATCCGGTACCCTTCTCTTAGTGTCTCCTTCTCTGCTGTCTTCACTAGCCTTGCCTTAGTTAAGATGGACCTGGCTCGGCCTCCACTACAGCCTCCAGGCTGGGGGGTCACCTGTCGGCTGATTACCCCTTTTCTGGACGGCTGCTATGGGTTCTGGCCCTGGGAGCTTACAACGTCCCTGGGCCTCGGTTTTTACTGTTTGGAGATTGTCTTTGCACTCCTCCAGTCTCTAGGGACCGTCCCCTGTCGCAGCTGGATCCCTCCACCGATGTCACTGTGGACCAGGCCACCGCAGCCTGCACCCCCGTGGCAGTTCTAGGGCCCTGCGTCCTTGGTACCCCTAGGCCTGCTCGTAGTAACTGTCAGGACTACCCGCGGCCCTGCGACGCCTTCTGTCTTCTACGTGGTGTCACCTGGACCTCTGGGTCCCAGGGTCTTCACCAGGAAGCGTCTCCTTCAGTTCCTCTGCTCCTGTCTGACTTGGAGCTTTCTTTCCTTCTTTCTTTCTTTCTTTTCTTTCTCCTCCTTGCCTGCCTCCAGCAGGCCTCCTCCTCCCTCCTTTCTCTCGTTCTTCTCCTCCAACTACATGCTGCTTCTCTCACTCCCTGAGGTAAACTGAAACTAACTTGACCTTCCTTTCTCTATCTGCTCTCTGGTGGCTCCTCCCACCTCCCCAGTTGCTAAGCTACCACCCTATGGGAGCAGGGATGGGTCTTACAGCCCCTCTCAGCATGCAGCATGGGAGGGTTGTCTGCCACTTTCCCTGGTCCTGTGTGTCCCTAGCAATGGGTGTAGTGTGGATTTACCAGGGGACCGGAGTTCACTCTCTTCCTCTCCCAGAATGGGGCATCACACCGCTGATGGGGTGCAATGACCTGTGGCGACGGAAGCCTCAGGGGCGCCACACTCCCCCACAGCAAATCCCAGCACGTCCTCGGGCTGAAAAACAACAAAAACATGTGGAGAACTGCAAAACATTTTTGTATGCAAAGTAATAAAACAATAAAACATTTCTTCCCTTTATGGGAGGCACATATCAGTAAACGTTGCGAACTTCTTATAAAGAAACTATGTGTGCACTTCCAGTTCATTGCACGGTTTGGGCACTTCCCCCATAATTCTGGTAGGGGGCACAACGGGTGCAACTATCTACATTTTCGGCTACAACAAGTCCAGTAGCCCGGCAGTTCGTTTCTTTCAATCAAACAATAATGGGACGAAATCAACCAGCCATTAAGTCCAATGGCCTGGTTACATAGGACACATAAACAACATACCAGCCACTAAGTCCAGTGGCCTGGTAGGACATAACACATACACTTCCACCGGGGCCCACATTCCAGTTCAGTGGCCCGGTAGCACATAACATGGGGGGTGACGTCTTCAAAAAGCATCAGGGGCAGTACAGCAGGAAAGGGTGTCATCTTCGAAAAGAATAAGGGGCAAAACACGAGGGACTTCTTCAAAAAGAATGAGGGGCTATGTACAGTTCAGCAACTCCTTACTTCTTTACTTCTTTACATGTAGGGATTCTTCTCCGGCTCCCCACCTGGCAGCAGGTAAACAGCGGTCAGCACAGTCTGCGTCTCCTGCGTGGCTGTAGCAGGCCTGCTGCAAGATGCTGCGGCCTGGGCCTGCTCTGAGGTAGTGCTGCTGGCTTGCATAGGGTTACTGGCTGGCGCGAGGCTGCTGGTTTGCAGGGGGTTACCAGCCATACGGCGCCACTCTGGCTCTTCTGGGGCTGCCTCCTTGTCTTGGCGGGCCGCGCCTGGCATGGCGGCGGCCTGGGTTGGAGTCGCTGCTGCGGTGAGATCTTGGTGGGCCGCACCTGGCGTAGCTGCGGCCCGGATCGGCGTCGCCGTGTCGGGCGTCTCTCCAGGGACCGCGGGCATGGCAGCGGGGGTTGGGGCTCTCGCGCCGGCAGGGGCATTAAATGACTCACCCCTCAGTTGCATCGCCGGTGTTCTGGTGGTCGCTGTCTTGCTGCAGGGTGCTGGTATCGGAGCTGCGGTCGTGGCACGCGCGCCTGCAGGAGGACCGGGCAGGAACCCCACCTGACAATCCGGGCTCCGCCGGCTGGGGGTGTCACTCTCTTTACCCGGCTCTGCAGCGGCGGCTGGATCTTCTCCGCTCTCCAGGACGCAGGACACAACCCGGTTCTGAGGTGCGTGTCCTGGCTCGGCCACTCCTCCTCTGGCCGCTCGTTGCTCGGCGTCCATCCTTTTAGCTTCTTCACGCGCCATCTTTTCTTCCTCCGCCTTCTATGGCGGGCACCGCTTCGCGCGCTTTTCTTGGACAAGGGGGCGGGGCTTCTCTTCGCGCCCTTTCTTCTTGCACGCCCCCCTTCTTCCCGCTCTCAGCAGCGCTAATGGCGGCGGTTTCTCAGTAAAGTACACAGTCTGTCACACGGTTCTCCAGGCGCACAGTACCCGGTTAGACCGGGAACGAAATCCTGTTCGTGACGCCAAAAGTTGACTCGCCCACCCCAGGGCTATGGGACACCCGGTGCCGGGCTGGACTAGTCCGGTGGTAGTCAGTGGTGGCTGGGCCCGGCTCCGTGGCCCTGGTGGGTGTCAGTAGAATATGTGGCTTGCTTGTTAATGGTTGTGTTCGTGACGCCACCTGTGGTATGCGGCTAATAAGCCGCCGCTGCTGTGTGAGGCCTCCGGGATGATATTATGGCAGCTATGATGGTACTGCTCCCCACAGGTGGAGCAATGCCCGGGGCACAGTTGGTGCTTGTGAATGTCTATGCAGAGGAAATAACTGAGGCGACTTCAAAGGTGCAGTTCCAGTTCTTTACTCACAGTTCTCGTCAGGGCAGAAGGACCCTTGGACTGCTGGAACCTCTGTCAGGGACCTCCGTCTTCTGGGTGATTCAGAGTGTGAAATCCGGTACCCTTCTCTTAGTGTCTCCTTCTCTGCTGTCTTCACTAGCCTTGCCTTAGTTAAGATGGACCTGGCTCGGCCTCCACTACAGCCTCCAGGCTGGGGGGTCACCTGTCGGCTGATTACCCCTTTTCTGGACGGCTGCTATGGGTTCTGGCCCTGGGAGCTTACAACGTCCCTGGGCCTCGGTTTTTGCTGTTTGGAGATTGTCTTTGCACTCCTCCAGTCTCTAGGGACCGTCCCCTGTCACAGCTGGATCCCTCCACCGATGTCACTGTGGACCAGGCCACCGCAGCCTGCACCCCCGTGGCAGTTCTAGGGCCCTGCGTCCTTGGTACCCCTAGGCCTGCTCGTAGTAACTGTCAGGACTACCCGCGGCCCTGCGACCCCTTTTGTCTTCTACGTGGTGTCACCTGGACCTCTGGGTCCCAGGGTCTTCACCAGGAAGCGTCTCCTTCAGTTCCTCTGCTCCTGTCTGACTTGGAGCTTTCTTTCCTTCTTTCTTTCTTTCTTTTCTTTCTCCTCCTTGCCTGCTTCCAGCAGGCCTCCTCCTCCCTCCTTTCTCTCGTTCTTCTCCTCCAACTACATGCTGCTTCTCTCACTCCCTGAGGTAAACTGAAACTAACTTGACCTTCCTTTCTCTATCTGCTCTCTGGTGGCTCCTCCCACCTCCCCAGTTGCTAAGCTACCACCCTATGGGAGCAGGGATGGGTCTTACAGCCCCTCTCAGCATGCAGCATGGGAGGGTTGCCTGCCACTTTCCCTGGTCCTGTGTGTCCCTAGCAATGGGTGTAGTGTGGATTTACCAGGGGACCGGAGTTCACTCTCTTCCTCTCCCAGAATGGGGCATCACACCGCTGATGGGGTGTAATGACCTGTGGCGACGGAAGCCTCAGGGGCGCCACAGTCACACTGCAGACTCTGACAAACAGCCTGGGATCACTTAGTTGCACAGCCTGTCATAGGCGTCGGATGGTTCTGGCATCACTGCTCTTCAGTACAGCAAGAGTTAATGCCTGCTGGCTTGTGATCATCTGCTGGGAGCTCAGGCGACTGATCACCAGCTGCCTTCACCCTTTATAAGGCTCTGGGTAATGGGGCTGAATGCCGGATATAGCTTTGCTTCCTCGGTTCCTGTGGTTATCCTGTCCTATGGTGATCTACAAGTTGCGGTTCTGCATGGTGTGAGAGTTCTTCAGTTGTGCATTTATTACCTACCCCTTTTTGCTTTACTCCCCAGTTCACATACTGTCCCTCCTTCGTGATTAAGTGCAGTGTGTGCGAGTTTTCGTTTATCCTAGTCTGTGACTATTTGGGAGGTTTTCATTACTGGGCTTCTGGCCCGCTCCCAGGTTGGGAGGAGTAGTATCTGGGTTCGGACAGGAGACAGGATCACACTGGGGGCTCGAACCTAGCAACCATCGAGCCTATCTTCGAGATAAGGGACAGCACAGGGACCCCAGTCTTAGCGTCAGCCTAGAAGCCCCTCTTCCATATGTACATACCCTTTGACAGTTATATACAATATTTATAATGCCCTCATGCAAAACTAATAATGTCTCCTTTGCCCCAATACAGAAATAATGTTGCCTTTTTTTGACCCAATACATTAATGATTTCCTCTTTGTGCCCTCCAATGCCCCAATTTTCAATAAAATAAATTTCAAATCCCTCTCACACTTTTTTCAGGATTACCACCGATATCCTCTTTCTTTTGCCAGCAGCTACTGTTTAGGCGCAGGGGGTGTGATGATGTGACGTTCTTGGGTGGTCTGACTTCCAACGAACACTTACAAACTCTAATAGGTCGTAGCTTTAAATCACTTCTTTGCTGCGTCTACTGATGGGAATGTTCCAAAATAAGAAGTGTACAATCAAAAAGCTGCAAATAAAAAAAAAAAAACTTCAGGCTAAACAATCCAAAAATGCTGGATAAATTTTTCAAAACTGCATTAGTAAATTAAAAAGTCCTAAAGAAACTCCCCAAGGGTGCGTGCACTTTACATCTTTTCCAGTTGGATTCCGTCTGGAACCCAACAGAGAAAACACCACTAAACCGCCCAAAAAAAAGAACATAATGCTCAGCAATGTAAAAGCGACATTTTGGTGCACATGTTCAGTTTTTTGTCGCTTCTTTTAACCGCTTTAGGCTTCAGAAACCATGAAGGAGTTAAAACAAGTAGTATGATCATTCTTCTAGCGGCTTCCACTAGGCCACTAGTTATAGTTTAAATTCTAGAAGAAAAGAACCGTCAGTGAAGCAACTTCAGCAAAACACCGCCGGCTAGAAAAAAAAGTCTTAAAGACGTCGTATGCACATACCCTTAAAGAGGTGGTTCACTACTCTGCAATAGTGTCCACATCTCTGTGAAACCGGTAGGGGAAGCTTTTTCTAACTACCTTGTGTAATATATTCTGCCTCTGAGCGGCGCTATTGCAGACCGCTCATCCCCATGAAGTGACCCCGGGCTCCGTGGCCTATGAGATCTGGTGATGTTGCGTCAACTTCCAGTTGACCCGACATCACCGAGGCGGCCTCAGTCTCCCTGAGTGGCTGGGCTGTGGGCGGAGTTTCACCGCTCGTCAGAGCCCAACATCACTCCTGCTTGCAGCGCTCTGCAGCTAAGGAGAGAGCACGCAGGATGCTGAGCTGTGACGCTGGGCTGTGATGAGCGATGAAACTCCGCCCGCGGTCCCGTCACTCAGGAAGACTGAAGCCGGCCGCGGTGATGTCGGGTCAACTGGAAGTTTAGATGACATCACTGGATCTCACGGAGCCGGGGGGTCACTTCATGAGGATGAGCGGACCACAATAGCGCCGCTCAGAGGCAGAATTGGCTGACCAAGGAATTTAGAAAAAGCCTTTCCTATCAGTTTTACTGGGATGTGGCCACTATTGCAGAGTAGATAACCACCCCTTTACTAAATTTCCCTCATGTGTCAAACCAGCTAAAGACTATGTTCCCACTGAGTATTTTTGAGGAGTTTTCCAAGCGACATCCCAAATCCTTCTCAAAAACTCTTAGATAAGTTTTCTAGTTCAAATTAAGAGGGGTTTTTTTTAATTTTTTTTTCTTTAAAGAGGCTTAGAAAAACGTTTGGTGGAAAAAAGAAAGTGCATGGCACTTTTTTCAAGGGGATCCTGAAGGAAAGGTCAATTAGGCACTGTCCAGTGACGAGGCTACAAGAAAAACTACCTTAGGTAAAACCTCTTACAAAACTCTTCAAAGTCTCTCCAAATTTGCGTTAGGAAACGCTTCTGAAAAAAAAAGAAAACCTCCTGTAGAAACGCCACAAGAAAGGAGAGTCTAAAACTAAATGGCGCTGTTTGTTCACACAGAATATTAAGATGTATTTTTTTGCATACTCCCAATTGTTCATGGTCATTGCTGTTTATATGGCTAGAGTCACCAACCATATTTTCTCTCATCCATGAAAATTGGTCTAATTGTGCTCTGAACAGTGTATGATCCCATTTTTTCGGATGTGGAGAAGAGCTAAACAGAAAAAATAAGTTTCCATATCCTCCAATCTTTCAGTTCGTGAAAATTGGACCGTACTTGGATGTTAGATTTCTTTTTTCCCAAGATCCCTTTGACTTACATGACCTTGTGAGATATGATTTTAAATTAAACCAGTTTTACCATATAATGTACTGGAAAATGGCAAAAAAATTCCAAGTGTGGGAAAAATTGCAAAAAAGTGTGCTTGCACAATTGTTTTGGGGATACTTTACTCACCGTGTTCACTATATGGTAAAACTGATGTGTCGCTGCGATACCTCAAGTCGATACGAGTTTGTAGATACCAAACATGTATAGGTTTACTTTTATCTAAGGGGCTAAAAACAATTTAGAAGTTTGTCCCAAAAATGTGGCGCACTTTTTGCGCCATTTCTATGACTACTAGCGTTCTAATTTTTTGGTATCTATGGCTCAGTGACAGCTTATTTTTTGCGTCTCGAGCTGACATTTTAATGGTACCATTTTTGCGCAGATGCTACATTTTGATCACCTGTTATTGCATTTTGCGCAAAATGTGCGACAACCAAAACCGTAATTTTGGCGTTTGGAATTCTTTTGCCGCTATTCCATTTACCGATAAGGTTAATTGAATTTATAATTTTATATTTTGATAGATCGGGCAATACCAAATATGTGTATATTTTTTTTTTAATCTTTTTAACCCTTTAATTTTGAATGGGGGGTGATTTGAACTTTTTTTTAATTTTTTTAAAACAGTTTTTTTTACTTTTATTTTATTTTACCAGTCCCCCTAGGGGACTATAAGGATCAGCAGTCTGATCGCTGATTAATTTCTGTAGAATACTCACAGCAGGATAAAGCAGTGGTGAACTGCTCAGGCAAAGAAAAACTAATGCACTAACAGGGTGCAGCAAAACCCCCAATAGATGAAAGTATCACAGGTGTAAGAGGAGCAAATTACTTCCACAACTCCAGAATATGGAGGGGATGATCGCTGGATGATAAAATGGCACACTAGTGGCTTGCATACGGCTCCATTCACACTTACAGGCGCATAGTAACCCAGTCAGCAGCCTATACACGCCCATACTATTCGATCAGGGGGGCTGCCCGGTACTAGTGTGCACCATAAAGGGACGGAGTCTCCAATATGCAAGTCCTAACATTAAGGGGCTGGCTGCACCCCGTATAAAATGTTATGTGCAGAAAAATAAATACATAATATCTGAGGTATTAGTCGATATTATGGCAAAAATAACGGTAGCCTACAAACCACGTCACGGTTCCTCATACTTGTAGGTCCCTACACTAATCTATATAAATAGAAAAAGAGCAAAAAGAGGACTAAATATTCTCCACAATTTAGAATACTCACAGCAGGATAAAGCATCAGGCCTGAACAGTTCACCACTGCTTTATCCTGCTGTGAGTATTCTAAATCGTGGAGGATATTTAGTCCTCTTTTTGCTCTTTTGCTATTTTTCTATTCATTTCTGTAGATCAGCAGAACTGCTGCATTTCTGTTATAGCTGCTGCTCTGTCGGCTGTAACAGGAACTAAGTCATGATCATCATCATATGACCCTGTGCTACTATGGCAACCATCGGCTCCCTGTGATCACATCACAGGGCCTCCGAAGGCGGCGGGAAAAGGCGTGTTCCTCACTGTGACAATTTAAGTCTTGCTGTCACATTTTGACAATGTGATTTAAGGGGTTAACAGGCGCGGGTGGATCATGGATCCACCTGTGCCTGCGAGGCACACATGTCTGCTGTTCAAGTCAGCAGACATCTGCATGGATTGCCGCCGGCTCACCGTAGCAGCCGGCAGTGATCACACCTTCATGATTTGGACATACCGGAAACTCCTCGATCGTAAAGGGATTTAAGATAACTTTGATCAGAGTACGATCCAATGTTTTGTCAGATCGCACTCAGACTGAAAACACGATTATGTGACCATAGCCTATGGCTGGAGATTTTGAAACCATTTTTGAATGTAACATATTGTTTATTGAAGTGGTTTCTGTGCACAAAAAGTGTGTCAAGTGGACACACTCATATTAGACAATGGAATGGGGCTAATCCACTTGAGAATTGGCAGTGGCTGGAACTGAAATCCTGTGACTGATTCCACTGCATATACGCCATACAGGACAGATCCACCATTTGATCGTACCCTGGATTTCAGAGTTAAGGCCCCGTTACACGCAACGACGTATTAACGATATATCGCCGGGGTCACGGATTCCGTGACGCACATCCGGCATCGTTAGCGACGTCGTTGCGTGTGACACCAACGAGCGGCCGTTAACGATGGAAAATACTCACCAAATCGTCCATCGTTGACACGTTGTTCATTTTCAAAAAATCGTTGGTTGTTGAGGACGCAGGTTGTTTGTCGTTCCCATGGCAGCACACATCGCTATGTGTGACACCTCAGGAACAACGAAGTACAGCGTACCTGTGTCCTCAACGAGCACCGAGGTGGGCGTGTCATTAATGCGGCTGCTCTCCGCCCCTCCACTTTTATTGGCGGCCCGCTTTGGGACGTCGCTATGACGCTGAATGAACATTCCCTTTTCAGGGGAGGCTGTTAACCGCCCACAGCGACGTCGTTAGGGTGGGCTGTACGTGTGACATGGACAAGCAAGATTGTGCGCCACGGGCAGCGATTTGCCCGTGACGTACAAACGACGGGGGCGGGTGCCCTCGCTAGCGATATCGCTAGCGATGTTGCTCCGTGTAAAGCCCCCTTTAGCCTATGCTCACATGTTAAGTATTTTGTGATTATCTTACATCAATATTTGTATATAAAAAAATCAAGAGAGGAACAGTCTGAGGAAAAGTATAATATAATCACGTCATCACTTATGCATTATTTTATCCACTCCTGGTTTTGGCTTATAAATACTGATGTAAAAAAACTCAGCAAAAACTGAACGTGTGAACGTGGCCTTACAGTGACGACTACGCTGCTGTGTTCAATAATGTTACCATGCCTTGAGAGTCAGTATCCTGAAGAATATCACAGCAGCATTGTTCTGCTTGACTGGACTCTGAGTTTTAACTATCGCCTGTGGGTTGTTCAGTTTTCACAGTAAAATGTTAACCTCAACCTCGTGACTGTTTTGCAGACATACAGTATTTTACCAAATATAAAAAATGCCGTTTTAGGTTACTTTCACAGGCTACGAGCAGCTGAGTGGCCTCGTCCACATTGCACAAGCTATGTGCCTGTGAAACTAGTACGGTCTTATTCAAAAAATGAACGACGGATTAGTGCATGTTGTGATTTTCTGTCTGTGCAGTGTTGAAAATCACTCATGTCCACTAGCAGCACTTGGGCAGTGCACTGTCCAACTTGCAGTCCATGGTGCACACTAAGGGGCACTTTGCACACTACGACATCGCAGATGCGATGTCGGTGGGGTCAAATTGAAAATGACGTACTTCCGGCATCGCATGCGACATCGTAGTGTGTAAAGGTTCGATGATACGATTAATGAGCGCAAAAGCGTCGTAATCGTATCATCGGTGCAGCGTCGGCGAAATCCATAATTGGTCGGTGGTTGACCTCCACCTTGCTTTGCACCCCAATTTGGGATGTATTCCATCTGTCTAGATTTTGGCGGTTGGTGACTGTTCACATTAAGTCATCAGGCTTTGTCCACAGGCTATTTACTTCATGCAGCATTTGCTTGGACCTGTCCTGCCCACAGCCATGACTCAGTCATGGGTACGGGATTGAAATAGACCAGGTGAGTGCTGCTAAGAGCAGTTCTACTATTCATATGTGAGGCCGTATGGCACATTTTATAAAAATATTTTAGTGTAGGACTGCTTCAAATGAGATTTGCCGTGACGTGGCGAAGCAGCTCAAGAAATTGCAATTTTTTGCCAAAAATCTCAAAATTTTTAAAATAAGTACAGTTTGGAATGTTTAGTGCTGTAGTGCACATTTGGTGCTGGCTTTTTGTTTTTTCTTCATTGAATTGGTCGGTGGTTGACCTCCACCTTGCTTTGCACCCCAATTTGGGATGTATTCCATCTGTCTAGATTTTGGCGGTTGGTGACTGTTCACATTAAGTCATCAGGCTTTGTCCACAGGCTATTTACTTCATGCAGCATTTGCTTGGACCTGTCCTGCCCACAGCCATGACTCAGTCATGGGTACGGGATTGAAATAGACCAGGTGAGTGCTGCTAAGAGCAGTTCTACTATTCATATGTGAGGCCGTATGGCACATTTTATAAAAATATTTTAGTGTAGGACTGCTTCAAATGAGATTTGCCGTGACGTGGCGAAGCAGCTCAAGAAATTGCAATTTTTTGCCAAAAATCTCAAAATTTTTAAAATAAGTACAGTTTGGAATGTTTAGTGCTGTAGTGCACATTTGGTGCTGGCTTTTTGTTTTTTCTTCATTGAATTGGTCGGTGGTTGACCTCCACCTTGCTTTGCACCCCAATTTGGGATGTATTCCATCTGTCTAGATTTTGGCGGTTGGTGACTGTTCACATTAAGTCATCAGGCTTTGTCCACAGGCTATTTACTTCATGCAGCATTTGCTTGGACCTGTCCTGCCCACAGCCATGACTCAGTCATGGGTACGGGATTGAAATAGACCAGGTGAGTGCTGCTAAGAGCAGTTCTACTATTCATATGTGAGGCCGTATGGCACATTTTATAAAAATATTTTAGTGTAGGACTGCTTCAAATGAGATTTGCCGTGACGTGGCGAAGCAGCTCAAGAAATTGCAATTTTTTGCCAAAAATCTCAAAATTTTTAAAATAAGTACAGTTTGGAATGTTTAGTGCTGTAGTGCACATTTGGTGCTGGCTTTTTGTTTTTTCTTCATTGAATTGGTCGGTGGTTGACCTCCACCTTGCTTTGCACCCCAATTTGGGATGTATTCCATCTGTCTAGATTTTGGCGGTTGGTGACTGTTCACATTAAGTCATCAGGCTTTGTCCACAGGCTATTTACTTCATGCAGCATTTGCTTGGACCTGTCCTGCCCACAGCCATGACTCAGTCATGGGTACGGGATTGAAATAGACCAGGTGAGTGCTGCTAAGAGCAGTTCTACTATTCATATGTGAGGCCGTATGGCACATTTTATAAAAATATTTTAGTGTAGGACTGCTTCAAATGAGATTTGCCGTGACGTGGCGAAGCAGCTCAAGAAATTGCAATTTTTTGCCAAAAATCTCAAAATTTTTAAAATAAGTACAGTTTGGAATGTTTAGTGCTGTAGTGCACATTTGGTGCTGGCTTTTTGTTTTTTCTTCATTAACCCCTTCATGACCGGGCGATTTTTCGTTTTTTGTTTTTTTTTCTCCCCTTCTTCTGAGAACCATAACTTTTTTTATTTTTCTCCATCAATCTTGCCAAATGAGGACTTGTTTTTTGTGGGACGAGTTTGTAGACACCAAACATGTATAGGTATACTTTTATCAAACTGGTTAAAAAAAATTCAGAAGGTTGTCCAAAAAAGTGGCACACTTTTTGCGCCATTTTCCACGAACCATAGCGTTCTTATTTTTTGGTGTATGCGGCGTAGTGATGGCTTACTTACGCGTCTAGTGCTGACGTTTTTAAATCGTACTATTTTTGCGTAGATGCTATGTTTTGATCGCCTGTTATTGCATTTTGCGCAAAATTTGCAACGACCACAGAACGTCATTTTGGCGTTTGGAATTTTTTTGCAACTATGCCCTTTACTGATCAGATTAATTGATTTTAGATTTCGATAGATCAGGCATTTCTGAATGCGGCGATATCAAATACGTGTTGTTTTTTTTTTAAAAAATGTAACCCTTTAATTTTCAATGGGGCAAATTGGGGGTGATTTGAGCTTTTAGGTGTTGGTTTTTTTTTTACTTTTTTAAAACTTTTTTTTAACTTTTTAATTTTATTTTACTAGTCCCCCTAGGGGAGAAATGCTGCTCTCCTGTTACAGCTGCTGCTATGCTGGCTGTAACAGGAACTATGTCATGATAGTGACAGGAGTCATCACAAGACCCTGTGCTACCATGGCAACCATCGGCTCCCTGTGAGCGCGTCACAGGGCCTCCAATGGCGGCGATGAAAGGCACGTTCCCTGCTACAGCGATTTAAATTGCGCTGTCACATTTTGACAGAGTGATTTAAGGGTTTAACAGGTGCAGGTGGCTCACAGATCCACCCATGCCTGTGAGGCACACATGTCTGCTGTACAAATCAACAAACATGTTCGGGAATCACCACCGGCTCACCACAGCAACCGGTGGTGATCACCCCTTCATGATTTAGGACGCACAGTTACGTCCTCGGTCGTGAAGGGGTTAATGTTGGAGGATAGGGCTGGGCTCACAATGTCCGGTCTACTTCATCCCAAAAAGTATTGCATGGGGCTGAGGTATGGTCTCTGTGTAATTGCTCATGTTCTTTCACAACAAACTCCCCTAAACATGCCTTTATGGACCTTGTGTACTGGCCACAGTCCTAGGAAACAGAAAACGGACTAACCCAAACTGTTTCCACAAAGCTGGAAGTCATGTTTTTCCACAATAAATTCCATCACCAATGTCTTTATGGACTTTATTTTGTGCACTAGGAAAAGGGAAGGAGAACAGAAGAGGGCATTCCCAAAACTATTGCTCTAAAGGTGGAAGCTACAATTGTCCAAAACGAGTTGAGAATTATCCCTCCTCCACCTAACTCTACAGCGGGCACAATGCAGTCAGGCGGATAACGTTCTCTTGACATTCACCAAACTCAGACTCCTTCATCAGACGAAGATAGAGAAGTGAGATCTGTAATTACACAGAACAGTTTCCTCTAGAGTCCAGTGGTGGCGGCTTTACACCACTACATCCATCACTCAGGATTCAGATAGTCTGTTTTTAGTCACGAGACGTTACAGACCTTATGGAAAATAGAGGAATTAACTGGGTAGAAAGGCAAAAGGAACAATTGTAAGTGGAGAGTGCTCTATAATATGATGACTTCAATATATTAAGAGGATAAAAACTTATCGATAGTTTTTATAGCGATAACTTAGCGATAACTCTGTGGCTTAGGCTTATATGACTGATCAGGTCCCTACATACTGAACACATTAAAAAAACAAAAACTACATACTTCTCGTTCCGTTGATGCTCTGATCCAGTCCACTGGACTTTTTGTCTTCTTGATGCCGGCACATATATGCTGGCGCCGGCACCAGCTGATGATGTCATCAGTTCCTCCTCCCCTGTAGCTGCGCTACCGTTCTGTATTGCTGGACGCGTAGTTTCACAAAAGCTCCTTGCCTGGAGATCTGTGCCTTGGGAAGAGGAACGAGTTGAGTGTATTGCCACATAAAACATTATAATGAGAACAATCTGGCCATGGGCCCCTCCAGTGCTTTGGGCCTCCGAGCAGTAGCCCAGATTGCCCTCATTATATTATTGCAAAAAACTTTGATAGGAATGCTTCTTTAATGCAAGAGGAGGTTTGGACTCTGCAGTTAGGGAGTCAGCCGAGCGTTGGTGAATTTTATGCACTAAGCTGTTTCTTTGTGTTACTTTCAGCTTCTTATAAAATAAAAGTCAGAATTCAGAGCCATAAATAATAAACAATGACGGCAGCGTGACCTTGGAAGAAATATCATTATTTTGCAAGAAACACAGATAGTAAACTGAGTTTCAGCATTCCCCAAACCTCCTAAAGTTACAAAACAACCCTACTTCACAACTAGGGATCAGCAAACCCAAACGATTAAGTTCAGGGTTAGTAGCGGACACCTGGTGTTAAGGGCTTAAACTTGATCACAAACATTTTAAAAAAAAGTCTGTGTCAGAGCTCCAAGTTTGGGTGCTGTTTGTATGCTAATAAAGTTTGTTGAAAGGCTACAGCGCAGCCAATCAACAAGCTTTATTGCATGGGGAAGATGCCTCTACTATGCTGTGAACAAAATAAATAAATAAATAAAACATTATGTGGGGTTCAGCCTATTTTTGATAACCAGGCAAGGTAAAGCAGACAGCTGGGGACTGGTATTATCAGACTGGTGAGACCAATGGTTATTTGGCTCTTCCTAGACTAAAAATAGCAGCCCACAGCCGCACAAGACAGGGTACATCCACTGAATGTGCCAATTCTGGCGCTTTGCATGGCTCTTCCCAACTGCCCTGGTGCAGTGGCAATTGAGGTAATACTTTTGGGTTACTGTCAGCTATGAACTGACAGCTGGCATCAATCCCAGAGGTTAATAATGGAGAGGCGTCTATCAGACACCTCTATTACTAGCTCGGCAAGTGTACAGTTAAAAAAACACACACACAGGAAAATAAATAGTTTATTTGAATACAGACTCCCCCACACTCCCACGTTCAAATGTATTCATTAAAAAGAAATCCTCGATGTTCCGACGTATTGCAGTGGTACAATGTCCCACAACGTCCATTGGATCCTATGGAGCCTTGTTCTGAGAATGTTCTCAGAACAAGGCTCCAGTGTTCACTGCCGGTCAGCGGCAGATGTGGAATTTCTCACGCAGACTATGCACTAAAATATACTGGTCACAGGCAGAATACATGACAGTTACAATAAACTTTGTGACACTCCTAATGAAAGACCAGAGTGCGTCTTCCTTGTTGAGCGTCTCCACATGATACGGCTGCCGATCCAACTATACTCTGCTACCTGAGTTGAATAGTCTCCCGTCTCTAACACCAGCGACTCAAGGATGATATCTTTTATACACCTGTGGCAATGCGACAAAATGAAAAACCGTTTTACAGCAAAAATCACAGCTCTAAAATATTATAGCGCCATATAGGATGATTCTATTGACCACTATCTCGCTATATAAAAAAATGAAGTTCATTTACTTAACTTTTATGCTGGTTAAACTTATGTAAAGCTTTGGAGCGCAGTGTAGCTGTGAGATTGTGCTGAGAATATCCCATTCTGGTTTGTTTCTATTTCTATTTAGACAATCAACATAAATAGCAATAGAGTTCAGGCTTTCAGTGGAAAGAACAATACCATCTAAATGCAAATGTTTAAGTAGCAACTTGCAGACAGACGGGTAAAGACTTCTGCCAAGTGCTGGCAACAGAAAATAAATCTTGCAATAATCATCATCAGATTGTTGAATCAAAAATCTGCATTAATTTAATGTTTTATGAGATTGTGTAACCCATATCAATATGCGCTCAGTGGCCGGTGAGTATTGTGCAATTAAGAGGGATTATGCAACCTGTTTATTTAAGAACTAACTTAAGACACTGATATTTATCCATTTTTGAGATGATCCACTTCTCTGGGTAAATGGACTAGGCATGCTCTGTGCCCTGTGCAGTAGCCATTGTGCAGAGAGGGTGAGTTGTGACCATCCCTGGGATTACAATTGATGAGGCAACCATTTAACATCCAGCCAGGATTCATTTAGATGGAAACTCCAAAGTGCTCAGCGTAGAGCACAGGATAAATGTGAGCCAAAATGTCCTGTAAAATATGCCCAATAAAAGCTTCAACTCATTCCACAAAAAAAAGACGCCTCAACTAAGGTTAATCATCTGTCAATGTAATTATAAGCGTCCTCCATGTTACTGATAACACAAAGGCTCTGGAAAAGCGCCATGGCTTTTTCCAAAAAGAAATCCAGCAAAATCTGCACACACATTCCAAATGCCTTCCTCCCTTCTTAGGGGGGTGTTACAGGCTACGATATATCGGGCAATATGTTGTCGGGGTCACGGATTCCGTGACGCACATCCGACATCGTTTGACATATCGTAGCGTGTGACAGCTACGAGTGACTGTTAACGACCAAAAATACTCACCTTATCGTTGCTCGTTGACACGTCGCTCATTTTCATAAAATCGTTCCTCCATCTGCGCGCCGGTTGTTCATCGTTCCTGAGGCAGCACACATCGCTCCGTGTGACACCTCGGGAACGACGAACTGCAGCTTACCTGCAGCCACTGGCAATGCAGAAGGAAGGAGGTGGGCGGGATGTTATGTCCCGCTCATCTCCGCCCCTCCGCTTCTATTGGGCGGCCGCTGTGTGATGTCACTGTGACGCCGAACGTCCCTCCCCCTTCAGGAAGAGGATGTTCGCCGCCCACAGCGAGGTCGTCCGGGAAGTAAGTACGTGTGACGGGGGTTAACGGCTTTGTGCGACACGGGCAACAAATTGCCCGTGACGCACAAATGATGGGGGCGGGTGCAATTGCTCATGCGATTGTACGATATATCGTCCCGTGTAACGCCGCCTTTAGCCCCACAATGTGTCTAAACCACATCTAGCATCCACATGTTTTGCATTTCTGTAGTGAGGAGAGGCTGCTAATTTAAAGGGGTATGTGTCTCTAGAAGCATGAGCTGGGCACAATCTATGGGCACTACAAAGTACGGGCACTACAATGACAGATTTGCAATTTGCACTCAGTAACATCCATTGCTGCTTATTTGTGGAAAACATTCATGGAGTCAAAATAGTCCCTACAAGTACACCTGTGGAAAAATTCACAGACGAGTGTCATTTTCAAAATGGGTGTACTCTCAGACACTAAGGTATGGTAACATTGAATATAGGAATTTCGACATGTATTATTGCTAAGGCAACAAATTCAAACACTGAGACACTTAGAGCATAAAAAAGGCCAGTTTTATGTGAGTCCAGCAGTCAGCATCAAGGCATATCTCTTTGCCGGGTCCCTACCTAAATGCCTCTACCCGGGCTGAAAAGCCTACAATTTTATGGGTGGACAGGAACTAATAGGAAATTCAAAAATCGCCTTAAGCTGGAGGTAAGGAGTGCTCAGTTAAAAAGCATGACTTTATAATCTAAAATTAGAAAACTGGCAGCACTTCCTAACAGACAAATGTGAACATGTGCAAACTGAACATGAAATATACTTTAATAAATATACAGTTGCATTCTGAGACAATAAGGTATGCAAACATTGAATATAGAAATTTGGACATGCATTACTGCTAAGGAAATAAATTTAAAAATTGAGACACTTAGAGTATAAAAATGGCCAGTTTTATGTGAGCCCAGTGGCCAGCGTCAAGGTGTTTCTCTTTGCTGGGTTCCTACCTAAATGCCTCTACCCAGGCTGAAAATCCTACAATTTTATGGGCGGATAGGAACCTGCTAATAGAAAATTCAAAAATTGCCTTAAGCTGGTGGTAAGGAGTGCTCACTCAAAAGGCATGACCTTATAATCTAAAATGAGAAAACTGACAGCATTTCCTAACAGATAAACGTGAACAGGTGCAAACTGAACATGAAATATATTCTAATAAATATACAGCTGCACTCTGAGACAATAAGGTATGCAAACATTGAATAGAGGAATTTGGACATGCATTGCTGTTAAGGAAATAAACTTAAAAATTGAAACACTTAGCGCATAAAAATGGCCAGTTTTATGTGAGACCAGCAACCAGCGTCATGCAACCCTATTCTTTCCATTGAAATTACATAAATCTACTCCATGGACCCCTCTATAACTAAGAGATGAGACAGATTCTGATACACATTATGTTTCAGTTATAAACTTGGTCTTTTCAAAATCAGTTTTGTGCTGGAATTAAATGGTAGATTACCTTTCAGATTTCACAGTGCTTTGTATTTTGAGTCAGTTTAGTGTTTGCAATTCATAAGTGCAGCAAATTTTTATGTCAATTCTGCCAGTTGTCATTGGAAGCTAAAGTAAGCTATTTCATCTCGCCTGTCAGACATGTAACATAAAATCTGAGTTTTTACTGTATATATATCTGCCCTCCCAGAGTTCGTTGTACTTTAGTGGCGCCTAGAAGTTTGCAAAATTCTAGATTTAACAACAAAAGCTATGAATTTGCAGCTGCTCAATAATCGACTTTTTATGTAGAATGTAATTTTAAAATTTTATTATTTTGTTAGTAGCATAAAAGTTGTGTTTGCTACGGAGGTATGGGAAGAAGATCAAAGGCAGAGCATGTCAGGAAAGAGAGGCAAGGCAAATAAAGAGCTATTGATAACAATATAATATTCCATTCAGAACTTTTAGTTCTGTTCCAAAAAGAGAACCCAGGCAGATAAACACATAGGAACAATCAATGTTTGCATCAGTAGTATAACGGATCTGCAATGCACGATAATTTCCTTGGTCTGTTCCTCTAAAGAAAAATGGACAAGCCGATTGTGCAAACAGAAATATATTCATTTTTGCTCACTAATACAGTATAATTGATTATGTAATGGCCTGGCCTATCAGGTCGTCACAGGGTATTGTGCAATCTGCCCTTCTGCACAGTATCCGCCTCCTCCTTGGTTACGGGTCCCTGACCTTTGGTGTTACCAAGAACAGCTAATCAAAACCCTAGGAACACTCTGCACCACACCCACCAGACATACCAGTGGACGGCCTGAGCGAAATAGGGTCGCCCACTTGGGGGGTTGGTTAAGGGATGGTCAGGAGAGTCAGGAGCAGTTCAGTAATGTTGGAGGAGAGAGAGAGAGAGAGAGAGGAGAGGTCAGCAGCTGGGCTCCGTAAACTACTAGGTGGCAGACGGTGGTCTGGGCCTGGTAGGAGCTGGACCCCGGTCGCAGGGGGATCATGACAAGGGGCACGGACTGTCGAGGAGGACAGCCGGCGGCCTTGTGCCATCATCGGGCAGGGGCCAGGGCACGACGGGGTACGTGGACCCTAGGTCAGGGAGTAGCTTCAGGCGTCCTGACAATTTACCTGACGAGGACGGAGCCTTCAAGATCCATTCTCCACTCGCTCCAAAAATCGGGGTACTAGCGCAACAAGGGGGATAGGACTTTCCCAATCCGCTGACCAGAAAATCCCAAGCGTGAACCCTGAGAGCAAGCTCACCCAGTTAGCCACACTGCGGAGCGGGACCAGATTAGTTTCAAACTAAAAGGGACCAACTAGAAGACAAGGTACCAAGGCAAAGGTCACAGACTAACAGGCAACACCTCCGGGCACGGGACCCAGGCGTGCTCCCTTCAAGCGGCAGCGGTGTCCAGAACTTTGGTTTACTACAGTTGTTGGTGTCAGCGTTATTGGACTGAGTACGTAAGTGACCCTTACCGTCCCAACGGCACGTCCCTGTCACCATCACCGAGTCTCAGGGCATCCCCCCTACCCGTGGAGGGGTTAAACACCTAGCTGCCCACACCATCGCCACCGGGTACTCCCAGCCGCAGTGGTGGTACTCCACCTTAACACGCACCACGGGTGGCGTCACGAACTTTCCACACCATCCCCTGTACATAACCCCCCTTCGTTTGAGGAGCCGTACGACCCCCGGGTCCGGAGCCCTCTCGAGCCACCGCGGATCCGGATCCGAGCACCCCGGCTGCTGACACGGGGGCGGCACAATTACACAGAGCTTTACAGACATCATTATCACTGTCCCCATTGGGGCTCATAATCTAAATTCCTTATCAGAATGTTCTTGGAATATGGGAGGAAATAGGAGAACCCGGAGGAAACCCACGGAGACACAGGGAGAACAAACTGTAACGCTCACCACTTGTGAAGTCGGTGAGCACGAGTGGACTCACTGGACCACGGGGGGCAAGCTTCCCCTTTTGTGGGAACGCCAGGTGCCACTCCCAGGGCAGTAACCGGGACTGTGGCAGCAGGAAAGTTGGACCTAGGCATAGACAGGACGGACACTGACAGGACAAACAGGGCAGAACACGAGACACAGTCTGAATGGGGAACGGCTGGACAGGCAGAGGCAAGTAAGAAACATCCAGCACGGGTCATCAGGCGTGGGATATCAGGCACAGGACATCAGACAGAAGCTCAGGAGGAATGTGGCGCCCTGGACAAGCCAGGGGCCACAGATAACAACACACACACACCCCCACCCCCAGCAGTTCACAGCAGACATCCCCAAAGTGACCTGCTTTCTTCCTTGGGCTCAGACAGACACACCAGGTGGGCGGAGTCAGGAGATGGAGACGCCCACCCAGGAGTTTGGCTGGCCTGAGGCAGGAAACAAGCCCAGTCAAGTTCAGGCAGAGGAAGAGAGAGGAGGTCTGCAGAGAGGCAGACATAGCCAGGGGCCTAGGTTGGAGCCTAGGGCCCTCGTACAGAAAGTCAGGCAGACGGTAGTGGCCGTCTGCAGGGAGCCGGGGAGACAGTTGGTGGAACCGTAGGTAGCCGGGGCTGGGCGGTGGCCCACCGGTACTGAACTGGGGAGCCAGCTGGAAGCCAGAACGCAGGAGGAGTGTGCACGGAGATGAAAGAAAGGACTTACACCACAAACTGGGTCAGGGGAGAAACAGCAACCGCAGCCGTCTGTGGGACCCGTCCATCCAGCCGTGTGTTTTACCAAGAACTGTGTCCTGATTTCTGGCTGAGTGAGTACCACCGTGCCATGCGGCACAGCGCTGCCCCTGCGACCCTGCACCTCGCCAGGCCCCGCACCCGGCCTGCCATCCATCCCTACCCCATCATCGGGCCCCGGGACAACCAACCCCCTACCCACGGAGGGGAGAACTAACAACTTTGCTGCTCCCTGTCACCGCTCCCAGGATCCCCATACAGAGCAGCGGTGGTGTTCCTACAATCACCACAACCGTGGGTGGCGTCACGGACAATAAACTATCTCCCTTACCAAATCCCCCTTTACTGTGGAGCCTGGGATCACAGACCGGGTCACGCCACCGTGATACCCACAGAAGTGACTCTGTAGCCCGGATCTGAGTACCTCCTGGTCCCCGGGCGTCACATTTGGCGTCACGAACAGGATCCTACCGCTCTGCCGTCTGGTAGAGGTGCGCCTTGTTACCGCCGGAGGTGTCCGACCGGAAAATTTAGCAAAGCCGCCATCTTGGGCGCGAAAAATTTCCCGCTCGAGCGTCTTCCCCGAGCAGGAAAGGCGCGAAGGTGGAGCCCCGCCCCCCCTGAAGAAGGAAGTGCTAAAAAGAGGCTAAGGGGGACGGGATGGCGTCCGGCCGCATGTGAACCGCGGCTGTGGAAGCAGGGACGCCAGGACTCTGGCAGTGTTTGGTTCCTGGAACACCGCTGCACGAGATGTCCCGTCCGCCCGGCACCGCTGAAACCTTGGTGCCCGTGCCCGCGGCCAACGCCCCGACCGACCCGTTACCCCTGTCACCGGTAGCGGAGCTTGCAGCGTCTGCGAGGGAGGGCCCAGACCTGGGGTCCCCAGGTCTTACCTTTGTCAACGCCCTGCCACCAGTCCCGGCTTCCATCCCAGCGGCACCGCCGTTGACGACGGCCCTGGCAGTCCGCCTGGCCGTGACGGAGATGACGACGGCTCCGGCAGTCCGCCCGGCCGCAACGGCAGCGAAGCACCCATCCCGTTAACTGTCTGGGCAGCCTGGTTCTGGACTGGGGTCAAGGGGTGCTGCCCATTTCTTAGGGGCAGCATCAGGGCCAGGTTGTTTGGGTGGGTGACTAAAGGACCCATTCCGTTGCCATTATTAAAAGTGTTTATTTTTGTTGCAACGTTGAAGTAATGTGCATCCCGTTGTGGGAGGTTTGCAAGGGAATGCTTGTGTTTTGATGTTTTATTCTTTTTGCAGTTAAAAGAAAAATAAAACCGGTGATGGACGGGCAGCCCGCGGACGGTCTGCATTTTGCGAAGGGGGAATGTGGCGCCCTGGACAAGCCAGGGGCCACAGATAAGAACACACACACACCCCCACCCCCAGCAGTTCACAGCAGACATCCCCAAAGTGACCTGCTTTCTTCCTTGGGCTCAGACAGACACACCAGGTGGGCGGAGTCAGGAGATGGAGACGCCCACCCAGGAGTTTGGCTGGCCTGAGGCAGGAAACAAGCCCAGTCAAGTTCAGGCAGAGGAAGAGAGAGGAGGTCTGCAGAGAGGCAGACATAGCCAGGGGCGTAGGTTGGAGCCTAGGGCCCTCGTACAGAAAGTCAGGCAGATGGTAGTGGCCGTCTGCAGGGAGCCGGGGAGACAGTTGGTGGAACCGTAGGTAGCCGGGGCTGGGCGGTGGCCCACCGGTACTGAACCGGGGAGCCAGCTGGAAGCCGGAACGCAGGAGGAGTGTGCACGGAGGTGAAAGAAAGGACTTACACCACAAACTGGGTCAGGGGAGAAACAGCAACCGCAGCCGTCTGTGGGACCCGTCCATCCAGCCGTGTGTTTTACCAAGAACTGTGTCCTGATTTCTGGCTGAGTGAGTACCACCGTGCCGTGCGGCACAGCGCTGCCCCTGCGACCCTGCACCTCCACAGGCCCCGCACCCGGCCTGCCATCCATCCCTACCCCATCATCGGGCCCCGGGACAACCAACCCCCTACCCACGGAGGGGAGAACTAACAACTTTGCTGCTCCCTGTCACCGCTCCCGGGATCCCCATACAGAGCAGCGGTGGTGTTCCTACAATCACCACAACCGTGGGTGGTGTCACGGACAATAAACTATCTCCCTTACCAAATCCCCTTTTACTGTGGAGCCTGGGATCACAGACCGGGTCACGCCACCGTGATACCCACAGAAGTGACTCTGTGGCCCGGATCTGAGTACCCCCTGGTCCCCGGGCGACACAGGAACTCCACTCATCAGGGTACAAGTCATCTGGCATGGAACTCTGGTCATCAAGGTCCAGGTCATCAAGCACAGGACTTCGGAAACAGGTGCAGCCGGGATGATTGAGGCAAACAGGACAACGGGTGCAGGTGGGTGGGTTCACGGGTGCAGGTGGGTGGGTTCACAGGTGCAGGACAAAGGATGGTACTAGGGAACAAACATGATAAGTCCATGGAAACAGACAGGATAAACATAGTAGAGCAGAACTGGTTGCAGGACTGGTGCTGGAAGCTGGGAGACCAGAGCAGACAGACAGGACCACCACCCAGCTAGGATTAGAATCCTAATGCATTGCACTGGCCCCTCCCATCAGAGGAGGGAGCCTTAAAAACCTGGTGCCTCCCAGCGATAGGCTGGCGACACCTTAGCAAGGTGCGCACGCTTCCTCTTAAAGGGAAAGGAAGAGCGCTCACTAGACTGGAGACCAGGACACCCTGTGCAACATGGGCAAGGTCCGAGGCCTAGGCGGGAGCTGGAGGGGACTGATACACATGGACATCACCGGGTTGGGACAAGCCAGGGACTGCACCACACATGGGTTGCAAAAAAGGGACCACGGGAGCGGGGAGGTGAGCTAAGGACCACGAAACACAAGGATGGCCGAGCAGGAGTGCAGAGGACCATGCGACACATGGCCAGCCATGGAGTTAAGCAGAAGACCGCACAGCACGAGGATGGCTGTGCAGGAAAGAGGAGAGTGCAGGGACATGGGACTAGGATGTAGTGAAGCACCAGCGCACTAGGAAAGCCGGCGCAACACATACAAACTCCTTGTAGATGTTCTTGATGCTAACCACTGAGCAACCATGCTGCACAGATATGAGCTTAGGATTCGTGCTTCATAGCTATTTATGGGCAAGGAACAAATAAGTTGGAGTGTGGTCAAGTTTTTACTGCTTTACCATGAGAGATGACCAAATTAAATGGCCTATGTTATTGCCACATATTTGAGTAAGTGAAGACTGTATAGAATTAACTTTACATGTTCACACTACAAACCTTCCAAAGTTCTCCAGAGGGAGCAATTTATATAAGAGGTAAGATCACATATTGTGCCAAAACCCACTGGTCCAAACTTTAATTCAGAAATCAAATATTTTAAAAAAATCTCATTATATTATATTGGATTTTATTATGACAATGTGATCTTTATGAAAAACTCCTTTAAAGGTCTCGAAAGAGACGACCATTCATATTTTTTCCATGCCAATAAAAGCCATTTGCTATGGTAATTCTTTTGCATTTTTTGAGGCAGTAATTAAGATCATTTATAGACCATAGAAGTTGAATTTTTCAGTGTTTGCTTAGATACTCCAAGAAATGATGAGCGATGTTTCGGGCAGAAAACTTATTACGGAGCAGCTTTCATTTTACAAGAGCAGTTGGTCCAACGACAAAGTTATATACAAGCTTCTATGGTTTGTGGTTCTAACTATAAATATGCATGTTGGATACATCACTTACAATTCCAACCAATAATCACATGTTTTACAAATGCATCTTCACCCAACCATGAAGACCTTTGGGAACTCTGTATTCTCATAAATGAAAATGTGACACCAAAAGGAAGACTGGTGTCTGGGCATAGGCCAAAGGTGAACCCTTATCTGCCCAGCAGTCACGCCAATGACATCACTTGAGGTGAGGTCACTGAGTTCAATTAGTTCCACTCAGGTCAGTTCACCTCAGGTCACAGCTGGGGTACCGTGGGAACCCCAGCTGTGACCTCAGGTGAAGTCATTGAACTCAATGCTGGATTACCGGATTAGGTTATGTGTGCACGTTGTGTATTTGGTTGCTGACATTTCTGCACCAAATCTGCATCTCCTGGCAAAAAAACATCAAAACCACATGCATTTTTGATGCAGTTTTGGTCTGTTTTTCTGCCAGGAGATGCAGATTTGGTGCAGAAATGTTTGCAACCAAATATTCAATGTGCGCACATAATCTAATCCAGTAATCAAGCATTCAGTTCAATGACTTCACCTGAGGTGAGGTCACTGAGTTCAATCAGTTCACCTCAGGTGAGTTCACCTGAGGTCACAGCTGGAGTACCTGGGAACAGCCAGCTGGGACCTTAGGCAAACTGAATAATGTCACTGCTCACAGCTTTGGCTCCATCAGTGCGTACTTGATGCCACAGTGATCGGTCACGTTTTCTAATGTGACCGCACACTTCGACCTCAGGCTGTAGCAGAGCCTGGATCGTTGTGTGACATCGTGGTGTGGTTTCCATTGGACTTGAAGGGGTGTTTTGTGGATTAATAAATTGGAGAAAGAGGGTTTTCATTTTGTTTTTAAATAAAGCGTTTTTCTCTGCATCTTGTTTTTCTTTCTTTTTACTGACACGATTAGTAATGGGGGTCTCATAGACACCCCCGACCATTACTAACCTTGGGCTTGATGATAGCTGTGATTTCTTGACAAATCACAGCTGTCATTAAACCCTTATATTACCCCGATTGCCACTGCTCCAAGACAATCAGGGATGAGCTGGGTAAATGCCAGGATTTGCGCAGCTAATGGATGTGCCAATTCTGGGGAGGTTGCTATTTTTAGGCTGATGAGGGCCCAATAACCTTGAGCCTCCCCACCCTGAGAATACCAGCCCAAAGCTAACTGGTTTATCCTAGCTGGGTATCATACCGTTTACAAAAAGAAAAATATTATATCTATTCCGATGTAGCAGAGCTGAAAGCGTCGTGGGACCTCGTGTGGATTACGTCAGACCCGGAAGGGTATTTGGAGATTAATAAATTGGTGAAAGAGGTTTTTTTTGTCTTTTATTCCAAATAAACGATTTTTCGTTGTTTGTGTTTATTTACTTTCACTTACAGGTTAATCATGGGGGGTGTCTCCTAGACGCATGCCATGATTAACCTAGGACTTAGTGGCAGCTATGGGCTGCCATTAACTCCTTATTACCCCGATTGCAACCGCACCAGGGCAATTCGGGATGAGCCAGGTAGAGTCCCAGGACTGTTGCATCTAATGGATGCGACAATTTCGGGCGGCTGCTGGCTGATATTTTTAGGGTGGGGGGCTCCCCATAACATGGGGCTTAACATCCTGAGAATACCAGCCTTCAGCCGTGTGGCTTTATCTTGGCTGGTATCAAAGTTGGGGGGGACCGCACGCCATTTTTTTTTAATTATTTATTTTTTGTACTGCACAATATAGACCCGCCCACCGGCGGCTGTGATTGGTTGCAGTGAGACAGCTGTCACTCAGCGTGGGGGCAAGTCTGACTGCAACCAATCATTGGCGCCGGTGGGCGGGGGAAGGAGTGAATACGAGATGGAATAATGAGCGGCCGGCATTTTCAAAAGCAGAAGAAGCCGCCAGAGCTTTGTGACAGCTGTGCAGCGCCGCGCCAGTGATTGGTGGGTATGAGAGGGAGAGTGAGAGGGAGAGACCGACCGACAGAGAGATAGAGACCGAGAGAGACAGAGACCGATAGAGAGAGAGAGAGACCAGGAGTGCTTTTAAACGATTTAGAACGTTCTGCTGGACATGCTGAGCATGCTCAATAGAACGTGACGGAATCCTGCACTGGAATCCATCGCCAAACACATGGCGACGGAATCCATTACCATAGACATTCATTATGCCTCTTAACGGATCCCGACGGAATCCTGCCGAGTGCGTTTTTTTTACACAAACAAAAAACGTTACATTGCGCGTTTCTTCCGCTTGACGGTCACTGACAAAACAACTGATGCGCCACGGGGCGGATGCAACGCAAGACCATGCGTTGCAATCCGCCCTTAATAGAAGCTTGTGAGGAATAAACGGATTCCTGCAACAGTTACTGTATATCCTCAAGGTGGCGGATTGCAACGGATGCCGCACAACGCAAGTGTGAAAGTAGCCTTAATTGTAAAGTGCTGCGGAATGTGTTGGCACTATAGAGATAAAGTTATTATTATTATTTTCTAAAAATGCTGATGGAACAAACTTTGTGAAAGCCAAAATTTGTGTCAATCTCAAAACGTTTTGCCATGACTATACTGCATAAGACAAAATAATAGCCAGCACTAAACAAACAAAAAAAAGGAGTTACGCACAAAAAAATAGACTAAAGGTTGCTTTACACGCAGCGACATTGCTAACGCGATGTTGTTGGGATCACAGAATTCGTGACGCACATAAGGCCTCGTTAGCGACGTCGTTGCGTGTGAAATGTACGAGCGACCGCTAACGAGCAAAAATACTCACCTTATCGTTGCTCGTTGACACGGTGCTCTATTCCCGATTATGTTTGCTGTTGCAGGACGCAGGTTGTTCGTCATTCCTGCGGCAGCACACATCGCTATGTGTGACACTGCAGGAACGAGGAACCTCTCCTTACCTGCGGCCACCCGCAATGAGGAAGGAAGGAGGTGGGCGGGATGTTCGTCCCGCTCATCTCCGCCCCTCCGCTTTTATTGGGCGGCTGCTTAGTGACGTCGCTGTGACACAGAACGAACCGCCCCCTTAGAAAGGAGGCGGTTCGCCGGTCACAGCGACGTCGCTAGGCAGGTAAGTAGTGTGATGGGTCCGAGCGATGTTGTGCACCACGGGCAGCGATTTGCCCATGACGCACAAACGATGGGGGGCGGGTATGCTTGCTAGCGATCTCGCTAGCGACAGTGTGTAAAGCGGCCTTTAGTCAACAATAACAAAGAAACAGTCGCTTTGCATCTATATAGAGCAATTGTATTTGTCGTCCAGAATTCATCACTCCCCAAACCTTCAGGCAGTTACCGTATATATGGTGCAGATGCTGTTAACGGACGATGTCCTTCATGGAGTGGAAAAATCAAATTTAAGATGTTTCTTTTTGCATTCGTTCACTCCTCTACTGGAACTTGGCCTTCGTACATAGTAGAAGAACCTATCTTGCGAAACTCTGGGTCGGCTTGTATTGGTTTTCGTAGTTTAATGTCCTTTATCGTATCCTTAAGCGGGCTTTACACGCTGCGACATCGCTAATGCGGAGTCATTGGGGTCACGGAATTCGTGACGCACATCCGGCCGCATTAGCGATGCCGTTGCGTGTGACACCGATAAGCGATTTTGCATCGTTGCAAAAACGTGCAAAATCGCTAATCGGCGACATGGGGGTCCATTCTCAAATCTCGTTACTGCAGCAGTAACGATGTTGTTCCTCGTTCCTGCGGCAGCACACATCGCTGCGTGTGACGCCGCAGGAACGAGGAAGCTCCCCTTACCTGCCTCCCGGCCGCTATGAGGAAGGAAGGAGGTGGGCGGGATGTTATGTCCCGCTCAGCTCCGCCCCTCCGCTGCTATTGGGCGGCGGTTCAGTGACGTCGCTGTGACGCCGCACGGACCGCCCCCTTAGAAAGGAGGTGGTTCGCCCGTCACAGCGACGTCGCCGGACAGGTATGTATGTGTGACGGCTGTTGTGCGACACGGGCAGCGATTTGCCCGTGTCGCGCAACAGATGGGGGCGGGTACCCACACTCGCGATATCGGGACCGATATCGCAGTGTGTAAAGTAGCCTTTAGTTCTAGTTTTCTATAAAACTGCTACTGCAGACTTTACTAAATACAGCAAATAATTATGAAATTACTGTATGCTGTAGCAATGAGATGCTTTGCACTTTTTTCTGGCTGATCATAAGCAAACTGTATATAAAGAGTGGATAAATAAACACTTTGCATCTAAGACTACAACTGCATCTCAATAAATTAGAATATCCTCAAAAAGATAATTTCAGTAATTCGATACAAAAAGGGAAATGCATATATTATATAGAGTCATTACACACAGAGGGATCTATTCCTATATATTATATAGAGTCATTACACACAGAGGGATCTATTCCTATATATTATATAGTCATTACACACAGAGTGATCTATTCCTAAATATTATATAGAGTCATTACACACAGAGGGATCTATTCCCATATATTATATAGCGTCATTACACACAGAGGGATCTATTCCTATATTTTATATAGTCATTACACACAAAGGGATCTATTCCTATATATTATATAGTCATTACACACAGAGGGATCTATTCCTATTATATAGTCATTACACACAGTGATCTATTCCTATATATTATATAGAGTCATTACACACAGAGGGATCTATTCCCATATATTATATAGCGTCATTACACACAGAGGGATCTATTCCCATATTTTATATAGTCATTACACACAAAGGGATCTATTCCTATATATTATATAGTCATTACACACAGAGGGATCTATTCCTATATATTATATAGTCATTACACACAGAGGGATCTATTCCTATATATTATATAGTCATTACACACAGAGGGATCTATTCCTATATATTATATAGTCATTACACACAGAGGGATCTATTCCTATATATTATATAGTCATTACACACAGAGTGATCTATTCCTATATATTATATAGAGTCATTACACACAGATCTATTTCAAGTGAAAACCCAAAAGTCATTATCTCAGAAAATTAGAATAATTACCACAAAACACCTGCAAAGGCTTCTTAAGCGTTTAAAATGGGCCTTTAGTCTGGTTCCGTAGGCTACATAGTCGTGGAGAAGACTACTGACTTGACAGATGTCCAGAAGACAGTCATTGACACACTCCACAAGGAGGGGAAGCCACAAAAGGTCATTGCTAAAGAAGCTGGCTGTTCACAGAGTGCTATATCCAAGCATATTAATGGAAAGTTAAGTTGAAGGAAAAAGTGTAGTAGAAAAAGATGCACAAGAAACCGGGATAACCGCAGCCTTGATAGGATTGTTAAGAAATGGCCATTCAAAAATTTGGGGGGAGATTCACAAGGAGCGGACGCTGCTGGAGTCAGTGCTTCAAGATCCACCGCACACAGACATATCCAGGACATGGGCTACAAGTGTCGCATTCCTTGTGTCACCACTCATGACCATTAAACATACCCTGTGGTCACATGGGTATGACCTCACACAGGTCCTGCAAGTGAAAAAGTGAATAGGTGGTATAGTACTTTTTGCTAATTCTAACAGGTGGAGGGGATAACTCTGAATAACCCCATCCCCCCCCCCCCCCCCCCCCGGTATTATCGGTGTATCTAATCCTCAGCTGCTGTCACTCAAGAAGCTGATGATTTTATAAACTTTACTTTCTTGGATTTCAAAACCCATACATCCGAGCTGACCATTACAGGTATGTAGATAATCAGCCTGATAGTGCCAGTATAGCACTGGCTTTAGGTTATATACAAAAATCCTAAAATTCTGGTGATTGGTTCCCTTTAAATAAAGCTGCTTTGTTTTTTTATACTTCCTGGTATTTGGTTTTGACAAAACAAACATGGGAGTTTTTCGCCTGTGGATTTTCCACGTCTAATGCAAGTCTATGGAGAAAATCTGCACATAAACTCAGTGTACCCACAAGAGAAACTGACATGCTGCAGATCTGCAACACGCACCGCAGGTCAGTTTACACTGAAGCACAGGGGGCAGGAGATTTATCTAAATCCTATCCACTTCGCTGCAGCTGTAAGATACTGAAAGAAAACGCAACGTCAGAAACTCACTAAAACCTCATTTTGGGAACATATACTATTGGCTGCTTTACACGCAGCGAAAGCACCTGCCCCCGTCGTTTGTGCGTCACGGGCAAATCGCTGCCCATGGCGTACAATATCGCTAACACCTGTCATACGTACTTACCTTCCTAGCGACGTCGCTGTGGGTGGCGAACAACCTCTTCCTTAAGGGGGAGGTTCATGCGCCGTCACAGCGACGTCACACAGCGGCCAATCAATAGAAGCGGAGGGGCGGTGACCGGCCGCATTACCGACACGCCCACCTTGTTGCCGGAGGACGCAGGTACAGTGTTGTTCGTCGTTCCCGGGGTGTCACACGTAGCGATGTGTGCTGCCTCAGGAACGGTAACAACCTACGTACACATCGACCACCGAAATTTTGAAAATGAATGACGTGTCAACGATCAACGATAAGGTGAGTATTTTTGATCGTTAACAATCGCTCGGAGCTGTTAAACGCAACGACGTCGCTAACGACGCCGCATGTGCATCCCGAATTCCGTGACCCCGACGACATATCGTTAGATATGTCGTTGAGTGTAAAGCCCCCTTAACTCCCCAACTCTATTCCCAGTAGTGAAGGACGTCAGCCCTTAAAACTATCTTCACCACATGTGCCTGGTTGTTTTTAGGGGATGAGGAGTGATGAACTCTGCACATCTGCAAACAACTTCTATACAGCTGTCTGCCTGTAAATCTGGGAATAATGGAAATGATATCATCTGATGTAAGGGCATATTTATAAGATGACTAATGGTTTTCAACTTCTTTGCTAGTGACATGTATTAGAAAAAAGTCTTCAACATGAGGGTTTTTTTTACTCAGAATGGAAAGTACCTCTTTAAAGTTTTGGCTATGTTCACATGCAGTGTTTCTTTGTTGCTTTTTTTTTTAATGCAAATTAAAAGCTGCTTTTTACATTACCAGCAAAAGCTATGAGATTTCCCAAATCTCACGAACATGTTTGATTTTTCTTTTTTGATTGAATTTAAGAACTTCAGCGTTTTTGTAATTTGCAGCATTTAAATTCTTTCAGCATATTGCAGTGTTATTTTTCACTCATAGTAAGCAATGGTGATGTGAAAAAAAACAGCGTAAAAAACGCAACGGTAGTTTTCACGTCGTTGTTGAAGCATTTTCGGTGAATAAAACTATATTAAACATGTATTGTAGACAACACACGTAATCTGCACTAAAAAAAACGAGACAAAAACCATGTAAAAAGAGTGTTTTGAATGCACTGTTTTACTGCCAAGAGAGGTTTAGGCTAGAAGGGAAAAAAAAAAGCAGCAAAAACGCTGTGTGTGAACATAGCCTGATTATAAATATATAATTAAGTGAACAGAATCTCATTATCCAGGTGATAATTCCTCTAACGTTAGGGCATGTGCACATGATCAGGACCCGCTGCGTCCTGGATGTGGCGGGTCCTGACCTGCGACGCTGAGAATCTCCTCCGCAGGAGACCACAGCTGCTTGTGCCCACGATCCAGGCTCGGGCAGTTGCGGTCTTTCCGCAGCAAAGATTTGACATGCTGCGGCTCAGAAAGCCGCACTGCAGGTCAATTTTCGCTGCCGGAAAAAGAAGCACAGACGGCAGGAGATTTCTAGAAATCCATCCACTGTGCTTGAACTGTACAACGCAGCATTTTGGACGCAGTAAAAACATGCTGCGTCCAAAACGTTGCGAACCCTGATCGTGTGCACGCATCCTAAGGGCTCATGGGCACGTAACTGCTGAATATTCTGCAGCGATATGACAGCGCATGTGCGCTTCAAATCGCTGCAGAAACACTGCATAATGGATGCAGTTTTTTTGTTAAAAAAGCCGATTTCATGCGCTCTGGCTGCTGCCCCCACCATAGACAGAGTGGAAGCTGCATCCAGAACGCAGAAATAATTGACATGCTGCTTTTATGAATGCACGGATTTGGATCAAAATTTTAGCACCCAAATCACTGCGTTCAAAAAAGCATCGTGCGCACGTCTCATGCACAATCTACATAGATTGTGCAGGGAACGCAGGACGCATGCATTTACGCTGCAGTGCAATACGCAGCAGAAATGCATGTGAGTACGCAACGTGCGCATGAGCCCTTACAAAGTCTTTTGTACACCCTCTTAACATACAGGACACATATTCAGTAATTTAGTAAACAATGATTCACACTGATTCATATTATCACATGCTTCTATCACAGGACATGAGCAACCAGCTTTCCCCCAGTTCTTCTCCCCTCCCTATTTTTACTAATGTTTCTATGACCATATAGACTAAAGAGTCAAGGGGCAAAATGGAAAATGTGAAAAGTCTAGAAAGTTCCTAGGTTGCCTCATTATCTGTATCCCTTTCATTTGCACACCATAATATGTTATTTTCCATCAGTTTTAAAGATGTGTCATTTTAATTCATGCAAGTGCAAAACTGAGACGGCAAACTACTTTTCTCGTATGTCTTGATGTTATCTGTCTTAGGCCTCCTTCACACGTTCGTTTTCATGCATACCGGAGACACGGACATACGCAGACCCATTAAAATCAATGGGTCTGCTACTATTATACCTGTCAGTGACCTATTTCAGAACTCCCATCCCCCCCCCTCCCCCGACGCATGTTTTTTTAACAGACAACTACGGAGCTATAATAGCTCTCTCCATCCACAGGGAAACATTTTTAGATCATTGTTGCCCTTCGAGTTGCTCTGCAAGGTGAGGGACCCTCCAGAACATACTGTATCGCTGCTGTACAAAACTTATATGGAAAGTAGAATTGCGTCAGTAGACCCACCCACCTTCTTCTCTAGATGGGAGGTCGATTTGGGCAGATCCCTGACTACAGAAGATAAAGAGCAAAATTTTTGCTCTTTACACAGATATCTTCACTCAACGCGTTGACTCAGGAGCCAGGGTGCAAGATACTATATAGATGGTACCGTTGTCCCACTGCTGTCCATTCGATGTTCCCAACGACTCCGGACACCTGTTGGAGATGCTTACGAGACAGAGGCTCATACATGCATATATGGTGGTCATGTGAATCCATTAGAGGCTTCTGGTTGGCAGCATTTGATCTCATTAACCGGCTTTCAATGCACAGAGTCACTCCCTCCCCAGAGCTAGCGCTTTTATCGCTCTGCAACTTTTCGATCTCTAGATTCAAAAAAAGTCTCCTTCGACACGTCCTAGCGGCGGCGAGAAGACTCATACCTAGATTCTGGAAACAGACACAGACCCCTTCTAGGTTGGACTTGATCACAGAATTGAATGACATGTTTAGATTGGAGGAACTGATCGGACAGACCACGGAAACATCAGTGAGAGTCCTAGACCTATGGACCCCATTGATCTTGTTCAGGGATTCGCCTGATAGAGACTCATGGCTAGCCGAGGGGGACTAAGATGGGCAGGAACTGGTCCATCCCTGTTTGGGGGGGGGGGCGCACGCTGGATTACATTTTTATCCCTCGGACTTCCCTTATGTATGTTCCCACTTGTGATCCTTCTTGTTCCTTCCTCTCAAGTCCTTGTTTAATTTTCCCCTTCCTACTCCTTTTCTTACTCAGATCTTTCTAACCTACTCACCATCTTAAAACCTCCTGAGCTTCCAGAGAGGAGATGTTTATTTTATGTAACTGTTGGGATATAAATTAGACTTACCTTTTTGCAATTACATGCCTTCTCAATGTGATTACTCCATATACTGATAAATTGATTTGCAATGTTGATGTTACTTTTTGTGTAAAATTATAATAAAACTTAATTTGAACTAAAATCAATGGGTCTGCGCACACATTGGTGTTGTTTTCACAGACGCGTGTCCGTGTGTTCCACACAGAGACAAGTGCGTTTTTCGACCACACACTGATGTGATCTGTGTAATATCAGTGTGACACGCACCGGAGAAAACACGTGTCTTTGAAATAAAATGATTTTCTATATTCACTTGTCTCCAGTGCTGCTGTCTTTGGTGCTGCTGTCACTTGCTTCCGGCCCCGCTCATTATGCTCATGAATATTCACGGCACCACGGACTCCGAAGCAGCAGCACCGGAGACAACAGAGCCAAGGACAGGTGAGTAAAAAGTTCCTGATCTCTGTGTGCTATCATGGATAGCACACGAAGAACACTTGTGTGCCAAAATCACAGCACACGGATGGCCATACGCACATTCAACATGGACAGTGAAAAATGTGTGTTTTTATAACGCACGTGTGAAGTGGGCCTAAACAAAAGGTTTCCAAGTTCAAGACCTTAAACATCCCCACTATAAGGAATTGCTCAGACTGTGATGTATAGTGTGAACATATTTGTCATCTTAGGCCGCTTTCACGCTGAGTTCCTCTCTCGGTTCAGTGGTCCCTTTGAGGATTCTGTTCAAATGCCACACAAAACGGGTTTTGGACATATGCACAGACAGAGCCATTAACTATAATGGTGTAGACGGAGTTACCGTGTGCTCTGTTGTGCACAGTTTTCGGGAGTATACGCCTATTGGAGGTGGACACCCAGACATAGTGGACTGCCTTTGGATGTCCACCTCCAGTAAGCCTATACTCCCGAAAATGATGCGTGACAGAGCACAAGGTGACTCTGTCTGCACCATTACAGTCAATAGCCATGTCGGCACATGTTCCCGAAACCCGTTTTGTGGGGGTTTTGGACAGAAGCCCCGATGGGACCACTGAACAAGGAGTGGAATGCAGCGTGAAAGCGTCCTACATAGGACGATCTGTGTCCGACTGTAAAGTGCTAGAGAGGGGCAGTCGTGGGCGAGGGTCATGGCGGACCTCAACCCACCCCAAAACAGTAGCAGGGACCAGGGGATCGTGAAGGTTTGGCCTTACTTCACCATTGAATCCTGTCCCTGTCACCTCCACCCTTCTGTAGTCCACTCTGCTTCTTCTGTCCCTCCTGGACTTCTCTCTCTTGTTCTGCTCTGTCTCACAGTCTTTCCCTATCTGCCTGTACCAGGAAGCTCCTTTCCCAATATCTCCTGCTGTGCTGATAAGCCAATTAACTCCTGTTGGCCTGTCATCTCCCAGTCCATCCCTACTCTCTGAGGGAACCGGGACCCATGACCTCTGGTGGCAGCTGGCCGTATTACACAGGGGGAAGAATATACATTAATGGAAGACAGTTTACAAAAATACAACACATTACTACAATGCATTCTACACCAATATTCTGTAGTTCTAATAGTCACCAGCGGGGACGTGGGGGCGGTAGGGCACTGGTCACCTTATTACACGAGAACGATGATTTTTTTTTGCAGCACAAGAGATCCTTTCACAAGACAGCTCGTTTGGTTGGTGATTGGCAGCCTGTTTAGACCTTATGAATATCATAAAATTAGCATTTCATCAAAACAATAATTGTCCAGTGTGAATGCAACTTTACAAGAGGAATAATACTTTTCATCCAACTCTCAGTGATGTGATCAGCAGTTGCTAAATAAATTTTGGAACGTCAATCCTTTAAGGAATTCATAAAAATGCATCATAACAACCACAAACTCAATGTTCCAAGTTCAATCCTGTATTTTCTGGCTCCTTGTGGAAATATGTGGACTGGAGATTTGCATGAAAACAACCCTTTCAAATAATTTTATCATCACCATACATAAATTTAAAAATTAATGATTAAGAGCTTCTCTACCAATGTCTCTCTGATGTTGCAATAACCTGAAAGATGACCTATAATTACCATAGGTCTTAAAAAAATTGCTGTTTTCACACAGTGTCATTCAATGTAAAGCAAACTGCTGTGCATTCATCATAAGCATTGCACGTCTGCTCCAAGTTACTTAAAGAGAACCTACCCAAACAATGGGCAGCCGGCAGCATGAATCAGAGCCCGAGAGCCAGTATTTTCATGCTACATAAAATGACCTAATAATGCCTAACTTCTCATGGTAAGGAATATTACTATCCGGGAAATATTCCAAAATACAGATTTTCCCATCTAAATCTTGGCTAATACTATAAATTCCACTAATTTTCTCCAGTATGTCATTCCAATATCTACAGTCATGGTCAAAAGTGTAGGCACCCTTGAACTTATTCCAGAAAATGAAGTATTTCTCCCAGAAAATCAGTGCAATTACACGTTTTGTTATACACCTGTTTATTTCCTTTTGTGTATTGGAATCAGGGCCGGCTCCAGGTTTTTGTGGGCCCTTGGCGAAAGAGTCTCAGTGGACCCCATGCACACATAGACATACACAGATACATAAACATACAGGCATACGTACACATATATATTTAAAGAAAAATTCAGACATAAATCTAGACACTGTCATATACACTGACATACATAGATACACATCATACATGCACACACGAACACATTAGACATATTTCTAATATTGGGAAGCCGGCATCAGCCTCATTCCCCTCCCCGCTTGTCATCATCCAGCTCCTCCTGGGCATATTGCTGTGCCGTGCTGATTGGTGGCCGTCACTAACAGACATGGCCGCACACAGAGAACACTAACACTGCTGTATATACATCACAAGAGAGGCTGGGGACATACACATTACTGGGGGGCATACATATTACTGAGGAAAGGGGTATACAGCAATGGGGGCATACAGCTGTAGAGTGGGGCAGTGGCTCTGGGGTGGGGGGACAAACAGCTCTGAGGTGGGGGATAACATGCAGCTCTGGGGGTACACAGCTCTGGGGTGGGGGGGGACATACAGCTCTGGGGGGTATACAGAACTGGGGTGGGGGGACCCAGATAGCATTAGGTATCCTCATGTAGTATACAGCCCCATATAGCACAGTGCAGACCCAGATAGCATTAGGCACCTTCATGTAGTATACAGCCCCATATAGCACAGTACAGACCCAGAAAGCATTAGGTATCCTCATGTAGTATACAGCCCCATATAGCACAGTACAGACCCAGATAGCATTAGGTATCCTCATGTAGTATACAGCCCCATATAGCACAGTACAGAGCCAGATAGCATTAGGCACCTTCATGTAGTATACAGCCCCATATAGCACAGTACAGACCCAGATAGCATTAGGTACCCTCATGTAGTATACAGCCCCATATAGCACAATGCAGAGCCAGATAGTATTAGGCACCTTCATGTAGAATATAGCCCCCATGGTCGTCTGGCTACAGTGACTAGTAAATACTCACTTCTCCTCGTTCCCCCGCTGCTCCGGTCTCCTTGGCGTGTCCACTGCTGTTGCTCGCTCTGTCCTCACTGCAGGCGCGCGGTGGTGACGTCACCGCGCTCCGCTGCAGAGCGCCGACACTCCAGACACAGCGGGGAGAATGATCAGAGAGGCAGCGCGCTGCTCCCTCTCTCATCATTGCTTTCAATTGTATCGGCAACTGCGATGCCGATACAATTGAAAGCGCAATCCTCGGCGGGGGGGAGGCCGGTGACAGTGTGGCGCCCCTGACCTGTTCAGGCATCACTGAGTACTGCACTCAGGCTGAGTGAGTACAATACAGGTAATCCCATAGGCTGACTAGGGTGTGGACACACAAACATGAAGTAACCAGGAACACACACACAGCTAGAGGGGACCCCTGAGCAGACTCAGGGAGGGGGCGTGGCCCTCGCATCTCAGCTAGTGGTGGGTGGTGTAACTGGAGACAGGAGTTGTGCAGTGGCAGTCAGAGGAGGAGGAAGTGGAGCAGCCGTGTCTGGAGTGTAGGGCTGAAGAGCAGAACACAAGCCAGACTGCACCTGTAGTGGCTGCTGGCGGGGGAGAACGGCTACCCAGTGGTGCCGCCTGAAAACCTCCTAGGCAGTAGCAAGAGGTGGCTGAGTAAGGGGACTACCGGTAGACCAGGCCCACATGGGGAAACAGGTCCCCAGAGCAGGAACCCATCTACTTGGCCTGCTAAACCTGCTGGTGAGGGTGCTGCATGCACTTCATCAAACCACACAGAGTACACAGCCACGCTGCAACGAGGGGGCCCATAAGTGACAGAAGGCAGCAGCCGGAATTACTTGGTCCACGCTGCAAGCAAACCAGACCAGAAAGGGGAGAAAAGGCGGAAGCAACTTCCCTGGGTGATCCCAGCATACTCCAAGTCGGGGTCACCTCAAAACAAGAAGGGCTAGGAGGGCGAGTCAGCAGTCACCCCTACGTCAGCCTAAAAGATACCTGGTTCTTCTCCTGGATTATCACAGCATTGCCCGGGTTGGCTCACTTTACCAACAAGCTGTGAGTAAAAACCCTGAAAGACATTCCTGGACTGTGTGTGAATTACTCTGCAACCTGTGGTACTGCGCACCTACACCTGGGCCCTGGGGCCAGCCCCACTCTCGGGGGACTACATCATCTAACTGCACCTACCATCAGCCCCAGGCACTCCCCAAACTGCAGTGGCGGTCACCCATTGACCGCAATACCGAGAGTGGCGTCACGATTCTCATAGAAGTTAACCTGACTGACCTGTCGCTAGAAGATTCCCAGCACGTGGAGTCCCTTCGGTCCCGAAGGCGACTGATGCAGGTGAGCGGCGAAGTGGGTTTCACAACAGCGCGGCCACAGGGCCTCCCTGAGTAGCGGTGCGCCACTCCTGCCACCACGAGTGGGCCCCCCGGCAGCCCAGGGCCCCAGCATTTAACCGGGTTTTCCGGGTGCTGACGCCGGCCTTGATTGGAACAACACACAAAAAAATTAGAAAAGAAAAGCAAGTTGGACATAATTTCACACAAAACCATAAAAAATGGTCTGGACAAAATTGTTGCCCCCTTCAACTTTATATTTAGTTGCACACCCTTTGGAATAACTAACTGCAATCAATCGCTTCCGCGTGGTTTCAAAGTTGCTCGGGTATTTGATAGACACCTGCCATCACTAATCTAGGGCTTAGTAGCAGCTGTGGACTGTTATTAACCCCTTATTACCCCAATTGCCACCTCACCAGTGCAACAGGAAGAGCCGCGTAAAGCACCAGGCTTGTCACATCTAATGGGCCGGCTGCAGGTTGCTATTTTTAGGCTGGGGGGGGGCGGCCAATAACCACGGCCGTCCCCAATCTGAGACTACCAGCCCCCAACTGTCTAGCTTTATCTTGGCTGGGTATCAAAATTGGGGGAATCGCACTCTATTTTTTTAATTATGTATTTAATAAAAAAAAAAGCTGCATGCGGTTCCTCTTCTTTTCAAATTTAACATTTTATTGTTTTTTATAACAAAAGCAATTACAATCATTGATATGCAAAAAATAGAAAGAATAGCATCATGGTACCATTAATAACAACAATCAATAGTCAGTAAATCACGTACTCTTGCAACTCTGGTGACTAAACTAAATACATTTGACTCGCACCGAATGTAGCCGAATCCCACAATCTTTTCCTTCAATCTTCCACTGCATCAGAGACAGGAATCACTTAAAAAGAGAACAAAGAAGAAGAGGAAAGAGTGAAGAAGAAAGGGAGAAAAACAGAGAAGGAGAGAGATATGCCACGAACACTCCTATCTGTCCGGTCCAAGACTCATAATCAAAGAGCACTCAGGAAGATGTTACTCTATTCCCACGAGTGCGTGTCACATTCTACCTTGTGGTACAGAAACCAGGACTAGTCAGGAAAGATTCCCAATGGAACCACTTCGTAGTGGTGGTCTCCACATCATTACGAGATTGGGCCAGAATCCTTTCCATCCGGTAGTTCCTCTTATTTTCATACACAGCCAAGATAAGCACACAGCTGGTGCTGCAGCCTGTGGCCGTAGGCTTTATCTGTGCTGGTATCATAATATGGGGGGCCCCTACGCCAATTTTTTTATTTATTTTTATTGTACGGGTAGTGTTGTGTCGCCCTGGGCAAGCCAGGGGACACAGGTCACAACACCACCACACCCCCACACTCCAGGTAGGCACATCTGCTAACCTAGAAATCCTTGTTGCCTTCCTCCAGGAGTCTGTTGATGCACACCAGGGGGTGGGCCAGGCGGTTGGCTCCGCCCACCAAGGAGCTCACAACTCTGGAGGCAGGAAGTTACCAGGCAGAGAGCCCAGGGAGGGCAAGTGTGAGGAGCAAAAGTAAGAGTAAACAACAAGAAGTGAAAGTGGAGGAAAGAAAAGGAGTAAAGGAGGAAAGCAAGAAGTGGTGACAGCGCAGAGAGAGTGCAAAGCCTGAGAGCCCAGCTGTGTGTAGGGCTAGAACAGCAAGGTCAGCGACGGCGGTGACTGTTCGGAGGGGGACCGTTTGGAAGTTCCTGGAAGGACCCCGTTGGCTGTGTGCCCGGTGGTCTGGAGCAGTGTTCCGAAGGACAGTCAGCACCAGGGCAGGGGCCTCTCGGACCCCGGCAAGGCTAGGAGTCGCCCAATTTGCCGAATCCGTCAGTGAAGGGGACGTAGATCCCCCAGCAGCCAAGTCCCGATTGACGGCAACAGCCCGACCATTACAGGGGAGACACCGCCACCGCCAGGGCACCAGTTTCCCCAGGGCCAGCGCCTGCGGGCAAAGTGTAGAGCTCCTCCGGCCCAGATTGCAGTCGGGGAGCGGGTAACCGGAGGGAATCCACCGCTACCATCAGTCAACACAGGTGCAAGGAAGAGAGACATCACCGTCACCTACCGGGAGTGCAGGTGCAGCCGTCTGTGGGACCGTCCTACCAGCCGTTTGGTTTACTGTACAAACTGTGTCCAAGTCTCAGGCTGAGTGAGTACCACAGTGCCGCAAGGCACAGCGCTGCCCCCGCGTCCCTGCGCCCTCCAGGCCCTACACTTTACATCTCTTCACCGGGCCCCGGGATCACCAACCCCTACCCACGGAGGGGCAACACAACACCTGGCTGCTCCCATCACCATCCCCGGGATCCCCATCCAAAGCAGCGGTGGTGCAATCACCACAACCGTGGGTGGCGTCACGAACTATAACAATCCCCACACCCAACACCCCCCTTTCACTCACGGGCGAGGAGTGTCGCTCGAGAAACCCCGGGATCCGGCCTACGGCTCGAGCCACCAGGAGCAGCTGCCGGACCCGAGCAGAAGGGGTGAGCGCGGTGTGCTGACACCCTCCTCCCCGCCCGCGACAGTGTCACCCTGGCGTATGACTCACACAAGTACAGTGAAAAAATCTTGTATTGCAGCAACCCCACATAAGACAATGCTGCAGCCCACATCTGCGAGTTTTTCCTTAGCTCTAATCGGACTGAGGAAAAAATATCAGCATGCTGCGATTGTCTGGGAGTCTCCTATCACTCGCACCCATACAAGTCTATGGGTGCGAGAGAAACATCGGACTGCACTCGGATATTATCCAAGTGCAGTGCGATATATGCCCAGGCTGACAATGGAGGAGATGGGGAGATTAATTCCTCCCTCTCCCCCGCGGCTGTCATCCGATCGTAGGATCAGGTCACAGTCACATGACACTTGGACCACGCTCGCAGCAGAGCAGGGTATTAGGGTAATGTGAACAGGTGCAAACTAAATATGAAACATAGCAACAAAAAGGAGACAGTTGCACACTGCAGTGATAAAATATGTGGAACAAGGAATATGGAGATATAGACATGCATTACTTCTATGAAAAAAACATTTAAAAATTGAGGTCGCCTTGCCGCTGGCTGTTGGTCTTGGCCAATTTTTTGTGCTAAATATCTCAATTTATACATGTTTTTTTGGGGGGATAAAAGTCAACAGATTTTTTTCGTATACCCTTGTGAGAATGTAACCTTAACAAGGGTTAATCCTCCCTTAAAACTCTCACAATGCAATTATTATATCTACTGGTATCACGGGACATACAGCATATCTGCATTTTTTCTAATTCAGTGCTGGAACTCTTAAAGCGCTTAGGCTTCTTTCATCTATGTGCCCATATTTGATCTCCATATGGCATCTGTATTTATACATTAATAGCTTAAAATCTACATGATCCAATACAGGTTCCTAAGTTCATAATGGCAATGTTTAAGGAGGAATAATCAGCTGCACTCCGAGTGATCCATATGGGATTCAATGTGTATGAAAATAGTGCATTGCACAATATTTTTTACATAGACCAAGCGTCCTTGTGAAAAACTGGCTTCAGAAGGGCCTTATTGAAATACACAGGTCAGTGTGGCATACAGCTTTTAAACAGACAGCACATGTCTGTATGATATGCTCGTCTGAATGAGACCTAAATCTCAGGGAGCAAGGGGAGTCACATAGGTAGTAAAAGGATCAACATTTTGCATTTTAAAATGTAGCTCCTTATTATCATCGTCATGTGCAGAAAAAAAGTAGTCAAGATCCAGATTAAAAAAATAAAAAAGCAAAATCAGCTGTCAATACCATAAAAAACAAAATCATCACTAAAACCCAATTGAACATGAACTTTACAAAAAAATGAGTGGTCAGGTTGGGAGTTCGGGCGTTTTACATATGGAAATGTGGCACCTCTGAGGCCTCAGTCGCCACAGAGTATTGCACCCAAATTTGGGTGTAATGCTAAACGTGGATCCTGAGGAGATCATTCCCGGTTTCACCAGATTACACACTCCAATACACACCAGGTTGCCCTGTTCCCACTGGGGACTGGGCTAGGGAAGGGTAATAAAGGGGTCGCCAACAGAGTGGTATTTATAGGATGCCCTCAATAGGGGCCCCAGTCCCACTAGCTTAGGACCTAGGAGGGGGGAGGTGCAGCCAGCAGGGGGAGTCAGGAGCCAAAAGAACAGTTATAGAGTTCTCCAGCAGGAGAGCAACGGAGCAGTCGCATCTTACAGGTGCTCGGTGGGAAGGAGGAGACTTCACAATAATTGCCGCAGGGAGAGTGATCTCTGCTCCCCTCGGAATCGATGCCACGCAGGGAGGCAGGACCCTAGGGAAGATCATACTTTACGTTGGTTTTCCAGAATCTACCTAGACGGGGAAAGTTTCAAGCTTCCCTGACCACAAAGCGCCCGACAGCACAGTGCCAGAGAGGATCCGGGGTATCGCATCGTGAAAACCTGGGTCCCCATGGGTCCCCATGTAGCTTCAAGCCAAGCGATCCACAAACAGGAGTTACAAGGAGGAGACCCACCAAACACCCAAACCAGACTGATCTCTACTGGGTTCGGGTTCAACGGAATCCATCATAGCAAGTGACTGGTATTACCTGGGTGAGCGGCACAGCACTAAAAGTGAGTAAACAACCTGGAACTGCAGCCATAGACTCTGGCTCTTTATTACCGGTACTGCCACTCCGCGCCGCAATTACTGCTTCCCCTCTCATCATCCTCCCCGGGTCCCACTCCACCTGTGGGGAGCGATACCATCCATAGCTGCTACCACCATCTGCCCTGGAAGACAGCGACAGCAGCGGCGGCCGATTCCCTGGCCGCATACCACAGGTGGCATCACGACATTCACCTCACAACTACCCCTATCATCCTTTCCCAGCCATCTTCTGTACGCCTCGGGGCAACAGAGCCGGGCTAGGCCGCCCGTGACAACGATGGCCCGGCGATGAGTAGGTTAACCGCCTGCCCCGTGAGGTGCTACACAAACCCCTTGAGTGACCATCGCTGTGCTCACGTACGCATGGCCCAGTTCGAGCCACTAACAGTGTTTCAATGGTTCGTACTGGGGGTGGTAAAATCATTGTTAGTGTGGCGCCCCAGGACCTGGTCGCCACAACAGCATTGACCTTCCAAAGGGTTAATGCTGAGCCTGGAGGTAATGGGGAAGTCCATTGGCCAGCAAGTTTAACACCCAACGCAGTTCTCCCTCCGGCCAGCAGGGGGAGCTCTGAACCTGGAATTCCAGGGAGCTTTCCTCAAGTCTGGCCTGAGGGAGGAAGTAGTGGTCAGTCTGTAGAGAGAAGTGGAAGGAAGCAGACGCAGAGTGAGCTGTGCTGTGGATCTGGGGCCTAGAGCTAGAGTAGCTTGGCCCAGGGAAGCAGGAGTAGCTGAGAGGCAGCGGAGAGACTCGGACATCGGAGTCTGTGGCCACCAGGGCTTAAAATACTCCCTGGTAGCCGAATCCGAAGGGCAGGAGAGCTGCAAGCACCTGGCCCATAAACAGCCCGAAGGTACAGCTTCAGCATCAGGGCCCGGTGTGGACTCCAGCAGAGAAGCACCAGAGAGGGCCTGCGCAGCCTGCTACAGAGGGAAAGGGACGTACCATCAGTCCCAGCAGCAAAGAGGGCCATTGCTGGATTCAGAGAAGCAGGGTCCTATCATAACAAAGAAAAGCACAGGAGTAGGCCTCATACTCAGCTGGCCAGAAAGATCACCCCAAGTACTTCCAGGCCGACCGGATCCCCATCACCACCTGTAACGGTCTCCCAGGACTGGACTGTTCCCAAAGTAAAAGAGGAAAAGGTAAAGAGACTGTTGTTTGTGCCTGGTTCTTTCATTGCCTGTCGGCCCTGCACCGTGTTAGCCACACAACCCCATAGACTTTCACGAGCACTAACAGTGTCCCCGGGGCTCCGCTCCACCTGTGGGGAGCAGTACCACCATTGCTGCCATAACACCACCCCGGAGGCCTCACACAGCAGCGGCGGCTTAATAGCCGCAGACCACAGGTGGCGTCACGAACACAAACTTTATTCATCAAGCCACATATTCTACTGACACCCACCAGGGCCACGGAGCCGGGCCCAGCCACCACTGACTACCACCGGACTAGTCCGGCCCGGCACCGGGTGTCCCATAGCCCTGGGGTGGGCGAGTCATTATCGCATATAGTGTATACAAAAAAAAACCCTGTCCTCCCTCTCCCAGAAATTATTTGTTTATTTTTCGCTGCATGTTGGCGGAGACCCGAAATGCCTAATCAGTGACTTAAAATGAGGTTTAGGTCAAGTTCAGATAAAGAACAGAACTTTATAGTTCTACTGAAACCACTGAACCAAACATCAATAGTCCGCTCATCTCTACTTGCCTCCTCTTTCCCTCCAGTGATCCAGATCTCAGCCTCCTGGGCTACTGCAGGTCTTTTACAAGCCAGCTGCAGTAGTAGTAATGGTATTATTACAGCTCAGCGATGGGAGTCATTATACCGTTTTCTCAGACTATTCTAAATAACCTGTACTGCAGCTGTCTTCAGTTGCTGTGTGTGGCTCTTGCTGCCTTCCATTTCCTAGAAGTAGAAAGCATGTTCAATCGGGTCAAGATCAAGTGTGGCGCCCCTGAGGCTTCCGTCGCCACAGGACATTGCACCCCACCCAGCGGTGTGATGCCCCATTCTGGGTGAGGAAAGGAGTGAACACCGGTCCCCTGGTAAATCTACACAACACCCATTGTTAGGTACACACTGGGACCAGGGATAGTGGCAGCAACCCTCCCATGCTGCATGCTGGGAGGGGCCGTAAGACCCATCCCTGCTCCTATAGGGTACAGCTTAGCAACTGGGGAGGTGGGAGGAGAACCAGAGAACAGTCAGAGAAAGGAAGGTCAAGTGTAGTTAGTGAGAAGTTGGAGAGAAAGAGAGGGAAGGAGGAGGAGGAGGTCTGCAGGAGGCAGACGTGAAAGAGAAGAAAGAAAGAAAAGCTCTAGTCAGACAGGAGCTAAGGAAAGAAAGTGACGCTTCCTGGTGAAGATCCTGGGACTCAGAGGGTCCAGGTGACACCAAGCAGAGAAAAGAAGGGATTCCAGGGCCACGGATAGCTGTCGAGCTGTGGTGGCCTGTTCCACAGGAACATCGGTGGAGGGATCAAGCTGCAACAGGGGACGGTCCCTAGAAACCGGAGGAGTGCAAAATCATCTCCAAACAGTAAAAACCGAGGCCCAGGGAAAGTTGTAAACTCCCCGGGCCACAGCCCACCGCAGAACCTTTAGAAAGGGGACAATCAACCGACAGGTGACCCCCCCCAGCCTGGAGGCTGTAGTGGAGGCCGAGCAGGTTCATCCTAAAAGAGCTAGGCTTAGGAAGACAGCTGAAGACAGAGACACCTTAGAGAGAAGGGTACCGGTTTTCACTCCAGGAATCACCCAGAAACGGCGGAGGTCCCTGACAGTGGGTTCCAGTCGTCTGAGGGCACCAGTGTGCGCATACCAGGATGTGTGAGTAAACAACTTGAAACTGCACCCTTGGAGTTGCCTCTGTTATTCCGTCTGCTTAGACTTCCACTACACCATAGACTCTCACGAGCACCAACTGTGCCCCGGGGCACCGCTCCACCTGTGGGGAGCAGTACCATCATTGCTGCCACTTCATCACCCCGGAGGCCTTACACAGCAGCGGCGGCTTAATAGCCGCAAACCACAGGTGGTGTCACGAACACAAACTTTATTCAAACCCCAAGTCACCAGCCATATTTAACTGACACCCACCAGGGCCACGGAGCCGGGCCCCGCCACCACTGACTACCCCCGGACTAGTCCGGCCCGGCACCGGGTGTCCCATAGCCCTGGGGTGGGCGAGTCAACTTTGGCGTCACGAACAGGATTTCGTGCCCGGTTCCACCGGGTACTGTGCGCCTGAAGAATTGTGCTTAAAAGACTGTGTTATAGTGAGAAACTGCCGCCATTGAAGTCACTGAGCGTGGGAAAAAGGGGGGCGTGCCTGCAGAAAGAGCGCGAAGAGAAGCCCCGCCCCCTTGTCTAAAAAAAGAGCGCTAAGCAGTGCCCGCCATGGAGAGCGGAAGAAGAAGACATGGCGACTAGAAGAGCTGGCTGGCTGGCAACCCGAGTCTAAATGCCAGACCAGCAAATAAAATGTACCTAATAGCAAGCCGGCCGTGATGGGCTGGGCGCCAGTCTGGCGCCAGATGCTGGTGCAGCCTCCGGCCCCGCCTCCGAGAAGGGAAAGGGTGCAGCCGAGTGGCGTGGTCGAACACCCGAGCAGTGTACCAGCAAGCGTTCCCCAGGTCGGCAGCATGGCAGAGAGGCTGCAGAAGTGCACACCAGGGACCGGGAACATGGATCCTGAGCTGGACCTGCTTCGGGAGGAGATGAAGATCCTGGCCCGGAGGCTGAGCACCATGCAGATGGAGGTGGACCGGCGGAGAGAAAACCCGATGGCGCCGGAGAATGTGGGCCACAGGATGGAGGCCGCCGAGCAGCGCCCGGGTGAGCTATTTACAACCCTGACCCATCCGGACCCACGGCCCTACCAAGTGCCACCGCCCAGTCCCTCCACCGTTCCAATAGCTTCCCACGCCAGCCCCGCTGACGCCCTGTGGGGCACCGGAGGCCTGCCGGAGACCCCCGAAAACGGCGCCTGGGGTGGGGTGGACCCCGAACAGTTAGTGGGCCCCCTTCCAAGTCCCCCTGTTAACCTGCTGGGAGCAACATCACCGGGAGTGAACTGGGACGCAGCGCCCATTGACAGCGGGAGACTGCAGCAGCCACTGCGCCCCAAAGAGACCCCCATGGCTAATGTACTGGCCTGCAAGAAAATGGTGGAGGAGTACCAGTGGGAGCGGGAGACCCGGGAGGAGAAGCGGAGGGCCGAGGAGGCGTCCAACCTGGCCTCCAAAGAGCAGATCCGAAAGGCCCTCAAGGGATCTCAGGGCCCAGTGAGAAGGGGCCAGATAATAGACTTCAGACAGAAAGGCGGCTGGGGCTTTATCAGAGAGTCCGGACTGGGCAAGGATGTGTTTGTTGCCCGCCGTGATATAGAGGAGCACCTGCCTAGAGGCCACCCAGAGCGCGATGCTAAGCCTGGCGACACAGTGGAGTACACCAGGCTGATGGGGAGCCGTGGCTGATACGCCCTGAATGTCCACATCCTGCGGGAGGAAGCAGCCCCAGAAGAACCGGAGTGGCACCGCACTATGCCAGCGTGCAGTACCGCCCCCGCCAGCAGCACTACCTCAGAGCAGGCCCAGGCCGCAGAACTTTGCAGCAGGCCTGCTACAGCCACTCAGGAGACGCAGACCAGGATCTCCATGGCCTACATGCTGCCTAGGGCCCTGCCAAAGCGGGACCCCAAGGACCCCAGCACTGAAGAGTGAAAAGAAGAGAAAGAAGAAGCTGAACTGTATATAGCCCCTGTCAGCCCCTCATCCCTTTGTGAAGACGTCCCTTTTGTTTTGCCTAATGTTCTTTTTGAAGACGACACCCATTCCTGCCTTATTGCCCCGTGTACTTTTTGAAGATGTCACCCCCCATGTGTATGTGTTACCGGGCCACTGGACTGGAATGTGGTCCCCGGTGAATGTGAATGTGAATGTAATGTGACCTGTGTAACCAGGCCACTGGACTTAGTGGCTGGTTTTGTCTTTGCCTTTGTAGTTTGAAAAGGAACGAACTGCCAGGCTACTGGACTTGTTGTAGCCAAAAATGTAAATAGTTGCACCTGTTGTGCCCCCTACCAGAATTATGGGGGAAGTGCCCAAACCGTGCAATGGACTGGAAGTGCACATGTAGAGTTTCTTTATAAGAAAGTTTTTGCAACGTTTAAGTACCTGTGCCTCCCATAAAGGGAAGAAAAGTTTTATTGTTTAATGTTATGCATAACAAAAATGTTTTTGCAGTTTCTTTCCACATTTCTTGTTGTTTTTCAGCCCGAGGACGTGCTGGGATTCGCTGTAGGGGAGTGTCCCAGAAACGGCGGAGGTCCCTGACAGTGGGTTCCAGTCGTCTGTGGGCACCAGTGTGCGCATACCAGGATGTGTGAGTAAACAACTTGAAACTGCACCCTTGGTGTTGCCTCTGTTATTCCGTCTGCTTAGACTTCCACTACACCATAGACTCTCACGAGCACCAACTGTGCCCCGGGGCACCGCTCCACCTGTGGGGAGCAGTACCACCATTGCTGCCACTTCATCACCCCGGAGGCCTTACACAGCAGCGGAGGCTTAATAGCCGCAAACCACAGGTGGCGTCACGAACACAAACTTTATTCAAACCTCAAGTCACCAGCCATACTTAACTGACACCCACCAGGGCCACGGAGCCGGGCCCCGCCACCACTGACTACCCCCGGACTAGTCCGGCCCGGCACCGGGTGTCCCATAGCCCTGGGGTAGGCGAGTCAACTTTGGCGTCACGAACAGGATTTCGTGCCCGGTTCCACCGGGTACTGTGCGCCTGAAGAATTGTGCTTAAAGAAGGGAATTTTGTTTACTTACCGTAAATTCCTTTTCTTCTAGCTCTAATTGGGAGACCCAGACAATTACGTGTATAGCTACTGCCTCCGGAGGCCACACAAAGTATTACACTTAAAAGTGTAAGGCCCCTCCCCTACTGCCTATACACCCCCCGTGGGATCACGGGCTCCTCAGTTTTAGTGCAAAAGCAAGAAGGAGGAAAGCCAATAAACTGGTTTAAGCAAATTCAATCCGAAGGAATATCGGAGAACTGAAACCATTCAACATGAACAACATGTGTATACAAAAAAACAGGGGCGGGTGCTGGGTCTCCCAATTAGAGCTAGAAGAAAAGGAATTTACGGTAAGTAAACAAAATTCCCTTCTTCTTTGTCGCTCTATTGGGAGACCCAGACAATTGGGATGTCCAAAAGCAATCCCTGGGTGGATAAAATAATACCTCGTGATAGGGCCATAAAAACGGCCCTTTTTTACAGGTGGGCAATTGCCGCCTGAAGGACTTGTCTACCTAGGCTGGCGTCCGCCAAAGCATAGGTATGCACCTGATAATGCTTGGAAAAAGTGTGCAGACTCGACCAAGTAGCCGCCTGGCACACTTGCTGAGCTGTAGCCTGGTGCCGTAATGCCCAGGACGCACCCACGGCTCTGGTAGAATGGGCCTTCAGCCCTGAGGGAACCGGAAGCCCCGCAGAACGGTAGGCTTCAAGAATTGGTTCCTTGATCCACCGAGCCAGGGTGGATTTGGAAGCTTGCGATCCTTTACGCTGGCCGGCGACAAGGACAAAGAGTGCATCCGAACGGCGCAGAGGAGCCGTGCGGGAAATGTAGATTCTGAGTGCTCTCACCAGATCCAACAAATGCAAATCCTTTTCACATTGATGAACTGGACGAGGACACAAAGAAGGTAAGGAGATATCCTGATTGAGATGAAAGGGGGATACCACCTTAGGAAGAAACTCCGGAATCGGGCGCAGAACCACCTTGTCCTGGTGAAACACCAGGAAGGGGGATTTGCATGACAGTGCTGCTAGCTCGGACACTCTCCGAAGAGATGTGACCGCTACTAGAAAGGCCACTTTCTGTGAAAGGCGAGACAGGGAAACCTCCCTCAAAGGCTCGAAAGGCGGCTTCTGGAGAGCAATTAGAACCCTGTTCAAATCCCAGGGCTCTAACGGCCGCTTGTAAGGAGGGACGATATGACAAACCCCTTGCAGGAACGTGCGTACCTGAGGGAGTCGTGCTAGGCGCTTCTGAAAAAATACAGATAGCGCAGAGACTTGTCCCTTAAGGGAGCCGAGCGACAGACCTTTTTCCAACCTGGATTGCAGGAAGGAAAGAAAAGTAGGCAAAGCAAATGGCCAGGGAGAAACTTCCTGAGCAGAGCACCAAGCTAAGAATATCTTCCACGTCCTGTGGTAGATCTTAGCAGAGGTTAGTTTCCTAGCCTGTCTCATGGTGGCAATGACCTCTTGAGATAATCCTGTAGACGCTAGGATCCAGGACTCAATGGCCACACAGTCAGGCTCAGGGCCGCAGAATTCTGATGGAAAAACGGCCCTTGAGACAGCAAGTCTGGTCGGTCTAGTATTGCCCACGGTTGTCCTACCGTGAGATGCCACAGATCCGGGTACCACGACCTCCTTGGCCAGTCTGGAGCGACGAGGATGGCGCGGCGGCAGTCGGACCTGATCTTGCATAGCACTCTGGGCAACAGCGCCAGAGGTGGGAACACATAAGGCAGCCGGAACTGCGACCAATCTTGGACTAAGGCGTCCGCCGCTAGAGTTCTGAGATCGTGAGACCGTGCCATGAAGGCCGGGACCTTGTTGTTGTGCCGGGACGCCATTAGGTCGACGTCCGGCCTCCCCCAGCGGCGACAGATTTCCAGAAACACGTCCGGGTGAAGAGACCATTCTCCTGCGTCCATCCCCTGGCGACTGAGGAAGTCTGCTTCCCAGTTTTCTACGCCCGGGATGTGAACTGCGGATATGGTGGATGCTGTGTCTTCCACCCACGTCAGAATCCGCCGGACTTCCTGGAAGGCTTGCCGACTGCGTGTCCCTCCTTGGTGGTTGATGTATGCCACCGCTGTGGAGTTGTCCGACTGAATTCGGATCTGCTTGCCTTCTAGACACTGCTGGAAGGCTCGTAGGGCAAGATACACTGCTCTGATTTCCAGAACATTGATCTGAAGGGTGGACTCTTGCTGAGTCCACGTACCTTGAGCCCGGTGGTGGAGAAAAACTGCTCCCCACCTTGATAGACTCGCGTCCGTTGTGACCACCGGCCAGGATGGGGGTAGGAAGGACTTTCCTATGGACAGTGAGGAGGGAAGAAGCCACCACTGAAGAGAATCCTTGGCCGCCTGAGAAAGGGAGACGTTCCTGTCTAGGGACGTCGACTTCCCGTCCCATTGGCGGAGAATGTCCCATTGTAGTGGACGCAGATGAAACTGCGCAAAAGGGACTGCCTCCATTGCTGCTACCATCTTCCCTAAGAAGTGCATGAGGCGTCTCAAGGGGTGCGACTGGCCCTGAAGGAGAGATTGCACCCCTGTCTGTAGTGAACGCTGTTTGTCCAGCGGAAGCATCACTATCGCTGATAGAGTATGAAACTCCATGCCAAGGTATGTTATCGATTGGGTTGGGGTCAGATTTGACTTTGAAAAGTTGATGATCCACCCGAAACTCTGGAGAGTCTCCAGCGCAACGTTCAGACTGTGTTGGCATGCCTCTTGAGAGGGTGCCTTGACAAGTAGATCGTCCAAGTAAGGGATCACAGAGTGACCCTGAGAGTGCAGGACTGCTACTACTGCTGCCATGACCTTGGTGAAGACCCTTGGGGCTGTCGCCAGACCGAAAGGCAGGGCTACGAACTGAAGGTGTTCGTCTCCTATAACGAAGCGTAGAAAACGCTGGTGCTCTGGAGCAATCGGCACGTGGAGATAAGCATCCTTGATGTCTATTGATGCTAGGAAATCTCCTTGAGACATTGAGGCGATGACGGAGCGGAGGGATTCCATCCGGAACCGCCTGGTTTTCACGTGCTTGTTGAGCAGTTTTAGGTCCAGAACAGGACGGAAAGACCCGTCCTTTTTTGGCACCACAAACAAATTGGAGTAAAAACCGTGACCTTGCTCCTGAAGAGGAACAGGGATCACCACTCCTTCTGCCTTTAAAGAGCACACCGCCTGCAGAAGAGCATCGGCTCGGCCGGGAGGCGGAGAAGTTCTGAAGAATCGAGTTGGAGGACGAGAACTGAACTCTATCCTGTACCCGTGAGACAGAATGTCTCTCACCCAACGGTCTTTGACATGTGGCAGCCAAATGTCGCCAAAGCGGGAGAGCCTGCCACCGACCGAGGATGCGGAGAGAGGAGGCCGAGAGTCATGAGGAAGCCGCCTTGGTAGCGGTTCCTCCAGCTGCTTTCTTTGGGCGTGACTGAGCCCGCCAAGAATCTGAGCTCCTCTGATCCTTTTGAGTCCTTTTGGACGAGGAGAATTGGGACCTGCCCGAGCCTCGAAAGGACCGAAACCTGGACTGTCCCCTCCTCTGTTGGGGTTTATTTGGTCTGGGCTGAGGTAAGGAAGAATCCTTACCCTTGGACTGTTTAATGATTTCATCCAATCTCTCACCAAACAGTCTGTCACCAGAAAATGGTAAACTGGTTAAGCACTTCTTGGAAGCAGAATCTGCCTTCCATTCCCTTAACCACAAGGCCCTGCGTAAAACCACGGAGTTGGCGGACGCCACTGCCGTACGGCTCGTAGAGTCCAGAACAGCATTAATAGTGTAAGACGCAAATGCAGACATTTGAGAAGTTAAGGACGCTACTTGCGGAACAGATGTACGTGTGACAGTGTCAATCTGTGCCAGACCAGCTGAAATAGCTTGGAGTGCCCATACAGCTGCGAATGCTGGAGCAAACGACGCGCCGATAGCTTCATAGATGGATTTCAACCAGAGTTCCATCTGTCTGTCAGTGACATCTTTAAGTGAAGCCCCATCTTCCACTGCAACTATGGATCTAGCCGCAAGCCTGGAGATTGGGGGATCCACCTTTGGACACTGGGTCCAGCTCTTGACCACGTCCGGGGGAAAGGGATAACGTGTATCCTTAAGACGTTTGGAGAAACGCTTATCTGGATAAGCGTGGTGTTTCTGGACTGACTCTCTAAAGTCAGAGTGGTCCAGAAAAGTACTCAATTTACGCTTGGGATACCTGAAATGGAATTTCTCCTGCTGTGAAGCTGACTCCTCCACTGGAGGAGCTGGGGAAGAAATATCCAACATTTTATTAATGGACGCTATTAGATCATTCACTATTGCGTCCCCATCAGGTGTATCCAGATTGAGAGCGGTCTCAGGATCAGAATCCTGATCAGCTACCTCTGCCTCATCATACAGAGAGTCCTCCTGCTGGGACCCTGACCAGTGTGATGAAGTCGAGGGTCGCTCATAGCGAGCTCGCTTAGGCTGTCTGGGACTGTCGTCCGTGTCAGAGCCATCACACCGGGATGCATGGGACCCCCCCGGAGCACGGATTTGTTCCAAATGGGGGGGGCCAGTGAGCATTGAATCAACAGTGCCCATGGTCTGAGTTACCGGTCTGGACTGCAAAGTCTCAAGGATTTTAGTCATAGTCACCGACAGTTTATCAGCAAAAACTGCAAACTCCGTCCCTGTCACCTGGACAGTGTTCACAGGCGGTTCTCCTTGGGCCACTTCTAGCAGAGACCCCGGCTGAGCAAGTGCTACAGGGGCCGAACATTGCACACAATGGGGGTCAGTGGCACCTGCCGGTAGAACAGCCCCACATGCGGTACAAGTAGCATAGAAAGCCTGTGTCTTGGCCCCCTTGATTTTTGCGGACGACATGCTGTTGTCTAGCAATCTAGGAGGGTATATAGCCAAGAATAGCGACCGTACAGTGCACTGTATAGCATACAAGCATAAAGTACAAATGAACACTTCGGCACTAGTGGGGTCAGCACCCGAGGTGCCGCTTACCGCCCGCTGCCAGCGGGTGTGTGGTCGCCAGAATCCCGTGTCTGGGTCTCCCAGAGCTTGTCTCCCCTCTCCAGTCAGACTGCAAACAGGAATGGCTGCCGGCGTCCTATGAAGAGGGGCGGGCCGTGGGCGTGCCCCAGACAAAGTGCGGGAAACTGGCGTCCCACTGTGCCCAGTGAGGGGGGTGGAGTATGCTAAGCAGACTCCAGCCCTCGGCGCTGACGTTCTGACCAGCGTCCCGCCCTTCCCCTGACTGGCAGGCCTGGGGGCGGGAACGAAACGGAACTAGGCCGCAAAAGCCGGGGACTCGATTTATAAGCGCGGCCGTCATATATGCACGGCCAGCGCGGAAGTCCCCGGCGCACCACAAGTCCCAGCCGCGCCGCAGTGTAAAAAACCGCCAGCAGCGGCTGGCGCGGCAGTCCCTAATACATAAACTCACGCAGCAAGGCTGCAGTGAGTAAAGCACAAGCGTGTCGCGCTGCTGTCCCCGGCGCACTAACACACCCAGCAATGCTGCAGTGTGTGTGCGCGATTTGTACGGGGACACAGAGTACCTTAATGTAGCAGGGTCCTGTCCCTGACGATACTCAGCTCCATGTCCAGCAGATTCCCAGGGGCTGTGGACGGAGCACGGTCTCCTGTGCCTGGAGACCGATGGGATCCCACTTCACCCAGAGCCCTAAGGGGATGGGGAAGGAAAACAGCATGTGGGCTCCAGCCTCCGTACCCACAATGGGTACCTCAACCTTAACAAACACCGCCAACAAACGTGGGGTGAGAAGGGAGCATGCTGGGGGCCCTAGTATGGGCCCTCTTTTCTTCCATCCGACAAAGTCAGCAGCTGCTGCTGACTAAACAGTGGAGCTATGCGTGGATGTTAGCCTCCTTCGCACAAAGCATGAAAACTGAGGAGCCCGTGATCCCACGGGGGGTGTATAGGCAGTAGGGGAGGGGCCTTAAACTTTTAAGTGTAATACTTTGTGTGGCCTCCGGAGGCAGTAGCTATACACCCAATTGTCTGGGTCTCCCAATAGAGCGACCAAGAAAGACTGTGTTATAGTGAGAAACTGTCGCCATTGAAGTCACTGAGCGTGGGAAAAAGGGGGGCGTGCCTGCAGAAAGAGCGCGAAGAGAAGCCCCGCCCCCTTGTCTAAAAAAAGAGCGCGGAGCAGTGCCCGCCATGGAGAGCGGAAGAAGAAGACATGGCGACTAGAAGAGCTGGCTGGCTGGCAACCCGAGTCTAAATGCCAGACCAGCAGATAAAGAGAATGTACCTAATAGCAAGCCGGCCGTGATGGGCTGGGCGCCAGTCTGGCGCCAGATGCTGGTGCAGCCTCTGGCCCCGCCTCCGAGAAGGGAAAGGGTGCAGCCGAGTGGCGTGGTCGAACACCCGAGCAGTGTACCAGCAAGCGTTCCCCAGGTCGGCAGCATGGCAGAGAGGCTGCAGAAGTGCACACCAGGGACCGGGAACATGGATCCTGAGCTGGACCTGCTTCGGGAGGAGATGAAGATCCTGGCCCGGAGGCTGAGCACCATGCAGATGGAGGTGGACCGGCGGAGAGAAAACCCGATGGCGCCGGAGAACGTGGGCCACAGGATGGAGGCCGCCGAGCAGCGCCCGGGTGAGCTATTTACAACCCTGACCCATCCGGACCCACGGCCCTACCAAGCGCCACCGCCCAGTCCCTCCACCGTTCCAATAGCTTCCCCCGCCAGCCCCGCTGACGCCCTGTGGGGCACCGGAGGCCTGCTGGAGACCCCCGAAGACGGCGCCTGGGGTGGGGTGGACCCCGAACAGTTAGTGGGCCCCCTTCCAAGTCCCCCTGTTAACCTCCTGGGAGCAACATCACCGGGAGTGAACTGGGACGCAGCACCCATTGACAGCGGGAGACTGCAGCAGCCACTGCGCCCCAAAGAGACCCCCATGGCTAATGTACTGGCCTGCCAGAAAATGGTGGAGGAGTACCAGTGGGAGCGGGAGACCCGGGAGGAGAAGCGGAGGGCTGAGGAGGCGTCCAACCTGGCCTCCAAAGAGCAGATCCGAAAGGCCCTCAAGGGATCTCAGGGCCCAGTGAGAAGGGGCCAGATAATAGACTTCAGGCAGAAAGGCGGCTGGGGCTTTATCAGAGAGTCCGGACTGGGCAAGGATGTGTTTGTTGCCCGCCGTGATATAGAGGAGCACCTGCCTAGAGGCCATCCAGAGCGCGATGCTAAGCCTGGCGACACAGTGGAGTACACCAGGCTGATGGGGAGCCGTGGCTGGTACGCCCTGAATGTCCACATCCTGCGGGAGGAAGCAGCCCCAGAAGAACCGGAGTGGCGCCGCACTATGCCAGCGTGCAGTACCGCCCCCGCCAGCAGCACTACCTCAGAGCAGGCCCAGGCCGCAGAACTTTGCAGCAGGCCTGCTACAGCCACTCAGGAGACGCAGACCAGGATCTCCATGGCCTACATGCTGCCTAGGGCCCTGCTAAAGCGGGACCCCAAGGACCCCAGCACTGAAGAGTGAAAAGAAGAGAAAGAAGAAGCTGAACTGTATATAGCCCCTGTCAGCCCCTCATCCCTTTGTGAAGACGTCCCTTTTGTTTTGCCTAATGTTCTTTTTGAAGACGACACCCATTCCTGCCTTATTGCCCCGTGCACTTTTTGAAGATGTCACCCCCCATGTGTATGTGTTACCGGGCCACTGGACTGGAATGTGGTCCCCGGTGAATGTGAATGTGAATGTAATGTGACCTGTGTAACCAGGCCACTGGACTTAGTGGCTGGTTTTGTCTTTGCCTTTGTAGTTTGAAAAGGAACGAACTGCCAGGCTACTGGACTTGTTGTAGCCAAAAATGTAAATAGTTGCACCTGTTGTGCCCCCTACCAGAATTATGGGGGAAGTGCCCAAACCGTGCAATGGACTGGAAGTGCACATGTAGAGTTTCTTTATAAGAAAGTTTTTGCAACGTTTAAGTACCTGTGCCTCCCATAAAGGGAAGAAAAGTTTTATTGTTTAATGTTATGCATAACAAAAATGTTTTTGCAGTTTCTTTCCACATTTCTTGTTGTTTTTCAGCCCGAAGACGTGCTGGGATTCGCTGTGGGGGAGTGTCCCAGAAACGGCGGAGGTCCCTGACAGTGGGTTCCAGTCGTCTGTGTGCGCATACCAGGATGTGTGAGTAAACAACTTGAAACTGCACCCTTGGTGTTGCCTCTGTTATTCCGTCTGCTTAGACTTCCACTACACCATAGACTCTCACGAGCACCAACTGTGCCCCGGGGCACCGCTCCACCTGTGAGGAGCAGTACCACCATTGCTGCCACTTCATCACCCCGGAGGCCTTACACAGCAGCGGCGGATTAATAGCCGCAAACCACAGGTGGCGTCACGAACACAAACTTTATTCAAACCCCAAGTCACCAGCCATATTTAACTGACACCCACCAGTGCCACGGAGCCGGGCCCCGCCACCACTGACTACCCCCGGACTAGTCCGGCCCGGCACCGGGTGTCCCATAGCCCTGGGGTGGGCGAGTCACAAGCGTATTTGCAAAACATTCCATTCTTTTAGTAAAGGTATACTACTCTAACAGGATCCAGGACGACCAATAAGTGAAGCAACTGTTTAGCTCCAGAAATAAGTTAATCCTTACTCTTTGATCATGGCTCACCCAAACACTCAGAAGTTCTTATTACAGACGCCTCTATCAATTAGTGAAACCATAAACACAATGGACACAATGCAAAAGAAAAAAAAACAAAACTTCAAAGTTTGAAGTCCTATAACATGTTTATTCATACAAACACAATGTTTAATATAACATTTAATGTTAAAAAGCACCGGACGACTCCCGTTTCGCCTGTGAAGGCATCACAAGGTGTTCTAGAGCAGAGAAAGGGGTTAATGGATACATTCCTGGTTTTATTCAGAAGCAGAGCCAAGCAGTATTATATATGGCTTTTCGGTGATCAAAGCTGTGCACATAATTAAGAACTATGCTCACACTCTTCTTCATTGTATATTAGGGAGCTGTTTGCATAGTCAATATCTCCCTTTGTAAATGGAAGTCCTCCGAACAATAGGGGAGAGCAGCCACTGAGTAATCAAATTCCTTACACTTGTCCACCTTGGCACAGTCAGCACAAAACATCAGACGTACAAAACCCAGGGATTGTGGCTAAATCATCTACCACTAAAATGACCAAGAAACTGCTTGTAGATGAAGGGGAGATACATTTTTATCATTTCTTAAGGCTACTTTCACACTTGCGTTGCGCGGCATCCATCACAATGCGTTGTGTAACGCAGGTGACTGATGCGTTGTAAATAGTGTGATAATAAAGGCAACGGATTGCTGTGAAATAATGTTTTGCGTTTTTGATTTTTGTATGTTTTCTGTGGCCGGGAAAGGGAGGAAAGGGAAAAAGAGATCTACTGAGCATGCTCAGTAGAACGTGACGGAATCCTGCACTGGAATCCGTTGCTAGACGCATGACAATGGAATCCAGCACCATAGACATTCATTATGCCTCTTAACGGATTCCAACGAAATCCATTCCTGTGGAGTGTGTTTTTTCACAGCAACAAAAACCGTCAGTCACTAAACGACTGATGCGCCGCGGGGCGGATGCAACGCAAGACCATCAGTTGCAATCCGCCCTTAATACAAGTATATGAGGAATAAATGGGTTCCTGCAAAGGTTACCGTAATTCCTCAAGGCGGCGGATTGCAACGGATGCTGCGCAACGCAAGTCTCAAAGTAGCCTAATGTGTAAAAATCAGGCTGTGAGAATTACAATATCAGAATTATTGTCCATTGTGTAAAAAAATGCAGTTACAATTTTAAAGTACAGAACCAAAAGCTTTTCTGTAGTAGAAACACATTCAAATTTGCATCAAAAATACATGCAATAAAGGGGAAAATGCAGCAAAAATTGAATAATCATGGAACATTGTGATTGCATATTATGGTGCAGACACCTGCAAATAAAAAGCTGCAGTAAAAATACAGTATTTATGCTACATTTGAACATGATCCTAATGACCAGGGAAGAGTGGTCAATGTAAAGTGTCTCACATCGCATAACTTCATCACTGGCCAAACACAAGTCTGGTAAGGAACACCTTGCGTTTCCCTAAGCTGCTTCCTGATCACACAGGTGACAGGGAATCACTGCCAAGAGCCAGGCCTAAAGAAAAAAAAAATCAAAGTATTGTACTGCGCATGCACTGATGGTCTTTGACTGTTCCCCGCAAACACTGTAATGCATCATCCACACGGAGCAAGGAGGACGGCAATTGCAAGAAGATAGGAGGTGCCAGACTAAGACCAGCGTCGCTCATCGGACCCAACCGCCCCCCAGGTGAGTATAATAGCTGTTTTTTATGTTATACAGATTGGCCTGGGCACTTTTAGGCCATGTGCGCACTAGAAAATAGAATTTTCTTAAGGCCTGCGACACACATCCGTGCCGCCGGCACGTGTTTGTCATTTTTTACACATACCGGCGGCACGGAGACACGTTCAGCAATGCTACCCTATTGTAGCAGGCACACACACGTAAAACCACACGGAACGTGTGTCCGTGTGCGTTTGTACGTGTGTGCGTTTTTCAAAGCGCTGACATGTCAGTTTTTTCTCTGGCAGCACGGGTGTCACACGGCCCACACCCGTACCACACGGGTGTAGTGTGGATGTGGTCCCGTGTGACACGCGCCGGAGAAAACACACGTCAGAGAAAAAAAACCAAAACATTAACTCACCTTCTCCAGCCCTCCTGTCTCTGCCGCTGCTGCCTCTTGCTGCCGACCGCCGCTCATTAATCTCATAGAATATTCACTTCACTGCCCGGCAGCAGCAGCAGCGGGGAGTCGGGAGGGCTGGAGACCGAGGATCAGCACCACGGACAGCAGCGCGGACAGCAGGAAGGACCAGGTGAGTATGTTAATTACCGGTTCTACGTGTGCTATCGCGGATAGCACACGTAGAACACACGTGTCCCGCACGTACCAGAGACACGTACTTACCTACACGCAACACGCAGGGGAAATACGTGTCTCTCGGCACGTGCGTGAATTTCACGTGAATGTGGCAGAGGTCTAAGAAAATTCCGGATCTCTGAAATAATCCCGCACCCGTGGCAGAAATCCGCACGCAAATTCTGCATGCGTTTTTACCATGGCATGTTGCAGATTTGCTGTGGAATATCTGCGTGTCACAAACCACCGGGGGGTCACTCAGAAATCCCCCGCGCTGGCTACCAGTACGTCACAATCGGGGTGTAACAAGTGGGGGGTCACCCCTCCTTTATACCTCCCGACCGACAGACAGAGCACGTGATGCGCTCTCTAGCGCCCCTCTTATAGTCAGGCCAATTATGGAATTGCCCGACGATAAGCAAGGAGGCCGCTATACTACTTATGCCGATTATTGAAGGGTCCCCGGTGAGAGTAGGGTATATATTCCCCCGACCTCCGCGGGCGGAATATATAAAATCTCCCCGAATCTCACTGGCCTCCCCACAATAATCCTTGGCACAAACTCGCTGCCAACAACCGCTTCACGGTAACTATTAGCCGAACACACAGACGTGGGATTCAAGATCGAGATAACAGAACAGCCCAAGATTAATTATATAATTTAATCAGCCTAAAGCACACTAGAAACTACAATATATACAATAGGGAATCTACAGAATATACATATGTCAGAGTACAGTTACAGATAAAGCATGGTTTACAACAGGTATGCAATTCAATCAGTTACCTTGTGCGTCTGGCCACAGGGGGGCGCTGTAGACCAGGTTTCTAGGATCCTTCCCACAGATGTTTCCTACACGTGCCCCCAGCGAAAGAACACTGGAAAATGGCCGAAGTAGGGTTATCAACCTGGGCAATCCAGGTCCCCTCCTACCTTAGTGACCTCAGAGGGAGCACTGCTCCACCCCTGGCTTGAGTTATGGACAATATCCACAACATGGAATATGGCCATAACTTTGCCTGGGAGCGTCGTAGGCGGACGCCAATGCTCTCATTGTGACAGTTATGAATTTAGCTACAGAACGAGGGGACTCATGACCTGTCTGCCAGTTCCCCATTGGCTGATATCACGCCTGGGGCATTTCCCAATGTCCTGCTCCCATAAAAAGGGTGTGCCGGCATCGTCCGCATGCGGAGACACCATTTTTATGGTTGCCATATTTATCGGAAATATGGCTTGCGAGATATGAACCATTTTTTACTGGAGTCGTTCTGTCTAGCTAGTTCCATAGCCTTGCTAATGAGATACAACTCTTGTTACAGGGTGACGGCAGGGAGTCATCCTGTGTCCATTGTTCCCACACCACCTCATTTCCATATCACAGGACATGGCCATGGAGGTGTAACACCTTCACAGATGCTGGACATTGAGAACAAGAAGGGAGGGGGCACTGCCAGGGAGTGATGAGAGATTATGACTGGAGTCATAATTCATCTTCATATCCCGGGATTTGCCTCACACCTCCCCCCTTTTGAGGGCGCTAGGGGGCAGCACACTCCGGTGTTCCCCCGTGCGCCCGTCCGCGACCTCTCCTTGTCGGGACAGCCCGTCTGCGTTACCGTGGTCACGGCCCCTTTTGTGGCGAATGGTGAAGTTGTATTGCTGGAGCGCAAGGCTCCATCGCAACAATCGCCCATTCGTCCCAGAGACGGTGTGCAACCAGCTGAGGGGATTGTGGTCCGTCTCCACGATGAAGTGGCGCCCGTATAGATAGGGTTGCAGACGCTGCAGGGCCCACACTATGGCCAGGCACTCCTTCTCCATCGTGGAATAGGCAACTTCCCTTGGTAACAGCTTCCTGCTCAGGTACAAGACTGGGTGCTCTTGGCTCGCAGAGTCCACCTGGCTGAGCACCGCACCGAGGCCGAAGTCACTGGCGTCGGTCTGTACTACAAACGGCCGCGTGAAGTCGGCTGCCTGTAGCACGGGCGGGCTGGACAGGGCGTCCTTTAGGGCCCGGAAGGCTGTCTCGCAGTCCATTGTCCAATCGACTGCAGAGGGCAGCTTCTTCTTGGTGAGGTCCGTCAAGGGCTTTGCCAGGCTACTATAGCATGGAACAAACCTCCTATAGTACCCAGCGGTCCCCAAGAAGGACATCACCTGCTTCTTGGTCCTGGGGGTGGGCCAGGATGCGATGGCTTCCACTTTCTCAGGCTCGGGCTTCAGTGTTCTCCCACCTACCCGGTGACCGAGGTACTGGACCTCGCTCATGGCCAGCTGACACTTTCCCGGCTTGATGGTCAAACCTGCCCGGTGGATCCGCCTGAGCACCTGTGCTAGATGCTCTAGGTGGTCCTCCCAGGTGGGACTGAAGACGGCAATGTCATCCAGGTACGCGGCCGCGTACCCTTCAAGTCCCTTGAGCAGGGTGTTGACCATCCGCTGGAAAGTGGCAGGGGCATTCCTCATCCCGAATGGCATCACCGTGGACTCGTACAGTCCAAATGGGGTAATAAAGGCAGAGCGTTCCCTGGCCTTGCGAGTCAGGGGGATCTGCCAATATCCCCGGCTCAGGTCCATGATGGTCAGGTACTGAGCCCCGGCCAACTGATCGAGCAGGTCATCGACGCGTGGCATTGGGTACGCATCGGCGACCGTGACAGCATTGAGCCCCCTGTAGTCCACGCAGAACCGAGTGGTTCGGTCCTTCTTAGGGACGAGGACTACAGGCGAGGCCCAAGCGCTGTTGGATGCCTGGATCACCCCCAGCTTCAGCATCTCGTCAATCTCCTGGCGCATGTGTTGCTGCACCTCCAGGGAGACCCGATATGCTGAACGCCGGATCGGGGGATGATCCCCAGTGTCCACGTGATGGACAGCCAAGTCAGTCCTTCCGGGCTGGTTGGTAAACAACCCCCGGAAGGGGTGTAGGGTGGCCCACAGCTGGGACCGTTGGTCCTCCAAGAGCTGGTGGCCAACCTCCACATCCTCAATGGATCCGCCTGCCCTAACCTGGGCTAGCATATCCAAGAGGGTTTCCGCTTCTCCCTCCTCGGGCAGGTTGCACACGGGGAGCGCACATGCCTCCCGCTCATGATGTGCCTTCATCATGTTCACATGGAAGGGCTTCCGCCTTCCACGGGCAGGGTCCAGGGTGACCAGGTACGTCACAGGGTTGAGCTGCTGGTACACGAGGTATGGGCCTTCCCAGGCTGCCTGAAGCTTGTCCTGTGGTACGGGGACCAGTACCCACATTTTTTGACCCACTTGGTAGGTCCTCTCACAAGCGTTCTGGTCGTACCAACGCTTCTGATCGGCCTGGGCTTGAGCCATATTGTCGTGTACCAGTTGCGTCAAGGCCTGCATTTTGTCCCGGAAGCGCATGACATACTCGATAACCGACACTCCAGGGGTGGCCAAATCCCCTTCCCAAGCCTCTTTCACCAGAGCCAGGGGGCCCCGCACACGTCGCCCGTACAGGAGCTCAAACAGTGAGAATCCTGTTGAGGCCTGTGGAACCTCCCGGTAAGCAAATAACAGGTGTGGGAGATACCGCTCCCAGTCACGCCCATGGGAGTCGACCAACATCTTAAGCATCTGCTTTAAGGTGCCATTGAACCGCTCGCACAGGCCATTAGTCTGTGGATGGTACGGGCTGGCCACCAGATGTCGCACCTGGACTTGCTTACAGAGGGCCTCCATCAGCTGGGACATGAATTGGGTCCCCCGGTCAGTGAGCATTTCCTGGGGAAAACCCACTCGGGAGAAAATCTCCAGCAATGCGGTGGCCACCTTGTCAGCCCGAATGGACGACAAGGCCACTGCTTCTGGGTACCGGGTGGCATAGTCCACTACCGTCAGTATGAAGCGTTTCCCGGAGCTGCTGGGGATGGCCAGCGGGCCGACCAGATCCACAGCCACCCTCCTGAAAGGCTCATCGATGATTGGCAGAGATACTAGTGGGGCTTTGGGGTGTGGCCCCGCCTTCCCCACTCTCTGACAGGTTTCACACGAACGGCAGTAGGCAGCCACATCGGCCCCCATTTTTGGCCAGTAGAAATGCTGGTTTAACCTGGCCTTGGTCTTAGCGATCCCTAGGTGTCCGGCCATCGGAATCTCATGTGCGATCCGCAACAACTCCGTCCGGAACGGATAGGGTACCACCAACTGTCGGTCCCTGGGCCACGCCTCCGGTGAACCCTGCTGGACCGTGGCCCGGTACAGCCGTCCTTGGTCCCAGACCACTCGCTCCGGGTCCGAGTCCGAGGGAGGCTGTGCCGCCTGCTCCTTAAGAGCTTTCAGGCTGTCGTCAGCTTCTAACGCTGCCTGAAACCCCTGACTAGATGTGGCCAGAATCGACGAGACTGTCACATCTTCAGTCAGTACCCCGGGACCTGTGTCCTGGCCTCCACCTGACTCGGCTGCCACTTGGTCAGAAGGGGAAGAGCTATCGGACCTCCGGGAGGCCCCTTGGCTTCCAGCACTCCCACTGCGGGTGACAGCGGCCACAGCCGCTGCGACCGTGGGTCGTGCCTGCTCCTCCTCCGTTCCTGACCAAGTCGCCGGTTCAGGCAGACCTACCTGGCTTCCTGACACCCCGGTTGTGGGGGAACCATGCACCGAGATCTTACCTGGGAGCACTTCCGCTCCTGGACCGGCCCCAATCTCACCTGCCTGTTCCCCTCCTGCAGCAACAGAACCCCGCTGTGAAATCTCTGGGGACCCCACATTTGCTGTGGTAGCCCCCACCCCACACACTGGTCCTCCCCCTGCAGCACCCTGCTCTCTGCTTATCCCTGCAGAGGGCAACAGATCCCAGCTCACAGGCTGATTACTTGTAGAGGCATTGTCACACCTTTCTCTGACCCCCTCCCCTGTCACAGCTGCAGCTGAGTGTGTGTCTATGGTGTCTATGCAAGCAGAAAAATCAGAGTTCACTCCCTCCTCCCTTACATCATTCATAGATAACACATTAACATTGTTAGGAGTCATGTCAGTACGGGCTGAAGGTTCAGCCCTTGGGGGGGGCCCAAACTGGGAGGTTATCTGCCCCAAATCTGTCCCAAGTAGCACGTTTGCAGGGATCCGATCAGTTACCCCCACCTCCCTCACCCCCCGCCCTGCGCCCCAGTCCACATAAATGTCAGCAACAGGCAGCGCCGGGTCAGTGCCTCCAATCCCGGAGACAGCGAGGGTTTTTCCAGGGATCAAGTCTTGGGGGGACACCATCTCAGGCCGCACCAGAGTCACCTCCGAGGCGCTGTCTCGCAGTCCTATGGTCACAGACTGGCCGACGGTGACAGGTTGGAAGCTGTCCAGGGACCTACCACCACCCCCACCCACACAATACACCTTGGGCGGCCCTTGGGACGGGGACGGAGCCGGGGCCTTGGGACGCTGAGGGCACATGGCCTTGAAGTGTCCAGGTAGGTTGCACTGGTGGCACCGTCTTGGTTCCGCCACGGGCCTGGAGAGGGGAGTTGAGGGGGACACCCCCTGCAGTCTAGGGGCAGGTGGGGCAGTCGCAGAATTCATCTTACCCCCTCTCCAGGTGCTGCTGGTGGCCGCTCTCCTGGCCTCAGGGGCCCGGTTGTTGGTGTAGTCATCGGCAAGGGCAGCTGTAGCCGTGGACCCCTTTGGCTTCTGGTCTCGGATGAACTGGCGGAGATCCTCAGGGCAGTTCCACAAGAGTTGCTCCGTGATGAACAAGTCCAGGATCTCCGGTCCGGTGGAAAGCTGCAGGCCTTGGGTCCAGTGGTCGGCAGCTCGGGCAAGTGCCCGCCGGTGGTCAGCCCAGGAGTCCTTTGGTCCCTTCTGTAGGCTCCGGAACTTCTTGCGGTAGGACTCCGGGGTGAGGTTGTACTGTTGGATCAGGGCCCGCTTGATGGTGTTGTAGCCCTGATCTGCCTCAGCAGGCAAGTCCCCAAGGATATCCAGGGCCTTACCCCTTAAACGGGGGGTCAGGTATTTGGCCCACTGGTCCTTGTTCAGATGGTGCTGCAAGCAAGTCCGTTCAAAAGCAGTCAAGAAAGAGTCCAAGTCTCCATCCTTCTCCAGCACTGGGAAGTCCTCAACACGGACCTTTGGAAGTTTGGTGTCTTGAAGGTCACGTGTGGCTGATGAGGGCCGGAGCTGAGCCAGCTGCAGCTGGTAGTCACGCTCTGCCTGGCGCTCTTCACGCGCTGCCTGCCGCTCCGCAGCCTCAGCCTCACGCGCTGCTTGACGCTCTGCCCTGCGCTCTGCCAGGAGTCCCTTGTAGCCCTCCTGGTCTCCAGCCTGGAGAAGGGCCATAGCCATTTGAAGAAGGCTATCCGAGCCTCCCAGGCTCGGTGGAATGGCACGTGGTGATCTGCGGCCCGCTGCGGAGCCTGGTGATTCACTGTCCCTTGCAGAGCGGAGGGCTGGCATCTGGCTCGTTGAGGACCCTTGGGTGAGCTGCTCCTCATCTTGTCCATAATTGCCAGCTTGTGCGCTGTCCTCTGCAGAACGGTTTTCTGGCGTCGAGCTCCTGGAGGACTCGTGGGCAACCTCCTCATTGCTGTCCACAGCACCGTCCTCCCTCTCTTCGGCTCCTGCCTTAGCATTGGCCAGTTGCATAGCTCTGCTCCTGGTGCCATCAGCCATTCTTGCAGACTTTTGGTCACTGACACAGAACTGACACCTGATGCCTCCACACACCTTACAGTATCTGCACTCTGACACTCTAGTGTTGAGCTAGTCTGAAGACCCCAGCAGCCACAGCTGCTGCAGGCAGTCTTTAGTGTCTGGGAGTATGGGTCTCACACTCACACACACTATTATCTCGATCCCACCGCTATGCCACCAATATGTCACGAACCACCGGGGGGTCACTCAGAAATCCCCCGCGCTGGCTACCAGTACGTCACAATCGGGGTGTAACAAGTGGGGGGTCACCCCTCCTTTATACCTCCCGACCGACAGACAGAGCACGTGATGCGCTCTCTAGCGCCCCTCTTATAGTCAGGCCAATTATGGAATTGCCCGACGATAAGCAAGGAGGCCGCTATACTACTTATGCCGATTATTGAAGGGTCCCCGGTGAGAGTAGGGTATATATTCCCCCGACCTCCGCGGGCGGAATATATAAAATCTCCCCGAATCTCACTGGCCTCCCCACAATAATCCTTGGCACAAACTCGCTGCCACCAACCGCTTCACGGTAACTATTAGCCGAACACACAGACGTGGGATTCAAGATCGAGATAACAGAACAGCCCAAGATTAATTATATAATTTAATCAGCCTAAAGCACACTAGAAACTACAATATATACAATAGGGAATCTACAGAATATACATATGTCAGAGTACAGTTACAGATAAAGCATGGTTTACAACAGGTATGCAATTCAATCAGTTACCTTGTGCGTCTGGCCACAGGGGGGCGCTGTAGACCAGGTTTCTAGGATCCTTCCCACAGATGTTTCCTACACGTGCCCCCAGCGAAAGAACACTGGAAAATGGCCGAAGTAGGGTTATCAACCTGGGCAATCCAGGTCCCCTCCTACCTTAGTGACCTCAGAGGGAGCACTGCTCCACCCCTGGCTTGAGTTATGGACAATATCCACAACATGGAATATGGCCATAACTTTGCCTGGGAGCGTCGTAGGCGGACGCCAATGCTCTCATTGTGACAGTTATGAATTTAGCTACAGAACGAGGGGACTCATGACCTGTCTGCCAGTTCCCCATTGGCTGATATCACGCCTGGGGCATTTCCCAATGTCCTGCTCCCATAAAAAGGGTGTGCCGGCATCGTCCGCATGCGGAGACACCATTTTTATGGTTGCCATATTTATCGGAAATATGGCTTGCGAGATATGAACCATTTTTTACTGGAGTCGTTCTGTCTAGCTAGTTCCATAGCCTTGCTAATGAGATACAACTCTTGTTACAGGGTGACGGCAGGGAGTCATCCTGTGTCCATTGTTCCCACACCACCTCATTTCCATATCACAGGACATGGCCATGGAGGTGTAACACCTTCACAGATGCTGGACATTGAGAACAAGAAGGGAGGGGGCACTGCCAGGGAGTGATGAGAGATTATGACTGGAGTCATAATTCATCTTCATATCCCGGGATTTGCCTCACACTGCGGACCTGCAGAAAAGAAGTGACATGCACATTAATTTCGCAGCGGGAATTTCGCGGGTAAATCTGCAGGTATGAAAAAACGCAGTGTGCGCACAGCATTTTTTTATACCCATAGGTTTTTGCTGGGGAATGACTGTAGAAATGTTAGACACATTTTCTGCAGCAAATTAGCGGCAAATCCGCGTACATAAGGCTCTGTGCGCACTTACCGTTTTTTCCCGCGGATTTCCTGCGGTTTTGCTGCATGTTTCGCTGCAGAAAATGTTCATAACATCTCTGCAGTGAATCACCAGCAAAACCTATGGAAAAAAAAAATGCTGTAGAATTTGACAGATGCATGTTTTGCTGCGGGATTTCCGCAGCAAAAACAATTGCATGTCACTTCTTTTCCGCACGTCGCTGCGGGATTTCACTCCATTGACTGCAATGTAATCGTGAAATCCCGCAGGGAATAACGCAGGCAGCAAATTCTGTGCGGTTCATTGCGTTTTCCTGCGTTATTCCCTCCGGTATTTCGCGGTTTACCTGTGGTAATGTTCATCGCTGCCCTGCGGTTTGCAGGGAAGTGATGTCATTATGGCAGGAAGAGGAAGCGGAGCAGAGAGTAAACACACACACACACACACACATAGAACACAGACACAGACATATAGAATACACATAGAAAGCAAACGGAAATATAGAAAAAAAAACACGTGGGCTCCACCGTATTTTTAGCGTCCAGCCGAGGTAAGCACACAGCGGCGGCCCGGTATTCTCAGGCTGGGGCAGGGGCAGGGTTCATGTTAATGTCCCCAGCCTCCCTCCCCCTCCTGCAGCCAAGAATATCAGCTGCAGCTGCCCCGGGTCTGTCGCATGCATTATGCGGCAGTACCGGAGTGTCCCCGGCTCTTCCTGCTGCCGTGATGCTGTGGCAGTCAGGGTAAGGCCGGTTTCACACATCCGGCTTTTTGCCGTTTTGCCAGATCCGGCGCTCTCCCGTACAGTAATACAGTACAATGACAGCGCAACAAGCGCCGGTCACATGCTGTCATGTGACCGGCGCATGTGACCCGGAAGTTACAGCGCTGTCATTGTACTGTATTATCTGTACGGGAGAGCGCCGGATCCGGCAAAAAGCCGGATGTGTGAAACCGGCCTAATAGAAGGAGTTAATGGCGGCGGATCGCCGCCACTAAGTCCAGGCTTGATCATGGCAGCGTCTATGAGACAGCTTTCATGATTAACCCGTAAGTAAAGTGAAAAAACACACACACCGAAAAATCCTTTATTTTAAATAAAACACAAAAAAGCTCCTGGTTCACCCGTTTATTAACCCCCCCCCCAACACACAGCTCCGGCGTAATCCACAGCTCCGGCGTAATCCACGTCCTGCGATGCTTGCATCCAGAAGTGAGTAACACTGACACACTGCTGAATGCAGCCTCGCAGCGAGACAGCAGAGGTAACCACAGGGCATTTCCCACGGCCGGTAATGTGAACTCTCTACCGACCGTGAGAAATGCAGCGTGTGCTCACAGGGACTCTCTGTCTCCCTGTCTATCTATCCCTCTATCTATTATCTAACTATCTAGCTATTTCTTTATCTATTCTTCTATCTATTTATCTATCTGCTATCTAAGAAGGAAATGACTTTTTTTTTCTTTTTTTTTCAATGTGCTTTATTGCATTGAATGCATTAAAGCACATGTACCAACAGGCACGCGGCAAAACCGCAGCAATACCGCGAACAATACCTCGGTAAAACCGCAACAAACCGCGGCAAACCGTATGCGTTTTTTGGGTGCGGTTTGTCGCGTTTTTTTACCGCGAGTGCGGTAATCTTTCAGTGCTTGCGGAATTTTCTTGAGAAAATTCCATTTTCCAGTGTGCACAAAGCCTAAACAGTATTCTAGAATGCTGTATATAAGGGCTGACTATTGGAGACCGCAGTTTATAGAGGCCAAATCTGGTGAAAGGTTCTCTTTAAAAAAGATTGGTGCTACAGCAGCTTATCAGTGGGGTTACCTATGTGGGCTACTCTTCGCTTCCCGAACACATCCGTGAACATTGGTTGCCCATTACTGTGCGGTGAACATACTTGTTGTCTTCTTTTTTTGTAGGTTTTAACTACTAGATACTGAAATCCCCCCCATAGGATCTGACTTTTCAGAGACGCCTCAAAATTTGGGCCACTCATATCCTTACGCTTGCTCTATTTTTCTGCTTCCATCACATAGTTGTATACCTGCTGCCCGATTTATCCCACTGCTTGAAAGTTCTTCCTGTGTTAACCATTTCATTGGTGATCCTGATCCCATGAGCTCATTTACCCCCATAGGGTACACTCACACGAGTGTGAAAATCGGACGAGTGCAATGCGAGAAAATCTCGCATTGCACTCGGATCTATGTTAGTCAATGAGGAAGAGCAGTTAGTCAGCTTTTCTCGCATCCAGATTCTGGATGCGGGAAAAGCGGCAGCATGCTGCTATTTTCTGCTAGAGACGTATCCCTCGCACCCATTCAAGTGAATGGGTGCGAGAGATACATCGGACTGCACTCGAATGTTATCCCAGAGCAGTGTGATATACGCACAGGCTGACAATGGAGGAGATGGGGGCATTAACCCCTCCCTCTCCTCCGCAGCCGCCCGCCCTCGGCTTCACAGGTGTGACCCGATTGCAGGATCGGGTCACAGTCGCATGACACTCGGCTCACGCTCGCAGCAGAGCCTGTGCCAGGGGTCATTAGCATATCGCATCCGATGCTCTCTCATCGGATGCCATACGCTCGTCTGAGTCCAGCCATATATGTATACACAATCTACCACGTTGTTATTTCCTGCATTCCTGTAACTAAACGAGTATAATATACATTATAGCTTCTTAGCATAGATCACATATTTGTGCGTCAGGACAGGAAACATCTATCACTGTAATATCAAGCTTCCCATATTTGAACTTTGCTGCTTCTGACCTCATTTCTGACCGTCGTGGTCAGTAAGGGAATCCAACTTTGCTGGTGACACTCATATTCGCTATGATATGAGTATCGTTCCACCGTACTTCCCATTGCGTCCTTCTTCGGTCTCTTAGCTGCCTCTTCTAGCGAGTCAGTTGACTGCTGCAGCCAGTCATCGACTGTTGATTAGCTGCACAGGTCAAATTCTGGCTTTGCAGGGCAGGGCGATTTGTAGTTTTTAATTGCACCATTCATTTTACCATGTAATGTAGTGAAAATAAAATAAAGCGGGGAAGATTTAATAAAAAAAAGTAAATAAAATAAAATAATTCCATACATTTTTATTTTGTTTTACCCACAGTATGCATTTTGTAGCAAAAATGACACATTAAGGCTATGCGCATACGTTGCAGAAATTTCTGAACCGAATCTGCATCTTCTGGCAGGAAAAACGCTGTGGAAAAACAAAGGGCGGTTTTCCCGCTATTTGCAGCATTTTCTTTCAATGGTGAAAACGCATTGAAAAAAGCAGAAAGAATTGACACGCTGCAGATTTTTTCCTGCAGCCAAATCTGCAAGGAAAAAATCCTGAACGTGTGCATAATACTTTAGGATTCTCATCCTTGCAGATTTGTGAGGCAAAAAAAACGCGATAAAAACACACTGTGTGCATACAGCCTAACTGTTCTATAGTCTGTATAGTCATGGTGATACCAACTGTATATATGTCAATAAATTAAAAAAGATCAAAGAGAGCACCCCCAAATATAAGGAATCAACTTAAAGCATACCAAAAGTTCAACGAAACATAGAGAAATAGAGAAAAGAAGTATGCTAAACAAAGTTGATGACCTAAGTAAATGAAAATGTATTGAGTAATAAAGATATAATCCCAAATAAACATAATAAAAAACACTTCCAATTTATGGAACGATGGAACGAGCTCAGCTCCTAGGGGATAAAAGAAAGGCCTATGAATTAGCCATATCTGTCTCTTGTCGGACTACTCCGTTAACACGATGTTCTCAGAAATAGTGAGTGCATTGGGGCAGATACTGTATATACCGTAAATTCAATTATGCCCAATTTCTGGTTTCCCATAAATTAACCGAAAACCTACGGTGCTCGTCGTCTGACGTGTTTGTCTCGGGCATTGATTTAATTGTTCTGCTCCTAATGCTAGGATCACACGACTGTATTTTCTCCCATCCGATAATATCGGTGTGATTATGCTAAGCACACTCTGATGAGAGTATGATCCGATTTTCTCGAATGTGGAGAAGATGGGGGGGATAAAAATCTCCATCTTCTCCATTCTATCTGTCTGTGAAAGTCAGATTGTACTGGGATGTCAACTGGGTGCGATCCGAGCGGAGGAATAAAAGGCCTGGCTCACCGCTGGATACAATTGCACTTGTGCACTGTGGAAAAATAAATCACTTAAAGGGAATCTGCCACCTAGTCTGAGAGCAGCATAACGTAGGGGCAGAGATTTTGATTCCAGTGATGTGTCACTTACTTGGCTGCTTAGTGTAGATTTAATAAAATCACTGGTTAATCAGCAGGAGATTATCATTACAGGACTACTTGGTGTGCTGCAATATTCATAAGGCCTGTTTCACATGTCAGTGATTCTGGTACGTATGTGCTAGTTTTTATACGTTCTACAATCACAGACATACGCAGACCCTTTATAATCAATGGGTCTGTGCACACATCAGTGATTTTTCACTGACTGTGTCTCCGTGCGGCGTATACGCGTGTCCGTGATTGCCGCACGGAATACATGTCCGTTTTTGACTGGCATCACTGATGTCCCACGGACCACACTATGGTGTGGTCCATGAAACACGTACCAGAAAAACACGGACACTGAAAATAAAAAATATTTTTAACTCGCCTTCTCCAGGGCTGCTTGTCTCTGGCCTCAGCTGCCTCTGCTTCAGAGCTGACTCGTTACTGCATGCATATTCATGTATGCAGTTGCAGCCGACCCGGAAGTAGCTGCAGCGGGGGTCAGCGCCGGCCGGAAACACAGCAGAGCCGAAGAGTTCAGCACCACGGACAGCACGAACGGGGACAGGTGAGTTTATCTTCATGTGGAATCACAGAGTACGGATCACGTATCACGAATTGCACATAGACAACCCACGTGTGCTGTGAATCACGGCACATGGTGGAACATATGCTTTTGTACACGTCAATGAAAAACGGCTGTGTTTTTCCCTGACGTGTAAAACAGGCCTGAGGGTATGTGCGCACGTTGCTTTTTACCTGCTTTTTTGCTGCTTTTTCTTCTGCGCTGTTTAATGCCAAAATGGATGTGTTCTTCTATTCAAGCAAAGTCTATGGGAATTTGGGTTTCTTGTTCACACTATGTTGTTCAAAATGCTGCCTTTTTGTGGCAGAACTTTGGTCAAAAACTCAGCTTTTCAAAGAAGCAACATGTCAATTGTTTTTGCCATTTGGGTTTTGCACTGCAAAGCTGAGTTTTTGACCAAAGTTCTGCCACAAAAAGGCAGCATTTTGAACAACATAGTGTGAACAAGAAACCCAAATTCCCATAGACTTTGCTTGAATAGAAGAACACATCCATTTTGGCATTAAACAGCGCAGAAGAAAAAGCAGCAAAAAAGCAGGTAAAAAGCAGGTAAAAAGCAACGTGCGCACATACCCTAACTGCTAGATCTGCAGCAGAGAGAACATTGATTTTATCAAAATGACAGCAAACAGCTCAGTAAGTGACACATCGCTGGAATCAGGGTCTCTGTCTCTACATTATGCTGCTCCCAGATGGGGGAGCAAAAACTGGTGACAGATTCCCTTTAAGAGATTTATGTTTCGATTGTGTTTGATTTTTTGCACCTATTAGGTGACTTGTGTATTTTACTTTACGTATTTGACGCTGTGTTTTTTTTTGTTTCTTCTTAGTATGTCATGATTTGAAATGAAGCTGCTTTGTTTTGTTTGTTTTTTTATACTTCCTGGTATTTCACTTTGTCAAAACCTTATTGATACAGTCATGTGCAGCTTACATGCATTTTCTATTTGCAGATTTTCCGCATTGTAATGTGATTTCTGTGGGGGTAAAAAAAAACACAGAAAACTCAGTGTATCCACAAGAGAAGCCGATATGTTGTGGTCAGCGTAAAAAGAGAAAAAAAATGGAGCACAGAGGGCAGGAGATTTGTGTAAATCTCATCCACTTGGGTGGAGCTGCGTTTTTTTTAGGGCGGAGAAAATACACAATATTGAAAAAAATCAAAAACTCATTTTGGGAACTTAACCTTAATGGCAGACACCGACTGTGCTATACAGCCAGCACCCGTCTCTGATAGCAGCGATTTCTACTGTATAACCCCTTAAATGCCACGGTCGATCACTGACAGCTGCACTTGAAGGGGTTATTTGAACGTTTTTTAATTTTTTTTCTATAGGACTAAATTGGCCGGTAGTTGCCAACTCCCTGCAATAATCTAACCCATGTCGGTGGAAGGGGGGTGGTCATGGATCGCTCCGGCCGGTAGTTCTCCCGCTTCTGGTGACTTTGCGCCTAAGAAGCCGCTTCTTCTCTGCCACTCCGTGATCTGGGTGTCATGTTGATTGACAGCCAGCTCCCGCCATTAGGCTGAACCTCCTGTCAATCAAAGTGACGTCTCCCGCTTCTGGTGACATTGTGTCTAAGGAACAGCCTCTTCTCTGCCGCTCCGTCATCGGGTGTCACAATGATTGACAGCCTGCTGGCCACCATTAGGCTGAACCTCCTGTCAATCAACGTGACATCTCTCGCTTTCGGTAACACTGCACCTCACAAGCAGCCTCTTCTCTGCCGCTCTATCGTCGGGTGTCACGTTGATTGACAGTCATCTCCCCGCCATTAGGCTGAACCTCCTGTCAATCAACGTGTTGTCCCCTGCTTCCAGTGACTTGTCGCCTAACGAGCAGCCTCTTCTTTGCCACTCTGTCGTCGCACGTCACATTGATTGACAGCTGGCTGCCCACCATTAGGCTGAACCTCCTGTCAATCAACGTGACATCCCCGCTTCCAGTGACGTTGCACCTCTTCTCTGCTGCTCCGTCGTAGGGCGTCACATTGACAGCTGGCTGCCCACCATTAGGCTGAACCACCTGTCAATCAATGTGACATGCCCGGCTTCCGGTAATGTTGTGCCTAACGAGCAGCCTCTTCTCTGCCGTATTGTTGGCTGTCACTTTGATTGACAATCGGATGCCCGCCATTAGGCTGAACCTCCTGTCAATCAACATGACGTCTCCTGCTTCCGGTGACGCTGCGCTTAACGAGCAGCCTCGTCTCTGCACCTCCATCGTCGGACATCATGTTGATTGACAGCCGGCTGCCCGCCATTAGGCTGAACCACCTGTCAATCAACATGACGCCTGGACAACTGAGCGAAAAAACGATGCTCCAAAAGAAACATGCTGGAATATTGCTGGGGTATTTTTAAACGTTTTACCTCATTGATTGTTTTTCCCCGTTTTTCAGTGTAATAAATTATAACTCATCATGCAAAGAAAAAAACCCCCAACACCTGGTTACACAGGAGTAAATAGAAATGTTTAAAAGTTGAAGAAAAAAGAACCCCCAAAGCCTCGCGGCCATTATACTGAGGGAATATTTCTCATTTTTCCCCTCAACCGTTGTGAGGGTTTGTGTGAGGTGACGCTAAAACGCGGGAATCGCTGGCGCCTTTTTCTTCCCGCTAATTATTCGTCGCCGAGCAGCAGAGTCGCGGCAGCCACCATTGTCCGTCCTCTCCGGTCACCTCTGAGGTAATAATGCTAGTGAATGGGCCGGAGCGGCCATAGTGACTGAGAGCGCAGGTTTCTAGCACTCCATGCATAGTGGCGGCGGACACTGCCGGCGTGTGTGTGCGGGACGGGAGGATACAGAGTATGTGGGACGAGAGAGGCGCATGGTTTGGACGGGGCGGGAGGATACGGGGAGGATACAGTGTGGGAAGAGAACAGCACGTGTAGCGGCACATGGTGCAGACGAGCCGGCAGGTCAGTGCTGGGAGCCGGGGTCAGTCATTGCTGTCTGTCACTGATTATCCCCCCCCAGGGCCATTACTGCTGGTTAATAAGGTGACAGAATGGCGGGAGCTGGGGGGCTGCTCTCTATATATAGGAGAGAGAATGGCAGGAGCTGGGGGGCTGCTCTCTATATATAGGAGAGAGAATGGCAGGAGCTGGGGGGCTGCTCTCTATATATAGGAGAGAGAATGGCAGGAGCTGGGGGGCTGCTCTCTCTATAAGAGAGAATGGCAGGAGCTGGGGGGGGGGCTCTCTCTCTCTATATATAGGAGAGATGCTCTCTATATATAGGAGAGAATGGCAGGTGCTAGGGGCTGCTCTCTATATATAGGAGAGAGATTGGCGGGAGCTGGGGGCTGCTCTCTATATATAGGAGAGAGAATGGCAGGAGCTGGGGGGCTGCTCTCTATATATAGGAGAGAGAATGGCAGGAGCTGGGGGGCTGCTCTCTATATATAGGAGAGAGAATGGCAGGAGCTGGGGGGCTGCTCTCTATATATAGGAGAGAATGGCAAAAGCTGGGGGGCTGCTCTCTATATATAGGAGAGAGAATGGCAGGAGCTGGGGGGCTGCTCTCTATATATAGGAGAGAGAATGGCAGGAGCTGGGGGGCTGCTCTCTATATATAGGAGAGAGAATGGCATGAGCTGGGGGGCTGCTCTCTGTATATAGGAGAGAGAATGGCATGAGCTGGGGGGCTGCTCTCTGTATATAGGAGAGAGAATGGCATGAGCTGGCGGGCTGCTCTCTGTATATAGGAGAGAGAATGGCAGGTGCTGGGGGGCTGCTTTCTATAGGAGAGAGAATGGCAGGAGCTGGGGGGCTGCTCTCTGTATATAGGAGAGAGAATGGCAGGAGCTGGGGGGCTGCTCTCTATAGGAGAGAGAATGGCAGGAGCTGGGGGGCTGCTCTCTATATAGGAGAGAGAATGGCAGGAGCTGGGGGGCTGCTCTCTATAGGAGAGAGAATGGCAGGAGCTGGGGGGCTGCTCTCTATAGGAGAGAGAATGGCAGGAGCTGGGGGGCTGTTCTATATATAGAGAGCAGCCAACCAGCTCCTGCCATTCTCTCTCCTATATATAGAGAGCAGCCAACCAGCTCCTGCCATTCTCTCTCCTATATATAGAGGAGAGAGAATGGCGGGTGCTGGGGGGCTGCTCTCTATATATAGGTGACAGAATAACAGGTGCTTGGGGGGGCCGCGCTTTATATATCGGAGAGAGAATGCCTGGTGCTGGGGGGGAGAGAGTAAGAGCAGCCTATTATGGCCAGAGAAAGACACACACACACACACACACACACACACACACACACACACACACACACACACACACACACACACACACACACACACACACACACACACACCAAGAGGTAGAGACACACACAGAGAAAGAGAGACACACAGACCAAGAGATACACATACATGCACAGAAAAAGACACATACACACAGAAAAAGACACATACACACAGAAAGAGACACAAAGTCACACACAGAAAGAGAAACAGAAAAAAGAGACAGAAAGGAACACTCACAGAAAGAGACACACACACACACACACACACACACACACACACACACAGAAAGACATAGAAAGAAAGAGACAGAAAGATACACACAAACAGAAAATGTTTGGATGTTTGAGGTAATATTGGCTGTTTTCACAGTTGCTCTGGATATTTATCAGGTGACCCATAGCAACCAATCACAGCTCTGCTTCTATTTCGCTACAGGTGATAGGAGCTCTGATTGGTTGCTATAGACAATTTATGTGTCAGTTAATATGATTTCAGTAGAGAGAGGGATAGAGACACAGAGAATGAGACAGACAGAGAGGGAAAGTGGGGGAGAGCAACAATGAAGAGAGTGGAAGACAGACAGAGAGACAGTTACTATCCCGGGTCCTACAGCTAGTTACGGTATATATACTAGCTATAGTATAGAATTTTTTTAAGAAGCCCAGATAACTTCTTTAAATATTTTTCCATGACCAAATACATTTTCCTATGATGTTTGGTCTCAGAAGAAAACTGTGCACATGTGAAGCGTGTGATGCGCTCTCTGTGATTTCCCCGGTGTTCCCCATTTGTGGGGGCAGTGACCAGACCACATGTACCTGATTTTCATACTTAAAGCCACATTCTGCATAGACTCCCGCATTTCTTTAAAATGTTAAGCTGGGTGAGTCTAGTCGGCAAGTGTGCAAATCGTGCACATGCGGTCACCTGGCCATCCGCTCACGCTGGGTATCGTGACGGTGCACACTCTTCCAGTTTGTCAGTCTGCACTTACACATCGATTCAGATTTTGCTTCTTAGATTGAACCACCCCTTTATTAAATGTTATGGGGATAAAAAAAAGGTTAACAAACAATGTGTTTTTTTTGTTTTTTTTTTTTAAAATGCACACATTCAGTTCGATGGATGAGTCCAATACTAACAAAAAAACATATCAGACTACTGCATGCTGATGTCACTGAATTGCTTGGACACGTGATGTTACCTCTTTTCTTTGATGCTGCCCAGAACTGCACAGATAAAGTGATCACAGAATGACAACATGTTATCATGGGTTACGTGTAACAAAAAGGGGTCGCCCGAAGGAGACAGCCCCTTTAAGACAGCCATAGATGGTAACTTTGCCCTTGGGTCTCTCAGGAGTGCTCAGTTCTCCATTACAAGACGCTGATCAGGGTTACTATGAACAAATACTTCTTTTGATTTGAAGTATTTAACAATTCTCTTTTTAATCAATACAACCAGAAAATGTGATGGATTTGCGCCAGCTTTGTGTTCAGTTCCTCCATTCTCTGCAGCGGCGAAATTACCAGGATATAACGATTATTGGGTAACGGATCAGATTTAGTTGTTCTGGTTGCTACAAACCAAAAAAGATGATGACTTACTGAAGGAGCAACCTCTCTCTGTTTTTCTTCACATTGGGATCCAGCTGTTTTTTTGCTTTTTTTCTCCCCTCTATTTATAGATCCCTCTGCAATTTTCTTCCTCTATTCATCAGAGCCATAAATTGTTCGCTTTCCTCCCCGTGCACATCATCTATATTCTTTCTGCGTTCTCTGCTCCATCTATTTAATGCATCTTTTCGGTTTCAGCTCCTTTTTTAGCATTGGTTCTCATGTAGCAAATTTTATGCTACGGTTGTTGCAGTCCTCAGTCCTGCAGTCCTCAGTATAGGTGATAAATGTCTGATTTCTGGGTCCCCCTACTTATCACTAGAACAGGGGGGACAAGAGTCCTCAGTGTGAAAGGAGCAATGGGTGCACATGTTCACTACTGCCGCTTATTGGGGACCCAGCAGTCAGACCCCACTACCCCTCACAGCAACCATCCATACTGTGGATATGTAAAAAAAGAAAATAACGTGTTAGTTTATAGATATGGCGATAATAGTATGTATGGCTTTATAGGTTTTTGTCCTCCGATTAAAATGATACCTTTTCTGTAGCGATCCGATATGCCAGTAATGATAAATCTAGTACAGAAGCCATATGCAAATAAGGCTGGAAGTGCCCTGGGGGCGGGGTCAAAGCACTTGGAAAAAGCTGTCCAAGTGCACTTCAGGTATGTTCACACATTAGGTTTTTGCTGTGCGGCACAATCCGACGCTTTGCGGGAAAAACATCCGTTTTTTTTTGCCGCCGGGTGCGTTTTTTCCTCATAGACTTTTATTAGCGCCGGATTGTGCCAGCGTCAAAAAACTGCATAGCGCCGGGTGTGGCGCTGTGCGGCATGATGCATAATGAAAGTCTATGCACGCCGAATCCGGTGGAATACATCAAACGTCGGAAGCATGTACCGGTTCCGGTTTTTACTTCTGAGCATGCCCAGAAGTGATATAAATTCATTGCTTGTTAGAAAATCAATCACTTTCTCTCTCTCACTCACTCACTCTCACCCACTCACCGATCACCGACGGGGTGCTGCACGGCTGTCACACTGCTCTGGCGGCTTCTCCTGATTTGAAAATGCCGGACGCCAATTATTCAATCTCGTATTCACTGCTTTTCCCGCCCACCAGCGCCTATGATTGGTTGCAGTCAGACACGCCCCCACGCTGAGTGACAGCTCTCACTGCAACCAATCACAGCCACCGGTGGGCGGGTCTATATCGTGCAGTAAAATAAATAAATAATTTAAAAAAAAAAACGGCGTGCGGTCCCCCCAAATTTGATACCAGCCAAGATAAAGCCACACGGCTTAAGGCTGGTATTCTCAGGCTGGGGAGCTCCACGTTATGGGGAGCCCCGATCCCCCCAGCCTAATAATATCAGCCAGCAGCCACCCGGAATTGCCGCATCCCTTAGATGCGACAGTCCCGGGACTCTACCCGCCTCATCCCGAATTGCCCTGGTGCGGTGGCAATCGGGGTAATAAGGGGTTAATCATAGTAGGCGTCTATGAGACACCCCCAATGATTAATTTGTAAGTGAAAGTAAATAAACACATACACCCAAAAAATACTTTATTTGGAATAAAAGACAAAAAATCACCCTATTTCACCATTTTATTAAAATCCCCAAACACCCCTCCAGGTCCGGCGTAATCCACAGAGGTCCCACGACGATTTCAGCTCTGCTACATGAAGCTGTCAGGAGCGGCAGTAGAACACCGCTGCTCTCTATCAGCTCCACGCAGCAACTGAAGTGAATCGCGCTGTCAGCGGTGACGTCACTGAGATTGTGGCGGGTCGTGTGCGGTGATGATGCATGCGGTAGTGCCGGTGTTTGTGCGGTGATGATGCGTGCGGTAGTGCCTGCGTGTGCGGTGATGATGTGTGCAGTAGTGCCTGCGTGTGCGGTGATGGTACGTGCGCTAGTGCCTGCGTGTGCGGTGATGGTGGGGGCGGTAGTGCCTGCGTGTGCGGTGATGGTGGGGGCGGTAGTGCCTGCGTGTGCGGTGATGATGCGTGCGGTAGTGCCTGCATGTGCGGTGATGGTGGGGGCGGTAGTGCCTGCGTGTGCAGTGATGATGCGTGCGGTAGTGCCTGCGTGTGCGGTGATGGTGGGGGCGGTAGTGCCGGTGTTTGTGCGGTGATGATGGGGTCTCTCAGCATAAAAAAAAAACAAAAACGGATCCGTTGCATCAGTTTTTACACAATCTGACATGGATCCGTTGCATCGGGCACAAACCGGATTGTGCCTCATTGGAAAAAACGGATGTGTGAACTTAGCCTTACTCACCCTCCCAGTGCTTCCAGCCTTTTTTTATCATAGGGATCCTGCACTAGATTTTTCATTCCTGTCACAAAAAGATATCATTTATATTGATACAAGTGACTACTAGTGATGACAGAGCACTAAATGCTCGTTACATGAAATGGGCAGGTTGGATTCTTGGACGGGCTTGACTCTAGCACCAAGTGTAATGGAAGTCAATGGGAAACTCGAGCATTTTCTGGTAGAGTCATTGACTTCCATTATACTTAGTACTCGAGTTGAGCCAATCTGCGTATCTGACCTGCTAGTTTCGAGTACCGCGCACTCAAGCATCTTAGTGCTCGCTCATCACTAGTGACAATACATCCAATACCCCTGCTTCCTGACACAAACCTCCACTGCAAACCCCAATATATACCACAGGCACACAGTGACCTATTGACTCCCATCGTAAGAAAAAGTGCGGAAATTGCTCTTTCCTACAAAGACAAAAAATGTAAAAAAGCATCTGACCTGACTTCATTGGAATACACTGTATTCATGATGCCCTGAAGGTACACACAACGTAAAATAAAAATTGAAGTGTGAGCCTTAGATCTCTACGAGAGACATTTCTGAAATCGTTCTGTATAAATAGGGCTCTGTGTGCTTTGGCTTTTAAATGAATGCAGTATTGTACGGAGAGGCAGTTTGCTAGGGGCGAGACGCTTCACGTCACCTTATGGGTAAGAACGATGGTAGCTGAACTTTTTTTCTGACACACGTGGCAGGTTTTTTTTTTTTATATTATACAGATGTTACTTAGAAAGGAATGGAGATTTCCACAGAAGTAATAGTTTACATAGGAAACCGAAAACAGAAATGCCATCCTGCTAACTGTTCCATAGTACAGTAATATCGTTCTGTTTGTACCCAGCCACATTTTTTTGCTACTTTTAGTCTTGATCTACTGATGTTCTTTTGAGAATAAAGATATTACTTTTTAAAGAGAAATTTTGTTATTTTTGTGCACATGAATCCACTGTTTCGTGTTATTTCGCCTTTTTTGCCCCCATATGTGTTAGTTGAAGCCCACCGAAAATCCTGTGTCTGAGCAGTTGTCTGTTAACATCATCCTGCGTAGGACCCAATGCTGTATATTCTGTATTTCAAACAGGTGTGAGATGAGTTACATTGTATTCGGGGACGTCATGGGTGGGTTTTGGGTAGGGTCATCCTTGACTCCTCTCCCAAATCACTCCATCTTCTTAACTCCAGAAAGATAAGTCGACGTATGGCTCCTGTAGGGATTAAAACTACTAATGCATATAAGATCACTTTTATAAAGTAAGAGTGGTGGCAGTTTACAGGCAAAAATCAGCAGACAGGTTCCCTTTAAAGTTAGTATTTGCAGGTCTGTATCCTACCAATCCAACATTGACAGCAACAAGAATAGATGGATTGAAGGACTTATTGTGGAGTGTCAAGATGGAAAGCTCAAACATGGGACTCCCACTCAATACAAAGAAAACAAAGATATTGACTACTGCCAGGTATGACTGGGACACATTTGAGATAGATGGCGACGGACTGGAATTGTTAAGGACATCAACAATCAGTCAAGATGCATCGACGACACCGGAAGTCAGTAGGAGAATGGATATGGGCAAATCAACAATGAAGTCACTGGACAAGGTACTCAAATTGAGGAACATGTCACTGGTGACAAAGAAATGGCTCGTAGATAGTCTGGTCTTTTCTGTCGTCACATATGGATGTTTAAACCTGGACTATAAAGGAGCAAGAGAGAAGAAGAATCATCGCCTTCAAAATGTAGAACTGGAGAAGGATGTAATCAATACCATGGATGGCAAGAAGAACCATCAAATCAATTTTGGAACAAATCAAGCCAGACATGTCACTCGAAGTAAGAATCACCAAGCTACAACTTACCTACTTTAGACACATCATAAAAAGTGAGCAAGTTCATCATGGTCGGAAGAGTTAAAGGAACAAGGCGAAGGGGATGATCAGAAACCTGATGGCTTGATACTAACAAGATAACAGCGGAGAAGACCCTGGTGGATGTATCTACGATTACACAAGAATGGTCTCCCTACAGAGCATCCATCCATCAAGTCACAGTGGTTCAAGATCGAGCTAAAAGCCATTAAAATAAATAAATATAAAAAAATTCTAACAATTCACCATGGGTTGCAGCACTCCTTTTGTATTTGGTGGCCCTATAGCATTTACTCTTTGTTTTATTTTTCCTAGTACCAGATTTCCAACATTTTTTTGCTCATTGATTTCACCTGGAATCTGCAGCATTGAAAATCACTCAATTCTGCAAAGTGGTTTAAAGGGAACCTGTCACCAGATAACCTGCGGCCACCACCAGTGGGCTCTTATATACAGCATTCGAACATGCTGTATATAAGAGCCCAGGCCGCTGTGTAGAACGTAAAAATCACTTTATAATACTTTCCTAAATGGGCGGTGCGGTGTAGACTGGTCGGATGGGTGTCTTTGTTCTCTGGGTCCGGCGCCTCCTGTTTTGGCCATCTTTGTTCTTTTTCTGAAGCCTGGGTGCATGACGCGTCCTACGTCATGCATACAGGCCGTCATTGAGGTCCCGCGCATGCGCACTACAATACTTTTATCTGCCCTGCTCAGGACAGATCAAAGTGCGCCTGCGCACGACCTCAATGCCGGCCTGTATGCATGACGTAGGACGCGTCATGCACCCAGGCTTCAGAAGAAGGAGGACAAAAGAGGAGGTGCCGGACCAGGAGAACGGAGACACTCATCCGACTGGTCTGCACCGCACTGACTGTTAGGTGAGTATTATACAGTGATTTTTACGTTATACACAGAGGCCTGGGCTCTTATATACAGTATGTTAAAATGCTGTATATAGGAGCCCACTGGTGGTTGCCGCAGGTTATAGGGGCCAAATCTGGTGACATGTTCCCTTTAAAGGGGTATTTCGTCACCGCTCATTTCTGTCACTAAGTGATTGGGCTATGGAGATATGCTCCAGTCCTATTCTACTGATTAGATATCTATAACTGCTGATCATACACCTGACTCTGCAGATAATGGTATACGTGATATCACTGGTACACCTTGATACAGAAATAAGCAAAGCTGGAATAACCTTTTAATATAAAATCTATTGATACAGTTTCTTTAAGAAGGTTTCACCGTTTCATAACAATGGCAGGGATCATATGTATTTGCAATTAAGATTGTGTGATTATAGATGTTTTCCAATGATATCATAAATCTGGATTAATCCTTTTTTCAATTTTTGATTGGATCCTTGTAAAATTCATTGTATATAGAATTAAATGCAAAGATCTGATGATGTCTCTTGTTGCACTTTAACCTGTCTAAGGATGTGTGCGCACTTTGCGTTGAGGTAGTTTCAGTTCTAAACGCATCCTCTGGCAGAAATTGTCTTTGACAAATTTGGTTTTGACCACAAAAACGCTAAAAATACGCTTGCGTTTTTACCGCGTTTTGGCTGCGTTTTACCGCGATTTACCTGCTTTCTTTGTCGCTCCATTGGGAGACCCAGACAATTGGGTGTATAGCTTCTGCCTCCGGAGGCCACACAAAGTATTACACTTAAAAGTGTAAAGCCCCTCCCCTTCTGCCTATACACCCCCCGTGCCTCACGGGCTCCTCAGTTTTTATTCTTTGTGCGAAGGAGGCACACATGCACGCATAGCTCCACATCTTAGTCAGCAGCAGCTGCTGACTAGGTCGGATGGAAGAAAAGAGGGCCCATAACAGGGTCCCCAGCATGCTCCCTTCTCACCCCACTCTGGTCGGCGGTGTTGTTAAGGTTGAGGTACCCATTGCGGGTACACAGGCAGGAGCCACATGCTGTTTTCCTTCCCCATCCCTTAATGGGCTCTGGGTGAAGTGGGATCCTAATCGGTCTCCAGGCACATGGGACCGTGCTCCCTCCGCAGCCCCTGGGGAATCTGCTGGACAGGAGCCGGGTATCGTCAGGGACAAGGCCCTGCTACTGTGAGGTACTCTGTGTCCCCCTGGGGGACCGCGCATGGAGCGCTTGTGCCATACACACTGCAGCTCTGCTGGGTGTGTTAGTGCGCCGGGGACTACCGCGCCGGCCGCGCTTATTTGCCGGCCGCGCTTATAACTTTAGTCCCCGGCTTTTGCGGCCTAGTATCGCATACTCCCGCCCCCAGGCCTGCCAGTCAGGGGAAGGGCGGGACGCTGCACAGGACGTCAGCGCTGAGGGCTGGAGCATACTCTGTATCCTCCTCCCCCCTCACTCAGCTCAGTGGGGCATCAGATTCCCGCACTTTCTGGGGCACGCCCACGGCCCCCTCCTCCCCACAGAACGCCGACAGCCATTCCTGTCAGCACCTCTGACGCTGGAGAGGAGAGACAAACGGCTCTGGGAGGCCCAGGCAAGGGAATCTGGTGATCACACAACCGCTTTAAGCGGTCGGTAAGCAGCACCTGGGTGCTGGCCCCACTGAGTGCCGAAGTGTACATATATATATATATATATATATATATATATGCTTATATGCTGTACATTTATACTATACGGTCGCACTGTTGATTTTTGGCTATATACCCTCCTGCATTGTACTCAGAGGAGACAACAGCATGTCGTCCGCAAAGAGCAAGGGTGCCAAAGCACAGGCTTACTTTGTAACCTGTACTTCATGTGCGGCTATACTACCGGCAGGTTCCACCTACCCTCATTGTGTGCAATGCTCGGCCCCTGTGGCACTTACTCAGCCGGAGCCTCTGCTACTGGTGGCCCAAGGGGAACCACCTGTTACCACTGTCCAGGTGACAGGGACGGAGTTTGCAGTATTTGCTGACAAACTGTCTGAGAGTATGGATAAATGGTCTGCTAAGATACTAGAAGCCTTGCAGTCCAGGCCGGTAACTCAGGCCCTGGGCACTGTTGTTTCATTGACCCCAGGCCCCCCTCAGTTAGAGCAGCAAAATGCTCCTGGGGTGACTTATAGGTCCCAAAATGAGGTCTCGGACACGGACCGCAGTCCCAGACCGCCTAAGCGGGCTCGCTGGGAGCTTCCCTCGACTTCATCAAACTGCTCAGGGTCTCAGCAGGAGGACTCTCTAGAGGATGAAGCGGAGGTGGCAGATCAGGATTCTGATCCTGAAGCCGCTCTCAACCTAGATACGCCAGAGGGAGACGCCATAGTGAACGACCTTATAGCGTCCATCAATCAGGTGTTGGAGCTTTCTCCCCCAGCTCCTCCAATTGAGGAGTCAGCTTCTCAGCAGGAGAAATTCCGTTTTAGGTTTCCTAAGCGTACAATGAGTACGTTTCTGGATCACTCCGACTTCAGAGAGGCAGTGCAGAAACACCGAGCTTGTCCAGATAAACGCTTTTCTAAGCGCCTTAAGGACACACGTTATCCCTTCCCCCCTGACGTTGTCAAGGGTTGGGCTCAGTGTCCCAAGGTGGATCCTCCAGTCTCCAGACTGGCGGCTAGATCCATAGTTGCAGTGGAAGATGGGGCTTCTCTCAAAGATGCCACTGACAGACAGATGGAGCTCTGGTTGAAATCCATCTATGAGGCTATCGGCGCGTCCTTTGCTCCGGCATTCGCAGCCGTATGGGCGCTCCAAGCTATATCAGCTTGTCACTCGCAGATTAATGCAGTCACACGTGCCTCTGCTCCGCAGGTGGTGTCATTAACCACTCAGGCGTCGGCGTTTGCGTCCTACGCCATTAATGCTGTCCTGGACTCTACGAGCCGTACGGCGGTAGCATCCGCCAATTCGGTGGCAGTCCGCAGGGCCATGTGGCTACGTGAATGGAAGGCAGACTCTGCTTCCAAAAAGTTCTTAACCGGGTTGCCATTTTCTGGCGACCGCCTGTTTGGTGAGCGATTGGATGAAATCATTAAACAATCCAAGGGAAAGGATTCATCCTTACCCCAGCCCAAACAGAAGAGACCTCAACAACGGAAGGTACAATCGAAATTTCGGTCCTTTCGGCCCGCGGGCAGGTCTCAATTCTCATCGTCCAACAGGCCACAGAAGAGTCAGTCGAACTCCGATTCATGGCGGTCTAAGTCACGTCCTAAAAAGACCACCGGAGGAACCGCTTCTAAAGCGGCCTCCTCATGACTTTCGGCCTCTTCACACCGCATCCTCGGTCGGTGGCAGGCTCTCCCGCTTTTGCGACGCCTGGCTGCCACAGGTACAAGACCGTTGGGTGAGAGACATTCTGTCTCACGGTTACAGGATAGAGTTCAGCTCTCGTCCTCCGACTCGTTTTTTCAGAACATCTCCGCCCCCCGAGCGAGCCGATGCTCTTCTTCAGGCGGTGTGCACTTTGAAGGCAGAAGGAGTGGTGATCCCTGTTCCTCTTCAGCAACAGGGTCACGGTTTTTACTCCAACTTGTTTGTGGTGCCAAAAAAGGACGGATCTTTCCGTCCTATTCTGGACCTAAAACTGCTCAACAAACACGTGAAAACCAGGCGGTTCCGGATGGAATCGCTCCGCTTCGTCATCGCCTCAATCGACATCAAAGATGCTTATCTCCACGTACCGATTGCACCAGAGCATCAGTGCTTCCTGCGTTTCGCCATAGGGAACGAACACCTTCAGTTCGTGGCACTGCCTTTCGGCCTGGCGACAGCACCACGGGTCTTCACCAAGGTCATGGCTACAGTGGTAGCAGTCCTACACTCTCAAGGACACTCGGTGATCCCTTACTTAGACGATCTGCTTGTCAAGGCACCCTCTCGAGTGGCATGCCAACGCAGCCTGAACATTGCTCTGGAGACTCTCCAGAGATTCGGGTGGATCATCAATTTCCCAAAGTCAAATCTGACACCGGCCCAATCACTGACATATCTCAGCATGGAGTTTCATACTCTCTCAGCGATAGTGAAGCTTCCGCTGGACAAACAGCGTTCACTACAGACAGGGGTGCAATCTCTCCTTCAAGGCCAGTCACACCCCTTGAGGCGCCTCATGCACTTCCTAGGGAAGATGGTGGCAGCAATGGAGGCAGTTCCTTTTGCGCAGTTTCATCTGCGTCCACTTCAATGGGACATTCTCCGCAAGTGGGACAGGAAGTCGACGTCCCTCGACAGGAACGTCTCCCTTTCTCAGGCAGCCAAAGCCTCCCTTCGGTGGTGGCTTCTTCCCACTTCATTGTCGAAGGGGAAATCCTTCCTACCCCCATCCTGGGCGGTGGTCACGACGGACGCGAGTCTGTCAGGTTGGGGAGCGGTCTTTCTCCACCACAGAGCTCAGGGTACCTGGACTCAGCCAGAGTCCTCCCTGCAGATCAATGTTCTGGAGATAAGGGCAGTATATCTTGCCCTAAAGGCGTTCCAGCCGTGGCTGAAAGGCAAACAGATCCGAATTCAGTCGGACAACTCCACAGCGGTGGCATACATCAACCACCAAGGCGGAACACGCAGTCGGCAAGCCTTCCAGGAGGTCCGACGGATTCTGCTGTGGGTGGAAGCCACAGCATCCACCATATCCGCAGTTCACATCCCGGGCGTAGAAAACTGGGAAGCAGACTTTCTCAGTCGCCAGGGCATGGATGCAGGGGAATGGTCTCTTCACCCGGACGTGTTTCGGGAGATCTGTTGCCGCTGGGGAACGCCGGACGTCGATCTAATGGCGTCTCGGCACAACAACAAAGTCCCGGCATTCATGGCTCGGTCCAAGGATCACAGAGCTCTGGCGGCAGACGCGTTAGTTCAGGACTGGTCGCAGTTTCAACTGCCTTATGTATTTCCTCCTCTGGCACTGCTGCCCAGAGTATTACGCAAGATCAGGTCCGACTGCAGTCGCGCCATCCTCGTCGCTCCAGACTGGCCGAGGAGATCGTGGTACCCGGATCTGTGGCACCTCACGGTGGGTCAACCGTGGGCACTCCCAGACCGACCAGACTTGCTGTCTCAAGGGCCATTTTTCCATCTGAATTCCGCGGCCCTCAACTTGACTGTGTGGCCATTGAGTCCTGGCTCCTAGCGTCATCAGGGTTATCTCAAGATGTCATTGCCACCATGAGACAGGCCAGGAAACCAACGTCCGCCAAGATCTACCACAGGACTTGGAGGATCTTCTTATCCTGGTGCTCTGATCAGGGTTTCACTCCCTGGCCGTTTGCCTTGCCCACTTTTCTTTCTTTCCTTCAATCCGGATTGGACAAGGGCTTGTCTCTCGGCTCTCTCAAGGGACAAGTATCGGCGCTTTCTGTGTTTTTTCAAAAGCGTCTAGCCAGGCTTCCGCAGGTCCGTACGTTCCTGCAGGGAGTTTGCCACATAGTCCCACCTTACAAGCGCCCGCTAGAACCCTGGGATCTTAACAGAGTGCTGACGGCTCTCCAGAAGCCACCTTTCGAGCCGATGCGGGATGTCTCTCTATCTCGCCTTTCGCAGAAGGTGGCCTTCCTAGTAGCAGTCACATCACTTCGGAGAGTGTCTGAGCTAGCAGCGCTGTCATGCAAAGCCCCCTTCCTGGTGTTTCACCAGGATAAGGTGGTTCTGCGTCCGGTCCCGGAATTTCTCCCTAAGGTGGTATCCCCGTTTCATCTCAATCAGGATATCTCCTTACCTTCTTTTTGCCCTCATCCAGTTCACCAATGTGAAAAGGATTTGCACTTGTTAGATCTTGTGAGAGCACTCAGGCTCTACATTTCACGCCCGGCGCCCTTGCGCCGTTCTGATGCGCTCTTTGTCCTTGTCGCTGGACAGCGTAAGGGGTCGCAAGCTTCCAAGTCAACCTTGGCTAGGTGGATCAAGGAACCGATTCTTGAAGCCTACCGTTCGTCTGGGCTTCCGATTCCTTCAGGGCTGAAAGCCCATTCTACCAGAGCTGTAGGTGCGTCCTGGGCATTGCGGCACCAGGCTACGGCTCAGCAGGTGTGTCAGGCAGCTACCTGGTCGAGTCTGCACACTTTTACAAAACACTATCAGGTGCATGCCTATGCTTCGGCAGACGCCAGCCTAGGTAGGCAAGTCCTTCAGGCGGCAGTGGCCCACCTGTAAGAAGGGACCGTTGTTTCGGCTCTTTTTTATCGAGGTATTCTTTTACCCACCCAGGGATTGCTTTTGGACGTCCCAATTGTCTGGGTCTCCCAATGGAGCGACAAAGAAGAAGGGAATTTTGTTTACTTACCGTAAATTCCTTTTCTTCTAGCTCCTATTGGGAGACCCAGCTCCCGCCCCTGTTCCCTTCGGGCTGTTGTTCTTTTGTGTACACATGTTGTTCATGTTCAATTGTTCTTTGGTTCATGGTTTCAGTTCTCCGAATATCCTTCGGATTGAATTTACCTTAGACCAATTTATATGTTTCCTCCTTCCTGCTTTGGCACCAAAACTGATGGGCCCGTGATGCACGGGAGGGTGTATAGCAGAGGGGAGGGGTTACACTTTTTAAAGTGTAATAACTTTGTGTGGCCTCCGGAGGCAGAAGCTATACACCCAATTGTCTGGGTCTCCCAATAGGAGCTAGAAGAAAAGGAATTTACGGTAAGTAAACAAAATTCCCTTCTTCCCATAGACTTTGCTTGAAAATCAAAATGCATGCATTTTTGCATTAAAACGCTGCAGTTGAAAACGCTGCGGAAACGCATGAAAAAAAGCAAAGTGCGCACATAGCCTTAAGGGGGCTTTACACGCTACGACATCGCTAATGCGAACTCGTTGGGGTCACGGAATTGGTGACGCACATCCGGCTGCATTAGCGATGCCGTTGCGTGTGACACCGATGAGTGATTTTGCATTGTTGCAAAAACGTGCAAAATCGCTCATCATTGACATGGGGGTCCATTCTCAAAAATCGTTACTGCAGCAGTAACGTGGTTGTTCCTCGTTCCTGCGGCAGCACACATCACTCCGTGTGACACCGCAGGAACGAGGAAGCTCTCCTTACCTGCCTCCCGGCCGCTATGCGGAAGGAAGGAGGTGGGCGGGATGTTACGTCCCGCTCAGCTCCTCCCCTCCGCTGCTATTGGGCGGCCGCTCAGTGACGTCGCTGTGACACCGCACGGACCGCCCCCTTAGAAAGGAGGCGGTTCGCCGGTCACAGCGACGTCGCCGGGCAGGTAAGTATGTGTGACGGGTCTGGGCGATGTTGTGCGGCACGGGCAGCGATTTGCCCGTGTCGCACAACCGATGGGGGCGGGTACCCACGCTAGCGATATCGGGACCGATATCGCAGCGTGTAAAGTAGCCTTTAGTCTCCTCCAGAGCTGTATAACAGAGGACTTTCTCTCCTTTTCTCATTGAAAACTCATGATTGCTTAGGTGAATATGCGGCAAAATGTTAATCTGTTACTCTACACTTAAATAATAAAAAAGTTTACATATACAGCAAAAAAACAAAAATAAACAAACAAAAATGTAAACAAACAAACAGCTGCAGGAATAGTTTTGTATGTTTGTTTTTGCTGGAATTTCCTCTTAAAATGCCAGTGACTCAAATATTTAAAACTCCCACTAAGAAATTGTATATAAAACACCACTTGTGTCCTTTTTACATGCATATTAAAAGGATGAATATGGTCTGTGTAGGTGTCGTAATATCCTATCTCACAGTATGATGACCCATGCTGAATTTCTACAACAGTTTGTGTTCATTTCATGTTCTCTGTATCTTTAGTGCGCACTCCCCCAATTAGCAATCGGCCTCTTATGCTCCATTAACCAACAACCCCTCCGGGCCTCTCTGGCAGCTTAATCTCATGAGTGCAGTCACCATGGGAAAAACCAGTATGGGCCTCCTGAAAATGCAGCTGTCAAAGGGATCATTGATCCTTGTGACTGGCACTATTTCCTGCACATGTGGATTACTGGTCACCTGTGTGATAGAGTTTGTCTGGCTTTTTGTGGATCGTTATTTAGGAATGTACATGAATGATTACTAACTATAATTGAGCCTTTGCTCCTATTGGCATACTCTGGATTTTTCTTAAAGAAGCTAATTGGCCATTTGACTCTGACATTCAGTTGCTGGCCCCATAGATTTCTATGGTTGCATCCCTTTGACACATGGTGAGGGGGAGCTACTTCAACCTTGTGACACCTTTTATTCGGGAAGTTGTTGTAATGACACCATTACCCGCTGTACGCTCCTTTTAAAAGTCCTTATCCGGTTTCAAAAATCAACTTACAAATACTAAAATGGAAGGGGCAAGAAATACAAATGTTATTAATGTAATATAGATATTAATATGCATCTTTTCTAATGATTTGTTGGAGCAGCCTTTCAGTTTCAAGTACCCAATGTAACCCAGGGCATATAGACGAAAGCTTTAAGCCATTCATCAGATCATTATGGGTTGACTGTACTCTCTGTCAATAGCATTCGAAACATTTATAACTATACAGTCAAACATCAGACTCTCAGAAAGAAGCAGAAAAAAAAAAAAAAGGACAACCCGAGGTTGCAAGAATTCCTTAACAATCGTTGGCCTTTATAATGGTGTTGGCATACTTTTAAATCCATCTCCTGCACAATAATAGTTCTCTGTGTGTTCCTGTTTAGTGAATCCACTCAGTAATTCAAAGGCCCCACACACCCTTTCCTAGAAGTTGACAATAGGCTTGGGGGTATGGTAAGGAAAAAAACAAAACAAAACTATACTCTTCTCCAAAGCTTCTACTGTTCCTCCAGACTTGATACTGTGTTTCCCACCAGTCTTGGGGCATTACATGACCTCTGCAGCCTTCAAAATGTTTCTGAGCTGGCTTTCTTTGCTTGGACTTTGTGAAGCCTGAAGAACTCACATGATGCCCTCCCGGGTCCTGAGGATATTGATGATCCAAGATCAGCAGAGAACACAGGAGCGAGTGTGGAGTAGAAGTCCTGGTCTTGGACCCACCCTGGACCCATTGATAATAACTTTTATTTGAAGTTTAAACCCCTTTAAATTTGGCAAAGCTTGCCAATTTTAGTGGGTATACATCCAGCTGACTCCCCCCTAACGAATGGTGTCGAGGGAGAGAAGAATCGGGCATGTTGACCTCTAAAGTCTTACTATTTTGTTATAGAGTCTTCTGCGCTTTCTTATGTAATCGTCCCTGAGTCAGTTCAGAATACTGAGAGGTATGGGCACCAGAACACTAGCACGACACTGCGATAGTTTACAAAACTATGTAAAAAATAACTTCCCTTAAAATATGACATCTTTGCAGACCGCTGTAGCATTATAGCAGGAGATTGGTCTATAGGCTGTTACTTGTCAGTAAAAATAGGTGACTTCTCTACATGGCCCATTCAGTAAAAATAGGTGACTTCTCTACATGGCCCATTCAGCAAGAATAGGTGACTTCTAGACATGGCCCATTCAGCAAAAATAGGTGACTTCTAGACATGGCCCATTCAGCAAAAATAGGTGACTTCTCTACATGGCCCATTCAGCAAAAATAGGTGACTTCTCTACATGGCCCATTCAGCAAAAATAGGTGACTTCTAGACATGGCCCATTCAGCAAAAATAGGTGACTTCTAGACATGGCCCATTCAGCAAAAATAGGTGACTTCTCTACATGGCCCATTCAGCAAAAATAGGTGACTTCTAGACATGGCCCATTCAGCAAAAATAGGTGACTTCTCTACATGGCCCATTCAGCAAAAATAGCTGACTTCTCTACATGGCCCATTCAGGAAAAATAGGTGACTTCTCTACATGGCCCATTCAGCAAAAATAGGTGACTTCTAGACATGGCCCATTCAGCAAAAATAGGTGACTTCTCTACATGGCCCATTCAGCAAAAATAGGTGACTTCTCTACATGGCCCATTCAGGAAAAATAGGTGACTTCTCTACATGGCCCATTCAGCAAAAATAGGTGACTTCTAGACATGGCCCATTCAGCAAAAATAGGTGACTTCTCTACATGGCCCATTCAGCAAAAATAGGTGACTTCTCTACATGGCCCATTCAGCAAGAATAGGTGACTTCTAGACATGGCCCATGACATTTCTTTTCTTTGTTTATTTTTTTTTTTAATTCATGGAAGCAGCTGAATAGGTCATAGTAACTTACCAAAGTCTACAGTAGATATAGTGTCTCATAAATTTTTATTACATATAATCTTTATTAATTTCTGGGGGTTTTTCCATTAAAAATTAACTTTCAGCAATTAACGATTAAAGTGTCCAGATAAAAACAGTCTTGCCCACTTTTTCTTTTTTACTGCCTTCAGCTTGATCTCGAGCCATGGAGCCTTGATGGATGAACGTTCTGTAGGAAGATCGATTTTCTGTAGCCTAGATAGCTCCACCAGGGTCGTCTCCAAAGTTATCTTGATAGTATTACGCCATTGGGTTGCTAGTCTTCCTCTTCGCCTTGTTCCTTCCTTTCGTCCGACCATGATGTCCTTCTCCAGTGATTGCTCTCTTCGTATGATGTGTCCATAGTAGGCAAGTTGTAAATTAATGATACTTGCTTCGAGTTACATGTCTGGCTTGATTTGTTCCAAAATTGATTTGTTTGGTCTTCTTGCCATCCATGGTATTGATAACATCCATCTCCAGCACCTCTTTTCGAAGGCGTTGATACCTCTTCTGTCTTATTCCTTTATCGTCCAAGTTTTGCATCCATATGTTACTACCGCCCCCCAAAACTGGCAGATTCCGTCTGTTGGATATAAGCCCCATACCCGTTAGACTAAAGTTGGCCAAACCCTCCTATAATGGCTGAATCTACCTTCAGTCTACTGTGTATGGCAGTTTCCTGACTTGCCTGATGATGCCAGAAGATAGCAGGTTGTAGCCTGTTAGATCTCCCAACGGCCAATCCTTTTGTTTGTGGCAGAGATGCTCCATTTCCAGCGGACAGCGTGTCCCTACGAGACGACAAGTCACGCATCCTGTATATGGAGAAGTCGAGAGATGGCTGTTGGCCAATTGATTGTTCAAGTTATCTAATGTGTTTGGGAGGTCGTAAGGTTAACTTTTTCATGTTCTTGCCCTTTTAAAAAATGACTTCCATCTTCATAAATAGCCATTGTCAGATAGTGCTTGTAAAAACGAGCACTTCTGCAATTTAATGCTTATTAAAAACGTCATTTGTTCTTAAGATGTTAACAGTTTCCTTTTGTTTACAGATTGTGCCTTGGAGACCGGCCACAGTTGCTGTCTAGAATGGAAACACGGCGTTGAAGCTGGCTGGTATTAAGAAGTAACAGTGTGCTCTAGCGATCTTGGCCAGCTTCATAACCGATGCTTACAAACTCTGTAGAAAAGAGCTTGTAAAGCAGTGGTCAGTCTCCGAGGCTACAAACTGTAAATAAAAGTGTTAATATCTCCAAAACCTGACGAGTTCTGATTGGGAGAGAAGTGCACAATAGGGCAATAAAAGAGAAATGAGAAAGGGTGAGAGTGATGGTAGTGCTCATCTAGGGGGATTGTATATGGACACAACACCAATAAAAGCCATAGATTCTAAGCCTCTTTTAACAGAAACGCCTTTGTATATTAAAAAAAAAAATCGTCATTTTATACCATCGAGGATTCTTCATTTCCCACAAGCGCAGCCCAGGTACTGTGATCTCTCCATCAAAGTGAATATCTCAAGAACAGCTGAAAGTTTTAATAAGTATTAAGGTACCGTCTCACTAAACGACGTACGAGCGATTCCGACCACGATTTGACCTGGTCAGGATCGCTGGTGCGTCGCTACATGGTCGCTGGTGAGCTGTCAATCAGGCAGATCTCACCAGCGACCATCCACCAGCGACTCTGCACTTGGTAACCAAGGTACCCATTGGGTTACTAAGCAAAGCGCTTTGCTTAGTTAGCCGATATTTACCCTGGTTACGTGTTCAGGGATCCCGTGCTGGCAGCCTGTAAGCGTGTACGCTGGTAACCAGGGTAAATATCGGGTAACCAAAACGAACATATAGTGATAGGAGTAATTGTGAGCAAAAAAACAAAAGAAAAAACTCCTAAAAAGATACTTTATTCTAATCAATATTAAAATTTATGAATATAAAAACACTGCCAATCTATAATACCTACAGTGATACATTACAGTGGGTGTGATAGGGTGATAGATCCGATTGGTGGGGACAGTGTTGTTTGTTTACTGTTCTCAGGGTAGGGGCAACACTAATAGTTGCACTAATTAATTAAGATATATCGATACGTGGATTGGGGGATAGACTATCTATCCCTCCTTATCTCCTACCTACCAACGGAGGTGCACCATAAATTATTGGGTACCCCCCGCTCCACGTCGTCTCTCCCTAATATCTCCCTTCAAAGCTAATCAGTCAGATCCGGGAGACCCACCACCAGAGAAAAATGTGCAAATAGTCACAATAAGTTGAGATAATTTGATATGTTACAGCTTTCTATAAATGTCAAAATGACAGAATGAATCTCAGATCAAAAAGTTAGTTCATATATATATGGATATAAAGTCCCAGCAGGGAATGACTTATCTGCCGAGACCATCCAGTATTCTATCCCGACGCGTTTCCCCCCTATATTTTTTCTAGGGGTTCATCAGGGGAATGATCCGGATTAGATCTCTAGGAAAAATAACATATCCATGACATGAGATCTTGTTCTATTCCAATAAACCATAAAATGCTCATCAAGCTGTGGAACTACTGATATTAACATATAAAGGGGACATACCTTATATCTTAGTAACTGATGGTTACAACGACAGAGTGGCATCACCCGCCCATTCAGGGGCATTCAGCCTGTAGTGAAACGCTGCTCTCAATATTCTGCAGGTCCCATAATATCAACTATCAAAAATAAATATCCATAATATACTCTCTTGTTCAATTCCAATAAGGATAAGGTTCTCAGCAAAGTATGGAGCTATTAATATTACCATAAGGAAGGGGACATACCTCATATCTTAGTAACTGACGGTCACAGAAACAGTGTGGCATCAATCGCCCATTCAGGGGCATTCAGCCTATAGTGAAACGCTGCTCTCAAAATTCTGCAGGTCCCATAATATCAACTATCAAAAAACAAATATCCATAATATACTCTCTTGTTCAATTCCAATAAGGATAAAGTTCTCAGCAAGCTATAGCGCTATTGATATTACCATAAGAGAGGGGACATACCTTATATCTTAGTAACTGACGGTCACAGAGACAATGTGGCATCAATCGCCCATAATAAAGTATTCAGTCTGTAGGGGAACGCCGCTTTTGATGTCCTGCAGGTCCCAAAGTGTCAGCTATCATATCATGCAGCTTCCCTTCTCATTCACTGTTTTATATATATTTCGGAAACTCGTAGTTCCCGCCTCCCAGCGTCGCGCCGGAAGTGCTAAATGTATCAGTTCCGTATCCGCTCGCGGGGGCTATATCGTGACGCGCCATGGCGATCAGCCGGAAGTGATCCGAGGATCACTTCCGCAGCTGCGCAGTATGATGCGTTCCATGAAGTGCTAACCGGAAATAGTCATCCAGCGTCACTTCTGGTATGCGTTCTTCTCTGTTCCTTGGGGGAGAACAAAAATTACTATGGAAATCAGGAGCAACGAGGAGCACATACCTCGGGTTCAGAATCCTCCTCTTCTTTTGGACCACCAGCCTCTTTTGTACATCAGAACAATTTTTTAGGGATGAGGGACCCGTATCCCTTCCGAAAAAGACACAACAGAAAGGCCAAAAAATGGTAAACGGAGGCCAAACGGACGGTCAACAGATTGTCAATCTATCCGACTATAGACTGTCTGAAATGGAAGAGAGGGTCCTTGGCTATGGTCTATCATTCGTTCCCACTACACGCTTTGATTCCTTTGTCTGGGTCAAAGACCTTGAACTGTTTTTGAGGAAGCTCAGATGGAGGAAGCACTTTAGGCATAATGATCTGAATGAGTGTCAGAGGCTGGGGATATCCCCCGGTATGCTCCCAGATGTCAGATTATTGGCAAGTTTATCAGAAACTGACAGGACAGATAAGGGGATTGGTCCATTCACCAACCTGAAACCTAAGAATAGGAAGATGCCTCCTCCTACTGAATGCACAAGTATTGACATCTTTTCATCACTAGTGACAAAGGAGATACGTAAAATAAGACCTGGACTAACCAGTAGCAAAAGTAATCTCACACAAAGAGAAAGAGAGGCCCTGTTGTCCCTTGACCATAATAAAGCCATAACAATAAAGCCCTCCGATAAGGGGGGCAATATTGTGATTATGAATACGGAACAATATCGCTCGATGTGCCTCCAACTGCTCTCAGATAAAGCCACGTATGCGGTTCTATCTGGAGATCCTACATCCGAATTTAAGATAGCCCTCACTGAAATCGTGCAGGAAGGGTTTGAGTTGACTCTCATTTCTAAGGATGAAATGGATTTCCTGGCCCCAAAGGATGTGACAATAGCGACTTTTTACTCCACACCGAAGATCCATAAGGGGATACATCCCCTGAGGGGACGGCCCATAGTGTCAGGTATTGATGCTATGGGCCAAAACCCCAGTATTTATTTGGACAAAGTCCTGAGGGAGTTTGTGAACATACAGCCCTCTTTCATTAGAGATACATCAGATCTGCTGAGTAAACTAGATGGTGTACATATTGACGAAGATACTATCCTTGCATCAATTGATGTTGAACAACTGTATAGTTGTATACCACATGACAATGGCATCAGAGCAGTTGAACATTTTTTGGAGACAAGAGGGGTACAATATAGAGAACATAACTGTTTCATAATCAAACTTCTCACCTTTGTGCTTACTCACAACTACTTTACCTTCCATAACAAGTTCTACCACCAGCTCAGGGGTACTGCAATGGGGAGCCCTTGTGCTCCCACTTTTGCAAACATATACCTGGGCTGGTGGGAGGATGCTGTGGTTTTTGGGGACGAGGATGTCACGTGGAACCCCCAGATTATTTTCTGGGGGCGTTACATAGATGACATCCTCGTCCTCTGGAAGGGGGATGCAGCATCATTCCTGAAGTTTGTAGCACACTTAAATATTAACAGCTTTGGACTCAAGTTTACATGTGAGGTGGGAGGTGATAGACTGCCGTTCCTAGACATCCTCCTGACGAAAAACATTGATGGTACCTTGGGGACGACAGTCTATCGTAAGCCAACGGCAACAAATAGTTTGCTCAGGTGGCAGAGTCACCATCCTGAGACCCTACGTAGGGGCATTCCGAAGGGGCAGTTTCTCCGGTTTAGGAGAAACTGCTCCTCGCTGCACGATTTCCAACAGAGGGCAGTTGGACTTGGAGATAACTTTAGGGAAAGGGGGTACCCTGAACACGTCATTCAGACAGCCTTTAGATCTGCCTGGGGCCAAAAGAGGACCACACTGCTAGCCCCTAAGCCTAAACCTGAACAAGAAAAGATCACTAGACTGATCGGCTCCTACGATGATGAAAATAGCAAGATCATGCATATACTGAGACGACATTGGGGGATATTAAGATCTGACCCTGACATCTGTGAGTACATCACACCCCACCCGAGTATTACTTACAGAAGAGGCAAAACCATCAAAGATTTTGTGGTCCATAGCCACTATGTGGCAGAAAAAACACCAGGATCATGGCTAGAAAGAAAGCCTCACGGGACTTTTAGGTGTGGGTCCTGCAAATTTTGCCCCTATATCGACCAGAATAAAACCTTCAGTAATCATCAATCGGGAAGAGTCTTCCATATTAGGGACTTCACGAATTGCCGGACAGAGGGAGTAGTGTACAGATGTACCTGCACATGCCCGCTTAGTTATATCGGCAAGACAAAACGTCAATTGCGTGTCCGCATAGGAGAGCATGTGGGTGACATAATTCACAAACGTGATACGCCTATAGCGAGGCATGTAAATATGTGTCATGGTGGAGATCTAAAAAGTATACGATTCCAGGGAATCGAAGTTGTCCCGAGGCCAATCAGGAAAGGGAATTGGGATATTAAAATCCTTCAGAGAGAGGTACGGTGGGCATTTCTGCTTGAAACAGTCAGTCCAAATGGACTTAATGAGGTTCTTAGTTACACCAGCTTCATCTAAGAGTATCAAATGAGGGTATAATGCTATACCCGAGAGGTATTATAAGTATAAATGTAGCCAGGCTAATATCCGACAATCTTGTTGTTGCATTGACTGACAGCAATATCTGCTGTCAGTATTCTTATCCATATATTTAATTCATATTTGTGCAATTGGATATAGATCCTTATTGAGATTACGCGAATAACATTAACTATCTCTGACTAGGAACTATTGTTTGCGGCATATGTGGGGATACATAGAGGAGCCGCACACTGGAAGTGATGTCATTGACTGCTTCCAGTGAGGCATTGCGATACTTAGAATATGGGGAGGAACAGAGAAGAACGCATACCGGAAGTGACGCTGGATGACTATTTCCGGTTAGCACTTCATGGAACGCATCATACTGCGCAGCTGCGGAAGTGATCCTCGGATCACTTCCGGCTGATCGCCATGGCGCGTCACGATATAGCCCCCGCGAGCGGATACGGAACTGATACATTTAGCACTTCCGGCGCGACGCTGGGAGGCGGGAACTACGAGTTTCCGAAATATATATAAAACAGTGAATGAGAAGGGAAGCTGCATGATATGATAGCTGACACTTTGGGACCTGCAGGACATCAAAAGCGGCGTTCCCCTACAGACTGAATACTTTATTATGGGCGATTGATGCCACATTGTCTCTGTGACCGTCAGTTACTAAGATATAAGGTATGTCCCCTCTCTTATGGTAATATCAATAGCTCTATAGCTTGCTGAGAACTTTATCCTTATTGGAATTGAACAAGAGAGTATATTATGGATATTTGTTTTTTGATAGTTGATATTATGGGACCTGCAGAATTTTGAGAGCAGCGTTTCACTATAGGCTGAATGCCCCTGAATGGGCGATTGATGCCACACTGTTTCTGTGACCGTCAGTTACTAAGATATGAGGTATGTCCCCTTCCTTATGGTAATATTAATAGCTCCATACTTTGCTGAGAACCTTATCCTTATTGGAATTGAACAAGAGAGTATATTATGGATATTTATTTTTGATAGTTGATATTATGGGACCTGCAGAATATTGAGAGCAGCGTTTCACTACAGGCTGAATGCCCCTGAATGGGCGGGTGATGCCACACTGTCGTTGTAACCATCAGTTACTAAGATATAAGGTATGTCCCCTTTATATGTTAATATCAGTAGTTCCACAGCTTGATGAGCATTTTATGGTTTATTGGAATAGAACAAGATCTCATGTCATGGATATGTTATTTTTCCTAGAGATCTAATCCGGATCATTCCCCTGATGAACCCCTAGAAAAAATATAGGGGGGAAACGCGTCGGGATAGAATACTGGATGGTCTCGGCAGATAAGTCATTCCCTGCTGGGACTTTATATCCATATATATATGAACTAACTTTTTGATCTGAGATTCATTCTGTCATTTTGACATTTATAGAAAGCTGTAACATATCAAATTATCTCAACTTATTGTGACTATTTGCACATTTTTCTCTGGTGGTGGGTCTCCCGGATCTGACTGATTAGCTTTGAAGGGAGATATTAGGGAGAGACGACGTGGAGCGGGGGGTACCCATTAAATATCGGGTAACCAAGCAAAGTGCTTTGTTTGGTTACCCGATATTTACCTTGGTTACCAGCGTACACCGCTTAGCGCTGGCTCCCTGCACACGTAGCCAGGGTAAATATCGGGTAACTAAGCAAAGCGCTTTGCTTAGTAACCCGATGTGTACCCTGGTTACCTGTGCAGGGAGCCAGTGCTAAGCGGTGTACGCTGGTAACCAAGGTAAATATCGGGTTACTAAGCAAAGCACTTTGCTTAGTTACCCAATATTTACCCTGGCTACGTGTGCAGGGAGCCAGCACTAAGCGGTGTACACTGGTAACCAGAGTAAATATCGGGTTACTAAGCAAAGCGCTTTGCTTAGTTACCCGATATTTATCTTGGTTACCAGCGTATGCTGCTTACATAGAGTCGGTGCTCGTTGGTCTCCCGACGTCAAACACGCCGATGTGTGCTGCACAGAGGGAGACCAATGATCAAAAAATGAACCAGAGCAGTGTGTAACGATCAGCGATTTCACAGCAGGGGCCAGGTCGCTGCTCAGTGTCACACACAGCGAGATCGCTGAGGTCACTGGTGCGTCACAAAACCTGTGACTCAGCAGCGATCTCGCTGTGTGAGAAGTACCCCTTACACTGCAAAATTATTTATCTATATTTATTTATGAAGATGGGAATAATCCCGAGAAGCCTCACTCGTGTGTGCTGCCTTTTAATTAAGAACATGTATCCAGTATCATGTTTGCTTAAAGTGGTTAGAGATTGTAATCTGCCATGTACTCATTATTTCATTCATTAAATGTTACAAATCAGACAAAACATTTGTCATGATTGGTTTCCTGCCTCTTCCTATCCCTTTAGGTTTTGTTATTTGTGTGTCCTTCCAGACTGACCTGACCTGTATTGTGCATATCCACTGTGAGTAACCTATTACTCACCTCCTTTGTTGTGTAGATTCAATAACGCTGCCTTCCATTGGTTTCCATTGATCAATGGCTGGACCTGCAGGACATATGGGTGTGGGACATGTGGACACTGAGGATGGGGGTGGACAAGACTTTAAGAACAGAATCGGTAGTTTTACAGGTTCCTAAAGGGCAGGATAAGGGCTTTAACAGTCTACAGATTATCTACAAAGCGAAAAGATCAGGAAAATATTGAAAGTATGTAAATAAAAGAAGAAAAGAATCTGTAGCAGCAAGTGAGAGCAGGATTATATATAAGGGAAAAGCATGGGGAGGGACCGGTCAGAGCTCAGCCTGTTCTTCACACTCCCAGGCTTTAGGAAATATCCACGTGACTCTTTCTCCTCCTCTCCTCACAGTCTACACAGTTTATTAGAAAAGAGTCGAGGAGGACATTGGAAGAACACAGATCGCAGGATGTCTCGCAAGGATGAACCACAAGACAAGTGAGTAAGCAGCCGTTTTGGGCCATTTTATCTTCTTTATTTCCCCCCCCCCCTCCTTCTCCTTTTAATAAAGCCGTCTCATTGCTCGCCATGCTGTGAAGGTTAACTCCTTCCATCTCTTGTACCCGTTTTTTTTTTTTATCTATGTGTCTCAGTCCACAAACCTCACAGCCATGATACCTTATGCCTTACCGTCCTGCCTGTGCTGTGCTGTCTGCTATGGTGTGTGTTTATCAGCTTCTGGTATTACCAGTTTGGTCTGTCCCTGCAGTGTAAAGATAGCATGCCTGACATGTCTTCCTACTTGTCAGCCTTCTTTGGAAATTCTATACAATTCATTTACGGGCTGCTTTAAAATGTGTAGCATGGTCCCTGCGTCATTGAGGAAAGTCGTCCGGGAAATACAATATATTTTAAGCCTTAGTTTTGCCAGCGTTCAGGACTTCTTTGCTGCAAAATGCATCAAGATTCATTCCATACATCTATACGGATAAGATTTTACTGTGTAAGCACCCCTCTTTTGTTGATGGACTCTATGCAACCAATCCTGTCAATAACATTTTCCTCTTTCCTTCACAGATTCCACTTGGTCACAGTTATATTCCTTATCTTAGGCCTTGGGACATTACTGCCCTGGAATTTTTTCATCACTGCCATTCCTGTAAGTAAAACATAACCGCCCTTTATATTAAATTTTTGGTAAATTCTTCAGTTGAGCATTGACCAAATGGCTTTATAAGACATATATACATAGTTATATAGGTTGAAAAAAGACCTAGGTCCATCTGCTTCAACCTTCCTCCACCAATTATACATTTTGTCATTAAATCATAACTGACAATGTGTGCACTGAGGAAATCATCCAGCCCTATTTTAAAAGCTGTTATAGTGTCTGCCATTACCTCCTCTTGTGGTCAGCATTCTACAGTCTGACTGCTCTAACTGTAAAGAACCCTTTCCTATTTAGCTGCTGGCATTGCCTTACTTCCACTTGCAGTGAGTGCCCCTCATTTTTTTTCACATCTACATTTATAAACAGATTTCTCATACAGATTTATATTTGCTGTCAATTGTGATGGACTTGCAAACTCAGCTTTAAATGCGGGTGTTAACTCGGATAACTGACTAAAGATGTAATGGTTGTGTTTTGAGAGGGGGAACTAAGGCCGGTTTCTTTTACATATGAATCACGGTTTAAGTATAGATTGGCTATTGGTCTCCTGACCCAAACATATCAGCCTCATATTTGCCCTTGAGGTTTTTAATTCTGGAGACCTATGAGCAGTCTGTGCATTGTTACCAGTGCTCAGACCGTGATTCAGACGTGACCTTAAAGGGAATCTGTCACCATATTTTTGCCACCTAATCTGAGAGCAGCATAATGTAGGGGCAGAGATCCTTATTCCAGCAATGTTTCCCTTATTGGGCTGCTTAGTGTAATTTTGATAAAATCACTGTTTAATCAGCAGTAGATTATCATTAGAGGACTACTTGGCGTGCTGCCAGGTAGTCCAGCATATTCATGAGCTCTGTATAACTGCTAGATCTGCAGCAGAGAAAACATTGATTTTATCAAAATAACAGCTAAGTAAGTGACACATCGCTGGAATCAGGATCTCTGTCTGTACCTTATGCTGCTGTCAGATGAGGTAGCAAATAACTGGTAACCGATTCCCTATTGCATTTTTTAAATGATCACCCTGGAGGATGCTGTATTTTTCTTCTTAAAGGTTCCCTATAAGGTGACCACACAAATTAGCTCAATGTTGGCCAAATCATGGGCTTTTGGCAGGATTGGCCAACTATCTGATATGTTATCAGGTTGTCCGGACTCCACCTGACATCAGGGGAAAAGATGTTGGGTTGGTTTTCAACATGCCCGATCCTTTGGTTTTTAGGCTATGTGCGCACGTTGCGTTTTTACCCGCGTTTCTGCAGCGTTTTTGTGCTAAAACGCATGCGTTTTTGTTTTCCAGCAAAGTCTATGGGAAAAGTAGAAATCCTGTCTGCACTTTGCTTTTTTTTCTGCAGCGTTTAATTTGCATATTTTGGGTCAAAAACCATGCTGAAAAAGAAGCAGCATGTAAGTTGTTTTTGCCATTTCTGCAGTGTTTCCTTAACATTAGAGTCAATGAGAAATGGCAAAATGCAACCAAAAGCACAATTCCTGCGTTTTTCATGCTTTTTACCTGCTTTTCCACTGCGTTTTTGGCTCCAAAAACGCATGCTTTTTTGGCCAAAAATTAAAGGGTTCTAATGTTCCTTTACGCACACACAATAACCGAAAATTTAAATGCTAAAAAATAATAAATTTTACCTATTTTCTTTGTCGCTCCATTGGGAGACCCAGACAATTGGGTGTATAGCTATTGCCTCTGGAGGCCACACAAAGTATTACACTTAAAAGTGTAAGGCCCCTCCCCTTCTGGCTATACACCCCCAGTGGGATCACTGGCTCACCAGTTTTGTGCTTTGTGCGAAGGAGGCAACACATCCACGCATAGCTCCACTTTTTAGTCAGCAGCAGCTGCTGACTATGTCGGATGGAAGAAAAGAGGACACATATAGTGTCCCCAGCATGCTCCCTTCTCACCCCACTGTATGTCGGAGGTGTTTGTAAGGTTGAGGTACCCATTGCGGGTACGGCGGCAGGAGCCCACATGCTGATTCCTTCCCCATCCCTTTTTACAGGGCTCTGGGTGAAGTGGGATTTACCGGTCTCCAGGCACTGAGACCGTGCTCCATCTACAGCCCCTGGAGAAGATGCTGGATGGAGCGGAGTACATCAGGGACATGGCCCTGCTTCCTCAAGGTACTCTGTGTCCCCGTGCATTTGGCGCTCACACCGCAGCATGCTGGGTGTTGTAGTGCGCCGGGGGACATCAGCGCTGCGGCGCCTGTGCCATGGCCTCATTCAGCTTTGCTGAAGCAGGCTCACTTATGGGAATTGGTCGCGCCGGCCGCTGGGACTGCGGCGCGGCTGGCACTTGTAGTGCGCCGGGGACTTCAGCGCGGCCTGCGCTTTTACGGCGGCCGCGCTGATAACTAGAGTCCCCGGCTTTTGCGGCCTGCTTCCGTTCGTTCCCGCCCCCAGACCTGCCAGTCAGGAGAGGGGCGGGACGCTGGCCACTTCCAGGAATCGGTCGCGCCGGCCGCTGGCAGCGGCGCGGCTGGCACTTGTGGTGCGCCGGGGACTTCAGCGCGGCCCGCGCTTTTACGGCGGCCGCGCTGATAACTAGAGTCCCCGGCTTTTGCGGCCTGCTTCCGTTCGTTCCCGCCCCCAGACCTGCCAGTCAGGAGAGGGGCGGGACGCTGGCCACTTCTATGAATCGGTCGCGCCGGCCGCTGGAACTGCGGCGCGGCTGGCACTTGTGGTGCGCCGGGGACTTCAGCGCGGCCCGCGCTTTTACGGCGGCCGCGCTGTTAACTCGAGTCCCCGGCTTCTGGGCCTAGTCTCCCTTCGTTACCGCCCACAGCCCTGACAGTCAGGGTAGGGGCGTGACGCTGCATAGAGCAGAGCTGAGAGCTGGAGTATGTTTTGCATACTCCACCCCTCTCACTGTGTGCACTGTGAAACCGGATTCCCGCACTTTCTCAGGCACGCCCACGGCTTCCTTCTCTACAAGGACACCGGCAGCCATTAGTGTCAGTTTCTGTACGATACAGAGACAAGTGTGGAAGACCCTGGCATTCTGATAGTCACACAATCGCTGCAACAGGCGTTAAGCAGCACCTGTGGTGCTAACCCCACTAGTGCAGAAGTGCACTTATAGATATGCTTGTACTATATACATTGCACTGTTTGGTCGCACGTTGTATATACCCTCCTGGATTATGCGGAGGAGTTATCAGCATATTCTCTGTGTAAAACAAAGGTGCAGAACCACATGTTTTTCTATACAGCTGGTACAGCATGTACGGCTATACAGCCGGCAGGTACATAGACTCCCACTGTATGCACTAATGGCCAGGGGATGAGGACGGTGTCTGCAGTATTTACTGACAGTTTTTCTGAGACTATGGCTATGATACTAGAAGCCTAGCAGTCCGGACATGTCTCTCACAATATGGGCACTGTTGAATCATTGATCCATGGCCCCCCTCAGTGTGAATAACTAACAGCTCCGGGAATGTCACACGCATCCCAGAGTCACGGCTCTGCACGGACGTCAGTCCCAGACAGCCTAAGTGGGCTCGCTATGAGCGGCCTCGGTTTCATCAGGGTCCTAACAGAAGGACTCGCTGTGTAATGAGGCGGAAGTAGCGGCTCAGGATTCTGATCCTGAGACCGCTCTCAATCTGGATACACCTGATTGTGACGCCATAGTAAATAATCTTATAGCGTCCATCTATAGAATGTGGGTTATTTCTCACAGCTCCTCCAGTGGAGGAGTCAGCTTCACGTATTTTTCTGGACCACTCTGCCTTCAGAGAGGCAGTCCAGGAACACCACGCTTATCCAGATATGCGCTTCTCCAAACGGCTTAGGATACACGTTATCCCTGTCCCCTGACTTGGTCAAGGACTGGACCCAATGTCCCGAGCGGCATCCTCCAATCTCCAGGCTTGTAGCTAGATCCATAGTTGCAGTGGGAGATGGAACTGCAAACTCAAAGATGCCACTGACAGACAGATGGATCTCTGGTCGACAGCCATCTATGAGGCTGTCGGCGCACCGTTGGCTCCGGCATTCTCTCCCTTGGGGCACTCCAAGCTATTTCAGCTTGTCTTACACAGATTGACACGGTTACACGTACATCTGTGCCGCAGGTGGCATCCTTAACCTCTCAAATGTCTGCATTTGTTTCTTACGCGATTCAGGTTGTCCTGGACTCTGCGAACCGTGCGGCGGTAGCCTCCGCTACTCCGTGTTTTTAAGCAGAGCCTGGTCTGCTCGTTAAGTGAATGGAAGGCAGATTCTGCTTCCAAAAAAGGTTGCCTAACCAGTTGCCTTTTTCTGCTGACCGACTGTTTGGTGAGCGTTGGATGTAACCATCAAACAGTCCAGGGGTAAGGATTCATCCTTTCCTCAGCCCGGACACAACAAACCCCAACAGAGCAAGAGGCAGTCGGGGTTTTCGGCCTTTTCGAGGCTCGGGCAGGTCCCATTTTTTCCTCGTCCAATGTGGACTCAAAAGGATCAGAGGAGCTAAGATTCTTAGCGGGCTCAGTCTCGCCCAAAAAAGCGACAGTCTGAAAACCCGCTTCCAAGGCGGCTTCCTCATGACTTGCGGCCTCGGTCGGTAGCAGGCTCTCCCGCCTTGGCGATATTTAGCTGCCATAGGTCAATGACCATTGAGTGTGAGACATTCTGTCTCACGGGTACAGGATAGAGCTCACTTCTCGTCCTCCAACTCGATTCTTCAGAATTTCTCCACCTCCCGGCCGGGCCGCTGCTCTTCTGCAAACAGGGTGCACTCTATAGGCAGAAAGAGTGATGACCCCCGTTCCTCTTCAGGAACAAGGTCACGGTTTTTACCCCAAATTCTTTGCGGTACCTATAACAACGGGCCGTTCCGTCCCGTTCTGGATCTAAAAATGCTCAGCAAGCTCGTGGACACCAGGCGGTTCCGGATGGAATCCCTCCGCCATGTCATCGCCTCAAGGTCCCAAGGATATTTCCTAGCATCATTAGGCATCAAGGATGCTTATCCACACGTGCCGATTGATCCAGAGCACTAGCGTCTCTACGCTTCGTTATAGGAGACGAACACCCTCTGTTCGTAGCTCTACCTTCCGGCTAGCGACAGTCAACTGGTCTTCGCCAAGGTCAGGGCAGCAGTAGTCACAGTCCTGCACTCTCAGGGTCACTCTGTGGTCCCGTATTTAGACGATCTACTTGTCAAGGCACTCTCTTAGGAAACATGCCAACACTGCCCGAACGTTGCGCTGGAGACTCTCTAGAGTTTTGGGTGGATCATCAACTTTTTAAAGTCAGATCCGACCCCGACCCTATCGATAACATATCTAGGCATAGAGTTTCTTACTCTCTCAGCGATAGTGAAGCTGCCGCTAGACAAACAGCATTCACTACGGGCTGCAAGCTCTTCTTTAAGAACCAGTCGCACACATTGAGACGCCTCATGCACTTCCTACGTAAGATGGTAGCAATGGAGGCAGTTCCTTTCGCGCAGTTTTACTGCGTCCACTACAATGGGACATTCTCCGCCAATGGGACGAGGAGTCGACGTCCCTCAACAGAGTCGTCGTTCTTTCTCAGGCGGCCAAGGAATCTCTACGGTGGTGGCTTCTTCTCACCTCTTGGTCAAAAAAGAAGGTCCTTCCTATCCCCGTCCTGGGCGATAGTTACGACAGACGCGAGTCTATCAGGGTGGGGAGCAGTTTTTCTCCACTACAGCGCTCAGGGTACGTGGACTCAGCAAGAGTCCACTCTTCAGATCAATGTTCTTGAACACAGAGCAGTGTATCTTGCCCTACAATCCTTCCAACAGCGGCTGGAAAGCAAGCATATCCGACTTCAGTCGGACAGCTCCACAGCGGTGGCATACATCAACCACCAAGGAAGAACGCGCAACCGGCAAGCCTTCCAGGAAGTCCGGCAGGTTCTGATGTGGGTGGAAGACACGGCATCCACCATATCCACAATTCACATCCCAAGTGTGGAAACTAGGAAGCTGACTTCCTAAGTCGCTGAGGTGTGGCCGAAAGAGTATGGTCTCCTCACCCGGTCGGGTTTCAGGAGATCTGGCGCCGCTGACAGAGGCCGGACGTCGATCTAATGGCGTCACGGCACAACAACAATGTGCCAGCTTCATGGCACGGTTTCACAATCATCGAGCTCTGGCGGCAAACGCCTTAGTTCAGCATTGGTCGCAGTTCCAGCTACCTTAGGTGCCACCTCTGGCATTGTTGCCCAGAGTACTGCGCTAGATCAAGACCGACTGCGGCCGCGCCATCCTCGTCGCTACAAATTGGCCGAGGATGTTGTGGTACTCGGTTCTGTGGTGCCTCACGGTAGGCTAACCGGGGGCACTACCAGACCAATCAGACTGGCTGTCTCAAGGGCCATTCTTCCATTTGAATTCTACGGCCCTCAACCGGATGGTGTAGCATTGAGTCCTGGAACCTAGTGTCGTCAGGATTACCTCAGGACGTGGTTGCCACCATGAGACAGGCTAGCATACCAACGTCCGCCAAGATTGACCACAGGACGTGGAAGATGTTCTTATCTCGGTGCTCGGCGCAGGGTGTTTCTCCCTGGCCGGTTGCATCGTCTATGTTTCCTTCCTTCCTGCAATCTAGGTAGGAAAATGGGTTGTCGCTCAGTTCCCTTTAGGGACAAGTCTCAGCGCTATCTGTATTTTTTCAGAAACGACGACTTCCTCAGGTACGCACGTTCCTACGGGGAGTTTGTCTTCTCAGCACTCCGTACAAGCGGCCGTTAGAGCCCTGAGATCTGAACAAGGTTCTAATTGCTCTCCAGATGCCGCCTTTCGAGCCTTTGAAGGATGTCTCCCTTCCCGTTTTTCACGGGAAGTGGCCTTCTAGTAACGGTCTCGTCTCTTAGGAGAGTTTCCGAGCTAGCAACGCTCTCATACAAACTCCCTTCCTGGTCCTTCACCAGGACAGGGTAGTTCTGCGTCCGGTTCCGGAATTTCTCCCTAAGGTGGTATCCCATTTTCATATCAATCAGGATATCACCTCACCTTCTTTGTGTCCTCGTCCAGTCCATCAATTTCAGAAAGATTTGCATCTGTTGGTTCTGGTGAGAGCACTCAGGTTCTACTTCCCGCATGGCGCTCCTGCGCCACCCGGATGCACTCTTTGTCCTTGTCGCTGGTCGGCGTAAACAGTCGCAAGCTTCCAGATCCACCCTTGCTCGGGGGCTCGAGGAACCAATTCTTGAAACCTACAGTTCTACTGGGCTTCTGGTTCTCTCAAGGCCGAAGGCCCATTCTACCAGAGCCGTGGGTGCATCCTGGGCATTACGGCACCAGGCTACGGCTCAGCAGGTGTGTCAGGCACCCACCTGGTCGAGTCTACTTACTTTTACCAAGCATTATCAGATGCATACCTACGCTTCGGCAGACGCCAGCCTAGGTAGATAAGTCATTCAGGCGGCGGTTGGCCACCTGTAGGAGAGGGCCGTTTGACGGCCCTATCATGAGGTATTCTTTTACCCACCCAGGGATTGCTTTTGGACATCCCAATTGTCTGGGTCTCCCAATGGAGCGACAAAGAAGAAGGGAATTTTGTTTACTTACCGTAAATTCCTTTTCTTCTAGCTCCAATTGGGAGACCCAGCACCCGCCCTGTTTTCTCGGGGTTTTTCTGTTTTTTCGGGTACACATGTTGTTCATGTGGTATGGTTCAGTTCTCCGATGTTTCCTCGGATTGAATTGGTCTTTAAACCAGTTATTGGCTTTCCTCCTTCTTGCTTTGGCACTAAAACTGGTGAGCCAGTGATCCCACTGGGGGTGTATAGCCAGAAGGGGAGGGGCCTTACACTTTTAAGTGTAATACTTTGTGTGGCCTCCAGAGGCAATAGCTATACACCCAATTGTCTGGGTCTCCCAATTGGAGCTAGAAGAAAAGGAATTTACGGTAAGTAAACAAAATTCCCTTCTTTCTGTTAAAATGTGCATAACCACTATTATTTCATTTAAATTGATAATTTTCCATATAGTTTTATTAAAAGTTAATTTTATACTTTTTTTTTCTCTTTTTTCATTCTTTTTGACTATTTCAACTTTATTTCTCAGTGTCTTAATCTACAAAACGCATCTGCAGAAACGCAGGTGAAAACGCAGGTAAAAAGCGCTGAAAACGCACTAAAAACGCGGTAAATACGCATGCGTTTTTAGCGCTAAAAAATGGCCAAAAGCCATTTGGTCAAAAACCAAGGGAAGGAAAACGTGCAGAATAAACTGCAGGTACTCCGACGCAACGTGCGCACATTGCTGTAGGTGTCTACTCCTCTCTTCCCGTTAAAACCATATGGAAGCTCAGCCAAACATGTATATGTATGGGAAGGGGGTCGGGGAGAATTGGCTCTACGGTTCATGATCACTTTTAGATGGAGAATCCTGTTTGCAATATTGACTGATGTTAGATCGCTCCTACAGTGCTGAAAAGAAGATGTTACCAATATTTATAGGCAACAATATATTCATTATCAATCAGATTTGTGTCTTGTTCTAACATACACCTTCCTTTCTCAGTATTTTCAGACTTGCCTGTGTAGAGATCCGCCCCAGGTGATAGAAGTTTCCTCTAAGAACAATCTTTCATTTGAATCTTCAAACAATGAGACGGCGACATGCAAAGATGAGTTTAACTTCAACAATTGGATGACCCTCTTAGCCCAGCTGCCGCTCCTGCTTTGCACACTGCTAAACTCCTTTCTCTACCAATGGTGAGAGCTTGGTGTCTCTTGTCAGTGAAAGTTGTTTGTTTTTTTTTACAAAACTTGTTTGAGCAGACAATTTCCTAATCTAGCGGGCATCCTAAAAATATAACTAGGAACTGAAACAATTCTAGTCTTTTCATTACAACAGCAAAAAAAAAAGGATGACTTAAGGGTGTTACATGCAGTGATATCGCTAGCGATATCGCTGGTGAAAGCACCCGCCCCCGTCGTTTGTGCATCACGGGCAAATCGCTGCCCGTGGCGCACAAAATCGTTAGGCGCCATCACACGGACTTACCTGCCTAGTGACGTCGCTGTTTCTCCTTTCTAAGGGGGCGGTTCTTGCGGCGTCATAGCGGCGTCACTAAGCGGCTGCCCAATAGAATCGTCCGGAACATCCCGCCCACCTACTTCCTTCCTCATTGCTGGCGGCCGCAGGTAAGGTGTTGTTCATCGTTCCCAGGGTGTCACGCGTTACGATGTGTGCTGCCTCGGGAACGCCGAACAACCTGCGTCCTGCAAGAATCAACGATTTTTTAAAAAGGAACGACGTGTCAACGATGGACGATAAGGTGGGTATTTTCCATCGGTAATGGTCGTTCCTTGCTGTCACACGCAACGACGTCGCTAACTATGCCGGATGTGCGCCACGGAATCCGTGACCCCGGCGATATATCGTTAGATCCGTCGTTGTGTGTAATGGAGTCTTTACGGTCTGTGCCCACGATTAGGACTCGCTGCATTTAGAATGCAGCAAGTCCTGACCGGCGGGGCAGCATGTCTCCTCCGTAGGAGATGCAGGAGACCTCAGCTGCTTGTACCCACGATCAGGGTTCAGTACGCTGTGGTCTCTCGCTTTTGTTCTCCCTATGGAGGACGCATGCGATTCCGCAACAAACTCTTGACATGCTGCCGTCTGGAAGACGCTCCACAGGTCAGTGTTTGCTGCAGGAAAAAGAAGCATCGTAGGCACGGGATTTCTAGAAATCTCGTCCACCGTGCTTGTACTATACACCGCAGCGTTTTGGACGCAGCTATAGCATGCTGCATCCAAAACGCTGCAAATACCGATCGTGGGCACGCACCCTTACTGGTTACTTTTTGCAACAAAAAACAATTTATTTATTTTTTTGCTGCCAGGCACTTGATAAATGAGAACTGAATTTTAAGGAAAATAACAGTTGCAATAAATCTGAAAAAACATCCAATCTACACACCTGTCATTTCATTCATCACACCTCTTGCAAAATACAGATACACTATGTACAAAGCCTTGTGCTTGAGTATTCATGTGTCCACATCATGCACATTATGAATTTCACCATGACGGAGAATAGATGGACACATATCTCTATCGCTCAGAAATTTGGCAGCTATAGCAATTTCTTGCCATGTTTATGCTCCGCTTTCTGGGACTATTCCAGGACTGATAAAAGGGAACTTCAATTCTATAGAATATTTTATGTTTTCTTTTTTTATCTCTAGCTCATTTCGAAACATAGTTTGACAGTACATTTATTTTGTGGGGAGTGATGGTCTAGTTCTGATATAAAGTCATAACTTGTTTTATATTTCTCCTAGGATCCCAGAAAGAGTGCGGATAGCCGGCAGCATGTTTGCCATCTTGTCCCTCTTTATTTTCACCGCGGTCCTGGTTAAAGTTGAGCCGGAACCTCAGAGTTTCTTTGATCTGACCATGGCCACCATTTGGTTTATAAATGGTAACTATAGGAATTTTTTTTTCTTTTTCAATTTCATAGTTAGTCAGATATTTTTTATAACATTATAATACGGTGTTTCTTCTGTACATTACATTATCAGCATGTGTGAAGGAAGGATATTTTTCCTTTAAACTTTTGAAAGCTTAGGCTATGTGCGCACCTTGCCATTTTTTGTGACTACAAAGATGCAATGTTTTTGGCTGCTAAAAACACAAAAACACACCTGTGGCAAAAATACATGTGTTTCGGTGCATTTTTGATCTCTGCGTTTTGCTGCGTTTTTTTCCAATGCATTGCATGGGTGGAAAACGCAGTAAAACGCAGAAAAGAATTGATATGACCATTTTTTTTTTCAGCTCAAAAACGCAGCTAAAAAAAAAAGTTGTGTGCGGACAGCGAAAATGAAAACTCATAAGCTTTGCTGGGGAAGCAAAGTCATGCAGTTTTCAGCTCAAAAACGCACCCGAAAAACGCGCTGTGAGCACATAGCCTGAAAGTGACACAGAATTTTAAAAGCCCTTTGTCCTCTTTTCGCAGATAGAATAGTTGACTAAAATACTGTATTTTGACTTTTCTTTTCTTCATTATGTCTTTTGTTTAGTAATGTGCAACTAACTTTCCTTTAGGATATTTGCATAGTCAATGCCAGATATTTGGCTCTAGTTTTATAGCTCACTAGTAAATGTAGCCACCGCTGCAGAACAGGAGGACGTTTTTATATTTAATAGTGGCTTAAGGCTCAGAACAGCTTCATGCAAAAGTATTTATGGAATATTGCTGCTTGTGTTAATTCATTAATGCTGCTACTCTGAATGAAACACAGTGGCATTTTGGGGACAGCCATGGACTATAAAGGGAGTCAAGACGTTACTAGTCCGATGACTAGTATGATGATTATGTCCTGCTCCAGTTGATTAAAGGGTTATTTGCACGTATGGTAGAGACCTTTTGGAGTGCTGGATGGAGATGTCATCGGACTAGCCTTGTCTCTTCCTATAATCGATGGCTTTTCAAACTGTTTTCTGTGATATGCCGCTATGTTTCCATAAAAAAACATCCCTGGCTGCAAACTTTCAGTCAGTCTGTGAGTGACAGGTTCCCTTTAATAGGTTTGGGAATGATTAAATAATATTAAAAAAATCCAAGCTATGCGGCTCTATGCTGCATAATGAGCAGACCTAAGGCTGTGTGCACACTGAGGTTTTTTTTTATGTAGATTTGGTGCAGTTTATTGTGCAGAATGTTGCCAAAATTTGCATGTCTATCTATATGCCAACAAAGTCAATGCAGTTTTGGGTGCAGATAAAAGAAGCAGCGTGTCAATTGTTGGTGCATTGTTTTTCTTACGTTTTCTTTGTCGCTCCATTGGGAGACCCAGACAATTGGGTGTATAGCTTCTGCCTCCGGAGGCCACACAAAGTATTACACTTAAAAGTGTAAAGCCCCTCCCCTTCTGCCTATACACCCTCCCGTGCATCACGGGCTCCTCAGTTCTAATGCTTTGTGCGAAGGAGGCACACATGCACGCATAGCTCCACTGTTTAGTCAGCAGCAGCTGCTGACTATGTCGGATGGAAGAAAAGAGGGCCCATACTAAAGGGCCCCCAGCATGCTCCCTTCTCACCCCACTCTTGTCGGCGGTGTTAAGGTTGAGGTACCCATTGCGGGTACGGAGGCTGGAGCCCACATGCTGTTTTCCTTCCCCATCCCCCTTAGGGCTCTGGGTGAAGTGGGATCCTAATCGGTCTCCAGGCACTGAGACCGTGCTCCATCCACAGCCCCTGGGGATTCTGCTGGACAAGGAGCCGAGTATCGTCAGGGACAAGGCCCTGCTACTTTGAGGTACTCTGTGTCCCCGTGGGGACCGCGCACAGACACACTGCAGCACTGCTGGGTGTGTTAGTGCACCGGGGACGGCGGCACTGACCGCGCTTGTGCCATTACACACTGCAGCGTAGCTGGGTGTGTTAGTTTACTGGGGACTGCCGCGCTGACCGCCGCTGCCATTTTTACACTGCGGCGCGGCTGGGACTGTTAGTGCGCCGGGGACTTCCGCGCCGACCGCGCTTATACGCCGGCCGCGCTTATCACTTTAGTCCCCGGCTTTTGCGGCCTAGTCTCACTGTTTCCCGCCCACAGGCCTGCCAGTCAGGGGAAGGGCGTGACGCGGCACAGGACGTCAGCGCTGAGAGCTGGAGCATGCTTTGCATACTCCACCCCTCTCACTGAGCACAGTGGGGACGCTGGATTCCCGCACTTTCTAGGGCACGCCCACGGCCCTCTCCTCTCCACAGGACGCCGGCAGCCATTCCTGTCAGCTTTTCTGTTGCTGGAGAGGGGAGACAAGCTCTGGGGGTCCCAGACAGGGATTCTGGTGATCACATAAGCAGCACCTGAGGTGCTGACCCCACTAGTGCCGAAGTGTACATATATATTTATATACTTGTATGCTATACATTGCACTGTACGGTCGCACTATTGATTTTTGGCTAGATTGCTCAGAGGAGATAACAGCATGTTGTCCCCGAAAAGCAAGGGTGCCAAAGCACAGGTTTACTATGCTGCCTGTACCGCATGTACGGATATACTACCGGCAGGTTCCACAGACCCTCATTGTGTGCAATGCACGGCCCCTGTAGCACTTACTAAGCCGGAGCCTCTGCTAATGGTGGCCCAGGGAGACCCACCTGTTAACACTGTCCAGGTGACGGGGACGGAGTTGGCAGTTTTTGCTGATAGACTTTCTGAGACTATGGCTGGGGTGCTCGAAACCTTGCAGTCCAGACCGGTATCTCAGACCATGGGCACTGTTGAATCTTGCACCCTGGTCCCCCCCGTTGGACCAACAATGTGCTCCCGGGGTGTCTCATAGGTCCCAGGGTGAAGGCTCTGACACGGACCGCAGTCCCAGACCTCCTAAGCGAGCTCGCTGGGAGCTTCCCTGGACATCATCACATTGTTCAGGGTCTCAGCAACTCTCTGTATGATGAAGCGGAGGTAGCTGATCAGGATTCTGATCCTGAGGCCGCTCTCACCCTGGATACACCTGATGGTGACGCCATAGTGAATGATCTTATAGCGTCCATTAATCAAATGTTGGATATTTCTCCCTCAGCCCCAACGGCTGAGGAGTCAGCTTTTCAGCAGGAGAGATTCCGTTTCAGGTACCCCAAGCGTACATTGAGTACGTTTCTGGACCACTCTGACTTCAGGGAGGCAGTCCAGAAACACCGAGCTTGTCCATAAGCTTTTTTCCAAGCGCCTTAAGGATACACGTTACCCTTCCCCTCTGACGTCAAGGGCTGGGCTCAGTGTCCCAAGGTGGATCCCCCAATCTCCAGACTGGCGGCTAGATCCATAGTTGCAGTGGAAGATGGGGCTTCACTCAAAGATGCCACTGACAGACAGATGGAGCTCCGGTTGAAATCCATCTATGAAGCTATCGGCGCGTCTTTTGCTCCAGCATTCGCAGCCGTATGGGCACTCCAAGCGATCTCAGCGGGTCAAGCGCAAATTGACGCAGTCACACGTACGTCTGCGCCGCAAGTGGCGTCTTTAACCTCTCAGACGTCGGCATTTGCGTCCTACGCCATTAATACTGTCCTGGACTCTGCGAGCCGGACGGCGGTTGCGTCCGCCACTTCGGTGGCAATACGCAGGGCCTTGTGGCTGCGGGAATGGAAGGCAGATTCTGCTTCCAAAAAGTGCTTGACCAGTTTGCCATTTTCTGGCGACCGCTTGTTTGGTGAGCGATTGGATGAAATCATCAAACAATCCAAGGGAAAGGACACATCCTTACCCCAGGCTAAACCGAACATACCCCAACAGAGGAGGGGACAGTCGAGGTTTCGGTCCTTTCGGGGCGCGGGCAGGTCCCAATTCTCCTCGTCCAAAAGACCTCGGAAGGATCAGAGGAACTCCGATTCATGGCGGTCTAAGTCACGTCCTAAAAAGACCGCCGGAGGTACCGCTACCGAGGCGGCTTCCTCATGACTTTCGGCCTCCTCACGCCGCATCCTCGGTCGGTGGCAGGCTCTCCCGCTTTTGCGACTCCTGGCTGCCACAGGTAAAAGACCGTTGGGTGAGAGACATTCTGTCTCACGGTTACAGGATAGAGTTCAGCTCTCGTCCTCCGATTAGATTCTTCAGAACATCCCCGCCTCCCGAGAGAGCCGATGCTCTCATGCAGGCGGCGGGCACTCTGAAGGCAGAAGGAGTGGTGGTTCCGGTTCCTTTTCAGCAACCGGGTCACGGTTTTTACTCCAACTTGTTTGTGGTTCCAAAGAAGGACGAGTCTTTCCGTCCAGTCCTGGACCTAAAACTGCTCAACAAACACGTAAAAAACAGGCGGTTCCGGATGGAATCCCTCCGCTCCGTCATCGCCTCAATGTTCCAAGGGGATTTCCTGGCATCGATCGATATCAAAGATGCTTATCTCCACGTGCAGATTGAACCAGAGCATCAGCGCTTCCTGCGTTTCGCCATAGGGGACGAACACCTTCAGTTCGTGGCACTGCCTTTCGGCCTGGCGACAGCCCCACGGGTTTGCACCAAGGTCATGGCAACGGTAGTAGCGGTCCTCCACTCTCAGGGACACTCGGTGATCCCTTGCTTAGACGATCTGTTTGTCAAGGCACCCTCTCAGGAGGCATGCCAACACAGCCTCAACGCTACTCTGGAGACTCTCCAGTGTTTCGGGTGGATCATCAATTTTCCAAAGTCAAATCTGACACCAGCCCAATCGCTGACATATCTTGGCATGGAGTTTCATACCCTCTCAGCGATGGTGATGCTTCCGCTGAACAAACAGCGGTCACTGCAGACAGGGTTGCAATCTCTCCTTCAAGGTCAGTCACACACCCTGAAGCGCCTCATGCACTTCCTGGGGAAGATGGTGGCAGCAATGGAGGCAGTCCCTTTCGCGCAGTTCACCTGCGTCCTCTTCAATGGGACATCCTACGCAAATGGGACAGGAAGTCGACGTCCCTCGACAGGAACGTCTCCCTCTCTCAGGCAGCCAAAGATTCCCTTCGGTGGTGGCTTCTTCCCACTTCATTGTCGAAGGGGAAATCCTTCCTACCCCCATCCTGGGCGGGGGTCACGACGGACGCGAGTCTGTCAGGGTGGGAAGCAGTTTGTCTCCACCACAGGGCTCAGGGTACGTGGACTCAGCAAGAGTCCTCTCTTCAGATCAATGTTCTGGAGATCAGGGCAGTGTATCTTGCCCTAAAAGCTTTCCAGCAGTGGCTGGAAGGCAAGCAAGATCCGAATTCATTCGGACAACTCCACAGCGGTGGCTTACATCAACCACCAAGGCGGAACACGCAATCGGCAAGCCTTCCAGGAAGTCCGGCGGATTTTGATGTGGGTGGAAGCCACGGCCTCCACCATATCCACAGTCCACATCCCGGGCGCAGAAAACGGGGAAGTAGTCTTTCTCAGTCGCCAGGGCATGGACGCAGGGGAATGGTCCTTTCACCCGGACGTGTTTCAGGAGATCTGTTGCTGCTGGGGGAGGCCGGACGTCGACCTAATGGCGTCCCGGCACAACAACAAGGTCCGGGCATTCTTGGCACGGTCTCACGAGCACAGAGCTCTGGCGGCAGACGCCTTAGTTCAGGATTGGTCGCAGTTTTAACTTCCTTATGTGTTCCCACCTCTGGCACTGTTGCCCAGAGTGTTACGCAAGATCAGGTCAGATGCCGCCGCGCCATTCTCGTCGCTCCAGAATGGCCGAGGAGGTCGTGGTACCCGGATCTGTGGCATCTCACGGTGGGCCAACCGTGGGCACTACCAGACCGACCAGACTTACTGTCCCAAGGGCCGTTTTTTCCATCTGAATTCTGCGGCCCTCAACCTGACTGTGTGGCCATTGAGTCCTGGATCCTAGCGTCCTCAGGGTTATCTCAAGAGGTCATTGCCACTATGGGACAGGCCAGGAAACCAACGTCTGCCAAGATCTACCACAGGGCGTGGAAGATATTCTTGTATTGGTGCTCTGATCAGGGAGTTTCTCCCTGGCCATTTGCCTTGCCCTCTTTTCTTTCCTTCCTTCAATCCGGATTGGAAAAAGGTTTGTCGCTCGGCTCCCTTAAGGGACAAGTCTCAGCGCTCTCTGTGTTCTTTCAGAAGCGCCTAGCCAGGCTTCCTCAGGTACGCACGTTCCTGCAGGGGGTTTGCCACATAGTCCCTCCTTACAGGCGGCCGTTAGAACCGTGGGATCTAAACAGGGTTCTGATGGCCCTTCAGAAGCCACCTTTCGAACCTTTGAAGGATATCTCTCTTCTCGCCTTTCGCAGAAAGTGGTCTTCCTAGTTGCGGTCACATCACTTCGGAGAGTGTCTGAGCTAGCAGCGCTATCATGCAAGGCTCCTTTCCTGGTGTTTCACCAGGACAAGGTGGTACTGCGCCCGGTTCCGGAATTTTTTTCCGAAGGTGGTATCCACCTTTCATCTCAATCAGGATATCTCCTTACCTTCTTTTTGTCCTCATCCAGTTCATCAATGTGAAAGGGATTTGCATTTGTTAGATCTGGTGAGAGCTCTCAGAATCTACATTTCCCGTACGGCGCCTCTGCGCCGCTCGGATGCACTCTTTGTCCTTGTCGCTGGGCAGCGTAAGGGATCACAGGCTTCCAAATCCACCCTGGCTCGGTGGATCAAGGAAACAATTCTCGAAGCCTACCGTTCTTCTGGTCTTCCAGTTCCCTCAGGGCTGAAGGCCCATTCTACCAGAGCCGTGGGTGCGTCCTGGGCTTTGCGGCACAGGATACGGCTCAGCAGGTGTGCCAGGCGGCTACCTGGTCGAGCCTGCACACTTTCACCAAACACTATCAGGTGCATACCTATGCTTCGGCGGATGCCAGCCTAGGTAGACTAGTCCTTCAGGCGGCGGTTGCCCACCTGTAGGAAAGGGCCGTTTTATGGCTCTATTACGAGGTATTATTTTACCCACCCAGGGACTGCTTTTGGACGTCCCAATTGTCTGGGTCTCCCAATAGAGCGACAAAGAAGAAGGGAATTTTGTTTACTTGCCGTAAATTCCTTTTCTTCTAGCTCCAATTGGGAGACCCAGCACCCGCCCTGTTCCCTACGGGCTGTTGTTTTTTCGTGTACACATGTTGTTCATGTTGAATGGTTTCAGTTCTCCGATAATTCTTCGGATTGAATTTACTTTAACCAGTTTATTAGCTTTCCTCCTTCTTGCTTTTGCACTAAAACTGAGGAGCCCGTGATGCACGGGAGGGTGTATAGGCAGAAGGGGAGGGGCTTTACACTTTTAAGTGTAATACTTTGTGTGGCCTCCGGAGGCAGAAGCTATACACCCAATTGTCTGGGTCTCCCAATTGGAGCTAGAAGAAAAGGAATTTACGGTAAGTAAACAAAATTCCCTTCTTTTCAGCCCTTCCAGCCAATGTTTTCACTAAAAAAAAAAAATTTCTTTGTCGCTCCATTGGGAGACCCAGACAATTGGGTGTATAGCTTCTGCCTCCGGAGGCCACACAAAGTATTACACTTAAAAGTGTAAACCCCTCCCCTCTGCCTATACACCCCCCCGTGCATCACGGGCTCCTCAGTTTTTATGCTTTGTGCGAAGGAGGCAGACATGCACGCAAGCTCCACAATTTAGTCAGCAGCAGCTGCTTACTATATCGGATGGAAGAAAAGAGGGCCCATAACAGGGCCCCCGGCATGCTCCCTTCTCACCCCACTCTGGTCGGCGGTGCTGTTAAGGTTGAGGTACCCATTGCGGGTACAAAGGCTGGAGCCACATGCTGTTTTCCTTCCCCATCCCTGAGGGGCTCTGGGTGAAGTGGGATCCTAACCGGTCACCATGCACTGGGACCGTGCTCCCTCCGCAGCCCCTGGGAGAATCTGCTGGACAGGAGACCGGGTATCGTCAGGGACAGGCCCTGCTCCTCTGAGGTACTCTGTGTCCCCTTGGGGACGGCGCATAGAGCGCCTGTGTAATGGACGCTGCAGCACCTGCCGGGTGTTTTGCGTCGCCGGGACTACCGCGCCGACCGCGCTTGTTTGCCGGCCGCGCTAATAAATTTAGTCCCCGGCTTTTGCGGCCTAGTACCGCAAACTCCCGCCCCCGGGCCTGCCAGTCAGGGGTGAGGGCGGGACGCTAGACTGCATGTCAGCAGTGAGGGCTGGAGCATACTGAGGTATCCTCCTCCCCCCTCACTGAGCACTGCGGGGCACCAGATTTCCGCACTTTCTGAGGCACGCCCACGGCTCCCTCCTCCTCTCAGAACGCTGGCAGCCATTTCTATCAGCACTTCTGACGCTGGAGAACTTCAGAGGGGAGACAACACCGAGCTCCACAGCTCTGGGAGGCCCAGGCAGGGAATCTGGTGGTCACACAACCGCTGAGGGCGGTCGGTAAGCCGCACCTGTTACTAGGTGCTGGCCCCCCTGGGTGCCGAAGTGTATATTTATATGCTTATATTGTATACATTTTCTCTGTACGGCAGCACTATTTGCTTTTGGCTATATACCCTCACTGATTGCTCTAAGAGGAGACAACAGCATGTCGTCCGCAAAAAGCAAGGGTGCCAAGGCACAGGCTTATTTTGCAACCTGTACCTCATGTGCGGCTATGCTACCTGCAGGTTCCACCTACCCTCATTGTGTGCAATGCTCGGCCCCTGTGACACTCACTCAGCCGGAGCCTCAGCCACTGGTGGGACCCTCGGCCCAGGTGGAACCACCTGCTGCCACTGTCCAGGTGACAGGGACAGAGTTTGCAGTATTCGCTGACAAACTTTCTGAGTCTATGGATAGATGGTCTGCTAAGATACTAGAAGCTTTGCAGTCCAGACCGGTAACACAGGCCCCGGGCACTGTTGAATCATTGCTCTCAGACCCCCCCTCGGTCGGCGCAGCAAAGTGCTCCTGGGGCGACTCATAGGTCCCACGGTGAGGACTCCGACACGGACCGCAGTCCCAGACCGGCTAAGCGGGCTCGCTGGGAGCTTCCCTCGACTTCATCACACTGCTCAGGGTCTCAGGATGAGGACTCTCTGGAGGATGAAGCGGAGGTGGCAGATCAGGGCTCTGATCCTGACGCCGCTCTCAACCTTGATACACCTGAAGGGGACGCCATAGTAAATGACCTTATAGCGTCCATCAATCAGGTGTTAGAACTTTCTCCTCCAACTCCTCCGATTGAGGAGTCAGCTTCTCAGCAGGAGAAATTCCAATTTAGGTTTCCCAAACGTACACGGAGTGCGTTTCTTGATCACTCCAACTTCAGAGATACAGTCCAGAAACACCAAGCTTTTCCGGATAAGCGCTTTACTAAGCGCCTTAATGACACACGTTATCCCTTCCCCCCTGACGTAGTCAAGGGTTGGGCTCAGTGTCCCAAGGTGGATCCTCCAGTCTCTAGACTGGCGACTAGATCCATAGGTGCAGTGGCAGATGGTTCATCACTCAAGGATGCCACTGACAGGCAGATAGAGCTCCTGATGAAATCCATCTATGAAGCTATAGGCGCGTCTTTTGCTCCGGCATTCGCAGCCGTATGGGCACTCCAAGCTATCTCAGCTTGTCAGTCTGAGATTAATGCAGTCACACGTGCCTCTACTCCGCAGGTTGTGTCTTTAACCTCTCAGGCGTCGGCCTTTGCGTCCTACGCCATGAATGCTGTCCTGGACTCTGCGAGCCGTACGGCGGTAGCATCCGCCAATTCAGTGGCAGTCCGCAGGGCCATGTGGCTACGTGAATGGAATGCAGACTCTGCTTCCAAAAAGTTCTTAACCGGTTTGCCATTTTCTGGCGACCGCCTGTTTGGCGAGCAGTTGGATGAAATCATTAAACAATCCAAGGGAAAGGACTCGTCCTTACCCCAGTCCAAACCAAACAGACCTCAACAACGGAAGGTACAATCGAGGTTTCGGTCCTTTCGGCCCTCAGCCAGGTCTCAATTCTCGTCCAACAGGCCACAGAAGGGTCAGAGGAACTCTGATTCATGGCGGTCTAAGTCACGTCCTAAAAAGACCGCCGGAGGAACCGCTCCCAAAGCGGCCTCCTCATGACTTTCGGCCTCCCCAAACCGCATCCTCGGTCGGTGGCAGGCTCTCCCGCTTTTGCGACGCCTGGTTGCCACATGCCCAAGACCGATGGGTGAGAGACATTCTGTCTCACGGTTACAGGATAGAGTTCAGCTCTCGTCCTCCGACTCGTTTCTTCAGAACATCTCCGCCCCCCGAGCGAGCCGATGCTCTTCTTCAGGCGGTGAGCACTCTGAAGGCAGAAGGAGTGGTGATCCCTGTTCCCCTTCAGCAATGGGATCACGGTTTTTACTCCAACTTGTTTGTGGTGCCAAAAAAGGACGGATCTTTCCGTCCCGTTCTGGACCTCAAACTGCTCAACAGACACGTGAAAACCAGGCGGTTCCGGATGGAATCTCTCCGCTCCGTCATCGCCTCGATGTCCCAAGGAGACTTCCTAGCATCAATCGACATCAGGGATGCTTATCTCCACGTGCCGATTGCACCAGAGCATCAGCGCTTCCTGCGTTTCGCCATCGGGGACGAACACCTTCAGTTCGTGGCATTGCCTTTCGGCCTGGCGACAGCCCCACGGGTCTTCACCAAGGTCATGGCAACAGTGGTAGCAGTCCTACACTCTCAGGGACACTCGGTGATCCCTTACTTAGACGATCTTCTTGTCAAGGCCCCCTCTCGGGTGGCATGCCAACACAGCCTGAACATTGCTCTGGAGACTCTCCAGAAATTCGGGTGGATCATCAATTTCCCAAAGTCAAAATTGACACCGACCCAATCGCTGACATATCTCGGGATGGAGTTTCATACTCTCTCAGCGATAGTGAAACTTCCGCTGGACAAACAGCGTTCACTACAGACAGGGGTGCAATCTCTCCTTCAAGCCCAGTCGCACCCCTTGAGGCGCCTCATGCACTTCCTAGGGAAGATGGTGGCAGCAATGGAGGCAGTTCCATTTGCGCAGTTTCATCTGCGTCCACTTCAATGGGACATTCTCCGCAAATGGGACAGGAAGTCGACGTCCCTCGACAGGAACGTCTCCCTTTCTCGGGCAGCCAAGGCCTCCCTTCAGTGGTGGCTTCTTCCCACTTCTTTGTCGAAGGGGAAATCCTTCCTGCCCCCATCCTGGGCTGTGGTCACGACGGACGCGAGTCTGTCAGGGTGGGGAGCGGTCTTCCTCCACCACAGGGCTCAGGGTACCTGGACTCAGCCAGAGTCCTCCCTTCAGATCAATGTTCTGGAGATAAGGGCAGTGTATCTAGCCCTAAAGGCGTTCCAGCCGTGGCTGGAAGGCAGGCAGATCCGAATTCAGTCGGACAACGCCACGGCGGTGGCATACATCAACCACCAAGGCGGCACACGCAGTCGGCAAGCCTTCCAGGAAGTTCGGCGGATTCTGCTGTGGGTGGAAGCCACAGCCTCCACCATCTCCGCAGTTCACATCCCGGGCGTAGAAAACTGGGAAGCAGACTTTCTCAGTCGCCAGGGCATGGACGCAGGGGAATGGTCTCTTCACCCGGACGTGTTTCAAGAGATCTGTTGCCGCTGGGGGAAGCCGGACGTCGACCTAATGGCGTCCCGGCACAACAACAAGGTCCCGGCATTCATGGCACGGTCTCAAGATCACAGAGCTCTGGCGGCAGACGCATTAGTTCAGGATTGGTCGCAGTTTCGACTGCCTTATGTATTTCCTCCTCTGGCACTGCTGCCCAGAGTGTTACGCAAGATCAGGTCCGACTGCCGCCGCGCCATCCTCGTCGCCCCAGACTGGCCGAGGAGGTCGTGGTACCCGGATCTGTGGCATCTCACGGTGGGTCAACCGTGGGCACTACCAGACCGACCAGACTTGCTGTCTCAAGGGCCATTTTTCCATCTGAATTCTGCGGCCCTCAACCTGACTGTGTGGCCATTGAGTCCTGGATCCTAGCGTCTTCAGGGTTATCTCAAGAGGTCATTGCCACTATGAGACAGGCCAGGAAACCAACGTCCGCCAAGATCTACCACAGGACGTGGAGGATCTTCTTATCCTGGTGCTCTGATCAGGGTTTTACTCCTTGGCCATTTGCCTTGCCCACTTTTCTGTCCTTCCTTCAATCCGGAATGGAAAAGGGTTTGTCTCTCGGCTCTCTTAAGGGACAAGTCTCGGCGCTCTCTGTGTTTTTTCAAAAGCGTCTAGCCAGGCTTCCGCAGGTACGCACGTTCCTGCAGGGGGTTTGCCACATAGTCCCTCCTTACAAGCGTCCGCTAGAACCCTGGGATCTGAACAGGGTGCTAACGGCTCTTCAGAAACCACCTTTCGAGCCAATGAGGGATATTTCTCTTTCACGCCTTTCGCAGAAGGTGGTCTTCCTAGTGGCAGTCACATCACTTCGGAGAGTGTCTGAGCTAGCAGCGCTGTCATGCAAAGCCCAACCTTGGCTTGGTGGATCAAGGAACCAATTCTTGAAGCCTACCGTTCTTCTGGGCTTCCGGTTCCTTCAGGGCTGAAAGCCCATTCTACCAGAGCCGTGGGTGCGTCCTGGGCATTGCGGCACCAGGCTACGGCTCAGCAGGTGTGTCAGGCGGCTACCTGGTCGAGTCTGCACACTTTCACGAAACACTATCAGGTGCATACCTACGCTTCGGCAGATGCCAGCCTAGGTAGGCGAGTCCTTCAGGCGGCGGTGTCCCACCTGTAGGAAGGGGCCGTTTTACGGCTCTTTTACCGAGGTATTCTTTTACCCACCCAGGGACTGCTTTTGGACGTCCCAATTGTCTGGGTCTCCCAATGGAGCGACAAAGAAGAAGGGAATTTTGTTTACTTACCGTAAATTCCTTTTCTTCTAGCTCCTATTGGGAGACCCAGCACCCGCCCCTGTTCCCTTCGGGCTGTTGTTCTTTTGTGTACACATGTTGTTCATGTTCAATTGTTCTTTTGGTTCATGGTTTTCAGTTCTCCGAACATCCTTCGGATTGAATTTACCTTAGACCAATTTATAAGTTTCCTCCTTCCTGCTTTTGCACCAAAACTGAGGAGCCCGTGATGCACGGGGGGGTGTATAGGCAGAGGGGAGGGGTTTACACTTTTAAGTGTAATACTTTGTGTGGCCTCCGGAGGCAGAAGCTATACACCCAATTGTCTGGGTCTCCCAATAGGAGCTAGAAGAAAAGGAATTTACGGTAAGTAAACAAAATTTCTTTGTCGCTCTATTGGGAGACCCAGACAATTGGGTGTATAGGCTATGCCTCCGGAGGCCGCACAAAGTATTACACTTAAAAGTGTTAAGCCCCTCCCCTTCTGCCTATACACCCCCCGTGCTCCCACGGGCTCCTCAGTTTTTTGCTTTGTGCGAAGGAGGTCAGACACGCACGCACAGCTCCACAGATTGGTCAGCAGCAGCTGCTGACCATGTCGGATGGAAGAAAAGTGGGCCCATATAGGGCCCCCAGCATGCTCCCTTCTCACCCCACTCTTGTCGGTGGTGTTGTAAGGTTGAGGTATCCATTGCGGGTACGGAGGCTGGAGCCCACATGCTGTTTTCCTTCCCCATCCCCCTCAGGGCTCTGGTGGAAGTGGGATCCTATCGGTCTCCAGGCACTGAGACCGTGCTTCATCCACAACTCCTGTGGAGCCTGCTGGATAGGAGCCGGGTATCGTTCAGGGACATGGCCCTGCTACTTGGAGGTACTCTGTATCCCGGTGGGGACCGCGCACAGCAACACTCCAGCTTTGCTGGGTGTGCTAGTGCACCGGGGACCGCGGCGCTGACCGGGTTAATATGTGCCATTACACACTCAGCGTTGCTGAGTGTGTTTATGTATAGGGACTGCCGCACTGACCGCCGCTGCCATGGAAACACTGCGGCGCGGCTGGGACTTGTAGTGCGCCGGGGACTTCCACGCCGGCCGCGCTTTTACGGCGGCCGCGTTTATTACTAGAGTCCCCGGCTTTTTGCGGCCTAGTTCCTTTCCTCCCACCCCCAGCCCTGACAGGCAGGGGAAGGGCGGGACGCTGCTCAGAACGAGCAGCACTGAGGGCTGGAGCATGCTTTGCATACTCCACTCCCCTCACTGTGCACAGTGCGGGCACCAGTTCCCGCTCTTTCTGGGTCACGCCCACGGCTCCCTCCTCTCCTCAGGACGCCGGCAGCCATTCCTGTCAGCTCCTCGGACGCTGCAGAGGGGGACAAAGTCTGGGAGACCCAGGCAGGGACTCTGGTGGCCTCACAACCGCTTAAGCGGGTGGTAAGCAGCACCTGTGGTGCTAGCCCCATTGTGCAGTAGTGTAACATTATAAGTTTATTTTACACTGTATAGTGCACAGTTGATTTCTGGCTATATACCCTATTGTGTTGCTCAGGGAAGATAATAGCATGGCGCCCACGAAAGGCAGGGGTGCCAAAACACAGGCTTATTATGTTGCCTGCGCCGCATGTACGACCCCGCTACCGACAGGTTCCACTGACCCTCATTGTGTGCACTGTTTGGCCCCTGTGGCACTTGCTCAGCCAGAGCCTCTGCTAGGGGGGGCCCAGGGGGAGCCACCTGCTAACACTGTTCAGGTGACAGGGACGGAGTTTGCAAAACTCTCTGAGACTATGGCTAAGATACTAGAAGCCTTGCAGTCCAGGCTGGTATCTCAGCACAGGGACTCTGTTGAATCTTTGTTCCCTGGCCCACCTCAGCTGGACAAACAATGTCCTCCCGGGGTATCTCATGGATCCCAAGCTGAGGATTCTGACACAGACCCCAGCCCCAGACCGACTAAGCGAGCTCGCTTAGATTTTCCCTCGACATCATCATATTGTGCAGGGTATCAGAGGGGGGAATCTCTGGTTGATGATGCGGAGACAGCTGATCAGGATTCTGATCCTGAGGCCGCTCTCAATCTTGATACTCCGGACGGGGACGCCATAGTGAACGACCTTATTGCGTCCATCAATCGTATGTTGGATATTTCTCCCTCAGCTCCTCCGGTGGAGGAGTCAGCTTCCCAGCAGGAGAAATTCCGTTTCAGGTTTCCCAAGCGTACACCGAGTATGTTTCTGGACCACTCTGATTTCAGAGAGGCAGTCCAGAATCACCATGCTTGTCCAGATAAGCGTTTTTCTAAGCGCCTTAAGGATACACGTTATCCCTTTCCCCCTGACGTGGTCAAAAGTTGGGCTCAGTGTCCCAAAGTGGATCCTCCAATCTCCAGACTTGCGGCTAGATCCATACTTGCAGTGGAAGATGGGGCTTCACTCAAAGATGCCACTGACAGGCAGATGGAGCTCTGGTTGAAATCCATCTATGAAGCTATCGGCGCTTCTTTTGCCCCAGCATTCGCAGCCGTATGGGCGCTACAAGCTATCTCAGCAGGTCAAGCGCAAATTGACGCAGCCACACGCACGTCCGCGCCACAGGTGGCGTCCATAACCACTCAGACGTCGGCATTTGCGTCTTACGCTATTAATGCTGTCCTGGACTCTGCGAGCCGTACGGCGGTTGCAGCCGCCAATTCGGTGGTACTCCGCAGGGCCTTGTGGCTACGGGAATGGAAGGCAGATTCTGTTTCCAAAAAGCGCTTAACCAGTTTGCCAATTTCTGGCGACCGATTGTTTGGCGAGCGTTTGGATGAAATCATCAAACAATCCAAGGGAAAGGATACATCCTTACCCCAGCCCAAACCGAACATACCCCAACAGAGGAAGGGGCAGTCGAGGTTTCGGTCCTTTCGGGGCGCGGGCAGGTCCCAATTATCCTCGTCCAAAAGGCCTCAGAAAGATCAAAGGAACTCTGATGCATGGCGGTCTAAGTCACGTCCTAAAAGACCACCGGAGGTGCCGCTACCAAAGCGGCTTCCTCATGACTTTCGGCATCCTCACTCCGCATCCTCGGTCGGTGGCAGGCTCTCCCGCTTTTGCGACACCTGGCTGCCACGGGTATAAGACCGTTGGGTGAGAGACATTCTGTCTCACGGTTACAGGATAGAGTTCAGCTCTCGTCCCCCGACTCGATTCTTCAGGTCATCTCCGCCTCCCGAGCGAGCCGAGGCTCTTCTGCAGGCGGTGGGCATTCTGAAGGCAGAAGGAGTGGTGGTCCCTGTTCCTCTTCAGCAACAGGGCCACGGTTTTTACTCCAACTTGTTTGTGGTCCCAAAGAAGGACGGGTCTTTCCGACCTGTCCTGGACCTGAAACTTCTCAACAAACACGTAAAGACCAGGCGGTTCCGGATGGAATCCCTCCGCTCCGTCATCGCCTCAATGTCCCAGGGAGATTTCCTTGCATCGATCGATATCAAAGATGCTTATCTCCACGTACCGATTGCTCCAGAGCACCAGCGCTTCTTGCGCTTCGCCATAGGAAACGAACACCTGCAGTTAGTGGCACTGCCGTTCGGCCTGGCAACAGCCCCACGGGTTTTCACCAAGGTTATGGCTACTGTAGTAGCGGTCCTCCACTCTCAGGGTCACTCGGTGATCCCGTACTTGGACGATCTGTTGATCAAGGCACCCTCTCTAGAGGCATGCCAACACAGCCTCGACGCTACCCTGGAGACTCTCCAGAGTTTCGGGTGGATCATCAATTTTCCAAAGTCAAATCTGACACCGGCCCAATCGCTGACATACCTTGGCATGGAGTTTCATACCCTCTCAGCGATAGTGAAGCTTCCGCTGATCAAGCAGCGGTCACTACAGACAGGGGTACAATCTCTCCTTCAAGGTCGGTCACACACCTTGAGGCGCCTCATGCACTTCCTGGGGAAGATGGTGGCAGCAATGGAGGCAGTTCCTTTCGCGCAGTTTCACCTGCGTCCTCTTCAATGGGACATCCTACGCAAATGGGACAGGAAGCAGACGTTCCTCGACAGGAACGTCTCCCTCTCGCAGGCGACCAAAGCTTCCCTTCGGTGGTGGCTTCTTCCCACTTCATTATCGAAAGGGAAATCCTTCCTACCCCCATCCTGGGAGGTGGTCACGACGGACGCGAGTCTGTCAGGGTGGGGAGCGGTTTTTCTCCACCACAGGGCTCAGGGTACGTGGACCCAGCAAGAGTCCTCGCTTCAGATCAATGTTCTGGAAATACGGGCAGTGTATCTTGCCCTGAAAGCGTTCCAGCAGTGGCTGGAAGACAAGCAGATCAGAATTCAGTCGGACAATTCCACAGCGGTGGCATACATCAACCACCAAGGCGGCACACGCAGTCGGCAAGCCTTCCAGGAAGTCCGGCGGATTTTGATGTGGGTGGAAGCCACGGCCTCCACCATCTCTGCAGTTCACATTCCAGGCGTGGAAAACTGGGAAGCAGATTATCTCAGTCGCCAGGGCATGGACGCAGGGGAATGGTCCCTTCACCCGGACGTGTTTCAGGAGATCTGTTGCCGCTGGGGGGTGCCGGACGTCGACCTCATGGCGTCCCCGCACAACAACAAGGTACCGGCGTTCATGGCACGGTCTCAAGATCCCAGAGCTCTGGCAGCAGACGCCTTAGTTCAGGATTGGTCGCAGTTTCAGCTCCCTTATGTGTTTCCTCCGCTGGCACTGTTGCCCAGAGTGTTACGCAAGATCAGGGCCGACTGCCGCCGCGTCATCCTCGTCGCTCCAGACTGGCCGAGGCGGTCGTGGTACCCGGATCTGTGGCATCTCACGGTCGGCCAACCGTGGGCACTACCAGACCGACCAGACTTGCTATCTCAAGGGCCGTTTTTCCATCTGAATTCTGCGGCCCTCAACCTGACTGTGTGGCCATTGAGTCCTGGATCCTAGCGTCTTCAGGGTTATCTCAAGACGTCATTGCCACTATGAGACAAGCTAGGAAACCAACGTCCGCCAAGATCTACCACAGGACGTGGAAAATTTTCCTGTCGTGGTGCTCTGCTCAGGGTATTTCTCCCTGGCCTTTTGCCTTGCCCACTTTTCTGTCCTTCCTTCAATCTGGACTGGAAAAGGGTTTGTCGCTCGGCTCCCTTAAGGGACAAGTCTCAGCGCTCTCTGTGTTTTTCCAGAAGCGCCTAGCCAGACTTCCACAGGTACGCACGTTCCTGCAGGGGGTTTGTCACATAGTCCCTCCTTACAAGCGGCCGTTAGAACCCTGGGATCTGAACAGGGTGCTGATGGTTCTTCAGAAACCACCATTCGAGCCAATGAGGGATTTTTCTCTCTCACGCCTTTCGCAGAAAGTGGTTTTTCTAGTAGCAGTCACTTCACTTCGGAGAGTGTCTGAGCTAGCAGCGCTGTCATGCAAAACCCCTTTCCTGGTGTTTCACCAGGACAAGGTGGTTCTGCGTCCGGTTCCGGAATTTCTCCCTAAGGTGGTATCCCCCTTTCATCTCAATCAGGATATCTCCTTACCTTCTTTTTGTCCTCATCCAGTTCACCAATGTGAAAAGGATTTGCACTTGTTAGATCTGGTGAGAGCACTCAGACTCTACATTTCTCGTACGGCGCCCCTGCGCCGCTCGGATGCACTCTTTGTCCTTGTCGCTGGCCAGCGTAAAGGGTCACAGGCTTCCAAATCAACCCTGGCTCGGTGGATCAAGGAGCCAATTATCGAAGCTTACCGTTCGGCTGGGCTTCCGGTTCCCTCAGGGCTGAAGGCCCATTCTACCAGAGCCGTGGGCGCGTCCTGGGCTTTGAGGCACCAGGCTACGGCTCAGCAGGTGTGTCAGGCGGCTACCTGGTCGAGCCTGCACACTTTCACGAAGCACTATCAGGTGCATACCTATGCTTCGGCGGATGCCAGCCTAGGTAGACGAGTCCTTCAGGCGGCGGTTGCCCACCTGTAGGAAGAGGCCGTTTTACGGCTCTCTTACGAGGTATTATTTTACCCACCCAGGGACTGCTTTTGGACGTCCCAATTGTCTGGGTCTCCCAATAGAGCGACAAAGAAGAAGGGAATTTTGTTTACTTACCGTAAATTCCTGTTCTTCTAGCTCTAATTGGGAGACCCAGCGCCCGCCCCTGTTTTTTTGTGTACACATGTTGTTCATGTTGAATGGTTTCAGTTCTCCGATATTCTTTCGGATTGAAGTTACTTTAAACCAGTTTATGATTCTTTTTCCTCCTTCTTGCTTTTGCACCAAAACTGAGGAGCCCGTGGGAGCACGGGGGGTGTATAGGCAGAAGGGGAGGGGCTTAACACTTTTAAGTGTAATACTTTGTGCGGCCTCCGGAGGCATAGCCTATACACCCAATTGTCTGGGTCTCCCAATTAGAGCTAGAAGAAAAGGAATTTACGGTAAGTAAACAAAATTCCCTTCTCTGCCGCAAGGTATCCAAAGTCTGGTGATGATGAGAATAGAATATACAGTATAGCAGTTTGTATTTTTATGTGTTTCTCATTAATTCCTAACATTTATTTTTGTTTTTCCTCCAGCCTTCTGTGCTATTCTACAAGGCAGTCTTTTTGGCTTGCTGACCCTCTTCCCTCAGCATTACAGCAGCATGTTCCTCAGCGGGCAGGGAATGGCCGGCACCTTTGCAGCACTGGCTATGCTCCTCTCCATGTCCAGTAAGTGTCACTATCCGCTTCAATTATGGTAAAGCTGTAATTTCCCCCCCTGTAAACATTAGCAGTCTAATTTCCATAATCCCTGACATTTGTACTACATTTCTGTGATTAGACATTGGAGCTTAGTAACAAAGGTCGTCTTGGTGCTGACTGTTGGGCTCACATAAAATTGGCCATTTTTGTGTGCTAAGTATCTCAATTTTCATATGTTTTTCATAGCGGTATTGCATGTTTAGATTCTTATATTCATTATTACACATATCTTAGCACTGCAGAGTGCAACGGTCTCTTTTTTTTTTTTGTCACTATGTTTCATGCGCAGTATGCACCTGTTGATATTAGTTCACACTTGCGTTGTGCGGCATCCGTCGCATTGCGTTGTGTGACGGATGTATCTGATGCAATGGATCCTGCAAAACAACGCAATCCGTTGTAGCTTTTTTTCTCAGCGATTTAGTCAACTGAGCATGCTCAGTTGTGTAAAGACGGATCCGTCACAGGAATCCGTCAAGTGACGGATTCCACCACCATAGGCTTCCATTATAAAAACGACAGACGCCGACAGAATCCTGCACATTGCGTTTTTTTTACGCTCTGGGAAGCGCAGAAAAACGCTACATGCTGTGTTCTTTCTGCCCGGCGCATGCAACGAGGTGTTGGCCGGCAGATGCAACGCAAGGCCATCCGTCGCAATGCGTCATCAATACTAGTCAATGGGAAACATCACACATCCGTTAACAGATTGCGCTGTTTCCCAAAGCGGCGGATTGCGACGGCTGCCAAACAACACAAGTGTGAAAGTACCCTTAGAAAACTTGGAAGTGCCATCAGTATTTTTCTTAGAAATTGAAGCTGCTATCACTTACCAGAGACATTTTGACATGCACCCTTTGGTTTGTGCTTTTTGGTATAGTGGTCCTTAGTCTGTAATAGAAGTGCACAATTATGGTCTCACTATTATTATACACTAATGGTTGCTTTAATATACTGGCCCCTTCATTTTATATCTTTATTCACATTTTGCATTTTTCATTTTCTGCATATGTATGCGCTGCCCAGATTGATGGTTTTACTATTTTTCTCCTTGTCTGGAAAGGTTGTGCAACATTTTTCATTCCCCTTTCTTGTTCCTTTATTCTTTTTGTGTTCTTTTATCTTTTGGTTTCGTGTAACAAACACATTGACTAGTGTTCTCCAGGCGGGATATTTCTGTTAATCTGTGTTTAATTCCATAAGTAGCTCAAAGTAAAAAACAATTGATGAAAACTGTGCTGCATTTGTGGTCAGGTAGGTTTCTACACTGTAATATAACGTTACCTGCACTACTGGGGTTACTGGAGTTCACAATTTCTCTCTTTTGTAGTTTTCCTTTTTTCTTTACCATGTCAAACAAAAGGGCGAGGCTTTTACATGGTGTCATTGTAAAGTTGGCTTCCAGGATGTATTTTCAGGATGTCACACCATTAATTAGTGTTCAGAGATTTGAAAGAAGGAATTATCCATTTGTTACATTTGACGAAAGTTAAAAGTTTTAATAGGGAAATAATTGCAATCCGTTTGGTAATAGGCGTTTTCTGTTTTTATAGCGCTGACTAGTTTCTGTATATTCTTGGAAGTTACAGGGAGTTTGTCGGATGCTTTTGGACTGTTCAGAGCGTTGGAGATTTCAGTGATGTTACCCAATTGTGCAGCCATCGAGGGGGAGGCTGTGGGTTGAATTTACTGTCCTGGGACCACCTGAGTATGTTTTGGTCTTATTTGCATACTGAAATTAGTCTTTCCTGCAGTTATAAGAGTAAATCCACATGGGACATATCCTATAGATTTCATCCTTTTGCATTGCAAATGCTGAAATTTGCAGGTTAAGTTGACAACTATTTATGCTGTAGGTTTCCCCTCCCCATCACAGTGTGTGGATAAGACTTCTTAAAATCTCATCCACAACACTGGTACTTCCTGTACTGGAGATCTGTTGAGTATTCGATCCTGAAGGCTCCCATAAATCTAATATATAAAGCTGAATGTGTGTATGTCCGGGATTGGCATCTGCACCTTCGCAGCTACAGCCACAAAATTTTGCACACTCACACTTCTGGACCCCGAGAGCGTCATAGGCTATGTTTTGAAGGGAAAGTTTAACCCCGCACTTTACAGTTATTCACCAGAAAACCTGCCTCCATTAAAGCGAATGGAGCTGGGAGCCACAGTGCAGCCAGAACTTCAGAAGAATGCGCAGCCACGCCCTTATATGGAATGTTGGAGTGTCACAATGCGGCTAGGGAAAGAGACAGACACAGACAGGGAAAGAGGCAGACACAGACAGGGTAAGAAACAGACACAGACAAAGAGACAGACTGACAGGGAAAGAGACAGACAGGGTAAGAGACAGACAAAGACAGGTAAAGAGACAGACAAAGAGACAGACAGAGGGAAAGAGACAGACAGGGAAAGAGAGAGAAAGAGACAGACAGGAAAAGAGACAGATAGACAGACAGGGAAAGAGATTTAGACAGACGATGAAAGAGACCAAGACAGTCATAGACAAGGTAAGAGACTGACACAAAGAGACAGACTGACAGGGAAAGAGACAGACTGACAGGGAAAGAGACAGACCGGGAAAGAGAGGGAAATAGACAGACGGGGAAAGAAACAGACAGGGAAAGTGACAGAAATAGATAGACAGACAGGGAAAGAGATAGATAGACAGATGGAGACAGAGACAGACAGGGAAAGAGACAGACAGACAAAGAGAGAGAGAGAGACAGAGAGATATATACAGAGGGGGAGACAGACAGAGAATGGAAGAGAAACAGAGAGACAGTTACTATCCCGGGCAGCGCTGGGTGCTATGTTGTGAGGTGAAATTTTAACCCCGCGCGTTCCAATTTACCAATCAATTTTGCCCCTATCTACATAATGGGGGAAAAGTGAAACGAAAAGTGTTAGGGGCAAATTGACAGCTGCCAGATGTGAACAAGGGGGACTTAAGGAATGAGAGCGATGGCGCCAAAGAGTGTATACCGTACAGTTGCTAAGGTGGGGCCCCGACATGGGATACTCACCACACTCGGGGATATGAACACACACACAAAATGCGCCACACACTACCACGTGCTTGAACACATATACCACCCTCAGCACACATCTCATCACACACAACCACGTGCTTGAACACATATACCACCCTCAGCACACATCTCACCACACACTACCACGTGCTTGAACACATATACCACCCTCAGCACACATCTCACCACACATACACCAACCTCACCACATAATCGCCCTAAACACACACAAGTCTGGTATTATCCTTGAAAAATAAAAATCTGATTAATAAGCAGCCAAACTACAAGAGCAACAAATGTACCACATAGGAAATACGGCAGCTGTCAGTCACATGACCTGTCTATATGTGTATGTGTGAGCTAATATATACTGTCAGGGGGAGGGCTTTCTGTTGCCTGGAGATTTATCAGGCTGCCAATAGCAACCAATAACAGCTTAGCTTCTATTTTGCTACAGTTAATTAATCTGAGCTCTGATTGGTTAATATAGGCAACAATTTAATAATTACATTTCTATCTATTTGTTTTGTGGTTTGTGTGCAGAATACATTTTTGTTAATACATTCTATTTTGTTAACAGCGGTTATTAACCCGGGCGAAGCCGGGGAGTACAGCTAGTATTAAAATAAAGTCAGGCTGAAACTGCCAATCGGCGAAATTGTCCGACAGTGTTTTGTGTATTGGGGTCTCTCAACTCCCTCTCCTGATTAATTATGCTGATGGGGTGGGGGGGAAGGATCTCATCTGCTGAATTTGAACATCCTTTTGTCCTCCCTGTTTAAAAAAAAAAAAAAAAAAAAAAAAAAGACGCTGCCAGAGAAGTCTGGCAGTGGCTCAATTGTACAGAACGAGAGAGCGCCCGACCGAGCCGAGTGCTCCTTTGTATGGGGTAGGTAGCCAGAAGAGATAAATGTTGCTTGGCCCCATAGCTATTTAATGTGTATAGGTGGGTGTATAAGTTTAGAAGCTCGCTTACACTACTGTATAAGGCTATGTGCGCACAGTGCGTTTTTCGCTGTGTTTTTGTGTGTTTTTCGGGTGCGTTTTTGACCTCAAAACTGCATGACTTTGCTTCCCCAGCAAAGTCTATGAGTTTTCATTTTTGCTGTCCGCACACAACTGTTTTTTTAAGCTGCGTTTTTGAGCTTGAAAAAAAAAATGGACATGTCAATTCTTTCCTGCGTTTTTCTGCGTTTTCCTCCCATGCAATGCATTGGAAAAACGCAGCAAAACGCAAAGATCAAAAACGCACCAAATCACGGTAAAAATGCATGCGTTTTTTTATGCATTTTTTCGACGCAGGTGCGTTTTTGTGCGTTTTTAGCGGCCAAAAACGCAGCGTCAAAAAAACGCAGCGTGCGCACATAGCCTAAATGTATCCTTTTTTTTTATTGGACAGCCCTTCGACCAATCTTATTTAATGGTGCAGTATTTCATACTTACCTGATTACATTATAGATACAGAATCAAGCTATGTACGCACACTGCGTTTTTTGGGTGCAGTTTTGGTCTAAAAACTGCATGACTTTGCTTCCCCAGTTTTCATTTTTACTGTCCGCACAATGCAGTTTTGTTTTAGGTGCGTTTTTGTGGTGACCACAAAGATGTAACATGTCAATTATTTCTGCATTTTCTTTGTCGCTCCATTGGGAGACCCAGACAATTGGGTGTATAGCTTCTGCCTCCGGAGGCCACACAAAGTATTACACTTTAAAAAGTGTAACCCCTCCCCTCTGCCTATACACCCTCCCGTGGATCACGGGCTCTTCAGTTTTATGCTTTGTGTGGAAGGAGGCACACATGCACTCATGCATTCTCATATTAGTTATGTCGGTTGGAAGAAAAGAGGGCCCCCACGGGGCCCCCGGCATGTTCCCTTCTCACCCCACTACGTCGGCGGTGTTGTTAAGGTTGAGGTACCCATTGCGGGTACAAAGGCCAGAGCCTCATGCCGTCTCCTTCACCATCCCTTAGCGGCTCTGGGAGAAGTGGGATCCTGAGCGGTCATCCATTTACTGGGACCGTGCTCCCTCCGCAGCCCCTGTGGGAATCTGCTGGACCGGAGTCTATTCAACCTCAGGGACCGGGCCCTGCAACTCTAAGGTACTCTGTGTCCCCATTGGGGTCTGTGCAGGAGCGCACCTTCTTCCCGGACGCTGCGGCAGCTGCTGAATTGAGAAGGCCGGCGGACTTCCGCGCCGACCGTGCCTGCTTGTCGGGCGCGGTCTCAAATTTAGTCCCCGGCTTCATCGCGGCCTAGTCGCAAAAATCCCGCCCCCGGGCCTGCCTGTCAGGGGTAAGGGCGGGACTGCCGACCTGACGTCGGATGTGAGGGCTGGAGCATCCTGCATGTTTCCTCCCCCCTCACTGATCACTGTGGGGACCCCAGATTCCCGCACTTTTCTGGCGCCGCCCACGGCTCCACTCCTCCCCTGAGAGCTCCGGCAGCCATTTTTTGGGCATTCTGCCGGTGGAGGATTCTCAGGAACAGCTCTGCAGCTCCGGGGGACCTAAGGCAGGGAATCTGAAGGACACACACACCGCTTGTTAGTGGTCGGTAAGCCACACCGGTCACCCGGTGCTGGTCCCCCCTAGGGTGCCGGAATAGATACGTATTTATATATATATATATATATTTCTGTTCGGTCGGGCTGTATACCCTTTTTTGCCCATATACCCTCAGTGATCATTCTCCTAGGAGACAACAGCATGTCGTCCACAAGGAGCAAAGCTGTTAAGGCACAGGGGTTTTTTGCGGCCTGTACCTCTTGTGGGGCTATGTTACCTGCGGGTTCCACCTACCCTCACTGTGAGCAATGCTCGACCCCTGTTTCGCTTGCTCAGCCGGAGCCTCGGTCACTAGTGGGCCCCTCGGCTCATGTAGACCCCCCTGCTCCCCCTGTCCAGGCGGCAGGGACAGAGTTCGCCTCTTTTGCTGAGAAACTCTGAGTCACTTTCACAATCCATGGCTCAGTCTATGGACAAATGGTCTGCCAAGCTGCTAGAAGCTTTGCAGTCCAGACCGGTCCTTGCACAGGCCCCGGCCCCTGTTGGATTGTCGCCTCCAGGCCCCTCTCGGTCCGCGCCGCAGCGCGCTCCCAGGTCAGGCCCTAGGTCCCACGTGGAGGACTCCTGCCCGGACCACAGTCCTAGACCGGCTAAGCGGGCTCGCTGGGAATCTTCCCCGACTTCTTCACGCTGCTCGGGTTCCCAGCTTGAGGACTCTCTGGAGGACGAGGCGGACGTCGCAGCTCAGGGCTCTGACCCTGACGTCGCCCTTAACCTTGATACACCTGAAGGGGACGCCATAGTGAATGATCTTATCTCGTCCATCAACCAGGTGTTGGATCTCTCTCCCCCGCCTCCTACTGTAGAGGAGTCAGCGTCTCAGCAGGAGAAACACCAGTTTCGGTTCCCCAAACGTACACGTAGTGCGTTTTTTGATCACTCTAACTTCAGAGACGCTGTCCAGAAGCCCAGAGCGGTTCCGGACAAGCGCTTTACTAAGCGCCTCACTGACACGCGTTACCCCTTCCCCTCTGAAGTCGTTAAGGGTTGGGCTCAATGTCCCAAGGTGGATCCTCCAGTCTCTAGATTGGCGGCTAGATCTGTGGTATCGGTTGCAGATGGCTCATCGCTAAAGGATGCCACTGACAGGCAGACAGAGCTCCTGGTGAAGTCCATCTATGAGGCCACGGGCGCGTCTTTTGCCCCGGCCTTTGCAGCCGTGTGGGCACTCCAAGCTATCTCAGCTTGTCTGGCTGAGATTAATGCTGTCACACGTAATTCTGCTCCGCAAGTTGCGTCTTTGACTTCTCAAGCGTCAGCTTTTTCTTCCTACGCCATGAACGCAGTCCTAGACTCTGCTAGCCGTACAGCTGTGGCATCCGCTAACTCTGTGGCAGTCCGCAGGGCCATGTGGCTGCGCGAATGGAAGGCAGACTCGGCTTCCAAGAGGTTCTTAACCGGTTTGCCGTTTTCTGGCGAACGATTGTTTGGCGAACGATTGGATGAGATTATTAAGGAATCCAAGGGAAAGGACTCCTCCTTACCCCAGTCCAAACCTAAGAGACCTCAGCAACGGAAAATACAATCGAGGTTTCGGTCCTTTCGTCCCTCCGCCAAGCCCCAATCCTCTTCGTCCAGCAGGCCGGAGAAAGGCCAGAGGAACTCCTATGCGTGGCGGTCCAAGTCACGCCCCCAAAAGGCCGCAGGAGGCACTGCCTCCAAGGCGGCCTCCTCATGACTCTCGGCATCCCCTAGCCGCATCCTCGGTCGGTGGCAGGCTCTCCCGCTTTGGCGACGCCTGGTGGCCACATGTTCAAGACCGATGGGTGAGAGACATTCTGTCTCACGGTTACAGGATAGAGTTCAGCTCTCGTCCTGCGGCTCGTTTCTTCAGAACCTCTCCGCCCCCCACTCAGGCCGACGCACTTTTTCAGGCAGTGGACGCTCTGAAGACAGAAGGAGTTGTGACCCCCGTTCCCCTTCAGGAACGTGGTCGCGGCTTTTACTCCAACTTGTTCGTGGTGCCAAAAAAGGACGGATCATTCCGTCCCGTTCTGGACCTCAAGCTGCTCAACAGACATGTGAGAACCAGACGGTTTCGGATGGAATCTCTCCGCTCGGTCATCGCCTCGATGTCACAAGGAGACTTCCTAGCATCGATCGACATCAAGGATGCTTATCTCCACGTGCCGATCGCACCCGAACATCAACGCTTCTTGCGTTTCGCCATCGGGAACGAACACCTTCAGTTCGTGGCATTGCCTTTCGGCCTGGCGACAGCCCCACGGGTTTTCACCAAAGTCATGGCATCCGTCGTGGCGGTCCTACACTCTCAGGGCCACTCGGTGATTCCCTCCTTAGACGATCTCCTAGTCAGGGCCCCTTCTCGGGTGGCGTGTCAACACAGCCTTACCGTCGCTCTGGCGACTCTCCAGCAATTCGGGTGGATCATCAACTTCCCGAAATCCAAGTTGACACCGACCCAATCACTGACTTACCTCGGGATGGAGTTTCATACACAGTCAGCGGTAGTCAAGCTACCGCGGGACAAACAGCTTTCTCTGCAGGCAGGGGTGCAATCACTTCTTCGGAGTCAGTCACACCACTTAAGGCGCCTCATGCACTTCCTGGGGAAGATGGTGGCAGCGATGGAGGCAGTGCCGTTCGCGCAATTCCATCTACGGCCACTCCAATGGGACATTCTCCGCAAATGGGACAGGAGGTCGACTTCCCTCGACAGGAACGTCTCTCTTTCCCTTGCAACCAAGACGTCTCTTCAGTGGTGGCTCCTTCCCAACTCTCTATCGCAGGGAAATCCTTCCTACCCCCTGCCTGGGCTGTAGTCACCACGGACGCGAGCCTGTCAGGGTGGGGAGCGGTTTTTCTCCACCACAGGGCTCAGGGAACCTGGACTCTGATAGAGTCTTCCCTTCAGATCAATGTTCTGGAGATAAGGGCAGTGTATCTAGCCCTATTGGCTTTCCATCGGTGGCTGGAGGGCAGGCAGATCCGTATCCAGTCGGACAACGCCACTGCCGTCGCATACATCAACCACCAAGGCGGCACTCGCAGTCGTCAAGCCTTCCAGGAAGTCCGGCGGATTCTGCAGTGGGTGGAAGCCACAGCCTCCACCATCTCTGCAGTGTACATCCCGGGCGTAGAAAACTGGGAAGCAGATTTTCTCAGTCGTCAGGGCATGTATGCGGGGGAATGGTCTCTGCACCCAGAAGTGTTTCGAGAGATCTGTCGCCGCTGGGGAACGCCGGACGTCGATCTCAGGGCGTCACGGCACAACAACAAAGTCCCGGGATTCATGGCACGGTCTCAGGATCACAGAGCTCTGGCGGCGGACGCGTTAGTTCAGGATTGGTCGCAGTTTCGACTGCCTTATGTGTTTCCTCCTCTGGCGATGCTGCCCAGAGTGTTACGCAAGATCAGGTCTGACTGCCGTCGCGCCATTCTCATCGCTCCAGACTGGCCGAGGCGGTCGTGGTATCCGGATCTGTGGCATATCACGGTGGGTCAACCGTGGGCACTTCCAGACCGACCAGACTTGCTGTCACAAGGCCCATTTTTCCATCTGAATTCTGTGGCCCTCAACCTGACTGTGTGGCCATTGAGTCCTGGCTCCTAGCGTCTTCAGGGTTATCTCAGGATGTTATTGTCACCATGAGACAGGCCAGGAAGCCAACGTCCTCCAAGATCTATTACAGGTCTTGGCAAATCTTCTTATCCTGGTGCTCTGATAATGGTTTTCCTCCATGGCCGTTTACCTTACCCACTTTTCTTTCATTCCTTTAATCCGGAATGGACAAGGGTTTGTCACTCGGCTCTCTCAAGGGCCAAGTATCGGCGCTCTCCGTATTCTTTCAAAAGCGTCTAGCCAGGCTTCCGCAGGTCCGCACGTTCCTGCAGGGAGTTTGCCACATAGTCCCACCTTACAAGCGTCCGCTGGAACCCTGGGATCTTAACAGGGTGCTAACGGCTCTTCAGAAACCACCTTTCGAGCCGCTGCGGGATGTCTCTTTATCATGTCTTTCGCAGAAGGTGGCCTTTCTAGTGGCAGTTACATCACTCCGGAGAGTGTCTGAGCTAGCAGCGCTGTCATGCAAAGCCCCCTTCCTGGTGTTCCACCAGGATAAGGTGGTTCTGCGTCCGGTCCCGGAATTTCTCCCTAAGGTGGTATCTCCTTTTCATCTCAATCAGGATATCTCCTTGCCTTCATTTTGCCCTAATCCAATTCACCAATGTGAAAAGGATTTGCACTCTTTGGATCTGGTGAGAGCACTCCGGCTCTACGTGTCTCGCACGGCGCCCCTGCGTCGTTCAGATGCGCTCTTTGTCCTTGTCGCTGGCCAGCGTAAGGGTTCGCAGGCTTCCAAGTCAACCTTGGCTCGGTGGATCAAGGAACCGATTCTCGAAGCCTACCGTTCTTCTGGGCTTCCGCTTCCTTCAGGGCTGAAAGCCCATTCTACCAGAGCCGTGGGTGCGTCCTGGGCATTGCGGCACCGGGCTACGGCTCAGCAGGTGTGTCAGGCAGCTACGTGGTCTAGTCTGCACACTTTCACGAAACACTATCAAGTGCATACCTATGCTTCGGCAGACGCCAGTCTAGGTAGGCGAGTCCTTCAGGCGGCGGTTGCCCACCTGTAAGAGGGGGCCGTTTCGGCTCTTTTTATTGAGGTATTCTTTTACCCACCCAGGGACTGCTCTTGGACGTCCCAATTGTCTGGGTCTCCCAATGGAGCGACAAAGAAGAAGGGAATTTTGTTTACTTACCGTAAATTCCTTTTCTTCTAGCTCCTATTGGGAGACCCAGCACCCGCCCCTGTTCCCTTCGGGCTGGTTGTTCTTTTGTGTACACATGTTGTTCATGTTGAATTGTTCTTTTGGTTCATGGTTTTCAGTTCTCCGAACATCCTTCGGATTGAATTTACCCTAGACCAATTTATAAGTTTTCTCCTTCCTGCTTTTGCACCAAAACTGAGGAGCCCGTGATGCACGGGAGGGTGTATAGGCAGAGGGGAGGGGTTACACTTTTTAAAGTGTAATACTTTGTGTGGCCTCCGGAGGCAGAAGCTATACACCCAATTGTCTGGGTCTCCCAATAGGAGCTAGAAGAAAAGGAATTTACGGTAAGTAAACAAAATTCCCATCTTTGCCAGCATTTTTCACCCATTCAATGTATCGGAAAAAACACAGCAACAAAAATGCAGCAAAATGCAGCAAAAAACTCGTAAAAACATTGCATCTTTGTGGTCACAAACAAGGCAACGTGCGCACATAGCCTTATCCAGCATTTCATCCAACACATGGTTATGCTTTTAGACAGTCCAATGTAGACGAAAATGCAGCTTTTCGGATAAGGCTATGTGCGCACAATGCGTTTTTCCACGGCGTTTTTGCGCGTTTTTCGGGTGCGTTTTTGGCCTCAAAACTGCATGACTTTGCTTCCCCACCAAAGTCTATGAGTTTTCATTTTTGCTGTCCGCACACAACTGTTTTTTTAAGCTGCGTTTTTGAGCTTGGAAAAAAAAATGGACATGTCAATTCTTTCCTGCGTTTTCCGCCCATGCAATGCATTGGAAAAACGCAGCAAAACGCACCAAATAGCGGTAAAAACGCATGCGTTTTTTGATGCGTTTTTTTCGACGCAGGTGCGTTTTTGTGCGTTTTTAGCGGCCAAAAACGCACAAAAACGGAGCGTCAAAAAAACGCAGCGTGCGCACATAGCCTAACGCTGCTTTCTTGGATGCCTTCTTAATTGTGCCTCCTTTCTGAGGAAGTAGCAGTAACCTTGTAAACTATTTGGCCGCCATAAACCTGAATTTTCTGTTAAAGGGAACCTGTCATCAGAAATTTCGCCCAAAAGCTAAAAGATTCCCCCTCTGCAGCTCCTGGGCTGCATTCTAGGAAGGTCCCTGTTATTATTGTGCCCCATGTGAGACCAAAATAAAGCCTTTATAAAGTTCTACCTTTTTGTATGCAGCTTCTGTAAATCTGACACGGGGGCGGGCTCTCTGCCGTCCGTTATTCTGCCTCCTGGTCCTGTACGCCGCCCCCATCGCTCCTTTCCATATCTGATGCACCGCCCACTGCTCCAGCCATCCCCACGCATGCCCAGTGCCAGTCTCACAGGACTGAGCAGTGTGAACGCTGGTGACATGTGCGCAGGCAAGTGATTATGGACGGGACTGTGACTGTTATCAGCAAGTACCCGGCCATAATCTCGTGAGCGCGCAAACCTCTCCAGCATTCACACTGAGCTCAGTGTAGATGCTAGACTGTATGGGCTGCTTCCAGGGATGACGTCCCTTTGTCATGTGATAGTATTTCGAACACGCCCCTATCACATGACAAAGGGACGTCATCCCTGGAAGCAGCCCATACAGTCTAGCATCTACACTGAGCTCAGTGTGAATGCTGGAGAGGTTTGCGCGCTCACGAGATTATGGCCGGGTACTTGCTGATAACAGTCACAGTCCCGTCCATAATCACTTGCCTGCGCACACGTCACCAGCGGTCACACTGCTCAGTCCTGTGAGACTGGCACTGGGCATGCGTGGGGATGGCTGGAGCAGTGGGCGGTGCATCAGATATGGAAAGGAGCGATGGGGGCGGCGTACAGGACCAGGAGGCAGAATAACGGACGGCAGAGAGCCCGCCCCCGTGACAGATTTACAGAAGCTGCATACAAAAAGGTAGAACTTTATAAAGGCTTTATTTTGGTCTCACATGGGGCACAATAATAACAGGGACCTTCCTAGAATGCAGCCCAGGAGCTGCAGAGGGGGAATCTTTTAGCTTTTGGGCGAAATTTCTGATGACAGGTTCCCTTTAATGAGTCATGGTTGCTTGTGAATAGCACTTGCCTGTTACTTGGAACGTGTGGCAGAGCAGGTCTTACTCTTTTCTACATTCTTGTAAATGTAACTAAGACTTGATAAGGTTTATTGGCAAAGTTTTACCCAGGTCTAGAAGTTCTGGATTTAGTATTTAAGAAAAAGGAAAATAAGGGGAGCGCGATGAGAAGCGCTCACCTAGAAGAGTTGTGCGCCCCCGCACAACCCCAGTTAAAGCTGAATTAAGGTTAATCATTATTGATCATATAAATAACAAAAATCCAGATTCGCTAACAAGATTGATCAAGAAGGAAAGCTTCTGGATTTTTAAGCTTGGTACTCTGACTCCAGAAGGGCATAACCTTGCTTTGGATAATGTTGCTAAACGGTGAAGATGTAGTATCCTGAATAGAGGAGAGGTCTTCTGTTTCAACTATTGGAATAGAGAGAGTCTAAATAGCTCAGTTATGGAGGAACATGATAGAATTTGATGTCCCGGAATGGTTGTCTCTCTCCCTAAAATTGAAAATAAATTCTAAGATTGGTGTATGTAATTTTTAATTGTTTTTAAATTGTTTTTATCATTTTTATTATTATTATTATTATTTTTTTTTTTTTTTAAATACTCTCTGGATTACCGTATATGTTTTGTGGCATATAATATTTTATTATAATATTTTATTAGAATGGTTTTATGCACATAGTTGTAGAGAGACTGCTTATAAGATATAGTACGGTCCGGTTTTTATAGGGTTAATTGCTTTTTTAACAGCCCTCTTTTTAATTGATATAGCTAAAAGTCTAATTAGGATTTGCCTTTATATGTCATGTTTGTATGGTCTCATTATATCACCTGAGGAAGACAACACACTGGTTGTCGAAACGCGTTGTGGCTATAAAGGGACGACTAATAAAAAGGTTTGGATTTTAAAATCATTGGAATTCTCTTTCTTCCCTTCATTAATGCTCCTTTAGACCGATCCTGTTGTTTTCCTGGATTTAGTATTGGCACACCCCAGGACTGAGCTCACATTAAGTGAGGCATATTTGATGCCGTGTATGTGATTCTGAATGGAGAAAAGTTTGACAGCAGTGTCTTACCTCTAGTGGTCACAGTGGCGTATTATATCCAGTGGTCAGAGCAGCGTCTTGAGCCCTTACAACAGTGTTTTGCGCCTCTTGAGTGGTCATAGCGGCATCTTGCTCCTCACTAGCGGTCATTGAGGCATCTTGCTCTTCTTGAGCATGGTGATAGCGCCTTGCGCCTCTAGAGTGCTCACGGCAGCGTCTTGCTTCTCTTGAGCGCTCACGACGGCGTCTTTCTCCTGTTGAGCGGTCATGGCAGCGTCATGCTCCTCTTGAGCGGTCACAGGGAGTCTTGCTTCTATTTGACCGGTCAAGGCGGCTTTTTTCTCCTCTTGAGCGGTCACGAAGGCGTCTTGCTTCTCTTGACTGGTCACGGCAGCTTTTTTTCTCCTCTTGAGCGGTCAAGGCGGCGACTTGCTCCTCTTAAGCGGTCACAGGAACGTCTTGCTCCTCTTGAGCGGTCACGGGAACGTCTTGCTCCTCTTGAGCGGTCACGGGAACGTCTTGCTCCTCTTGAGCGGTCACGGGAACGTCTTGCTCCTCTTGAGCGGTCATGGAAACGTCTTGCTCCTCTTGAGCGGTCACGGAAACGTCTTGTTCCTCTTGAGCGGTCATGGAAACGTCTTGCTCCTCTTGAGTGGTGACGGCGGCGTCTTGCTTCTCTTGAGCGATCAAGGCGGCGTCTTGCTCCTTGGGCTGTCACGGGGGCGTTTTACTCCTCTTAAGCGGTCACAGTATCTTACTCGTCTTGTGCAGTGAGTGTTGTCTTGCTCCTCACAAGCGGTCATTAAGGCACCTTGAGCGGTCACGGCAGCGTCTTGCTCCTGTCGAGTGGTCACGGTTAGCGTCTTCCTCCTATCGAGTGATCACGGCTGCGTCTTGCTCCTGTTGAGCAGTTACAGCTGCGTCTTGCGCCTGTTGAGCGGTCATGGCGGTGTCTTGCTCCTGTCGAACAGTCACGATCGGTGTCTTGCTCCCGTCGAGTGGTCATGGCGGCGTTTTGCTAGGCGGTCACGGTCGTACAAACCAAGAGAAGGACATGATGATGGTAAATGGCAACCATAGTGATTCTTCTCAAGAGGTGTAGTTAGTGTCTATGGGAAATTTTAATTCAAATTCTGGTATTGAGGTACCAGCTCCATGCTGTGAGCAGCAGGTGAATACATCTGGGCAGGTGGAAATATCTAGTCACTAGTGCCATGGCTACTTCTGGTCAGTACAGGAGAATACTTCATGATGAGAATATCAAAGCTTCTCCATAAACTTGACTGACTTGGTGTACTACATTTGTCATGTTTGCGAAATTATTGTCATTCATAACAATATGTCTACTGCAGGTGATTTTCTGCTCTCGGCCCCCTCTGGTGTATATTAATTTTAAGGAAAGACCCCTTTATATTTTTTACCACTTTTTTCCTTTCATCCTAATAGGTGGGTCAGATCACCGCACCACAGCCCTTGGATATTTCGTCACTCCTTGTGTTGGGACTTTTATCTCCATCTGCTGTTACTTCCTGCTGTATCGTATGGTAAGTATTAGCTTGTGTTATTGACCATTTAAAGGGTTTTTTCAGGCTCAGCATTAATGTCTGCTATCTCTGCCGGTGTCTACAATTGCCAGCTGGAGCGGTCGTCATGTGCCACGTACTGGCGATCACGTGCCGATTAGCAACTTTTCCGTCTTCGCTCAGTTTTCTATTGAGGGAATCGTATGAGACATTGTCAGCACGAATACGCCAGTATGCAAGTCGCATACTTGCGGTCGAGTAACCCTGACCACGTACTGTGCATAAAATGTGGAGCCCTAAAAACCCTGTAAACCACTAAGCAAATGTAATTCCAATCTTTTTGTGATAATCATGCCAGTGCTTTGCAATTAAACCTGCACTTCACATTGTCTCTAACCTAGGTGTCTGTGAAGTAATAATTTTTATTTCACAATTTATTTTTTTAATTCAGGATTTTGCCCAACACTATCTCTCCAAGTCCACCGCTAACAATTCAAAGTCCTATGAGCTTGAGACAAAAACTGAGCTGTTACACCAAGGTACAGGCCTATTCTATCTGCACAGACGGACACATTGTTGGCGTAGTCTATGAAAGCTAAAATATTATCTCTCTTATAAGGAGAGGAGAATGGAGACGCTGCAGGACAGAAGAAAGCTGTTCTTCTATTAAAGGATGCAGAGTCTGGAGGTGTTGGCGAGGAGAAGCAAAGCGTATCTGTCTGGATTGTTTTCAAGAAGGTAAGAACATTTTGTTCTTGAATATATTCAGATAAATCTGCTTCCTGCATTATAAATCAGAGATTGGGGGTTATGGTGCCTTTTTTTCTACATTACCATTTTGCTTAAAGAAGCACTCCCATGAAATACTTTATGCCTTAAATGTATATGTATTACGGTGTAAGGCTGGAGTCACATTAGCAAATGGCATCCAATGTGATATGCTAATTACCCACGGCTCAGGCTCTGCTGCACGCGTGAGCAGAGTGTCATGTGACTGTGACCCGATCCTGCGGTCGGATCACAGCTGCGGAGGAGAGGGAGAGAGTAATCTTTCCATCTCCTGTATTGTCAGCCTGTGCACATATCGCACTGCACTTGGACGTCATGTGAGTGCAGTCCGATGTTTCACTCACACCCGTACACTTGTATGGATGCAAGTGATCTGGGACTCCCAGACAATCGCAGTATGCTGCTATTTTTTCCCTCAGTCCTATTTGGGCTGAGGAAAAACTTGCAGATGGGAGCTGCAGCATGCACGCGGCCCTATGTAAGACAATGCGGCAGCTCAAAACTTGCAGATGTGAGCTGCAGCATTGTCCTACATAGGGCCACGTGCATTGCGAGATTTTCTCTCATTGCACTCGTGCGAGTCATACGCCAGTGTGTTGCTGGCCTAAGTGGGGTAATATACTCACTGATCACCATCTTCCCCGGTTTCCATTGCCGACGATCAGTCTTCTGGGTCTTGTAACCTTTATTCCTTTTTGTCAGATTACACTGTGGTTTATGTGTGAGCCAGAAGTCGCTCTTGCAGTGTCACTCTATGGAGCATCACAAGACCCCTTAGCATTCCATTGTAAAAGCGACTTCCGACTTGCACATACCCCAGTTAATTAACAATATAAAAAAATAATTAACAATAATATAAAAAATAATAATAACAAATAAAAAAACCCCTTACATTTCCTTTTTTTTATATCTCCAGACGATGTGGCAGACAAATGAACGTGAAATAAGATTCATTCTAGAATCCACAAGTAATAAATACACTAGTCGTCCATCTATTTTCTACCATGTTTTACAAGTTACTTAACACCCTAATAAATAGGACATTTTTATTTTTACAAGTGCCTGCTGTTCTTTCAAATGGCATTTTCCCATCTCCTGTTTGCCTTTATTTCCGGTATTAATGCAAATAAAAACCGAGATTGCAAAGAAAGCTCATTGGGATATGTTGAATGATTTCAGAGTTCTTACCATATAACATGACACATGTCGGAGCTGAAAAATGGGGCTTCGTCATTAATAGGAGGGGGGATAAAGTTCATCTCTTCTCGGTAGCCGGGCTATACAGCATTATTAACTTTCAGAGTAACATCACGGTTGGGGACATGACAGGTTCACTTTAAGGCTAAAATTGGCTCCGTCACTAAGGGGTTAACAATGTTCAGTAGTCAATGCCACAGAAAGTAATAGGAGTCCTTTCTTTATATTTGTAATTCCTTTTGAATCAAGTATCTGGCTTGGACTCAAAAAAAGTGTATGAAAAGCTGCAGTGGCCCTTTCGTGGAAGACGGCCAAGGCATTTTTATAAGCCAGAGCCAGGAGTGGATTCAAAAGGAATGAGAAAAATAAAGGACGCTCTGTTTATCGCTGCTTCCTGATCAATCCTCTACTGGCTTTAACGTAAAAGAAACCTGCATGTATTTTCCCTGACATAATGCTTTTTTTTTATCTATGGTTGTAAATCTACACGTGTCTGATGTCGGCTTATTCTCCTCACCCCAGTGATGTAAACATGTTTACGGTGGAAAATTGGCGTTTGTGCTTTATGGCCTGTGTTACTTATGGGTGTACAGTCTGGCGGTGATGTGCCTCGTCACCGTAACATACTTGCATAGTACACTTCATTATCTTATATTGTGAAAGTTCTGATGATAAAAAAAATACTGATTTTTAGTGTCGGAAACCTCCTTATTGCAAATCATGAGCCTGTTTTTTTATGCAGTGATCTGGAGCAGCCTTCCATAACTTCATGTATTCATTATCATAAATTCTCTTGATACAAAAAAATAATGGTTTGTTTTTATGTTTTTCCTTTTTCTACAGATCTGGGTGATGGCTCTAACTATTGTGATCACATTTGGGATAACCCTGTCTGTATTCCCTGCAATCACTGCAAAAGTCATCAGCCATAGTGAAAATGAAAGCTGGAGTGAGTTTTTTCCCCCCTTTATAACCACTTTTAGTTATTTAAGCTTTTATATTCTGATTTGATATTTTCATCTCTTGCTCTATATATTCTATACATTTTAGAAAAATTCTTCAATCCCGTTTGCTGCTTCTTGATTTTTAATATTATGGACTGGATTGGACGCAGTATTACTACAAAAACCTTGTGGGTGAGTGTTTACTGTTGTCTATAAATTAGATCTTTTCATCCTATATGTAATAATACAGGAAATCATGTCCCCCCTCATTAAATCCTCAATTGTTGCTCTACGTAGGAAGATTCCTTAAGGTTCGGTATGTGCACATGGGGGCCTTCTAGATGCCGTCGTGTCCACTGGAAAAAGTCACATCAGGAATATGCCGCTGCTGTTTGATGCTTTGTCGCTGGTGCTTCATTTTAACATACAGTGAAACCTTGGATTATGAGCACAATTCAATTTGGGAGGGTGCTCTGAAACCAAATTAAGGGTACTTTACACGCTGCGATATCAGTATCGATATCGCTAGTGAGCGAACCCACCCCCGTCTGTTGAACGACACGGGCAAATTGCTGCCCGTGTCGCACATCGCTTACACCCGTCACACGGACTTACCTTCCCTGCGATGTTGCTGTGGCCGGCGAACCGCCTCCTTTCTAAGGGGGGGGGGCGGTTCGTGCGGCGTCACAGCGACGTCACACGGCAGCCGTCCAATAGAAGCGGAGGGGCGGAGATGAGCGGGCGGAAGATCCCGCCCACCTCATTCCTTCCTTCTTTTCCAGTGGACGCAGGTAAGGAGATGTTCGTCGTTCCTGCGGTGTCACACGTAGTGATGTGTGATGCCACAGGAATGACGAACAACATCGTACCTGCAGCAGCAACGATATTATGAAAAGGACGACGTGTCAACGATCAACAATTTCTTTGTCGCTCCTTATTGGGAGACCCAGACAATTGGGTGTATAGCTTATGCCTCCGGAGGCCACACAAAGTATTACACTAAAAGTGTAAAGCCCCTCCCCTTCAGCCTATACACCCCCCGTACTGCTACGGGCTCATCAGTTTTTATGCTTTGTGCGAAGGAGGTCAGACATGCACGCATAGCTCCACAGCTTAGTCAGCAGCAGCTGCTGACTATGTCGGATGGAAGAAAAGAGGGCCCATAACAGGGCCCCCAGCATGCTCCCTTCTCACCCCACTCTTGTCGGCGGTGTTGTTAAGGTTGAGGTATCCATTGCGGGTACGGAGGCTGGAGCCCACATGCTGCTTTCCTTCCCCATCCCTCAATTAGGGCTCTGGGTGAAGTGGGATCCTTTCGGTCTCCAGGCACAGGAGACCGTGCTCCATCCACAGCTCCTGAGGACCATGCTGGATAGGAGCCGAGTATCGTTCAGGGACATGGCCCTGCTACTTTGAGGTACTCTGTGTCCCCGTGGGGACCGCGCACAGCAACACTCCAGCATTGCTGGGTGTGCTAGTGCACCGGGGACAGCAGCGCTGACTGCGTTTGTGCCATTGCACACTTCAGCGTCGCTGAGTGTGTTCGTGTAGGGAGACTGCCGCGCTGACCGCCGCTGCCATGGTTATCACTGCGGCGCGGCTGGGACTGTTAGTGCGCCGGGGACTTCCGCGCCGACCGCGCTTATACGGCGGCCGCGCTTATAACTCGAGTCCCCGGCTTTTGCGGCCTAGTCTCGTTTTCTTCCCGCCCCCAGCCCTGCCAGTCAGGGGAAGGGCGGGACGCTGTACAGGACGGCAGCACTGAGGGCTGGAGCATGCTTTGCATACTCCACCCCCCTCACTCTGCACAGTGGGGCACCAGTTCCCGCACTTTTCTGGGTCACGCCCACGGCTCCCTCCTCTCCTCAGGACGCCGGCAGCCATTCCTCTCAGCTCTGCTAACGCTGGAGAGGAGAGACAAGCTCAAGGAGACCCAGGCAGGATTTCTGGTGCCCACACAACCGCTTTGCGAAGGCGGTAAGCAGCACCTGTGGTGCTGGCCCCACTAGTGCAGAAGTGTATTTATAGATTATATGATTATAGACTATACTTTACACTGTATGGTGCACTGTTGATTTCTTCGGCGCTCCATTGGGAGACCCAGACGATTAGCGATTGGGTGTATAGCTACTGCCTCCGGAGGCCACACAAAGCACTACACTAAAAAGTGCAAGGCCCCTCCCCTTCTGGCTATACACCCCCCGTGGGATCACGGGCTGCTCAGTTTTATGCTTTGTGCGAAGGAGGTCAGACATCCACGCATAGCTCCACTGTTTAGTCAGCAGTAGCTGCTGACTATGTCGGATGGAAGAAAAGAGGGCCCATACTAGGGCCCCCAGCATGCTCCCTTCTCACCCCACTTTTGTCGGCGGTGTTTGTTAAGGTTGAGGTACCCATTGCGGGTACGGAGGCTGGAGCCCACATGCTGTTTTCCTTCCCCATCCCCCTGAAGGGCTCTGGTGAAGTGGGATCTTACCGGCCTCCAGACTCTGAGGCCGGGCTCCATCCACAGACCCGGAGATCCTGCTGGATACGGAGCTAGGGTGCCGTCAGGGACAAGGCCCTGCAACATTCAGGTACTCTGTGTCCCCGTGCAGACAGGCACAGACACACTCCAGCGTTGCTGGGTGTTCTAGTGCGCCGGGGACAGTAGCGCTGCGCGCTTGGGGTTATACTCACTGCAGCTTTGCTGAGTGAGTTTATGTGGGGAACTACCGCGCCGGCCGCCATGGTGACTGCGGCGCGGCTGAGACTTGTGGTGCGCCGGGGACTTCGCGCCGACCGTGCTTTTACGACGGCAGCGCTTGCAAATCTAGTCCCCGGCTTCTGCGGCCTAGTTACGCTTCGTTCCCGCCCCCAGCCCTGTCAGTCAGGGAAGGGGAGAGACGCTGTACAATAGCAGCGCCGAGGGCTGGAGTCTTATTTACATACTCCAGCCCTCTCACTGGGCACAGTGGGACGCCAGTTCCCGCTCTTTGTCTGCAGCACGCCCACGGCCCGCCCCTCTTCACAGGACGCCGGCAGCCATTCCTGCACGCAGTCTGAGCTGGAGAACGGACATAGCCCTGGGAGACCCAGACAAGGGATTCTGGCGACCACACACCCGCTGTTAAAGCGGGCGGTAAGCAGCACCTAGGTGCTGACCCCACTAGTGCCACAGTGTAGTTTTTGTGTACTTTTGTCTGTACCTATATATTGCACTGTACGGTCGCTTCTTGGCTTATACCCCTATATTGCTCTGAGGAGACAACAGCATGTCATCCGCAAAAAGCAAGGGTGCCAAGGCACGGGCTTCATATGCTGCCTGTACCGCATGTGGGGCTGATCTACCGGCAGGTTCCTCTGACCCCCATTGTGTGCAATGTTCGGTCCCTGTGCCACTTCGTCAGCCGGAGTCTATGCTAGTAGTGGCCCAGGCAGAGACGCCTGTGAACCCTGCCCCGGTGACGGGGACAGAATTTGCAGTTTTTGCTGATAAGATGTCTGTGACTATGACAAAAATTCTAGAAACCTTGCAGTCCAGGCCGGTCACTCAGACCATGGGCACTGCTGATTCAATGTTCTCCGGTCCCCCTCAGTTGGAACTAATCCGTGCTCCAAGGGGGTCCCAGACATCACAGGCTGAAGGCTCTGACTCGGACGACAGTCCCAGGCAGCCTAAGCGAGCTCGCTGGGAGAGACCCTCGGCGTCATCACGCTGGTCAGGGTCTCAGCGAGAGGATTCTCTGTATGATGAGACAGAACTAGGTGATCAGGAGTCCAATCCTGAGACTGCTCTCAACCTGGATACCCCTGATGGTGACGCCATGGTGAATGATCTTATAGCGGCCATCAATAGACTGCTGGATATTTCTCCTCCAGCAGAGGAGGCAGCAGCACAGCAGGAGAAATTCCATTTTAGGTATCCCAAACGTAAATTGAGCTCTTTTCTGGACCACGCGGACTTCAGAGAAGCAGTCCAGAAACACCATGCTTATCCAGATAAGCGTTTCTCCAAACGTCTTAAGGATACACGTTATCCCTTTCCCCCTGACGTGGTCAAACGCTGGACCCAGTGTCCAAAGGTGGACCCCCCAATCTCCAGGCTTGCGGCTAGATCCATAGTTGCAGTGGAAGATGGGGCTTCACTTAAAGATGCCAATGACAGACAGATGGACCTTTGGTTGAAATCTGTCTATGAAGCTATCGGCGCGTCGTTTGCTCCAGCATTCGCAGCCGTGTGGGCACTCCAAGCTATTTCAGCTGGTCTGGCGCAGGTGGACTCTATCATACGTCCATCAGTGCCGCAGGTGGCGTCCTTGACTTCGCAAATGTCTGCGTTTGCGACTTACGCTATCAATGCGGTCTTGGACTCTACCAGCCGTACGTCAATGGCGTCCGCCAACTCGGTGGTTTTACGCAGAGCCTTATGGTTAAAGGAATGGAAAGCAGATTCTGCTTCCAAAAAATGCTTAACCAGTTTGCCATTATCTCAAGACAGGCTGTTTGGTGAGCAATTGGCGGAAATCATTAAACAGTCCAAGGGTAAGGACTCTTCCTTACCCCAGCCTAGATCAAGCAAACCTCAACAGTGGAAGGGACAGTCGAGGTTTCGGTCCTTTCGAGGTTCGGGCAGGACCCAATTCTCCTCGTCCAAAAGGACTCAGAAGGAGCAGAGGAGCTCAGATTCCTGGCGGACTCACTCACGCCCAAAGAAAGCAGCCGGAGGAACCGCTTCCAAGCCGGCTGCCTCATGACTTTCGGCCTCCTCTCTCCGCATCCTCGGTCGGTGGCAGGCTCTCCCGCTTTTGCGGCATTTGGCTGCCACAGGTCAAAGACCGGTGGGTAACAGACATTTTGTCTCACGGGTACCGGATAGAATTCAGTTCTCGTCCTCCGCCTCGGTTCTTCAGAACCTCCCCACATCCCGACCGAACCGATGCTCTTCTGCAAGCGGTGTGCTCGCTAAGGGCAGAGGGAGTGGTGATCCCTGTTCCTCTTCAGGAACGAGGTCAAGGTTTTTACTCCAATCTGTTTGTGGTGCCAAAAAAGGACGGCTCTTTCCGTCCTGTTCTGGACCTAAAACTGCTCAACAAGCACGTGAAAACCAGGCGGTTCCGGATGGAATCCCTCCGCTCCGTCATTGCCTCTATGTCTCAGGGAGATTTCCTAGCATCAATAGACATCAAAGATGCTTATCTCCACGTGCCGATTGCTCCAGAGCACCAGCGTTTTCTACGCTTCGTTATAGGAGACGAACACCTTCAGTTCGTAGCCCTGCCATTTGGTCTGGCGACAGCCCCACGGGTTTTCACCAAGGTCATGGCAGCAGTGGTAGCAGTCTTGCACTCTCAGGGACACTCGGTGATCCCTTACTTGGACGATCTGCTTGTCAAGGCACCCTCTCAAGAGGCATGCCAACACAGCCTGAACGTTGCGCTGGAGACTCTCCAGACTTTCGGGTGGATCATCAACTTTTCAAAGTCAAATCTGTCACCGACCCAATCGCTAACATATCTTGGCATGGAGTTTCATACTCTCTCAGCGACAGTGAAGCTTCCGATGGACAAGCAGCGTTCAATACAGACAGGGGTGCACTCGCTCCTTCAAGGCCAGTCGCACCCCTTAAGACGCCTCATGCACTTCCTGGGGAAGATGGTGGCAGCAATGGAGGCAGTCCCGTTTGCGCAGTTTCATCTGCGCCCACTTCAATGGGACATTCTCCGCCAATGGGACGGGAAGTCGACGTCCTTAGACAGGAAAGTCTCCCTTTCCCAGACGACCAAGGACTCTCTTCAATGGTGGCTTCTTCCCACCTCATTATCACAGGGAAGGTCCTTCCTACCCCCATCCTGGGCGGTGGTCACGACAGACGCGAGTCTGTCAGGGTGGGGAGCAGTTTTTCTTCACCACAGGGCTCAGGGTACGTGGACTCAGCAGGAGTCCACCCTTCAGATCAATGTTCTGGAAATCAGGGCAGTGTATCTTGCCCTACAAGCCTTCCAGCAGTGGCTGGAGGGAAAGCAGATCCGAATTCAGTCGGACAACTCCACAGCGGTGGCATACATCAACCACCAAGGCGGGACACGCAGTCGGCAAGCCTTCCAGGAAGTCCGACGGATTCTGATGCGGGTGGAGGCCACGGCCTCCACCATCTCCGCAGTTCACATCCCCGGCGTAGAAAACTGGGAAGCGGACTTCCTCAGTCGCCAGGGTATGGACGCAGGGGAATGGTCCCTTCACCCGGACGTGTTTCAGGAAATCTGTCGCCGCTGGGGAAGGCCGGACGTCGACCTAATGGCGTCCCGGCACAACAACAAGGTCCCAACGTTCATGGCACGGTCTCGCGATCACAGAGCTCTGGCGGCAGACGCCTTAGTGCAAGATTGGTCGCAGTTCCAACTGCCCTATGTGTTTCCCCCTCTGGCACTCTTGCCCAGAGTGCTACGCAAGATCAGGTCCGAGTGCCGCCGCGTCCTGCTCGTCGCCCCAGACTGGCCGAGAAGGTCGTGGTATCCGGATCTGTGGCATCTCACGGTCGGCCGACCGTGGGCGCTACCAGACCGGCCAGACTTACTGTCACAAGGGCCGTTTTTCCATCTGAATTCTGCGGCCCTGAACCTGACTGTGTGGCCATTGAGTCCTGGATACTAGCATCTTCAGGATTATCTCAAGGGGTCGTGGCCACCATGAGACAGGCTAGGAAGCCCACGTCTGCTAAGATCTACCACAGAACGTGGAAGATTTTCTTATCCTGGTGCTCGGCACAGAGAGTGTCCCCCTGGCCATTTGCATTGCCTACTTTTCTTTCCTTCCTGCAATCTGGTTTGGAAAAAGGCTTATCCCTCGGCTCCCTTAAAGGGCAAGTCTCAGCGCTATCGGTATTTTTTCAGAAGCGTCTAGCACGACTTCCTCAGGTACGCACGTTCCTGCAGGGGGTTTGTCACATCGTCCCTCCGTACAAACGGCCATTAGATCCATGGGATCTGAACAGGGTACTAGTTACTCTCCAGAAGCCGCCCTTCGAGCCTCTGAAGGATGTTTCACTTTCTCGACTTTCACAGAAAGTGGCTTTTCTGGTAGCGGTCACGTCTCTTCGGAGGGTATCCGAGCTGGCAGCGTTGTCATCCAAAGCTCCCTTCCTGGTTTTTCACCAGGACAAGGTAGTGCTGCGCCCGATTCAGGAGTTTCTCCCTAAGGTGGTATCCTCCTTTCATCTCAATCAGGATATCTCCTTACCTTCCTTTTGTCCTCATCCAGTTCATCGGTTTGAAAAGGATTTACATTTGTTGGATCTAGTGAGAGCACTCAGAATCTACATTTCCCGCACGGCGCCCCTGCGCCGCTCGGATGCACTTTTTGTCCTTGTCGCTGGTAAGCGCAAAGGATCGCAGGCTTCCAAATCCACCCTGGCTCGATGGATCAAGGAACCAATTCTTGAAGCCTACCGTTCTGCTGGGCTGCCGGTTCCATCAGGGCTGAAGGCCCATTCTACCAGAGCCGTGGGTGCGTCCTGGGCATTACGACACCAGGCTACGGCTCAACAGGTGTGTCAGGCAGCTACCTGGTCGAGTCTGCACACTTTCACCAAACATTATCAGGTGCATACCTACGCTTCGGCGGACGCCAGCCTAGGTAGAAGAGTCCTGCAGGCGGCGGTTGCCTCCTCGTAGGAGAGGGCTGTTTTGCAGCTCAAACTTGAGGTATTACTTTACCCACCCAGGGACTGCTTTTGGACGTCCCAATCGTCTGGGTCTCCCAATGGAGCGCCGAAGAAGAAGGGAATTTTGTTACTTACCGTAAATTCCTTTTCTTCTAGCTCCAATTGGGAGACCCAGCACCCGCCCTGTTTCCTTCGGGATTTTTGGTTTTTTCGGGTACACATGCTGTTCATGTTGAACGGTTTCAGTTCTCCGATGTTACTTCGGATTGAATTTGTTTAAACCAGTTAATGGCTTTCCTCCTTCTTGCTTTAGCACTAAAACTGAGCAGCCCGTGATCCCACGGGGGGTGTATAGCCAGAAGGGGAGGGGCCTTGCACTTTTTAGTGTAGTGCTTTGTGTGGCCTCCGGAGGCAGTAGCTATACACCCAATCGCTAATCGTCTGGGTCTCCCAATTGGAGCTAGAAGAAAAGGAATTTACGGTAAGTAACAAAATTCCCTTCTTTTGTCTATATACCCTCCTGTATTGCTCAGAGGAGACAACAGCATGTCGTCCACAAATAGCAAGGGTGCCAAAGCACAGACTTACTATGCTGCCTGTGTAGCATGTACGGCTATTCTGCCGGCAGGTTCCACTGACCCTCATTGTGTGCAATGCTCGGCCCCTGTGGCACTTTCTCAGCCGGAGCCTCTGCTAAGGGCGGCCCAGGGAGAACCACCTGTTAACACTGTCCAGGTGACAGGGACGGAGTTTGCAGTTTTTACTGAAAGACTTTCTGAGACTATGGCTAAGATATTAGAAGCCTTGCAGTCCAGGCCGGCATCTCAAGCCAGGGGCACTGTGGAATCATTGCCCCCTGGTCCCCCTCAGTTGGAACAGCAATGTCCTCCCGGGGTGTCTCATGGATCCCAGGGTGAGGTCTCTGACACGGACCGCAGCCCCAGACCGATTAAGCGAGCTCGCTATGATATCCCCTCGACATCATCACAAGGGCTGGACTCAGTGTCCCAAGGTGGATCCTCCAATCTCCAGACTTGCGGCTAGATCCATAGTTGCAGTGGAAGATGGAGCTTCACTCAAGGATGCCACTGACAGACAGATGGAGCTCTGGTTGAAATCCATCTATGAAGCTATCGGCGCGTCTTTTGCTCCAGCATTCGCAGCCGTATGGGCACTCCAAGCTATCTCAGCTGGTCAGGCGCAAATTGACGCACTCACACGTACGTCTGCGCCGCAGGTGGCGTCTATAACCTCTCAAACGTCGGCATTTGCGTCCTACGCTATTAATGCTGTCCTGGACTCTGCGAGCCGTACGGCGGTTGCAGCCGACAATTCGGTGGCAATACGCAGGGCCTTGTGGCTGCGGGAATGGAAGGCAGATTCGGCTTCCAAAAAGTGCTTAACTGGATTGCCATTTTCTGGCGACCGTTTGTTTGGTGAGAGATTGGATGAAATCATCAAACAATCCAAGGGAAAGGAAACATCCTTACCCCAGGCCAAACCAAAAACACCCCAACAGAGGAGGGGACAGTTGAGGTTTCGGTCCTTTCGGGGTGCGGGCAGGTCCCAATTCTCCTCGTCCAAAAGGCCTCAGAAGGATCAGAGGAACTCCGACGCATGGCGGTCTAAATCACGCCCTAAAAAGACCGCCGGAGGTGCCGCTACTAAGGCGGCTTCCTCATGACTGACGGCCTCCTCACACCGCATCCTCGGTCGGTGGCAGGCTCTCCCGCTTTTGCGACACCTGGCTGCCACAAGTAAAAGACCGTTGGGTGAGAGACATTTTGTCTCACGGTTACAGGATAGAGTTCAGCTCTCGTCCTCCGACTCGATTCTTCAGAACATCTCCGCCTCCCGAGCGAGCCGAGGCTCTTCTGCAGGCGGTGGGCATTCTGAAGGCAGAAGGAGTGGTGGTCCCGGTTCCTCTTCAGCAACAGGGCCACGGTTTCTACTCCAACCTGTTTGTGGTTCCAAAGAAGGACGGGTCCTTCCGTCCTGTTTTGGACCTAAAAATGCTCAACAAACACGTAAGGACCAGGCGGTTCCGGATGGAATCCCTCCGCTCCGTCATCGCCTCAATGTCCCAAGGAGATTTCCTAGCATCGATCGATATCAAGGATGCTTATCTCCACGTACCAATTGCTCCAGAGCATCAGTGCTTCTTGCGCTTCGCCATAGGAGACGAACACCTTCAGTTCGCGGCACTGCCGTTCGGCCTGGCGACAGCCCCAAAGGTTTTCACCAAGGTCATGGCTACAGTAGTTGCGGTCCTCCACTCTCAGGGTCACTCAGTGATACCTTACTTAGACGATCTGCTGGTCAAGGCACCCTCTCAAGAGGCATGCCAACACAGCCTCAACGTTACTCTGGAGATTCTCCAGAGTTTCGGGTGGATCATCAATTTTCCAAAGTCAAATCTGACATATCTTGGCATGGAGTTTCATACTCTTCCAGCGATAGTGAAGCTTCCGCTGGACAAACAGCGTTCACTACAGACAGGGGTGCAATCTCTCCTTCAAGGTCGGTCACACCCCTTGAGGCGCCTCATGCACTTCCTGGGGAAGATGGTGGCAGCAATGGAAGCAGTCCCTTTCGCGCAGTTTCACCTGCGTCCACTTCAATGGGACATCCTACGCAAGTGGGACAGGATGCCGACGTCCCTAGACAGGAACGTTTCCCTCTCTCAGGCAACCAAAGCTTCCCTTCGGTGGTGGCTTCTTCCCACTTCATTATCGAAGGGGAAATCCTTCCTACCCCCATCCTGGGCGGTGGTCACGACGGACGCGAGTCTGTCAGGGTGGGGAGCAGTTTTTCTCCACCACAGGGCTCAGGGTACGTGGACTCAGCAAGAGTCCTCACTTCAGATCAATGTTCTGGAGATCAGGGCAGTGTATCTTGCCCTAAAAGCGTTCCAGCAGTGGCTGGAAGGCAAGCAGATCCGAATTCAGTCGGACAACTCCACAGCGGTGGCTTACATCAACCACCAAGGTGGGACACGCAGTCGGCAAGCCTTCCAGGAAGTCCGGCGGATTCTGCTGTGGGTGGAAGCCACAGCATCCACCATATCCGCAGTTCACATCCCGGGCGTAGAAAACTGGGAAGCAGACTTTCTCAGTCGCCAGGGCATGGACGCAGGGGAATGGTCCCTTCACCCGGACGTGTTTCAGGAGATCTGTTGCTGCTGGGGGATGCCGGACGTCGACCTAATGGCGTCACGGCACAACAACAAGGTCCCAACATTCATGGCTCGATCTCAAGATCACAGAGCTCTGGCGGCAGACGCCTTAGTTCAGGATTGGTCGCAGTTTCGGCTTCCTTATGTGTTTCCTCCTCTGGCACTGTTGCCCAGAGTGTTACGCAAGATCAGGGCCGACTGCCGCCGCGTCATCCTCGTCGCTCCAGACTGGCCGTGGAGGTCGTGGTACCCGGATCTGTGGCATCTCACGGTCGGCCAACCGTGGGCACTGCCAGACCGACCAGATTTGCTGTCTCAAGGGCCGTTTTTCCATCTGAATTCTGCGGCCCTCAACCTGACTGTGTGGACATTGAGTCCTGGATCCTAGCGTCTTCAGGATTATCTCAAGAGGTCATTGCCACTATGAGACAGGCTAGGAAACCTACGTCCGCCAAGATCTACATTTCTCGAACGGCGCCCCTGCGCCGCTCGGATGCACTCTTTGTCCTTGTCGCTGGCCAGCGTAAAGGGACACAAGCTTCCAAGTCAACCCTGGCTCGGTGGATCAAGGAACCAATTCTCGAAGCTTACCGTTCCTCGGGGCTTCCGGTTCCCTCAGGACTGAAGGCCCATTCTACCAGGGCCGTGGGAGCGTCCTGGGCCTTGCGACACCAGGCTTCGGCTCAGCAGGTGTGTCAGGCAGCTACCTGGTCGAGCCTGCACATTTTCATGAAGCACTATCAGGTGCATACCTATGCTTCGGCAGATGCCAGCCTAGGTAGGCGAGTCCTTCAGGCGGCAGTTGCCCACCTGTAGGACGGAGCCGTTACGGCTCTATTATGAGGTATTATTTACCCACCCAGGGACTGCTTTTGGACGTCCCAATTGTCTGGGTCTCCCAATAAGGAGCGACAAAGAAGAAGGGAATTTTGTTTACTTACCGTAAATTCCTTTTCTTCTAGCTCCAATTGGGAGACCCAGCACCCGCCCCTGTTTTTGTATACACATGTTGTTCATGTTAAATGGTTTCAGTTCTCCGATATTCCTTCGGATTGAATTTACTTTAAACCAGTTTATAATTTTTTCCTCCTTCGGGCTTTTCCACCAAAACTGATGAGCCCGTAGCAGTACGGGGGGTGTATAGGCTGAAGGGGAGGGGCTTTACACTTTTAGTGTAATACTTTGTGTGGCCTCCGGAGGCAGAAGCTATACACCCAATTGTCTGGGTCTCCCAATTGGAGCTAGAAGAAAAGGAATTTACGGTAAGTAAACAAAATTCCCTTCTTTTTGACGTTTTTGTGATCGTTGATCGTCGCTCCTTGGTGTCACACGCTGCGATGTCGCTACAAGCGCCGGATGTGCGTCACTAACGACGTGACCCCGACGATATATTGTTAGCGATGTCGCAGCGTGTAAAGCACCCTTTACTCTTATATCACAGTGAATTTTCCTATAGGAAATTTGTTCCACAACCCAAAAAATATTTACTGTGTATTTATGCAAATTTATTACAGTAATACAAAATAATGTCCTGTATTCAAAGAAAATGATTACAGTACAATACAAAATTCTGTACAGTACAGTAAAAAAAACATAAAACAAATTAAACTGCACGTTAGCTTACAATAGAATTGTTGGTGTGCGAGAGGTGCTAACCAAAATCCCACAATGTCTGTCTGCTATTTCATCCTTCTCTGCGCGATTCCTAACACTTAACCTGGACAAAACTGAATTCATTGTCTTTCCTCCTCCTCATTCAACCCCTCTAAGAAGCATATCCATCAAACTTGATGGCTGCTCACTCTCCCCAGTCTCGCAAGCTCATTGCCTTGGAGTAACCCTCGACTCTGTTCTATCCTTCGAACGACTACAACTCAAAAATGTCTCCCGGATTCGTGCATTCCTTAACCAAGAATCAACAAAAACACTAGTGCATGCCCTCATCATCTCCCATCTTGACTACTGCAACCTCCTGCTCTCTGGCCTCCCTTCCAACACTCTTGCACCCCTCGAATCTATCCTAAACTCTGCGACCCGACTAATCCACCTCTCCCCCCGCTATTCCCTGGCCTAGCCACTCTATCAATCCCTTCACTGGCTTCCCATTGCCCAAAGACTCCAGTTCAAAACACTAACCATGACATACAAAGCCATCCACAACCTGTCTCCTCCCTACATCTGTGACCTAGTCTCCCGGTACCTATCTGCACGCAACCTCAGATCCTCACAACATCTACTTCTCCACTCCTCTCTTATCTCCTCTTCCCACAATCGCGTACAAGATTTCTCCCGTGCCTCCCCCATACTCTGGAACACTCTACCCCAGCATATCAGACTCTCCCCTACCGTGGAAAGTTTCAAGAGGAACCTCGGAAGAGGTGGGTCTTCAGAAGCCTACAACCTACAATAACCCTCAGTCCAGTACACCACCACACAACCAGCTCTGTCCTCACCTATTGTACCATCACCCATTCCCTGAAGACTGTGAGACCTCGCAGGCACGGTCTGCTTCCCTCCTATACCAGTCTGTGCCTTGTATTGTTCATGATTATTGTACTTGATTTTATGTATCCCCTTTTCACTTTTAAAGTGCCATGTAATAAATGGCGCTATAATAATAATAATAGTAATAATAATAATTCTAGTACAATACACAAAAAAAACCCCACCCCAAATCTATTCTCCCCAAAATAAGAGCAGAACTAAGGAATACTGCCCAGGCAATAAGATTACAGTACAAGCAATGTGCTGTACTGGTTAGCAGAAAGACATTACAATACTGTATCCACAAATTGATAGATATGCTATATAGTATATACTTTACTGTACCATGGTATACTGATTATTATTATTATTTATTATTATAGCGCCATTTATTCCATGGCGCTTTGCAAGTGAAAGAGGGTATACGTACAACAATCATTAACAGTACAAAACACACTGGTATAGGAGGAGAGAGGACCCTGCCCGCGAGGGCTCACAGTCTACAGGGAATGGGTGATGGTACAATAGGTGAGGACAGAGCTGGTTGTGCAGTGGTGTACTGGACTGAGGGCTATTGTAGGTTGTAGGCTTGTTGGAAGGGGTGGGTCTTGAGGTTCCTCTTGAAGCTTTCCACGGTAGGCGAGAGCCTGATATGCTGAGGTAGAGCGTTCCAGAGTATGGGGGAGGCACGGGAGAAATCTTGTACGCGATCGTGGGAAGAGGAGATAAGAGAGGAGTGGAGAAGTAGATCTTGTGAGGATCTGAGGTTGCGTGCAGGTAGGTACCGGGAGACTAGGTCACAGATGTAGGGAGGAGACAGGTTGTGGATGGCTTTGTATGTCATGGTTAGTGTTTTGAACTGGAGTCGTTGGGTGATGGGAAGCCAGTGAAGGGATTGACAGAGTGGCGAGGCCGGGGAATAGCGAGGGGAGAGGTGGATTAAGCGGGCCGCAGAGTTTAGGATAGATTGGAGGGGTGCAAGAGTGTTGGAAGGGAGGCCAGAGAGCAAGAGGTTGCAGTAGTCGAGGTGGGGATGATGAGGGCATGCACTAATGTTTTTGCTGATTCTTGGTTAAGGAAAGCACGGATCCGGGAGATATTTTTGAGTTGTAGTCTGCATGAGGTGAAGAGGGCTTGGATGTGTGGCTTGAAGTACATATGTACAGAAAGTTACCTCCAGAGTGGGTCAGAGTGCGGTGAAAGGACGGAACCGGACGTGTGCACAGTGAGTATTTGCTCTTATTGCAAATCATTGCTCTTTAACCAAGTTACAAATTTGTAAAAAGCTTTGCTTGTCTTGCAAAACGCTCTCAAACCAAGTTATTCTTAATCCAAGGTTCCACTGTAATATGTATAAAAAGGGACCCAACCACCAGGTTTTTGCTCTATAAACTAGAGGCAGTGCCATAATGGCGCTGATTAAAATGAAACTTCTAGTTTTGAAATCAGAGGCTTGATTGCAGAATAATCCTTGTTCAAACCTTCAGAAATGACATCATTGGTGCAGTGCCTTGAGCATCGGGGCAGGACATTGTGGGTCGGGTCCTCGGTAATGATTCCTCCTCCTTCCTTGTATCCAAGTCAATCTTTTCGATGACAAATAATGTTGCTGATTAAAATCTTTTACTGTATAACTCTTGTCTGATTCTCTTCTCTTTTTTTTTTTTTTTCTCCCCAGCCGGGTCCTGATTGTAAATACCTGCCTTTACTCGCAGCAAGCCGCTTCATATTTGTCCCTCTCTTTATGTTTTGTAACATTCCCGACCGCACGTATCTCTACAGCACCTTCACCAATGATGCCTGGTTTATCTTCTTCATGATCTTCTTCTCGGTCAGCAATGGCTACTTTGTATCTCTCCCCATGTGTTTGGCACCCACGTGAGTAGCAAAATTACCAACTTAATGTTCTGATTTACATGAAATGAATATGTGAGGATTTGACTTGAAAACCGTGTTGTGTAGGGTCAGTTGTCTTGAGTGATGCAGAGCTCTTTTAACCCCTTCAGCCCCAGGGCACTTTTCGTTTTTGCGTTTTTGATTTTTGCTCCCCTTCTTCCGAGAGCCGTAACATTTTTATTTTTCCGTCAATCTTGCCACATGAGGGCTTGTTTTTTGCGGGACAAGTTGTACTTTTAAATGAAACCATATGTTTTACCATATGGTGTACTGGAAAACAGCAAAAAAATTCCAAGTGTGGAAAAACTGCAAAAAAAGTGTGATGGCACAATAGTTTTTGGGATGTTTGATTCACGGTGTTCAATATATGGTAAAACTGATGTGTGTGTATGATGCCTGAGGTCAGTGCGAGTTTGTAGACACCAAACCATGTATAGGTTTACTTGTATCTAAGGGGTTAAAAAAAATCACAAGCTTGTCCAATAAAAGTGGCGTAGGTTTTGCGCCATTTTCCGAAACTCGTAGAGTTCTCATTTTTTGGGATCTATGGCTCAGTGACAGCTTATTTTTTGTGTCTCGAGCTGACGTATCTAATGGTACCATTTTTGCGCAGATGCTACGTTTTGATCGCCTGTTATTGCATTTTGCGTAAAACTTGCGGCGACCAAAAAAAACTTAATTTTGGCGTTTGGAATATTTTTGCCACTACGCCGTTTACCAATCAGATTAATTGATTTTATATTTTGATAGATTGGGCATTTCTGAACGCGGCGATACCAAATATGTGTATATTTATTTATTTTTTAACCCTTTAATTTTCAATGGGGGGAAAGGGGGGTGATTTGAACTTTTAGTTTTTTGGGGGTTTTTTTTAACTTTTTTTTAATTTTACTAGTCCCCCTAGGGGGCTATAGCGATCAGCAATCCGATCGCTCTTATCTATCTGCTGATCACAGCTATATAGCTGTAAACAGCAGATACAGTCACTTCCTGCTTCCCTGGCCTCCGGGCTGCGTGAAAATGAAAGTGAAACCTCATAGCTGCAGGCGTCATCACATGACCCTGTGCTACCATGGCAACCACCGAAAGTCACGTGATCACTCACGTGACTTCCGGTGGGGGCGGCGGTAAGTGAAAATCTTCACCGCGCGTATATACATCTCACTGCCAGACTTTGGCAGCGAGATGTAAGGGGTTAATGTTACGGGTGGAATGCGATTCCACTCGTAACATGGAGGCACACATGTCAGCTGTTGAAAACAGCTGATATGTGTGCTGATCAACACCGCCTGCCCGCGGCAGGGGGCGGGGGTTAACGGGACACGCTCCATGACGGATATATCTGTCCATGGTCGTGAAGGGGTTAAAATGAATGGGTCATAAGAAAATCTGTTTAAGGCCATGTTCACGTGTTACATTCTTGCTGCAGGTTTATTTTTTGCAGCGGTTTTTCATGCGTTTTATGCAAATTTAAATCTGCTTTTTACAGTAGCAGAAAAAACTCTTGCCTGACTGAAATGGAAAACTGCTGTGTTTTTGAAAGAAGCAGCATGTCAATTCTTTCAGCATTTTTGCAGCGTTTTTTTTAAACTTTTTTTTAATTTTTCAAACTTTTTGGTGGAATTTTATATTTTGTAACCGTTTTAACATTTATTTTTTACGTGCTTTTGATCTGTGCTGTAGAGATATCTATTCATGAAGCTGTGTGTTTTCTAGCTAAATGACAGACCCTGTTATAAGCTAATGGGATCAGTCAAGCACCATTCATGGCCATTATGTGTCAGGTCAGGCTTACTTTGAAAAAACATTGTGACAGGTAGCAGGGCAGTTGTCAAATGTGTCTTCCTGGCCTTCCAGACACTACTAGTGGTATCAAATAACCTATTCTCCCTTCTTTACTCCAGCATTGGTGCTCTCTGGTCTTTGCAAAGCCATCAGCATGTGACCACTTCAGCTAGTCAGGGACCACAGAAGTCACGTCCTTACTTGTACTACTGGCCTCATCACTTCATAGTGTCCAAAGCCAGGATGCCATTAATATAACATGAGGACTGCCAAAAGACTCAATGCCACATTATCGTCAGAGGATAAATTATATATATATATTATTTATTATTATAGCGCCATGTATTCCATAATACATATTACATAATATGGACAAGTACAATAATCATAAACAAAGCAAGGCACAGACAGGTACAGGAGGGGAGAGGACCCTGCCCACGAGGGTTCACAGTCTACAAGGGATGAGTGAGGATACAGCAGGGGATGATGGAGATGATCGTGCGGTGCGATAGGGGACTGAGGGCTATTGTAGGTTGTAGGCTTGTCGGAAGAGGTGGGTCTTCAGGTTCCTTTTGAAGCTTGTCAAGGTAGGCGAGAGTCTGATATGTTGTGGCATAGCATTCCAGAGTATGGGGGAGGCACGGGAGAAATCTTGGATGCGGTGGTGGAAAGAGGAGATGAGAGGAGTAGAGAATGAGATCTTGTGAGAATCGAAGGTTACGTGCAGGTAAGTATCGGGAAACTAGGTCACAGATGTATGGAGGAGACAGGTTGGGGATGACTTTGTAGGTCATGGTTATGGTTTTGAACTGGAGTCGTTGGGCAATGGGAAGCCAGTGAAGGGATTGGCAGAGAGGAGAGGTCGGGGAGTAGCGGGGGGACAGGTGGATTAGCTGGGCAGCATAGTACAGAATAGATTGTAGGGGTGCGAGACTGTTAGAAGGGAGGACAAAGAGCAGCAGGTTGCAATAATCCAGGTGGGAGATAATAAGGGCATGTACTAGGGTTCTTGCAGCTTCTTGGGAAAGGAATGTACGGATCCGGGAAATATTTTTGAGTTTGAGGCGGCAGGAGGTGAAGAAGGCTTGGATGTGTGGCTTGAAAGAGAGATCAGAGTCTAGGATTACTTCCAGGCAGCGAGCACGTGGCACTGGGGAAAGTTAGCAGCCATTGACATTGATGGATATGTCAGGTGGGGGGGTTGAGTGAGGAGGAGGAAAGATAATGAATTCTGTTTTGTCGATGTTCGGTTTCAGAAATTGAGCAGAGAAAAAGGATGAAATAGCAGACAGATATTGTGGGATTCTGGTTAGTAAGAAGGTGATGTCAGGTCCAGAGAGGTAGATCTGTGTGTCATCAGCATACAGGTGATACTGAAAGCCGTGGGACTCTATGAACTGTCCCAGACCGAAGGTGTAGATGGAGAACAGCAGGGGTCCAAGAACTGAGCCTTGGGGGACACCGACAGATAGGGGGCGAGATAAGGAAGTGGTGTGAGAATGGGAGACGCTGAAAGTTTGGTCGCTTAGGTATGAGGAAATTCAAGGAAGAGCCAAATCTGTGATGTCCAGAGATGAGAGAATCTGTAATAATAGGAAGTGGTCTACTGTGTCGAAGGCAGAGGACAGGTCCAGGAGGAGGAGGACAGAGTAGTGTCGCTTGGCTTTGGCAGTTAGTAGATCATTGGTGACTTTAGTTAGGGCAGTTTCAGTGGAATGATTGGGTCAGAAGCCAGATTGTAGCCGGTCAAAGAGGAGTAGGAAGAGAGGAATGAGGACAGTTCAAGATGGACATGCTGTTCCAGTAATGTTGAGGCATAGGGGAGAACGGATATGGGTCAGTAGTTTGACACAGGAAGGTTCAAGGGAGGGCTTTTTGGGAATGGGTGTGATGGAGGTATGCTTAAAGCATGAAGGAAATACACCAGTTGTTAGTGATAGGTTGAGTCGATGGATTAGGGTTGGGATGAAGACTCTGGTGAGATTGTGGATGAGGTGGGATGGGAGCGGGTCTAGTGCACAGGTGGTGTGATGTGATCTTGAGAGTAGAAAGATGATCTTCTGTAATGGTGGAAAAGTTGGGTTTGGAGGAAGAGGGCCGAGTAGCTATGAGGAGGGGCCGTGGGGATTGTGGGCCAAAGCTTGCTCTGATGTTGTCAATCCTCTGCTTAAAGAAAGAGGCAAAGTCTTCAGCTGAGGTGTGTGTATGTATGTATCTATATGTATGTATCTATATGTATGTGTGTGTGTATATATATATATATATATATATATATATATATATATATATATATATATATATATATAGATATAGATATAGATAGAGATATCTTATGAAAGTTGGTCAACCACTTCAAATAAGGAATTGAATTGAATTCAATGTGCGCAGGACGATTAGCTATTGCCGGCAGGAATGAGCGCTTTGCTTATTTGTGGGGTGATTGCCGTCATGTGTACACAAGCCAAAAATTGATTCCGAATATCTGCTCAACTAAAAAAGTCGTATTGATTTGGTTATCCTTGTAATGAGTCCCCAGACCTCGGTCACCATTATTTTCACTTTTTAGCTCCACCTCGGCCATCCTTGCAATTATTGTTTACATCTTTAATTTCCCGCCTGCTCTCCCTTTGTGCTTACATTTCCCAGGAGGCAGAGCTGTATCTTTCCCACAGCTACAACTGTAAGCAGAATTGTAACATTTAAAGGGAATTTGTTAGTTGCTACCTCATCTGAGACCAGCATGATATAGGCAGAGATCCTGAATACAACAATGTGTCACTTAGTTTACAGGGTGCAGCCATTCTGATTTTTTTTAGATTTAGCAGTGCAGCAGAGCTGAAAAAGCTGCCCCTGCCCACACCAGACTTTCTATGTACAATGTCTTTAGACAGTGAGCTGCTAATCATAGCAGAGGGCATGTCAGATTACCTGACCTAGTTGTGCACTGATAATTTCCTAAAGCTAAAACAAACATTGCAGGTAAACAGCAATGACCTTGATAAGAGACACATCTCTGAAATCGGTTAACCCCTACAGCATGCTGTCTTCTGATTACATGTCAAGAGCCTGCTGACAGATTCCATTTAAAGCACCACTCCAGCAAGGTGTTTTTTTTTTTTTCAGCCCTGGAGTGGTGCTTTAAGGGTGCGCTCACACGAGCGTGAAAAACGGATGAGTGCAATGCGAGAAAATCTCGCATTGCACTCTGACCAATGCTAGTCATTGAGGGACAGCAGTTGGTCAGCTTTTCTCGTATACAGATTTTGGATGCGAGAAAAGCGGCAGCATGCTGCGATTTTCTGCTACAGCCGTATCTCTCGCACCCATTCAAGTGAATGGGTGCGAGAGGTACATCGGACTGCATCCCAGTGCAGTGCGATATATGCACAGGCTGACAATGGAGGAGATGGGGGGATTAACCCCTCCCTCTCCTCCGCAGTGCAAGATCTGGTTACAGTCGCATGACACTCGGCTCATGCTCACAGCAGAGCCTGAGCGGTGGGTCATTAGCATATAGCATCCGATGCCATATGCTAGTGTGAGTCCAGCCTAAATCTAAGTCCACTGCCCCCTGTGTATAAACTCACTTTCCACAGTCTTCATCTGTTTCCAGTATCGCTCTGGTTGGTCTCAGTGGTTTGTGACCTGCCGGCTTCTCCAGTGTTAAGTGGAGCACATCAGAGGTCACAACCTAATACAAGTCTATGAGAGCCTCGATCTGGATCTCATAGATCTGCATTGGCAGCTTGTGATGTTATTTCTGCCTTCCGTTCAGTCAGAAGTTACGGGCACAAGATGGCGTCACGGGACCGGAGCAACGCGAAAAACGCATGAAAATGTCAAGGGGCGAGTATAAGAACGAGGGCAGGGGCCTTAGATTTAAAGCACCACTCCAGCACTGAAATAAACCACCTCTGGAGTGGTGCTTTAAATTATAAACTTTCTTCATTTCACATAATCTGTAAGCCCAGAAACCCCCTTTTAAGGTTCAGAGGGGGACTATGAGAAACTAAACATGAGAAAGAAAGTGCATAAACTGATGTTAGATGAAAAGGAAAGTAATAAAGTATTATTTGAAATACAAGTAGATACTTGGAACAGAGGTCAAGCAGATGTGATTGGAAACGTGCCTGGTATAATCCTGAGTTTATCCTAAGAAAGAAAGGAAATATTCTTAGACCAGACAAGATGACATTTTTCTTCCATCTTCTGTGACGAATTACTGCACAAAGGATATTGAAAACATCTGAATAAGTTGTTGGGTTGAGGCTTCTTTACATGTGACTTATATACGTTTGTTCTTTTTTTTTTCCAGGAAAGTATTACCACATGAGAGTGAAACTACAGGGGCCCTCATGACCTTCTTCCTCGCACTGGGACTGTCAGTAGGAGCGGGGTTATCCTTCGGCTTCAAAGTACTTTTATAAGTGGAAGACTTGAATCTCCATCCACAGATACGATAGTCCTTCTATCCTGACCCTCAGTTGTGTTCTGCAAGGGAGAACCTGCACTGATCTCACCCGTTTACTGCTTTCTTAGAATGTTTGCTCTTTTTACTTATTTTTTGCAATCTTTTACTTCTTTACAGTTGTCTATTTTATGCCAACAATTGCATCCAATCTTAATGATCATTGCTGCTACATTTTTATACTTAGGAAAACTATCCTTTAACTATTTATGTTCTCAAATTCAGAACTGAAACAAGTTTTTTTCGTTAGTGTTAGGTGTAATATTGAAAAATAAGAATGTGTATGCAGCCGCTTGGAAACTACCATCTGTTAAATTGTATATTTTCTATAGGCGTTGGTCACATTTATCACAAAACATAAAGGCATCAGTTGATAAAAGCATTGGCCACTCCCTTCCCGATAAAGAGATACTTTTTCCCCCGTCTGTTAATATATAGCTACAATAATTGACTGTATGTCACAATGTCAGTGTCTGGGACCAAAATCACCACAATTCCTAGTTATTGTGTATTTTGGTCTTTGCAAGCCAGTACCAGTCTTCTTCCAAATGGTCCACATGGATCTGTTTTTGTTTTTTTTTATTAAAAAAAAAAAAAAGCGACCAGTGGACATTTGTGCCAGGTATATTCACACGGGATCGATAATCTGCTGATTTCAAGTCTGGATTTTACATTACAGTAGCAAAAAAAAAATTGGATGAGATTGTGCCAAATTTCATCTACACATTGTGAGAAAAATCAGTGCAGATGTTGACCTGTGAATAATATGCTGAAATCTATGCAAAATTTTGCAGGATTATCCCCATGCAAGTTTTGCCATGGATTCACTGATTCAACCAAAATACACAGCAGATTTTATTTTTTATTTCCTTTTTCATCCCATGGTGGATGTACTCTGCTCAGTTGTCATCCCACGGCGGATGTACTCTGCATTTACTCTGCTCCATTGTCATCCCACTGCAGATGTACCCTGCTCCATTGTCATCCTACGACGAATGTACCCTCCTCCATTTTTAGCCTACGGTGGATATACTCTGCTCCATTTTCAGCCCACGGCGGATATACTCTGCTCCATTTTCAGCCCACGGCGGATATACTCTCCTCCATTTTCAGCCCACGGCGGATATACTCTGCTCCATTTTCAGCCCACGGCGGATATACTCTGCTCCATTTTCAGCCCACGGCGGATATACTCTGCTCCATTTTCAGCCCACGGCGGATATACTCTCCTCCATTTTCAGCCCACGGCGGATATACTCTCCTCCATTTTCAGCCCACGGCGGATATACTCTCCTCCATTTTCAGCCCACGGTGGATGTACCTGCTCTGTTTTACACTCCAAGGGTTGTGCATGAGATATGAAGAATATACTTCTTTCATATTGTAGACATTGATACTGATACACAATACTGCCCCATGAATCCACCATAGCTAGATACATATATCCATGTACAGACTGCAATTTCCGGAGACACAACGTGTCGCCCGACCTTAACTAACAGCCTCGTCTGTCTGTGAGACTATTTGTTGTGTTTGTGAATTGGGGGGGGAACGCGTCGCCCCAACCTGAACCAACAGCGTCTTGTCTGTTTATGAGACTATTCGTTGTATTTGTGAGTTGGGGGGGTTCAGTCCGGAAAAAGCTGATCGTGATGAATGGGGCTACACAAAAAAATATATCTTCATCCTTTTATGCAGGATATAGCAACCTGAGCACTCGCAGCTCTATTTATAGTTTTTTTTAGCAATAAACTTGTAAAATGTACATTTTTATGTTTATTTCTTTAGCTTATTTTATTTATAGGATTTTTAAAGGGATCAAAATCCAAGTTTATTTTTTATTTGTAGGATATTTTTTTTTTTCTAGTTGTTGGGTTGGAAAGGGAACACACTGAATAGTGAAGGGTAGATGTTTAATGAACATATAGGTCCTTTCCAATGCTTGTATTATAAGCGACTTTCCAGTTACTCTCTGGCTGTGTGCTGTAGTATCGATGCATATATTGTGTGTAAAATGCTTAATATTATATATTTTGTATCCCATCCTATTGTAATAGACAACTCTGGTCTCATTCGAATCAACGCGAGTACGTGTGTGATGTCCCTGTTACATGTAGGATCCATGATAGGCGCGCGTCAGTGAAGTGGATGGATGTCTGGATGTAGGAGATGCTTCTAGTCCGTGACTTTTTACAGATAGCACGTCAGTATCGTCGACCTGGGTAGTGAATCTTCATTTATCGACGTATGACGTCCTACTCTGTATCACAGGGTGTTGCTGTTACAAAACGGAGGACTAACTACTTCATTTCTAAACTTATTTTATGTTAAATACTCAATTGGGAGGGAAACAAAAACAAAACATTTTACCAGTTTATTTTTGTATGAATAAAACATTTTTTTGTGATAAACCTGTTTTATTGTATGATTTAAAACCACTGATTTAACGCAATAATGCCATCCTGTAACAATACATTTTATATCACTGGCCACACAGGTTGAAATCCAAGAAGTTGAAATACTCCATCCCCGTAGCATCTTATTATTTTTGCAGGGAGTGTCCTGACACGTCAGAACGTGTCGCTACATATTTTATGAATTTCTAATATTGGACGCGCTGCATCACGCACGTTTTAAGAAGAAAAACAAGGAGGACAAAAACAGAGTGGAGTGCAAAAGTATTTTTAATTATTTAGTTATTAAGCCTGGCACAGAAAGGTCAGCAGCACAATCCATGGGCATGTGTGAAGGGAAACGTAGAAAGATAACACCATATTAAAGTTCACTACAAACATTTATTTATATATTATAGTAAGGTACAATCAAATTCCAAATGCGGCCAGAGCAAACAAAGCAAGTGCTCCAAAATACATAGAATATATGTATTGTATGAAAAATTATAATCTTGGTCATATAGACAAAGTATATGGTAGCACATTCCTATGAATACAGGATGCAATGTGAAAACACAGGGTTAAAACCACAGATATATAAAGCACATATATTGCACAAAGCCCTAGCAGCATTTACAAAAAGGTGCAAGAGTGAGAAGTAAAGGTAAAGAAACCTGATGAAATTCTCTCCCCCATTATGAAATGATCATATTGTAAATAGATCGTGAAACGTACGTCGGGGTTCAGGTATCGGGGGACCTCCTTGCTGCTATCCCTCTGGGAAGAGTGAGAAGTAAAGGTAAAGAAACCTGATGAAATTCTTTCCCCCCTGATGAAATGATCATATTGTAAATAAATCGTGAAACGTACGTCTGGGTCCAGGTATCTGGGGACCTCCTTGCTGCTATCCCTCTGGGATTAGTGAGAAGTAAAGGTAAAGAAACTTGATGAATTTCTCTCCCCCCTGATTAAATGATCATATTGTAAATAGATGGTGAAATGTACATCGGGGTCAAGATATCGGGGGACCTCCTTGCTGCTATTCCTCTGGGAAGAGTGAGAAGTAAAGGTAAAGAAACCTGATGAAATTCTCTCCCCCCTGATGAAATCATATTGTAAATAAATCATGAAACGTACGTCTGGGTCCAGGTATCGGGGGATCTCCTTGCTGCTATCCCTCTGGGAAGAGTGAGAAGTAAAGGTAAAGAAACCTGCAGGTATATATAGCACTCACATATTGCACATAGCCCTTATAACCCTTATAACAGCAGGAGATGGAATATATTAACATCACCGCATTGCAAGGTAAAACATACCCATAATCAGATTATACCATACACAGCCCAGAGGGATAGCAGCAAGGAGGTCCCCCGATACCTGGACCCCAACGTACGTTTCACAATCTATTTACAATATGATCATTTCATCAGGGGGGACAGAATTTCATCAGGTTTCTTTACCTTTACTTCTTACTCTTCCCAGAGGAATAGCAGCAAGGAGGTCCCGCGATACCTGGACCCCGACGTACATTTCACAATCTATTTACAATAAGATTTCATCAGGGGGATAGAATTTCATCAGGTTTCTTTACCTTTACTTCCCACTCTTCCTAGAGGGATAGCAGCAAGGAGGTCCCGCGATACCTGGACCCCGACGTACATTTCACAATCTATTTACAATATGATCATTTCATCGAGGGGGAAGAGAATTTGATCAGGTTTCTTTACCTTTACTTCTCACTCTTGCACATTTTTGTAAACACTGCTAGGGCTTTGTGCAACTTATGTGCTTTATATATCTGTGGTTTTAACCCTGTGTTTTCACATTGCACTGTATTGATAGGAATGTGCTACCATATACTTTGTCTATATGATCATGATTATAATTTTTCATAGAATACATACAGTATATTCTATGTATTTTGGAACACTTGCTTTGTTTGCTCCGGCCGCATTTGGAATTTGATTGTAACTTACTATAATAATTGTTTGTACTGGTGTTATGTTTCTACGTTTCCCTTCACACATGCCCATGGATTGTGCTGCTGACCTTTCTGTGCCAGTCTTAATAACTAAAAAATTAAAAATACTTTTGCACTCTGCTCTGTTTTTGTCCTTGTTTTTCTTCTGATTCTCAGAGTGTGCCATGTAGGGTAGGAATTGCCTTCCCTTCCCTACCTTTTTTTTCATGGATATTTGTATATTAATCACGCACGTTTCGGAGGAGGAGATCGGTGTCTTCCAGACGTCTCTGTCCAGGAGAGATTAGAAGAGGAATTGCCGAGGGCTGCGTGCACGTGGATCGGCTCATTATGGGCAGAATCGCTGTTGTATTAGAAACAACAGCATAAAATGATGCCGTTATCTCTGTACTTTACAAAGCAGGGAGAAAATGTATGAGGCACCTATTCTTCTTTTTGGTAGCTACAGCCTCATACTTTACTAGCGGGGCAGATAAAAACAAGCACATAGCCAAGAAATTGCATTATCAGTGCAGGGAGTTTATACGTAAGAGCTCAGTGACTTAACATGACACGTTCGTAGGATACGATCTTATCAACACGTCCAGCCGACCAGAGGTGGGGCGGTGATCTGCAGACGTGTAAGAGTGATGGCCGTGACGTTCAGAGGAGCCGCCTTGTGCTTAAAGGGAATCTGTCACCAGGTTTTTGGTCCCCCATTTGAGAGCAGCATAATGTAGAGACAGAGACCCTGATGCCAGTGATGTGTCACTTACTGAGTGATTTCTTGTCCTTTTGATAAAATGAATGTTTTCTCTGCTGCAGATCTAGCAGTTATAAAGAGCTCGTAAATATGCTGGACTATAGAAGCAACAAGAAGAAGGAAAACCGGGCACAATTCAGTAAATCAGCTGTCGAGTAATTGCCACTTCAATCTTGTGAACGCATTATATAGCAATAAACCAGCAGAGTGTCCATTTCAAAGTGTCAGTCCTTCAAAAATCCAAGAAAAAAGAAGCAAAAGGCACTCGCCGGCTCGCTCAAAAAAGGAAGTTCAACCATCAGGTCAGGGGGAAGGCAGTGAGGGAGGGGGTACACACAGCCCGTTGGATGATGACCGTTTTGCGTCTAGTGGACTCGTAGAAGGATCACTGCTAGACGCGAAACGGCCGTTGTACCCCTTCCCTCACTGCTGCCCCCCTGACCTGATGGTTGAATAAACAGCTTCCTTTTTTGAGCGATCTGGTGAGTGCCTTTCGGTTCTTTATTCTTGGCAGCACGCCAAGTAGTCCTGTAATGATAATCTACTGCTGATTAAACTGTGATTATATTAAAACTACACTAAGCAGCCCAGTAAGTGACACATCGCTGGAATCAGGATTTCTGCCCCTACATTATGCTGCAATCAGATGGCAAACGCCTAATGACATTCCCTTTAATGAATATTCAAGGCTGCACACAAGTTGGTGAGATTACGCTCACTGCCATTGGTAGTAATGTGTATGTGAGGGTTCACTCACACTGGAATATAATAAATATGTCTGATTTTCATGCAGAAAAGTTGGACAAGTGTCATGCATATGTCATTCCGTATGCCTTGTGCTGTCCGTGTGTGATTATTTTCTGGTATGCCATCTGTATGCAGTGCCTTTTGTTTCTCAGCAGCTATTATTCTACAGTCATTTCCAAGACCATTTACAGTGTTCACTGCTACAGAATGGTAATGTATCCTGAAAAATGGATGGCATACGAATGTTCTATGTGGGTCCCATTTTTGGGGGGTTTTTTTGCACTTATTGACGAGTCTCGGCCGGTTTATGCAGCCATATTTTTTTTATTTCTTTGTTTCCTCGGGCCAAAAACAGTTGAAGAAAAAAAATTGCAGATCAGTGCTGCCTCATTAAATAGCATTAGTCCCCGTACAATCGGATTTGTTTTTTCTCACATTGCACTCTGCAGATTTATATGCTTGTGTGAGGAAACCCTAAAGGTATGATGGGAGAACGCTTCCTGCTAGAATGCTTAGAGCACAAAACAGCATACACTACCGTTCAAAAGTTTGGGGTCACGCAGACAATTTTGTCTTTTCTATGAAAAAATCATGCTTTTATTTATCCAATGAGTTGCATAATGAATAGAAAATATCGTCCAGACAGTGACGAGGTTAGAAATAATGATTTTTACTTGAAATAATAATTTTCTCTTCACACTTTGCTTTCGGCACAGAATTCTCCTTTGCAGCAATTCCAGCTTTGCAAACCTCTGGCATTCTAGCTGTTAATTTGTGGAGGTAATCTGGAGATATTTCCCCTCGTGCTTCCCCCCTCCCACAAGTTGGATTGTCTTGATGGGCACTTTTTGCTCCATACGGTCAAGCTGCTCCCACAACAGCTCAATAGGGTGAGATCTGGTGACTGGGCTGCCCCTCCATTACAGATAGAATACCAGCTGCTACTTCTTCCCTAAATAGTTCATGCATAATTTGGAGGTTGCTTTGGGTCATTGTCCTGTTGTATGATGAAATTGGCTCCAATCAAGTGCTGTGCACAGGGTTGTAAAATGAAGTGATAGCCTTCCTTATTCAAAATTCCTTTTACATTGTACAAATCTCCCACTTTACCAGCATCAAAGCAACCCAAGACCATCACATTACCTCCACCATGCTTGACTGATGGCGTCAGGCACTCTTCCAGCATCTTTTCAGTTGTTCTGCATCTCACAAATGTTCTTCTGTGTGATCCAAACACCTCAAACTTCGATTTGTCTGTCCATAATACTTTTTTCCAATTTTCCTCTGTCCAATGTCTGTGTTCTTTTGCCCATATTAATCTTTTCCTTTTATTAGCCAGTCTCAGATATGGCTTTTTCTTTGCCACTCTGCCCTGAAGTCCAGCATCCCGGAGTCGCCTCTTCACTGTAGACATTGACGCTGGCGTTTTGCGGGCACTATTTAATGAAGCTGCCAGTTGAGGACCTGTGAGGCGTCGATTTCTCAAACCAGAGCCTCTAATGTACTTGTCTTGTTGCTCAGTTGTGCAGCCCGGCCGCCCACTTGTCTTTCTACTCTGGTTAGAGCCTGTTTGTGCTCTCCTCTGAAGGAAGTAGTACACACCGTTGTAGGAAATCTTCAGTTTCTTGGCAATTTCTCGCATGGAATATCCTTCATTTCTAAGAACAAGAATAGACTGTCGAGTTTCACATGAAAGTTCTCTTTTTATGGCCATTTTGAGAGTTTAATGGAACCAACAAATGTAATGCTCCAGATTCTCAACTAGCTCAAAGGAAGGTCCGTTTTATAGCTTCTCTAATCATCAAAACTGTTTTCAGCTGTGCACAAGGGTGCACAAAGCACATACTTGCACAAGGGTTTTCAAGGGATTTCTAAACATCCATTAGCCTTCTAACACAGTTAGCAAACACAATGTACCGTTACAACACTGGAGTGGTGGTTGTTGGAAATGGGCCTCTATGCACCTATGTAGATATTGCATTAAAACCAAGATGTTTGCAGCTAGAATAGTCATTTACCACATTCACAATGTATAGAGTGTATTTATGTTTAATTTAATGTTAGCTTCATTGAAAAAAAATGTGCTTTTCTTTCAAAAATAAGGAAATATCTAAGTGACCCTAAACTTTTGAACTGTAGTGTATATGGTATAGTGAAGCCTTTATCTAAAGTTAAAGGGATTGTCTGCTCTAAATCCACAAGTTTGCAGTCCCTCTATGTGTCTCTATGTGACTGCAGACTTGTGAATATTCACACCTCATGCACTGTGCGCTGCTAGGATTCTCCGGTGTCAGAGCCAGGAACGGAAGTCACGTGGCCTCAAGTATACGATATGCAGACCCTCCCGGCCAGAATCTGACCTCGCTCAATGGAAGTCTATTCAATGAGGCCATGCACTTCTAGTCGGACTCTGTCCGGGGGTCTGCATACTATATACTCACATCCATGTCACCGCTGTTCCCGACTCTGACACCGGAGAATCCTCACAGCGCACAGTGCATGAGATGTGAAGATTCCACAAGTCTGCAGTCACATAGAGCGACACATAGACACTGCAGCCTTATGTATTTTGACTTTGTCATTCTTGGAAGCCTGAGAGGGGAAAACAAAAAAAAAAAAGTCAACACAAAACAATTTTATTTCTCGTTCTGGGTTTTTTTTTCTGTTTTTTTTTTTATCACTAAAATATAAAACTAAACTATACAAGTTTATTATTGCTGTAATTGTACTGGCCTGGAGAATTATGGTGCCAGGTCATTTGTATTACACAATGAACGCCATAAAGGCAAAATGGCCTCCACCCCCCCCCCCCACCCCCACCCCCCCTTCTTATTTTATTCTTTATTTGTAATGGGGTTTTTTTCAGTACTTTTATATAGTAAAAATTAAGGGTTTCATTCAAAACTACAACTTGTCTCTTCCAAATAAGCCCCAAATAGGGTTATATTGATGAAAAAGGTTTGGCTCTTAGGGGGGAAAAATAAAAAAAATACGCAAAAAACAAAAATATGACTATGCTCTTAAGAGGTTAAAGGGAATGACACAAACCTAAGAGTGGAGAACAGCTGTGTTTTCTCTGTCAAAAATAATTTCTGGGAAAATTGCCAGATTCAGAAACTTAAGGCCCTGTTACACACAGAGATAAATCTTTGGCAGATCTGTGCTTGCAGTGAAATCATGGACATATTGTTCCATTTGTACACAGCCACAAACCTGGCACTGATTGTCCACAATTTCACTGCAACCACAGATCTGCCACAGATCTGCCACAGATCTGCCACAGATCTGCCACAGATCTGCCACAGATCTGCCACAGATCTGCCACAGATCTGCCACAGATCTGCCACAGATCTGCCACAGATCTGCCACAGATCTGCCACAGATCTGCCACAGATCTATCTGTGTGTGACAGGGCCTTTAGTCTTAGGCCATCACTGCACCCCCTGTTTTTTTTTGTTGCCCTCACTACCTTATACCATAAGGGATAATATAGGTGTGCACTCTACACAGCACCTGAGTTTCTTTTTTGTTGGACTGTTTTAAATATTGACTTAAAGGGAACCTGTCACCACTTTTTTGCCCTATAAGCTGTGGCCACCACCTCCGGACTCTTATATACAGCATTCTAACATACTGTATATCAGAGCCCGGGTCGGGAGTATAATATAAAAAACACTTTATAATACTTACCTAACGGTCGTGCGGTGGGCCTTATGGGCGTATCCGTTCTCCGGCGCCGCCTCTTTTGGCCATCTTTGTGCTCCTTCTCTATCTGCAGTGCATGACGCGTGCGACGTCATCCACACTCGCCGGCATTCCGGCCCTGAGCAGGGCAGATCAAAGTATCATAGTGCGCCTGCGCAGGACCGGCGAGTGTGTATGACGTAGACGAGTCATGCACACAGGCTTCAGAAAGAGGACGAAGATGACCGAAAGAGGAGGCACCGCCACCGGAGAACGGAGACGCCCATTAGGCCCACCGCCGACAGTTAGGCAAGTATTATAAATTGTTTTTTATGTTATACCCCCGGCCTGGGCTCTTATATACAGTATTCTAACGTGCTGTATATAAGAGCCCAATGGTGGTGGCCGCAGCTTATAGGGCAAAAGAGTGGTGACAAGTTTCCTTTAATAAAGTATCAATTTTACAGGGAATAAATTATAGATTGATTTGTGACTACCTCGGTAATTGGATCTCTGTGTTGTCCTAGACTTGAAAAGTAGATGACCAATTAATGGAATATATCAGTAATATGCGATTGGCGGGGGCTGACTCCCAGCGCTGTCACAGATCAGCTGTCACCTGCCAATTGTAAGCCGTGTGCCAGTCACAACAGCGCCATCCATTGTTGAGTGGCCGCAGCAGGGTACTGCAGGATATCTCCTATGCACTTAGAGGTGCTGGATCTCATATTGATGAGCTCATCAACAATTTAATCCAGAGAGCCCCTTTAACCATTCCTGAACACTGTGCTTTTGTAGGGGGGAATATACGGAACAGACAAGTGCATGTAATTATAGGCACAGGAACGGTGAGTAGAGAGCTGTGGAAAAGAAGCGCAATAGGGTTTTACCCCAATAACACAGGGGGTAAAGACAGGGAGCAGTAATACTCACCAAATGAAGTTGTGAAAGTCATAACTACTATATAGGCATGGAAAACTGGGATCACGGCAGCAGCAACCCAAACGGCAGATAACAGAGAACAATAGAAGAAAATCGGGTTTTTATCAGCCGCGGCTGATAAAAACCCGATTTTCTTCTATTGTTCTCTGTTAGACACAGGAACGGGGCAGATGTTCTAAGCAGAAAAAAAAAATAATTAAAAAAATATAAAATAAAAAAAAAATAAATATATATATATATATATATATATATATATGATGTTCTGCAACTGGTCCAATAAGCAGGAAAAAAAATATATATTTATATATATATATATATATATATATACATATATATATATTTTATTTATTTTTTTTGTTTAAATTTGCAGGTTACACTGATCCCATTCACTAACATTACTGATGTTGACGTCGTTCCTAAATCACTGCGCATCTCTTTTAATGGGCACAGATTGCGAGGCTCCTACATCAATAATGGCTTTTATCCATTTTAGATAAAAAAACCTAAATAAAAAGTATCCGACGAGGATGGGATTCGAACCCACGCGTGCAGAGCACAATGGATTAGCAGTCCATCGCCTTAACCACTCGGCCACCTCGTCTGATGAGTTCAGCACTGCCGCTCCTTCCCTCACATACCTGTCCGCAGTGACGCTCCCCCAGCCCCGGGCTCCGGTATACCGCGCCGCCACTGCCGTCTCTATCGCTTCCTATGAAAGTCGCAGATCTCCATTCCTCTGTAGTTGCGCGGTTTTATCTTGCGCTTTCTCCTCCGGGGCAGCAGAGGGCGCTGTGAATTTATCAATACTGTACGCGCAAGACAAGTCACTTTCTGCTGAGGCATGATGGGTAGGAAGAAATGCGAGCCGCGTGGTGGGCGGAGCTTCTAGCGTGCTTACGTCACACGTCAGGACGTCAGCGTGTAGTTCTCTCAGACGGGAATGACTGCGGCTGGGGGGCGGCACGGTGATGAGAGGCGGCTGCAGGGAGAAGTGTGAGTGCGGCCGGTCCTGACTAGTGGGCGCAGGGGGCGGGGGTCTTTACACTGAGGACCCTTCTCGCAGTGTGATGGGTGCACATTACCAGCTGTCACTTGTCTTCTTCAAGGGCAGGGGTTGATTTTGCACCATTAGTGGGTATTAGACCCCCCTAAGAAAAGAAAGGGCCATGCCAACTGCGGTGCGCTGCTCCTTTTTCCGCGTGGTCCTAGTTGCCCTCCTCCTTGTGGCGCTTCTTCAGCTTCTCTACCTCTCGCTTCTTTCTAACCTCCATGGACAGCAGCAGCAGCGCTCTGCCCATCCGGTGCTGGCGGGCACGCCCCGGGCAGAGCCAAGATGGCAGCGGGAGCAGAAGGACCATCTGAAGGGCGTGCTGGCATCCGGTGGCGTCCTAGATGCCGGCGGACAGTATCGCATTTACCGCCATCTTTTGGCACGTGAAGTGGGGCAGCCGAAAGATGTGGTGTTGGCATCGCACGCCAGCCTGAGCAACCTCTGGCATCTGCAGGAGCTGGTCCAGCGGTGGGATGGCAGGATCTCGTTAGCGCTGTTTGCATCTAGCGGTGCCCAGGCGAAACTAGCCACGGTGTTGAGCTTTACCCTCGCCCAGCTGTGCCCATCGGTGAGGCAGAGGGTATCTGTCCACCTGGTGTGCCACTCCGGAGATACGGTTGTCTTCCCAGAACAAGATGACGCAGCTGAGTTTGCCCATCTTCAAACGTGCCAGTCCGTCTTCTCCAAGGCAGCGAATCTGGGCACAAATATAATAAACTATGCGGGGAACGCATCTTACCCCAACAACTTGCTAAGAAACGTTGCCAGGGGCGGAACTGGGAGTGCAGCCTTCGTACTGGTGCTGGATATCGATATGGTGCCCAGCCAGGGGCTGAGATCCGGCTTCTTAGATTTGGCTGCTCAGGGGGTTGATCCACATCTGGTATTTGTGGTGCCCGCCTTTGAAATTAGACATACAAGGCGGCTGCCTGGCACCAAGGAGGAATTGCTGCGACTCTACCAGGTGGGGGAGGTGCGAGCGTTTTATGAGGAGTTGTGCCCACGATGTCAGGCGCCTACTAATTATTCAGTCTGGCTAAACTTACCGGAAAAGGCGGCTCCTGGCAGACTGGCGGTCGCCTATGTGGTGGAGTGGAGGGATCCCTGGGAACCGTTCTATATCGGGAGCCAGGATGTGCCAGCCTACGACGAGAGGTTCAAGCAGTATGGATTCAACAGGATCAGTCAGGTAATGTGCAGAAATGGTTAAGAACGCCGAGGGGAGTGACGTGTACTGTGATACCCGTAGGGTTTGTCATCAATATCCAACTATTGGCAGTCAAACATCTGATCAGTAGTGATGAGCGGGCACTACCATGCTCAGGTGCTCAGTACTCGTAACTAGTGATGACTGGGCACTACCATGCTCAGGTGCTCAGTACTCGTAACTAGTGATGAGCGAGCACTACCATGCTCGGGTGCTCAGTACTCGTAACTAGTGATGAGTGGGCACTACCATGCTCGGGTGCTCAGTACTCGTAACTAGTGATGAGCGGGCACTACCATGCTCTGTGGCTCGGCTCTCGTAACCAGCAGTTGGATGCTCAGACAGGCGTAACTAGAGTACCCGAGTATAATGGAAGTCAATGAGGAACTCAAGTATTTTTCTGGGAAATCTTCCGTAAAAATGCTCAAGTTCTCCATTGACTTTCATTATACTTGGTACATCAGTTGAGTACATCCAATTGTCCTACTGCTCGTTACGAGTATCGAACACCCGAGCATGGTAGTGCTCGCTCATCACTAGTTATGACTACTGAGCACCCGAGCATAATAGTGATCACTCATCACTAGATACGAGCACCCGAGCATGGTAGTGCCCGCTCATCACTAGTTACGAGCACAGAGCACCCGAGCATGGTAGTGCCCGCTCATCACTAGTTATGGGTTCAAAGCACCTGAGCATGGTAGTGCCCGCTCATCACTAGTTACGAGTACTGAGCACCCGAGCATGGTAGTGCTCGCTCATCACTAGTTACAAGTACTGAGCACCTGAGCATGGTAGTGCCCGCTCATCACTAGTTACGAGTACAGAGCACCCGAGCATGGTAGTGCCCGCTCATCACTAGTTACGAGTACTGAGCACCTGAGCATGGTAGTGCCCGCTCATCACTAGTTACCAGTACTGAGCATCCGAGCATGGTAGTGCCCGCTCATCACTAGTTACTAGTACAGAGCACCCGAGCATGGTAGTGCCCGCTCATCACTAGTTACGAGTACAGAGCATTGGAGCATGGTAGTGCCCGCTCATCACTAGTTACGAGTACTGAGCATCCGAGCATGGTAGTGCCCGCTCATCACTAGTTACTAGTACAGAGCACCCGAGCATGGTAGTGCCCGCACATCACTAGTTACGAGTACTGAGCACCCGAGCATGGTAGTGCTCGCTCATCACTAGTTACGAGTACTGAGCACCCGAGCATGGTAGTGCCCGCTCCTCACTAGTTACCAGTACTGAGCACCCGAGCATGGTAGTTTCCGCACATCACTAGTTACTAGTACTGAGCACCCGAGCATGGTAGTGCCCGCTCCTCACTAGTTCCGAGTACTGAGCACCCGAGCATGGTAGTGCCCGCTCAACACTAGTTACAAGTACAATGCCTTTTCAAATTTTAACTAAGGGACTAACAAAAATAATAAACTCCTTTGGTATCAGCATGTGCACAAAAGTCTGAACTGTGAAATGTTAAAATTATTATTCCGTAAACAGAAAATTGAAATTGCCAAAAATCTGTGTTTTTCAATATCTCGCATCTTCCAAGGAAATGGACCAAAAAAAGCTATCACAATATTGTACGTAGCAAAAAAAAAAAAATGCAAGTATAGTATTGCTGAAACCACACTGTCTTAACGAATCCTATTAACAGGTTAATTTCGCACACAATGAGCAAAGTTAAACCCTAAAAACAATGGTGGAACTGATTTTTTTTTTTTTTTACAGAATTTTAATTTTTTTTTCTTATTATTTTGCAGTACATTGTTTAATACGATGAATGGGGGGGGGGGGGGATGGGCACTGTTAGAAGGTGTTAAATATTAAGTCACCTACTGATGGAGTTTATAAATTGCGGGACTAAACCAGAGCCTGGCCTGGATAAGCAGCTGTCCCTGTACAGCCGCCATGTTGTTCGGTCATGAGATTCGAAGCTTTGATAATTAATGTCCTTGTTTTTTCTCTTTAGGCTTGTGAGCTGAATATCGCCGGCTTCTCCTTCGCAGTCCTGGACTCTGCATTTTTGCTTCATAAAGGCCATAAATTACCTGGAGACTTCCACAGTCAGAAAGAGGCGGAGAACAAAAGAAACCGGTTACTGTACAGGGGCTTCAAGGAGGAGCTGAAGATGAAGTACCCCGATTCCAGCAGGCGCTGTTAATAGTCTCACCCTGAACTGTGTGAATAATAGGAGCTGTAGGTCATTGACTCTGTATTTTTTTTTAGAATTGTGGGGTGGGTCTACACCTAGCGACCCTCCAATGTGACGTAATGTATCTTTTTATTTATTGATGTGTGCGACTACTGAAAATCTGATACTGCATCTATCAGTCAGATCCTCTTCATTATTCCTGACGTCTGGTTATCGGCTAATTCATATGAGAATGGAGTTTGCTCATTCCTCTGTGTATATACTGTTTTTTGTTTCTTTTTGTATGAAAAGATTCAGTATAAGTCTAAGTTTATGCAACTACAATAGTAACTGAACACACCAGTACAACCGCCGGTGGCCCGTCGCTGTCATGGTCGGTAGAGCCGCCGGTGGCCCGTCGCTGTCATGGTCGGTAGAGCCGCCGGTGGCCCGTCGTGGTCGGTGGAGCCGCCGGTGGCCCGTCGCTGTCGTGGTCGGTGGAGCCGCCGGTGGCCCGTCGTGGTCGGTAGAGCCACCGGTGGCCCGTCGCTGTCGTGGTCGGTAGAGCCGCCGGTGGCCCGTCGCTGTCGTGGTCGGTAGAGCCGCCGGTGGCCCGTCGCTGTCGTGGTCGGTAGAGCCGCCGGTGGCCCGTCGCTGTCGTGGTCGGTAGAGCCGCCGGTGGCCCGTCGCTGTCGTGGTCGGTAGAGCCGCCGGTGGCCCGTCGCTGTCGTGGTCGGTAGAGCCGCCGGTGGCCCGTCGCTGTCGTGGTCGGTAGAGCCGCCGGTGGCCCGTCGCTGTCGTGGTCGGTAGAGCCGCCGGTGGCCCGTCGCTGTCGTGGTCGGTAGAGCCGCCGGTGGCCCGTCGCTGTCGTGGTCGGTAGAGCCGCCGGTGGCCCGTCGCTGCCGTGGTTACTAGAGCCGCCGGTGGCCCGTCACTGCTGTAGTCAATAGAGCCGCCGGTGGGTCGTCGCTGCTGCTACCGTGGTCAATAGAGCCGCCGGTGGGTTGTCGCTGCTACCACCGTGGTCAATAGAGCCGCCGGTGGCCCGTCACTGCTGTAGTCAATAGAGCCGCCGGTGGGTCGTCGCTGCTGCTACCGTGGTCAATAGAGCCGCCGGTGGGTTGTCGCTGCTACCACCGTGGTCAATAGAGCCGCCGGTGGGTCGTCGTTGCTGCCGTGGTCAATAGAGCCGCCGGTGGGTCGTCGCTGCTGCCGTGGTCAATAGAGCCGCCGGTGGGTCGTCGCTGCTGCCGTGGTCAATAGAGCCGCTGGAGGTCCGTCGCTGTCGTGGTCAATAGAACCGCCGAAGGGCCGTCGCTGCCGTGGACAATAGAACAGCTGGTGGGCCATCGCTGCCGTGGTACCTAGAACTGCTAGAGGGCCATAGCTGCCGTGGTGCCTAGGGCCATCACTGCCGTGGTGCCTAGAACCGCCGGAGGGCCGTCGTTGCCATGTTGACTAGAACTGCCGATGAGCCGTCGTTGATGTAGACAATAGAACCGCCGGTAGGCTGCCGTGGGCATTAGGTCTGCCGGTGGGCTGTCGCTGCCATGTGAAATAGGCCTAGCTTAATGAATGACTGACAGTCCTCCCTAAATGCACACAGAACCCAATAACGAAGGAAGGAAAACCACTACACACATAAGGTAGGAATAAAAATGTTTCGTTATTTATTTTTCTATATAAGTAGCGCCCTTTGCTCTTTTCTGTATTGAACAATCTCTCCCTTGAACCATCTGATTTTCCTCTTACCGCAGCTGAACTACTACTGTCCTTCTGTATTTTTATTCTCTACTCATCTCCTCTTTTAGCCTTTTATTTCCTGTTTTCCGCCTCCTCGACGGTCTACTTGCAGTATTTGGAGCTGTAATAAAAAATAGCTCAAGCTATTGTGTGTTGTTTATTTTTTTTTTTTATCTTCAAATTATTACTTTCTAGTTTGTAAAATGAATCGGTTGTGTTTTCAGCCTATATACAGCCACAGCACGTAACGTATGAAGAAATAGCGGCTTGCTACTAGCTTCCAGCTGGTTTTTAATAAATATGATAAAAACCTGTTTACATAGACTTCTATGGGTGCTACTCTACACTTCCAATTTTCTATTTTCTGCCACATAGGAAAATAATTTGTGACATGTTTTATCAGAGCCTACAATCTGGATTTTTTTGTGAAGGGAACACAAATTATGCAATATAATAGCACATTGCACTCCCGAAAAATGTCAGAACTCCAGAAGAAAGCTTGGTCATCATTAAAAAACCTGGAAATTGTACAAAAAGCCTCTTTGAGAGCTACACAATGCTTGGCTGCAGCATGGGCATCAAGGGGCATTTTCTGCATGGCCACCTCCCTGACTTGCCTGAAAACCATGGGGCAGTCAGTGATGAGGAAGGAGACTCCAAGATTTGAAGGCCATGGAGGGACAGTTTCAGGGTAGATGGGGTGTAGGTATGATGGTTGACTAAAGAGGAGTATCATGTCTACAGACTGAACACTCCAGGGAAAGCTATAGTGTAAATTGTAACCTTAACTGCCACCAAACTTTACTACTTGCACATAATTTGACACAGTAACAATGTATCCTTTGTATGACCTAAATAACATTAAACATTATTCAGGGGTTTCTTTTAGCATTTTTACATTGTATCTACATTTTTTATGGTTTTTGAGATAAAGGAGGTTATCCTGTAACTTAAAAGGTTGTTGTGCTAGAGAAAAACTGTCGTTACTTAAGGATTCAAAAAGCAAAAGTTAGTCAAAAACAAGTGTCGGATCTAACGCCTCGAAAACGGTGTCCCCCGGTGTAGTGGATGAATGGCAGAAAGATGTGTCCATCTGACACCTTCCTCCCCTTTTTTTTTTTTTTGGTAAGGATCGTTTTTGGCTCCGCTTTACTCAGCCATAGATCAGTATTGTGTTCACATGACCGTTCCATTTGTCCTGGTCCGTTCCTGTTTTTTGCGGATCCACGGACAGGACCATCTTTTCAATGTCTTTTCTGTAGGATCGGATGGTACACGGTAGCACTTCCGTGTGCATCCGATCCTACAAAAAAACACATCGGATGCCGTATGTCCGCTCCTTTATTACGGAACATGTCTTATTCTGTTCCGTAGTAATGGACTGTGACTCAATACAAGTCAATGGGCCCGCAAAATCCCGAGAAGCCACACGGAAGCACTTCCGTGTGACCTCCATCGGGTGCCCCTGCATATCTCTGTCCCCAGCCCCACAGTTGCCCGCACTGCAGTGTGTCCGCATATGCCCGCACTGCAGTGTGTCCGCATATGCCCGCACTGCAGTGTCAGGATCTTCCCGCACAGCAGGGTGTCAGGATCTGCCCGCACAGCTTGGTGTCTCAGCATCTGCCCGCACTGCAGTGTGTGCGCATATGCCCGCACTGCAGTGCGAGCAGCTGCGGGGATGATGAATTCCTGCACTCCTGACATCAGCGCTCGACACTGACCGCCACGTTCTCACATCTCCTCTCGCGGGCGGGCCCGAGACTGGGACTAGCGGAGACGTCACAGGACGCTCGCGAGAGGTGATCTGAAAACGCGGCGGTCATTGATCTCAGTGACCAGCGTTGATGTCAGGAGTGCAGCGGCTTCCATCACCGCAGGTAATGTACCTCGCTAACCTCCTGAAGTCAGCGCTGGTCATGCCCTGCAGTGACCTGGGCTGACCTCATGATGTTAGCGCAGGTCACTGCGCTGCTCTCCCAGCCAATGGGGAACATTCTGTTCTTCATTGACTGGGACAGTGAGTATGGATCATCGTGGGACCCCCTTATTAGATTACGCCGGACCTGGATTTGTTTTTTTCATTTCAATAAATTAGTGAAGGATGGAATTTGTTGGGGAACTTTTTTTTTAATTTTATTACTGACTGGGTAAGTGATGTCGGGTATCTGATAGATGCCATGACATCAGTAACCCCAGGGCTTGATGCCAGGTGACATTACACAGCTGGTATCAACTCCATATATTAGCCCGTTTGCCATCGCACCAGGGCATTGGGGATGAGCTGGGGAAAAGCACCAGAATTGGCGCATCTAATGGATGCGCCACTTCTGGGGTGGCTGTGGCCTGCTATTTTTAGTCTGGGTAGGGTCCAAGAACTGCGGACCTCCCTAGTCTGAGAATACCAGACCACAGCTGTCCGCTTTACCTTGGCTGGTGATCCAATTTGAAGGGGACTCCACATTTTTTGTTTTAAATTATTTAATTTAAAATAACAGCATGGGGTGCCCTCTGTTATGGATTACCAGCCAAGGTGAAGCTGCCAGCTGTTACCAGAGCGCTGTCCAAAAAAAAAAAATAGGGGGACCCCATGTCGGTTTTTTTAATTATTTTTGGGATAAATACAAGGCTAAGCACCTTTTAATGCCACATGAAAGGCAATAAAGGGTGCAAGATTACAAAATTCTGGAGAGTGGGACATTATATGTCTTTCTCATCTATTATCTATCTATCCCTCTAGCTCTCCCTCCATTCATTCATCTCTCTATCCCTGTATTTCTGCCTCTATATATCCCTCTATCTATCTATATCCATTTATCTATCTAGCTGCTTCCGTTTTTTTGCGGTCCACAAAAAAAATGGAAGGCACATGGATGACACAGCTCGTGAATGGAACGGATGTTACACGGATGTTACACGGATGCCACACGGACGGTCGTGTGAATGTAGCCTAATGGTGACATCCAAGAGCTCAGATATGTGCTGGTACCGGTGGAGGGGAGAGTTCTTTTTTTTACAGCCGCTGTATGTGACTTCCTATGGAGCCTGCACTGCAGTATGCAACCCCTGCACTACTGTATATTTACCCTCCAATGCTACAAATGGACCCCACACTGCTGGATGTGACGCCTTCACTGCTGTATTTGACCCTGAAATGCTGTTTATGGAGCCTGCACTGCTGTATATGACCCTGCACTGCTGTATATGACCCTGCACTGCTGTGGGTGTGACCCCTGCTTTGCGGTATGTGACTCCTGAACTGCTGTATGTGACTCCTGAACTGCTGTATATGGAGCCTGCACTGCTGTATGTAACCCCTGCTTCGCTGTATATGACTCCTGAACTGCTGTATATGGAGCCTGCACTGCTGTATGTGACCCCTGAATTGCTGTATATGGAGCCTGCACTGCTGTATATGGAGCCTGCACTGCTGTATATGGAGCCTGCACTGCTGTATATGGAGCCTGCTTCGCTGTATACGACTCCTGAACTGCTGTATATGGAGCCTGCACTGCTGTATGTGACCCCTGAATTGCTGTATATGGAGCCTGCACTGCTGTATATGATCCTGCACTGCTGTATATGACCCTGCACTGCTGTATATGGAGACTGCACTGCTGTATGTGACCCCTGCTTCGCTGTATATGACTCCTGAACTGCTGTATCTGGAGCCTGCAGTGCTGTATGTGACCCCTGAATTGCTGTATATGGAGCCTGCACTGCTGTATATGACCCTGCACTGCTGTATATGGAGCCTGCACTGCTGTATATGACCCTGCACTGCTGTATATGGAGACTGCACTGCTGTATGTGACCCCTGCTTCGCTGTATATGACTCCTGAACTGCTGTATATGGAGCCTGCACTGCTGTATATGACCCTCAACTGCTGTATATGGCGCCTGTACCTTGTGTGTGACCCCTGAATTGCTGTATATGGAGCCTGCACTGCTGTATGTGACCCCTGAATTGCTGTATATGGAGCCTGCACTGCTGTTTATGACCCTGCACTGCTGTATGTGACCTCTACACTGCTGTATACGGATCCTGATATGCTGTATATGGATCCTGCACTGCATATATGCATGTATATCCCCCTTCACTCACAACCTCCCTCATGCCCCTTCCACAAGAGTTGATCAGTATGTATTGTGTGTATGGGCTCATTCACACGACCGTTCTGTTTTTGCGGTCCGCAAAAGTCCTTTTTTTCACGGATTCATCCGTGTGGCATCCCTTTGACAACCGCATCTGTCCCGTTCCGTATACGGTCCACATGTCATCCGTGTGACTTGTGGGGTTTTTTTTGTGGACCGCAAAAAAATGAAAGGAGAGTTACATGCAGTACAGGGTATCTGGCCCAGATGCTGGTCCCCATATAAAGTTTATGGGGAACAGAATCTGGGGCAAAGGGGTAGGAAAAAGCGCTACATACTCACTGATCACCGGCACAGCTGTCACGCTGCAACCGCGGCAGCTCTTTGATCTTCCCGAGCTGGCCGCTCATTAGGCTCATACATATTCACTTCTACCCCCATCTGTGATTGGTTAGTCAGACACGCCCCCACGCTGAGTGACAGCTGTCTGCAACCAATCACAGTTGCCGATGGACGGGTCTATATCGTACAGTGCAATAAATAATTTTAAAAAACTGTGAGATTCCCCCCCAATTTTGATACCAGTCAAGATAAAGCCTCACAGCTGCTGGCTGGTATTCTCAGGCTGGGGAGACCCACGTCATTGGGAGCCTCCCAGCCTAAAAATATCAGCCAACAGCCAGCTGGAATTGCCACATCCATTAGATGCGACAGTCCCGGGACTTTACCCGTCTCATCCCGTTGCCCTGCTGCGGTGGCAAACGGGATAATATATGAGGTTGATACCAGCTGTGTAATGTCACCTTGCATCAAGCCCAAAGGTTAGTGATGTCATGCCGTCTATTAAATACCCAACATCACACCCAGTCAGCAATAAAAAACAATAAAAAAAATTAGACAAATTTTTATTTGAAAAAACACTCCCCAAAACATTCCCTCTTTAACCAATTTATTAGAAAGAAAAAACAAATCCAGGTCCGGCGTAATCCAATGAGGGGGTCCCACGACGATCCATACTCACTGTCCCTGTCAGTGAAGAACAGAATGATCCCCATTGGCTGGGAGAGCAGTGCAGTGACCTGAGCTAACATCATGAGGTCAGCCCAGGTCACTGCAGGGCATGACCAACGCTGACTTCAGAAGGTTAGCGAGGTACATTACCTACGGTGATGAAGGCGCTGCACTCCTGACCTCACTCACAGCTAGTCACAGTGTCGGGCTGCCTGCGAGATGTGATCTGAGAACGCGGCGGGCATAGAAGTCAGTGACGAGCGCTGACGTCAGGAGTGCAGGACTTCATCACCGCAGGTAATTAACTTTACTAACCTCCTGACGCCAATGCTCATCATCCCCGCGGTTGCTCGTACAATGCTGTGCGCGCAGATCCTGACACTGCTGTGCGGGCAGATCCTGACACTGCTGTGCGGGCAGATGCTGAGACACCAAGCTGTGCGGGCAGATGCTGACACACTGCTGTGCGGGCAGATGCTGACACACTGCTGTGCGGGCAGATGCTGACACACTGCTGTGCGGGCAGATGCTGACACTGCTGTGCGGGCAGATGCTGACACTGCTGTGCGAGCAGATCCTGACACTGCTGTGCGGGCAGATGCTGACACTGCTGTGCGAGCAGATCCTGACACTGCTGTGCGGGCAGATGCTGACACTGCTGTGCGGGCAGATGCTGACACTGCTGTGCGAGCAGATCCTGACACTGCTGTGCGAGCAGATCCTGACACTGCTGTGCGGGCAGATGCTGACACTGCTGTGCGAGCAGATGCTGACACTGCTGTGTGGGCAAATGATGACACTGCTGTGCGGACAGATGCTGACATTGCAGTGCGGGCAGATGCTGACACACTGCTGTGCGAGCAGATGCTGACACTGCTGTGTGGGCAAATGATGACACTGCTGTGCGGACAGATGCTGACATTGCAGTGCGGGCAGATGCTGACACACTGCTGTGCGGGCAGATGCTGACACTGCTGTGCGAGCAGATGCTGACATTGCAGTGCGGGCAGATGCTGAGACACTGCTGTGCGGGCAGATGCTGACACTGCTGTGTGGGCAAATGATGACACTGCAGTGCGGACAGATGCTGACATTGCAGTGCGGGCAGATGCTGAGACACTGCTGTGCGGGCAGATGATGACACTGCTGTGTGGGCAAATGATGACACTGCAGTGCGGACAGATGCTGACATTGCAGTGCGGGCAGATGCTGAGACACTGCTGTGCGGGCAGATGCTGACATTGCAGTGCGGGCAGATGCTGAGACACTGCTGTGCGGGCAGATGCTGACATTGCAGTGCGGGCAGCCAGGGAGTGGGACACAGACTGCAGGGGCACCTGACGGAGGTCACACGAAGTGCTTCCGGGTGGCTTCCAGGGATTTTGCGGGCCCATTGACTTGTATAGAGTCACGGGCTGCAATTATGGAACATGTTCCATAATAATGTAACGGACATACGGCTTCCGATGTTTTTTTGTAGGATCGGATACACACGCAAGTGCTTCTATGTCCCATCCGATCCTACACAAAAGACATTGAGAAGATGGAACTGACCAGGACAGACGGAACAGTCATGTGAATGAGCCCCATTAGTAACTGACCCTGGCACATAATAACCGTCTACACCTATCACTGCTAATGTACACTGTGCACAGCCAGGGGCATGTACAGGCTTAGAATTCCAGCACAGGAGGACTTGAGCTTGATTCTGCATCCCACAATGCATCGCTCTGTGATTTTACTATCCGCCCTGCAAAACTCTATGATTCGCTTTCTTCCGATTGGATGAAGTGTTTGTTTTACAGTAAAGTGGGTGGAGATGTTGTCCCTCCCCCTCTTGTATGATTGGTTGATCGCTCAGCAAGATCTTTTCTGATTGGTCATTCTCAGCTTGGTCAGAGAGGTAAGTGGTGTAGAAGGCAACAGTGTGATGACGTCAGAGCCAAAGTAAAGGAAGCGAGAAAAGTGAATGAAACAGGAAGAAGGAGGCGGGAGGCGGCGAACACATACTGGTGAGTAAGTGCTGGAGGGGGGAGGGAACACCCGGGTGTGTATGTGCTGGAGGGGGGAGCGCACCCGGGTGTGTATGTGCTGGAGGGGGGAGAGCACCCGGGTGTGTATGTGCTGGAGGGGGAGAGAGCACCCGGGTGTGTATGTGCTGGAGGGGGGGAGCGCACCCGGGTGTGTATGTGCTGGAGGGGGGGGGAGCGCACCCGGGTGTGTATGTGCTGGAGGGGGGGAGAGCACCCGGGTGAGTAAGTGCTGGAGGGGGAGAGCACCCGGGTGTGTATGTGCTGGAGGGGGAGAGCACCCGGGTGTGTATGTGCTGGAGGGGGGGGGGAGAGCACCCGGGTGTGTATGTGCTGGAGGGGGGGGGAGCGCACCCGGGTGTGTATGTGCTGGAGGGGGGGGGGAGCGCACCCGGGTGTGTATGTGCTGGAGGGGGGGGTGCGCACCCGGGTGTGTATGTGCTGGAGGGGGAGAGCACCCGGGTGTGTATGTGCTGGAGGGGGGGGGGAGCGCACCCGGGTGTGTATGTGCTGGAGGGGGGGGTGCGCACCCGGGTGTGTATGTGCTGGAGGGGGGGAGCGCACCCGGGTGTGTATGTGCTGGAGGGGGGGGGAGCGCACCCGGGTGTGTATGTGCTGGAGGGGGGGAGAGCACCCGGGTGAGTAAGTGCTGGAGGGGGGAGAGCACCCGGGTGTGTATGTGCTGGAGGGGGAGAGCACCCGGGTGTGTATGTGCTGGAGGGGGGGGGAGAGCACCCGGGTGTGTATGTGCTGGAGGGGGGGGGGAGCGCACCCGGGTGTGTATGTGCTGGAGGGGGGGGGGAGCGCACCCGGGTGTGTATGTGCTGGAGGGGGGGGTGCGCACCCGGGTGTGTATGTGCTGGAGGGGGAGAGCACCCGGGTGTGTATGTGCTGGAGGGGGGGGGGAGCGCACCCGGGTGTGTATGTGCTGGAGGGGGGGGGTGCGCACCCGGGTGTGTATGTGCTGGAGGGGGGGGGAGCGCACCCGGGTGTGTATGTGCTGGAGGGGGGGGTGCGCACCCGGGTGTGTATGTGCTGGAGGGGGGGGAGCGCACCCGGGTGTGTATGTGCAGGAGGGGGGAGAGCACCCGGGTGTGTATGTGCAGGAGGGGGGAGAGCACCCGGGTGTGTATGTGCTGGAGGGGGGGGAGAGCACCCGGGTGTGTATGTGCTGGAGGGGGGGAGAGCACCCGGGTGTGTATGTGCTGGAGGGGGGGAGAGCACCCGGGTGTGTATGTGCTGGAGGGGGGGAGAGCACCCGGGTGTGTATGTGCTGGAGGGGGGGGAGAGCACCCGGGTGTGTATGTGCTGGAGGGGGGGAGAGCACCCGGGTGTGTATGTGCTGGAGGGGGGGAGAGCACCCGGGTGTGTATGTGCTGGAGGGGGGGAGAGCACCCGGGTGTGTATGTGCTGGAGGGGGGGAGAGCACCCGGGTGTGTATGTGCTGGAGGGGGGGAGAGCACCCGGGTGTGTATGTGCTGGAGGGGGGGAGAGCACCCGGGTGTGTATGTGCTGGAGGGGGGGAGAGCACCCGGGTGTGTATGTGCTGGAGGGGGGGAGAGCACCCGGGTGTGTATGTGCTGGAGGGGGGGAGAGCACCCGGGTGTGTATGTGCTGGAGGGGGGGGAGAGCACCCGGGTGTGTATGTGCTGGAGGGGGGGAGAGCACCCGGGTGTGTATGTGCTGGAGGGGGGGAGAGCACCCGGGTGTGTATGTGCTGGAGGGGGGGAGAGCACCCGGGTGTGTATGTGCTGGAGGGGGGGAGAGCACCCGGGTGTGTATGTGCTGGAGGGGGGGAGAGCACCCGGGTGTGTATGTGCTGGAGGGGGGGAGAGCACCCGGGTGTGTATGTGCTGGAGGGGGGGAGAGCACCCGGGTGTGTATGTGCTGGAGGGGGGGAGAGCACCCGGGTGTGTATGTGCTGGAGGGGGGGGGAGCGCACCCGGGTGTGTATGTGCTGGAGGGGGGGGGGAGCGCACCCGGGTGTGTATGTGCTGGAGGGGGGGGGAGCGCACCCGGGTGTGTATGTGCTGGAGGGGGGGGGGAGCGCACCCGGGTGTGTATGTGCTGGAGGGGGGGGGGAGCGCACCCGGGTGTGTATGTGCTGGAGGGGGGGGGGAGCGCACCCGGGTGTGTATGTGCTGGAGGGGGGGGGGAGCGCACCCGGGTGTGTATGTGCTGGAGGGGGGGGGGAGCGCACCCGGGTGTGTATGTGCTGGAGGGGGGAGCGCACCCGGGTGTGTATGTGCTGGAGGGGGGGAGCGCACCCGGGTGTGTATGTGCTGGAGGGGGGGGAGCGCACCCGGGTGTGTATGTGCTGGAGGGGGGGGAGCGCACCCGGGTGTGTATGTGCTGGAGGGGGGGAGCGCACCCGGGTGTGTATGTGCTGGAGGGGGGGGAGCGCACCCGGGTGTGTATGTGCTGGAGGGGGGGGAGCGCACCCGGGTGTGTATGTGCTGGAGGGGGGGAGAGCACCCGGGTGTGTATGTGCTGGAGGGGGGGAGCGCACCCGGGTGTGTATGTGCTGGAGGGGTGGAGCGCACCCGGGTGTGTATGTGCTGGAGGGGGGGGAGCGCACCCGGGTGTGTATGTGCTGGAGGGGGGGGAGCGCACCCGGGTGTGTATGTGCTGGAGGGGGGGGAGCGCACCCGGGTGTGTATGTGCAGCAGGGGGGAGAGCACCCGGGTGTGTATGTGCAGCAGGGGGGAGAGCACCCGGGTGTGTATGTGCAGGAGGGGGGAGAGCACCCGGGTGTGTATGTGCTGGAGGGGGGGAGAGCACCCGGGTGTGTATGTGCTGGAGGGGGGGAGAGCACCCGGGTGTGTATGTGCTGGAGGGGGGGGGGAGCGCACCCGGGTGTGTATGTGCTGGAGGGGGGGGGAGCGCACCCGGGTGTGTATGTGCTGGAGGGGGGGGGAGCGCACCCGGGTGTGTATGTGCTGGAGGGGGGGGGAGCGCACCCGGGTGTGTATGTGCTGGAGGGGGGGGAGCGCACCCGGGTGTGTATGTGCTGGAGGGGGGGGGGAGCGCACCCGGGTGTGTATGTGCTGCATGGGGGGGGGGGGAGCACACCCGGGTCAGTAAGTGCTGGAGGGGGGGGGGAGCACACCCGGGTCAGTAAGTGCTGGAGGCGGGGGGAGCACACCCGGGTGTGTATGTGCTGCATGGGGGGGGGGAACGCACCCGGGTCAGTATTTTGAACCCTGGCTGTGTTCTGTATCAAGGTCTCCGAGTAGTGATGGGAGGACCAGGACTGTAAAAGTCCGGACCCGCACAGGTTCAAAGATAACCGTGTTCCGGGTAATACAAAAAAAAAAAAGGAAAAATAAAGAAAAAAATATTAAAGCAACCGCGGTGTACTTACTGAGGCTCCGACGCGGCTGTAACTGCTCCCGCAGCTTCTCATTCACTTGCGGGGCTGCTCATGGCATATGCACTGCTTTCCCCGCCCACCGGCATCTGTGATTGGTTACCGTGACGCACCACCACCCTGAGTGACAGCGTGTCTGATGCTTCCTATCACAGGCGCTGTGTGCGGGTCACTATCATAAAGTAAAAATAAATATATAAAAAAAATTGACGTGAAGTCCCCCCCCATATTATGATACGCAGCACAGATAAAGCTTACAGCTACAGGCCGCAGCCTCCAGCCCTGCGCTCATCTTCGCTGAGTATCAAAAGAAGAGGAACTGCATGCGACTTTTGTTTTTTTTAATTATTTAAATAATTAACCCGTAATACGGTCCACCCCAATTTTGATACCCAGCCATGATATAGCGTGACAGCTGGGGGCTGGTATTCTCAGGCTGGGGAGATACAGGCTTATTGCCTCCCCCCCATAGTTTAAAAATAGCAGCCTGCAGCCGCCCAGGATTGCCGCATCCATTACATGCGGCAATCCCAGCACTTTACCCAGCTCTTCCCTGCTACAGTGGCATTGGAGGTACTAAGGAGTTAATGTCAGCTCACAGATGCCACTAAGGCCTAGATCAGTAATGGGAGGCGTCCATTACTAATCTGTAAGTGAAAGTAAATAAACAGAAACATCGAAAAAATACTTTTTGAAATAAAATACAAAAAAAAGACCCTCTTTTAATTATTTACACCCGTTCAGGTCCGACGTAATCCACGAGCTCCCACGACGATTCCAGCTCTGCTGCGTGTAAAGTCACAGCATGCGATCATGGAACATGACCGCCCGCTGTGAGGTTCAGGCAGAGACTGAGAAGCGATCCGCTGTGATGTCACTCAGGTAAGTTGCAGGCACAGCTGGAGGCTCCCACAGTCCTCCACCTGTGACTGCAGGTGACTTGACCTCAGGTGACTTCATTAAACTCAGTGACTTCACTTAAGGTGGGGTCTCTGAGTTCTTTGAGGTTACCTGCAATCACAGGTGGGGGGCCGTGGGAACCTCCAGCTGTGCCTGCAACTTACCTGAGTGACATCACCGCTAATCGCTGTTGCGCAGTCTCTGCCTGAAGTCCACAGCGGGCGGTCATGTTCCATGATCATGCTCTGTGACTTCAGATGTAGCAGAGCTGGAATCACTGGGGGACCTTGTGGGGATTATGTTGGACCTGCAGGGGTGTTTTGGGGGCTAATAAAGTGGTAAGAGTCTTTTATTTCAAATAAAAGATTTTTTCAGTTTTGTGTTTTTCACTTACAGATTAGTAATGGAGGGGGGGTCTCATAGACACCTCCCATTACTAATCTAGGGCTTAGTGGCAACTGTGGGCTGCCATTAACCCCTTATTACCTCCATTACTACTGCACCAGGGCAATCGGGAAGAGCCAGGTAAAGTGCTGGAATTGTCACATTTACTGGATGCAACAATCCTGGCCAATAAACACAAGTCTCCCCAGCCTCAGAATGCCAGCCCCCAGCTGTTCAGCTTTACGTTGACTAGTATCAATATTGGGAGGGACTGAATGGTTTTTTTTTTTTATTGTATTTAAAAAAGAAGCCATATACCGTTCCTCTTTTTTTGGATACACAGCTGAGATAAGCACACGACTGCGGCCTGTAGTCATAAGCTTTATCTGTGCCGGGTATCATAAGATGGGGGACCCTACGCCAATTTATTTTATTTATTTTTATACAACCTTTAGATGCGCACAGCATCTGTGATTGGATGCATCAGACATGCGGTCACTTAAGGTGGGGGTGTGTCTTAATGCAACCAATCACACACTCGTGGGCGGGGAAAGCAGTGCATATTCAATGAAGGTAATGAGCCGCCCCGGCACTGAAAAAGCTGCCAGGAAACAGTTACAGCCGCACTGGAGCCTTGGTAGGTACAGCTACTGCCATTTTTAAAGGGAACCTGTCTGGTGCAATATGCACCCACAACCACGAGCAGTTCTGGGTGTATATTGCTAATCCCTGCCTAAATGTCCCTGTATCTAGTAGCATAGATAAAGAGATCTTTAGAAAAAGTATTTCTAAAGATCTTTTATTATATGCTAATGAGCTCAGGAACTAGTCCCAAGGGCGTTATATCCCCATGACTAGTCCGCCCTCTTAGTAAGTTAGCACGCCCACAGAAGTGTACTAACGAACATTCTATTCAATGCAGCATCACCAGTGTCGGGCATTCAGAAGCGCGGTCACAGCGAACACAGGTACGCGCGTCACCGTTGGTGATGCTGAATTGAATAGCATGTTAGTACACCCCCTGTGGGTACTAACGTACTAAGAGGGCGGACTAGTCAGGGGGATATAACGGACAGATTCCGCTTTCTACCCATTTGCTTAGTTATGACCGAGGTGGCTTTATCACTAGGGGTTATGGACATGTTGAATTTCTTTTTCGCTCCTAATTGGGAGACCCAGACAGTGGGTGTATAGCTACTGCCTCTGGAGGCCGCACAAAGAACTACACTTAAAAGTGTAAGGCCCCTCCCCTTCTGGCTATACACCCTCCCGTAGGAGTACGGATTCCTCAGTTTTAGCTTTGTGCGAAGGAGGTCAGACACGCACGCATAGCTCCATTGTTTTTAGTCAGCAGAAGCTGCTGACTATGTCGGATGGAAGAAAAGAGGGCCCATACAGGGCTCCCAGCATGCTCCCTTCTCACCCCACTGTATGTCGGAGGTGTTTGTAAGGTTGAGGTACCCATTGCGGGTACGGCGGCAGGAGCCCACATGCTGATTCCTTCCCCATCCCTTTTTACAGGGCTCTGGGTGAAGTGGGATTTACTGGTCTCCAGGCACTGAGACCGTGCTCCATCTACAGCCCCTGGAGAAGATGCTGGATGGAGCGGAGTACATCAGGGACATGGCCCTGCTTCCTCAAGGTACTCTGTGTCCCCGTGCATTTGGCGCTCACACCGCAGCATGCTGGGTGTTGTAGTGCGCCGGGGGACATCAGCGCTGCGGCGCTTGTGCCATGGCCTCATTCAGCTTCGCTGAAGCAGGCACACTATTGGGACACGGTCGCGCCGGCCGCTGGGACTGCGGCGCGGCTGGCACTTGTGGTGCGCCGGGGACTTCAGCGCGGGCCGCGCTTTTACGGCGGCCGCGCTGATAACTCGAGTCCCCGGCTTTTGCGGCCTGCTTCCGTTCGTTCCCGCCCCCAGACCTGCCAGTCAGGAGAGGGGCGGGACGCTGGTCAGTGCATCAGCGCTGAGGGCTGGAGTCGTTTTTACATACTCCAGCCCTCACAGTAGGCACAGAGGGGACACTGTTTCCCGCACTTTTGTTTAGGAACTCCCACGGACCGCCCCTCTCCACAGACGCCGGCAGCCATTCCTGCTGACACGCTGAGCTGCAGAGGGGAGCCGGGGAGACCCAGACAAGGAATTCTGCGCCTCTTACCCGCTATTCAGCGGGCGGTAAGCAGCCCTCAGGGCTCACCCCTCTTGTGCCAGTAGTATTATTAGTATTTTGTTCCTGCAAATACTTTGTACTGCATAGCGCTGGTCGCCCTTTTGGCTATAGACTCTCTCACATTGCAGAGAGCCAACAGCATGTCGTCCATAAAACGCAAGGGTGCCAAGGCACAGACATTATATGCTTCCTGCACCGCATGTGGGACTTTTCTACCGGCAGGCTCCACTGACCCCCATTGTGTGCAGTGCTCGGCCCCTGCGGCGCTTGCACAGTCGGGACCTCTGCTGGACGTGACCCAGGGTGTACCACCTGTGAATGCTGTCCAGGTGACAGGAACTGAGTTTGCAGCTTTTGCTGACAGAATGTCTCTCACTATGTCACAAATTCTTGACACATTGCGAGCTAGGCCTGTACTTCAGGCCACGGACACTGTGCAATCATTGCCCCCTGGTCCCCCTCAGCTGAATTACCTCCAAGCTCCGGGACGGGCACATACACCTCAGGGTGAAGACTCTGACTCGGACGATGGCCCCGGGCAGCCTAAGCGGGCTCGCTATGAGGGACCTTCACATTCATCTCAATGGTCAGGATCCCAGCGAGATGAATCTATGGGTGATGAGGCGGACGTAACTGATCAAGATTCTGATCCTGGGACCGCTCTCAATCTAGATACACCAGATGGTGACGCCATAGTTAATGATCTTGTAGCGTCCATCAATAAGATGTTAAATATTTCCCCACCAGCTCCTCTTGTAGAGGAGTCAGCTTCGCAGCACGAGAGAATCCATTTCAGATATCCTAAGCGTACATTAAGCACTTTTCTGGACCACGCTGACTTTAGAGACGCAATCCAGAAACCCCACGCTTATCCGGAAAGGCGTTTTTCTAAACGGCTTAAAGATACACGCTATCCTTTTCCCCCTGAGGTGGTCAAGGGTTGGACCCAGTGTCCAAAAGTGGATCCTCCAATTTCCAGGCTTGCAGCTAGATCTTTGGTTGCAGTTGAAGATGGAGCGGCACTTAAAGATGCCACTGACAGGCAGATGGAGCTCTGGCTGAAATCCATCTATGAAGCGATTGGAGCGTCGTTAGCGCCATCTTTTGCTGCCGTATGGGCACTCCAAGCTATCTCAGCCGGGCTTGTGCAAGTCGACTCAGTCACACGTGCATTTGCCCCGCAGGTAGCACCATTGACCTCGCAAATGGCGGCATTCGCGTCGTACGCAATTAATGCTGTTCTTGACGCTACAAGCCGCACGGCAGTGGCGTCAGCCAACTCCGTTGTTTTGCGTAGGGCCCTGTGGTTGAGACATTGGAAAGCAGATTCTCATTCCAAGAAGTGCTTAACCAATTTGCCTTTTTCTCGTGACCGATTGTTTGGAGAGCGTTTGGATGAAATCATCAAACACTCCAAGGGTAAGGACTCATCCTTACCGCAACACAGACAAAACAAACCCCAACAGAGGAAGGGTCAGTCTGGTTATCGGTCCTTTCGAGGACCGGGCAGGTCCCAATTCGCCTCGTCAAAAAAGACTCAAAAAGACCAGAGACGCTCAGATTCTTGGAGGTCTCAGTCACGCCCAAAAAGGACAGCCGGAGGAACCGTTGCCAAAACGGCGTCCTCCTGACTTGCAGTCTCCGATTCCCACACCCTCGGTCGGTGGGAGGCTTTCCCACTTTGGCGACATTTGGCTGTCACGCGTCAAAGACCGTTGGGTGAGGGATATTCTGTCTCACGGGTACAGGATAGAGTTCAGTTCTCGTCCGCCAACTCGTTTCTTCAGAACTTCTCCACCACCAGACCGAGCCGATGCTCTGTTGCAGGCGGTGGCCGCTCTAAAGGCGGAAGGAGTGGTGACCTCCGTCCCTCTGCAGGAACAAGGTCACGGTTTTTACTCCAATCTGTTTGTGGTCCCAAAAAAGGACGGATCGTATCGACCCGTCCTGGATCTAAAGTTGCTCAACAGACACGTAAAAGTCAGGAGGTTCCGGATGGAGTCCCTACGCTCCGTCATAGCCTCAATGTCTCAAGGAGATTTTCTAGCATCAATAGATATCAAAGATGCGTATCTCCACGTGCCGATTGCGCCAGAGCATCAGCGTTTCCTACGCTTCGTCATACACGACGAACACCTGCAGTTCGTAGCGTTACCTTTCGGTCTGGCAACAGCCCCCCGGGTCTTCACCAAAGTCATGGCAGCAGTAGTAGCTGTTCTGCACTCGCAGGGTCACTCGGTCATCCCGTATCTAGACGACCTGCTTATAAAGGCACCCTCTCAAGAGGCATGCCAACTCAGTCTGAAGGTGGCACTAGACACTCTCCAGAGTTTCGGGTGGATTATCAACTTTCCAAAGTCTCATCTCACCCCGACCCAATCTCTGACTTATCTTGGCATGGAGTTTCATACTCTCTCAGCGATAGTGAAGCTTCCACTGGACAAGCAGTGTTCGCTACGGACAGGAGTACAATCTCTCCTTCAGAGCCAGTCGCACTCACTGAGGCGCCTCATGCATTTCCTAGGGAAGATGGTAGCAGCAATGGAAGCGGTCCCGTTCGCGCAGTTTCATCTGCGCCCTCTACAATGGGACATTCTACGCCAATGGGATGGGAAATCGACGTCCCTCGACAGGACTGTCTCCCTCTCTCAGACTGCCAAGGACTCTCTGCGTTGGTGGCTTCTCCCCACCTCATTGTCACAGGGAAAGTCGTTCCTTCCCCCGTCCTGGGCAGTGGTCACGACGGATGCGAGCCTATCAGGGTGGGGAGCGGTGTTTCTCCACCACAGGGCTCAGGGGACGTGGACTCAGGAAGAGTCCACTCTGCAGATCAATGTTCTGGAAATCAGAGCAATCTATCTTGCTCTGCGAGCCTTCCAACAATGGCTGGAAGGCAAGCAGATTCGGATTCAGTCGGACAATTCCACGGCGGTGGCGTACATCAACCACCAAGGGGGAACACGCAGTCGCCAAGCCTTTCAGGAAGTCCGGCGGATTTTGACGTGGGTAGAAAGCAGAGCGTCCACCATATCCGCAGTTCACATCCCAGGCGTGGAAAACTGGGAAGCAGAATTTCTCAGTCGCCAGGGCATGGACGCAGGAGAATGGTCCCTTCACCCGGACGTGTTTCAGCAGATCTGTTGCCGCTGGGGGACGCCGGACGTCGATCTGATGGCGTCACGGCACAACAACAAGGTCCCAGTTTTCATGGCACGGTCTCACGATCACCGAGCGCTGGCGGCAGACGCCTTGGTTCAGGATTGGTCGCAATTCCGACTCCCCTATGTGTTCCCACCTCTAGCATTGTTACCCAGAGTTCTCCGGAAAATCAGGTCCGACTGCCATCGAGCCATCCTCGTCGCTCCAGACTGGCCAAGAAGGTCGTGGTACCCGGATCTGTGGCATCTCACGGTAGGCCAACCGTGGGCACTACCAGACCGTCCAGATTTGCTGTCTCAAGGGCCGTTTTTCCATCTGAATTCTGCGGCCCTGAACCTGACTGTGTGGCCATTGAGTCCTGGATCCTAGCGGCCTCAGGTTTATCTCATGAAGTTGTTGCCACAATGAGACAGGCTAGAAAACCATCCTCAGCTAAGATCTATCACAGGACGTGGAAGATATTCTTAGCTTGGTGCTTGGCTCAAGGGTTTTCTCCCTGGACATTTGCATTGCCAATTTTTCTTTCCTTCCTGCAGTCTAGGTTGGAAAAAGGTTTGTCGCTTAGCTCTCTTAAGGGTCAAGTCTCCGCGCTATCCGTATTCTTTCAGAAGCGCTTGGCACGGCTTTCTAAAGTACGCACGTTTCTCCAAGGAGTTTCTCATATCGTTCCTCCTTACAGACGGCCATTGGAACCCTGGGATCTGAACAAGGTTTTCATTGCTCTCCAGAAGCCGCCTTTCGAGCCTTTGAAAGAGGTTTCCCTTTCTCGGCTTTCACAAAAAGTAGTTTTTCTTGTGGCGGTCACGTCTCTTCGAAGAGTGTCCGAGCTAGCGGCGTTATCTTGCAAATCTCCCTTCCTGGTGTTTCACCAAGACAAGGTAGTACTGCGTCCAATTCCAGAGTTTTCTCCCAAGGTGGTTTCTTCCTTTCATCTTAATCAGGATATCACTTTGCCATCTTTGTGTCCGCATCCAGTTCACCAATTTGAAAAGGGTTTACATCTGTTGGACCTGGTGAGAGCACTCAGGATTTACATTTCTCGCACGGCGTCTCTACGCCGTTCTGATGCGCTCTTTGTCCTAGTCGCTGGTCAGCATAAGGGATCGCAAGCTTCCAAATCCACCCTGGCGCGGTGGATAAAGGAACCAATTCTTCACACATACCGTTCTGCTGGGCTTCCGATTCCATCTGGACTGAAGGCCCATTCTACCAGAGCCGTGGGTGCGTCCTGGGCATTGCGGCATCAGGCTACGGCTCAGCAAGTGTGCCAGGCGGCTACCTGGTCGAGTCTGCACACGTTTACCAAACACTATCAAGTGCATACCTACGCTTCGGCAGATGCCAGCCTAGGTAGACAGGTCCTTCAGGCGGCGGTGGCCCACCTGTAGGAAGAGGCTGTCTGACAGCCCGTTCATGTGGTATCTTTTTACCCACCCAGGGACTGCTTTTGGACGTCCCACTGTCTGGGTCTCCCAATTAGGAGCGAAAAAGAAGAAGGGAATTTTGTTTACTTACCGTAAATTCCTTTTCTTCTAGCTCCAATTGGGAGACCCAGCACCCGCCCTATTTGTTCTTAGGGTTTCGTTTTTCGGGTGCACATGTTGTTCATGTTGTTTCTTAAGTTCTCCGATCTTGTTATCGGATTGAATTTGTTTTTGAAACTGTTATTGGCTTTCCTCCTTCTTGCTTTGGTACTAAAACTGAGGAATCCGTACTCCTACGGGAGGGTGTATAGCCAGAAGGGGAGGGGCCTTACACTTTTAAGTGTAGTTCTTTGTGCGGCCTCCAGAGGCAGTAGCTATACACCCACTGTCTGGGTCTCCCAATTGGAGCTAGAAGAAAAGGAATTTACGGTAAGTAAACAAAATTCCCTTCTTTTGGAGCACGAAGTCTCAAAAACTTTGCTTTTTAGATTACAAAACATAGGCGATCCATGGGTGTCTGTACCCCTGATATGGGGAGGTAGCGATCTCTATTCAGAGGTCTCAGAGGTCTGCACATCATAACTTTTTGTAATAAGTCTTCAACATTTGGAAGCGTAGGATGCCGCCTGGATTCTTCCCTGTGGGCGACCATACTGGAAATATACATATCCTTCCATTGTCCAGTCCGCTGTAACATATAAGTCTTGTGAAAACTTTTCTCTATCTTATCTGTAGTAAACTCTTTTCTTATTCCCCCTACAGAGAGCAGCGTTTATCCCCCCACAATGGAGCCCGAGGCAGATTCAGCTACAGAAATGAACGGGCAAGAAGAAGTGGACAGTGAGCGGGAAGACAGCGTCAGCCAGTCCGACTCCGAGGAGGAGAGTTCTGGTTTGTGTTCGCCGTTTTCTTTATGCATTGTACTTCTGTATATCCATTTGGCAACCACCGCTATAAATGACTTGTATGTCACAAAGACGTTGCACGATCATTGCATATCTAGCGTTGCTGTCGTGAGTCCACCACTAGTCAGAAAAGGGGTGCATTTGCTTTAAGGCTATATAAAGCTTTGCACTATGTAACGAGGCTTATAAGCCATACAGTGCTCCTCTGGGAAATTAAAAATGCAAATTGCCTCTTCATAGCCGTCTGGTAACCACAGCTATAAAATACTTGTATGTCACCACCTGCTGTCACCAAGACGTGGCACAATCATCTCATGTTGTCATCGTGAGTCCACCTGTCAGAAAAGGGGCGCGTTTACTTTAAGGCTATATAAAGCTTTGCACTATGCAAGGAGGCTTATAAGCCATACAGTGCTCCTCTGGGAAATTAAATATGCATATTGCCTCCTATTAGTGGAAGAGGACTGCCACCTATCCTAAAAGTCAATTGAAGGCAGGTAGCAGGCTCACCACTCTTGGAAATGGATCCACAAACCGGGACAGGTGGCTAGCAACCACTGATACAAATCCAAAGGGAAGAAAGGGGAAAAAGATCCTGTAGTCCGTTCTATAAAAATCCAAACGTTTGGGTTTCTATAGAAGAACGGACTACGGGATCTTTTTCTCCTTTCTTCCCTAAAAGTCAATATTGACCCTTTTTAAGGAGCCTTGTCATATGACTTGGGATAAAAGCCAAGCCAGAATCTCAGTTTGCACCGGTGTTTTGTCGTGTTGCCCCTCGTTAGTGCAAAGTAGGAGATCTGATTTGTCTAGGTGAGAGACTTATGATTCAGGTCACTTTGTCATTGTAGACAGTGGCATGCCAGTGTAAAGAGGCTTATAAGCCATGCAATGCCCCTCGTTAGTGCAAAGTTTGAGATCTGATTTAGCTAGGTGAGAGACTTATGATTGAGGTCACTTTTGTCTTTGTAGAGTGTGGCATGCCAGTGTAAGGAGGCTTATAAGCCGTGCAATGCTCAGGGGGTGAATAAGTGCAGGATAGAGGCTGCGCTGACATGACCTATTAAAGGGATCATCCGGTCTAGAATGACAAGTCTTCAAGTCACTCTGTTTGACTTGTTAATCCTCCCAACACATGTGGTGTGAGGATTTGCCAATTTCTGAGCCAGGAGCGGCGGTCACGTGACCACACTTATGCAATATACAGACTCCCGCATGACTAATGCTGCAGCCTCGCTCAATACTAATGTAACCACTAATAAATCTGTGGCATCTTCACCTTTCCATGGTGTTTTTGCAGGAGATGCTAGAATCTTGTAACATTTCTTTACTTTGACTTGCATAGGAATGTTTAATATCGCACTAGCTGTCTGGACCCAACTATCAGCCACCTGCACCCCCTCCTGTAGCTGGATATAAACCTGTACAGAGCAGAAACTGCCCAGCGCCGTGCACGGACTAGTGGCTGGGATAGGTATTGCAGCTCACCTCGTGTATGGAGCTCTGCTGTTACAGCTATGCACACTGTGTATACCCGGAGGCTGCCAACAGCTGGTCAGTGGGCGCCGTGTCCTCCTTAAACTTTTCAGTTCTACCCTGAAAACTGCAGAATGTCTGTGTCCACACCCCCATTATTGGATGCCTTTTCGGGGAGGGTTCAGGACTTGTTGTGAAGTCCATCTGCGTTGACCCTCACACTTAGCGTCTCCTTATAGCCCTCCATTATCCACTTCTGTCTGCCCGACCGTTACCTTTTTAGCCTGTGAAATCTCTGATCTTGGCTGTACATTATAGCTGCGGTTATGCTCTATTTTTGGGCATATACGTCTTCTGCAGGCGGACACCCGAATGTAGTAGACTACATATGGGTGTCCGCCTGCAGAAAACATATATGCCCGAAAATGGAGCACGACAGAGCACACGTTCATTATAGTCAATGGCCCCGTCGGTGTATGCGGACAAAACGTTTTGCGGGTGGGGGGTTCAGATGGATGCCCTGACGGGACCAGTAAACGTAGGTGAAAACGCAGTGTGAAAGTGCCCTTATTCACTAGGAGGTCATACTATAACTAAAATACTTTGTACCAAACATTTCCATAAAGTTGAGACTTTTTAGGTCAGAATTGTGGCTCAGTGGTCAGCACTGCACAGTGGCTCAGTGGTTAGCACTATAGTATACAAAAAAGCACTAGGAGCCGCGGAAGCACTAGGAGGTGCGAAACGGTCGTCGTCCCCTGGGGGCCTGCACCCGACTCTCTCCCCGCTTTTTAATGCACTTCTTGGATTAAATAAAGCACGTTTTGGATATCGAATGGATTGTGCCGTTGTCTTCTGATCTCCTGGGACTTGATGGTTGGCACTGCACGGTGGCTCAGTGGTTGGCACTGCTCAGTGGTTAACACTGCAGTCTTGCAGCGCCGGAGTCCTGGGTTCAAACCCCACCAAGCACAACATCTGCAAGGAGTTTGTTCTCCCCGTGTTTGCGTGGGTTTCCTCCGGGTTCTCCGGAGTCCTGCCACACTCCAAAGACCTAATGATGGAGGATGTAGATTGTGAGCCCCAATGTTTGTTACTCACGTTCTTGATTTACACATAAACATTCTCCATTTGCCTTCTGTAGCCTGACGCTTTGTCTATTGCAGTAAATTTTTTTTTTTGTGGTTTTTTTTTTTCTTTTTTTTTTTTACTTGTTAAAACTGTGAGCATCTAATCTAAATGTGTTGCATTGTACGAGGCCGGCTATTGCAATCTTTCCTCTTGACAGATATGGATGACTTGGATTGTGAACGTCGCAGAAACGAGTGTCTTGATGAGATGTGCCATCTGGAGAAGCAGTTCTCAGAATTGAAGGAAAAGTGAGTAACTGACGTCTGCTGTGTCTAAGGCCTGTTTCATACATCAGTGAAAAACAACGAGGTTTTTCACTGACGTGTTAAAAACTCATATGTCCCTCCTTGTGCCATGATTCACGGCACACGTGGGTTGTCCATGTGCAATCCGTGATAGTTTATCCATGCTCCGTGAATGGAATATGGCGATAAACTCACCTGTCCACGTTCCTGCTGTCCGTGGTGCTCAAGAGTCCCGCGATGCAGCATCCGGCCGCCGCTACTTCCGGGTCAGCTGCTCCTGCATACATGAATATGCATGCAGTAATTAGCCGGCTCTGCAGCAGAGGCCGGAGACATCGTCGCTGGAGAAGGTGAGTATAAAAAGCTTTTTATTTTCAATGTCCGTGTTTTTCTGGTACGTGTTTCACAGATGACACCATAGTGTGGTCCGTGGGACATCAATGATGCCAGAAAAAAAACGGACATGTCTCTGTGCGGCAATCATGGACACACGTGTATGCCGCATGGAGACACTGTCAGTAAAAAAAATCACTGATGTGTGCGCAGACCCATTGATTTTAATGGAGCTGCGTATGTCAGTGATTCTGGTACATATAAAAACTAGCACATACGTACCAGAATCACTGATGCGTGAAACGGGCGTAAGGCTGTGTGTGCACAGTGCATTTTTTATTTTTTTTTTATGCAAATTTGGTACAGTTTGTGGCCCACATCTGCATGTCTATCCTTATGCCATCAGTCATTGAGAAGTCTGAAGTGCTGTGGACATGTTGCTTATTTTTTTCCTTGCAGATTTGGTGCAGAAAATAATCTGCAGCGTGTCAGTTGTTGGCGCATTTTTTTAGCCACCCATTGACTTCACAAAAACGCACCAAAACCACTTTTTTTTTTTTTTAAGCCGGAAGGTGTAAAATTTCGGCAATGTGCGCACATGGCCTAACGCTAATTCTTGTCCAGAATCTACTGATTCCTACTGACTGGTCAGGATACGTTTTGATTATTCCCTTAATATCGAATTTGATGCCATCGATATAGGAGCAGATTCTTTGTTGCTCTGCATTAGCTTATAACCGCTTTTCTTTGTCGCTCCATTGGGAGACCCAGACAATTGGGTGTATAGGCTATGCCTCCGGAGGCCGCACAAAGTATTACACTAAAAGTGTAAAGCCCCTCCCCTTCTGCGTATACACCCCCCGTGCTCCCACGGGCTCCTCAGTTTTTTGCTTTGTGCGAAGGAGGCAGACATGCACGCATAGCTCCACAGATTAGTCAGCAGCAGCTGCTGACTATGTCGGATGGAAGAAAAGAGGGCCCATAACAGGGCCCCCAGCATGCTCCCTTCTCACCCCACTCTTGTCGGCGGTGTTGTTAAGGTTGAGGTATCCATTGCGGGTACGGAGGCTGGAGCCCACATGCTGTTTTCCTTCCCCATCCCCCTTAGGGCTCTGGGTGAAGTGGGATCCTATCGGTCTCCAGGCACATGAGACCGTGCTCCATCCACAGCTCCTGAGGACTCTGCTGGTTAGGAGCCAAGTATCGTTCAGGGACATGGCCCTGCTACTTTGAGGTACTCTGTGTCCCCGTGGGGACCGCGCACAGCAACACTCCAGCATTGCTGGGTGTGCTAGTGCACCGGGGACCGCGGCGCTGACTGCGTTTGTGCCATTACACACTGCAGCGTCGCTGAGTGTGTTAGTGTATGGGGACTGCCGCGCTGACCGCCGCTGCCATTGTTATCACTGCGGCGCGGCTAGGACTGTTAGTGCGCCGGGGACTTCCGCGCCGACCGCGCTTATACGGCGGCCACGCTTATAACTCGAGTCCCCGGCTTTTGCGGCCTAGTCTCTTTTTCTTCCCGCCCCCAGCCCTGCCAGTCAGGTGAAGGGCGGGACGCTGTACAGAACGGCAGCACTGAGGGCTGGAGCATGCTTTGCATACTCCACCCCCCTCACTGTGCACAGTGGGGCACCAGTTCCCGCACTTTCTGGGTCACGCCCACGGCCCCCTCCTCTCCTCAGGACGCCGGCAGCCATTCCTGTCAGCTCCCCTGACGCTGCAGAGGGGAGACAAGCTCTGGGGGACCCAGGCAGGGATGCTGGTGGCCACACAACCGCTTTAAGCGGGCGGTAATCAGCACCTGAGGTGCTGGCCCCACTTGTGCAGAAGTGTAATTATAGATTATATGTTTATAGGCTATACTTTACACTGTATGGTGCACGGTGGATTTCTGGCTATATACCCTATTGTGTTGCTCAGGGGAGACAACAGCATGGCACCCACAAGAGGCAGGGGTGCCAAAACACAGGCTTACTATGCTGCCTGCGCCGCATGTACGACCTCGCTACCGGCAGGTTCCACTGACCCTCATTGTGTGCACTGCTCGGCCCCTGTGGCACTTGCTCAGCCAGAGCCTCTGCTAAGGGGGGCCCAGGGGGAACCACCAGCTAACACTGTCCAGGTGACAGGGACGGAGTTTGCAGTTTTTACTGACAGACTTTCTGAAACTATAGCTAAGATTCTAGAAGCTTTGCAGTCCAGACCGGTATCTCAGACCATGGGCACTGTGGAATCATTGCCCCCTGGATCCCCTCAGTTGGAACAACAATGTTCCCCCGGGGTGTCTCATAGATCCCAGGGTGAGGTCTCTGACACGGACCGCAGCCCCAGACCGCCTAAGCGAGCTCGCTGGGAAATCCCCTCGACCTCATCACATTGTTCAGGGTCTCAGAAGGAGGACTCTCTGTATGATGAAGCGGAGGTAGCTGATCAGGATTCGGATCCTGAGGCCGCTCTCAACCTTGATACTTCTGATGGTGACGCCATAGTGAATGATCTTATCGCGTCCATACATCAAATGTTGGATATTTCTCCCTCGGCTCCTCCAGTGGAGGAGTCAGCCTCTCAGCAGGAGAAATTCCGTTTCAGGTTCCCCAAGCGTACAACGAGTATGTTTCTGGATCACTCCGACTTCAGAGAGACAGTCCAGAAACACCGAGTTTGTCCAGATAAGCGTTTTTTCCAAGCGCCTTAAGGATACACGTTATCCCTTCCCCCCCGGACGTGGTCAAGGGCGGGACTCAGTGTCCCAAGGTGGATCCTCCAATCTCCAGACTGGCGGCTAGATCCATAGTTGCTGTTGAAGATGGGGCTTCACTCAAGGATGCCACTGACAGACAGATGGAGCTCTGGTTGAAATCCATCTATGAAGCTATCGGCGCGTCTTTTGCTCCAGCATTCGCAGCCGTATGGGCACTCCAAGCTATCTCAGCTGGTCAGGCGCAAATTGACGCACTCACGTACGTCTGCGCCGCAGGTGGCGTCCATAACCACTCAGACGACGGCATTTGCGTCCTACGCTATTAATGCTGTCCTGGACTCTGCGAGCCTACGGCGGTTGCAGCCGACAATTCGGTGGCAATACGCAGAGCCTTGTGGCTACGGAAATGGAAGGCAGATTCGGCTTCCAAAAAGTGCTTAACCGGTTTGCCATTTTCTGGCGACCGTTTGGTGAGAGGCTGGATGAAATCATCAAACAATCCATGGGAAAGGAAACATCCTTACCCCAGGCCAAACCAAAAACACCCCAACAGAGGAGGGGACAGTCGAGGTTTCGGTCCTTTCGGGGTGCGGGCAGGTCCCAATTCTCCTCGTACAAAAGGCCTCAGAAGGATCAGAGGAACTCAGATCCATGGCGGTCTAAGTCAGAGACATTCTGTCTCACGGTTACAGGATAGAGTTCGGCTCTCGTCCTCCGACTCGATTTTTCAGAACATCTCCGCCTCCCGAGCGAGCCGATGCTCTTCTGCAGGCGCTGGGCACTCTGAAGACAGAAGGAGTGGTGGTCCCTGTTCCTCTTCAGCAACAGGGTCACGGTTTTTACTCCAACCTGTTTGTGGTTCCAAAGGAGGACGGGTCTTTCCGTCCTGTCCTGGACCTAAAACTGCTCAACAAACACGTAAAGACCAGGCGGTTCCGGATGGAATCCCTCCGCTCCGTCATCGCCTCAATGTCCCAAGGAGATTTCCTTGCATCGATCGATATCAAAGATGCTTATCTCCACGTACCGATTGCTCCAGAGCATCAGCGCTTCCAGCGCTTCGCCATAGGAGACTAACACCTGCAGTTCGTGGCACTGCCGTTCGGCCTGGCGACAGCCCCACGGGTTTTCACCAAGGCCATGGCTGCAGTAGTTGCGGTCCTCCACTCTCAGGGTCACTCGGTGATCCCTTACTTAGACGATCTGCTGGTCAAGGCTCCCTCTCAAGAGGCATGCCAGCACAGCCTCACCGCGACTCTGGAGACTCTCCAGAGTTTCGGGTGGATCATCAATTTTCCAAAGTCAAATCTGACACCGGCCCAATCGCTGGCATATCTTGGCATGGAGTTTCATACCCTCTCAGCGATAGTGAAGCTTCCGCTGAACAAGCAGCGCTCACTGCAGACGGGGGTGCAATCTCTCCTTCAAGGTCAATCACACCCCTTGAGGCGCCTCATGCACTTCCTGGGGAAGATGGTGGCAGCAATGGAGGCAGTCCCGTTCGCGCAGTTTCACCTGCGTCCTCTTCAACGGGACATCCTACGCAAATGGGACAGGAAGCCGACGTCCCTCGACAGGAACGTCTCCCTCTCTCAGGCAACCAAAGCTTCCCTTCGGTGGTGGCTTCATCCCACTTCACTATCGAAGGGGAAATCCTTCCTACCCCCATCCTGGGCGGTGGTCACGACGGACGCGAGTCTGTCAGGGTGGGGAGCAGTTTTTCTCCACCACAGGGCTCAGGGTACGTGGACTCGGCAAGAGTCCTCACTTCAGATCAATGTTCTGGAGATCAGGGTAGTGTATCTAGCCCTAAAAGCGTTCCAGCAGTGGCTGGAAGGCAAGCAGATCCGAATTCAGTCGGACAACTCCACAGCGGTGGCTTACATCAACCACCAATGAGGAACACGCAGTCGGCAAGCCTTCCAGGAGGTCCGGCGGATTTTGATGTGAGTGGAAGCCACGGCCTCCACCATCTCCGCAGTTCACATCCCGGGCGTGGAAAACTGGGAAGCAGATTTTCTCAGTCGCCAGGGCATGGACGCAGGGGAATGGTCCCTTCACCCGGACGTGTTTCAGGAGATCTGTTGCCGCTGGGGGATGCCGGACGTCGACCTAATGGCGTCCCGGCACAACAACAAGGTCACGGCATTCATGGCACGTTCTCACGATCACAGAGCTCTGGCGGCGGACGCCTTAGTTCAGGATTGGTCGCAGTTTCAACTCCCTTATGTGTTTCCTCCTCTGGCACTGTTGCCCAGAGTGTTACGCAAGATCAGGACCGACTGCCGCCGCGCAATCCTCGTCGCTCCAGACTGGCCGAGGAGGTCGTGGTACCCGGATCGGTGGCATCTCACGGTCGGCCAACCGTGGGCACTACCAGACCGACCAGACTTGCTGTCTCAAGGGCCGTTTTTTCCATCTGAATTCTGCGGCCATCAACCTGACTGTGTGGCCATTGAGTCCTGGATCTTAGCGTCTTCAGGATTATCTCAAGAGGTCATTGCCACTATGAGACAGGCTAGGAAGTAGCAGTCACTTCACTTCGGAGAGTGTCTGAGCTAGCAGCATTGTCATGCAAAGCTCCTTTCCTGGTGTTTCACCAGGACAAGGTGGTTCTGCGTCCGGTTCCGGAATTTCTCCCTAAGGTGGTATCCCCTTTTCATCTCAATCAGGATATCTCCTTACCCTCTTTTTGCCCTCATCCAATTCACCAATGTGAAAAGGATTTGCACTTGTTAGATCTGGTGAGAGCACTCAGACTCTACATTTCTCGTACGGCGCCCCTGCGCCGCTCGGATGCACTCTTTGTCCTTGTCGCTGGCCAGCGTAAAGGGTCACAGGCTTCCAAATCAACCCTGGCTCGGTGGATCAAGGAACCAATTCTCGAAGCTTACCGTTCTGCTGGGCTTCCGGTTCCCTCAGGGCTGAAGGCCCATTCTACCAGAGCCGTGGGTGCGTCCTGGGCTTTGAGGCACCAGGCTACGGCTCAACAGGTGTGTTTATCGGCTACCTGGTCGAGCCTGCACACTTTCACGAAACACTATCAGGTGCATACCTATGCTTCGGCGGATGCCAGCCTAGGTAGGCGAGTCCTTCAGGCGGCGGTTGCCCACCTGTAGGACGGAGCCGTTACGGCTCTATTATGAGGTATTATTTACCCACCCAGGGACTGCTTTTGGACGTCCCAATTGTCTGGGTCTCCCAATGGAGCGACAAAGAAGAAGGGAATTTTGTTTACTTACCGTAAATTCCTTTTCTTCTAGCTCCAATTGGGAGACCCAGCACCCGCCCCTGTTTTTTTTGTGTACACATGTTGTTCATGTTGAATGGTTTCAGTTCTCCGATATTCCTTCGGATTGAATTTACTTTAAACCAGTTTATAATTTTTTTCCTCCTTCTTGCTTTTGCACCAAAACTGAGGAGCCCGTGGGAGCACGGGGGGTGTATACGCAGAAGGGGAGGGGCTTTACACTTTTAGTGTAATACTTTGTGCGGCCTCCGGAGGCATAGCCTATACACCCCAATTGTCTGGGTCTCCCAATTGGAGCTAGAAGAAAAGGAATTTACGGTAAGTAAACAAAATTCCCTTCTTGGCTGTGCAAAATATCAGTTTCTGCAACTAAGATATAGATGGATGTATGATAATGAAAATTATAATATACAAACATATTGTCTCCAGGTTATTTAAGGAACGATTGAGCCAGCTAAAGGCCAAATTGGAAGAGGTGACGTCCGGTAAAGCCTTGGAATACATCAATCCTCTTGCAGACCTACAGAACAACATGAAAATCCGCATTGAAGTGGCAGGTAGAGTCTTATTTCAGACAACAGGAGCTAATCTAGCAAGGTGGAGACCACCACAGACCTCCCAAGACCCATATGTCTTTGTCTCTCCCCCCTAGGCATCTATAAGGGGTTTTGTCTGGATGTCATAAAAAACCGATATGAATGCGAACAGCAAGGGGCAAAGCAACATTTAGAGGTGAGTAACCATTTCCTGGCATTCGATCTATTTCCTCCACTTCTCTGCAAATACCATAAAGCTGTACATAAACATCTTTAACCCCTTCACAACCTTTCTGTCATGGAGCGTGTCCCGTTAAGCCCCGCCCCCTGCCTCGGGCAGGGTGCGGCGATCGACACACATATCAGCTGTTTTCAACAGCTGACATGTGTGCCTGCATGTTACGAGTGGAATTGCATTCCACCCGTAACATTAACCCCTTACATCTCGCTGCCAAAGTCTGGCAGCGAGATGTATATACGCGCGGTCACGATTTTTACTTACCGCCCCCACCGGAAGTTATGTGAGTGATCACGTGACTTTCAGTGGTTGCCATGGTAGCACAGGGTCATGTGATGACGCCTGCAGCTATGACGAGTCACTTTCGTTTTCACTCGGCCCGGAGCTGAATGAATCAGAAAGTGATCGTATCTGCTGTTTACAGCTGTATAGCTGTGATCAGCAGATAGGGCAGAGCGATCGGATTGCTGATCGCTATAGCCCCCTAGGAGGACTAGTAAAATAAAAAAAAGTAAAAGTTTTAAAAAAAAAAAAACCCTAAAGTTCAAATCACCCGCCTTTCACCCCATTGAAAATTAAAGGGTTAAAAAAATAAATATACACATTTGGTATCGCCGCGTTCAGAAATGCCCGATCTATCAAAATATAAAATCAATTAATCTGATTGGTAAACGGCGTAGTGGCAAAAAAATTCCAAACGCCAAAATTACGTTTTTTGGTCGCCGCAAGTTTTACGCAAAATGCAATAACAGGCGATCAAAACATAGCATCTGCGCAAAAATGGTACCGTTAGAAACGTCAGCTTGAGACGCAAAAAAAATAAGCAGTTACTGAGCACATAGATCCCAAAAAATGAGAACGCTACGGGTTTCGGAAAATGGCGCAAAACATACGCCACTTTTATTGGACAAGCTTGTGATTTTTTTTTTTTAACCCCTTAAATACAAGTAAACCTATACATGTCTGGTGTCTACAAACTCGCACCGACCTCAGGGATCATACCCACACATCAGTTTTACCATATAGTGAACTCTGTGAATAAAACATCCCAAAAACTATTGTGCCATCACACTTTTTTTGCAGTTTTTCCACACTTGGAATTTTTTTGCTGTTTTTCCAGTACACTATATGGTAAAACGTATGGTTTCATTTAAAAGTACAACTCTTCCCGCAAAAAACAAGCCTCATGTGGCAAGATTGACGGAAAAATAAAGTTACGGCTCTCTGAAGAAGGGGAGCAAAAAACGCAAAAACATAAAGTGCCCGGGGGCTGGAGGGGTTAAAGGGAAGGTGTTCTCAAAAAAAGAAAAAAAATTCAATAACTGAAAAAAATGTAAAATTTTAACGTTTTGTTTAAATATTATTTGTTTTCAATTAAGCAAAAGATGAAAAAAAAAAAAATTAAAATGTAAAAAAAAAATATTAAGTTTGATATTTTTCACTCTTAAACACTAGGGGGAGCAGCTGCTGAAATCCTACTGTAGAAGAAGCTCACATTACAGCTGCAGTAAAGTGGGCAGAATCTGCTCTCCTGTGTGTGATGTCACCCCCTCCCCCTCCCAATCTGGGTATTTCCAAAAGGATTAGGGAAGATGTTTAGGATCACAGTGCGGAGCCATTTTGTTGGTGACCTCAAAGTGATCCTAATATGTGTAAAGTGTCACCTAGGACAACTGTCATAGTTCCCCACTGTACACTGTGCCCCATATACTGTGCCCCACTGTATACTGTGCCCTGATATTTCTGTGCCCCCATATACTATGCTGAGAGGAGAAACTGCTAAGACACCAGGCTGACAAGAGTAGCTGCCAGCTGGGATCGGAGGTCCGAGGTGACATGCAGCGAGGAGGGGTGAGCTGCAGCCTGAGCGGCACTGCACTACAGATCTCACGGCACGATCAAAGCTCCCAGCTGCATGCATTCACCTCAGACCTCCAGCTCCGGCAGCCTGTGTCTGTCAGCCTGGTGTCTTGGCTGTTCCTCCTGTCAGCGATCAGAGCAGTGAGGAGGAGCTGCCGGGAGCAGAGGCCCAAGGTGAGCACACGCGGGGGAGAGCGGTGATGGCAGCGCTGCTTCCACAGCACACCAGGCTGAGTACAGAGTGAGTAACGGGGGGTGGGGGGGAAGTGCACCACACATTATATGCTGTGGGCTTCACAAAGATGGCGGCGATCTCCTCCCAGAGCTATGATGTGCCCAGGGGGCTTGTCCAGATCACAGCAGGGAGCAGCGCAGCCTCAGTGCTAGGGTCAGAGGCCGACCATTAGGCCTTATGCACAGGGGCTGCCGTATTTGAGTTGAGTAACTGTCGTTACACACAGCAAATCCAAGATGGCAGCCCCCAGTGTTTCAGTAAAACTAGAATTCAATAAAAACTAAATAAACAATGAATTTAATTTTGTATTAAAAATAATTTATTCCATAATCACTATTATTAATACAAAAAAAAAAAAAAAAAAGTGACACCTTCCCTTTAACATGCTGGCGGACCTGCCGGGCTTCTCAAAGCAAAGACTCTCGGGTAAAGTGTTGTTGGGGTTTACCTGAAGTGTCTCAGTTTGTGTATAAGATATATATATATATATATATATATATAATAATTATATATAATATATATTTTTTTTTAAGTATAATATGTGTGCTATGTTTGCAGAGCGAGAAGATTCTCCTGTTTGATAACATGCAGTGTGAACTCTTAGAGCGGATCCAGAGGCTGGAGGAGGATCGGCAGAGCATAGACATCTCATCCGGTAAGAAACCACATCGGCGTACACTGTGATGCGGTACTGTGTGAATAGCTCCTTCATGATACACTAGCTATACTATACAGCTCCCCCACATATCGGACACCCATGGGTGCTGCCTTTTTGCAGGAATCGGGAAGAGAATGTTTTATAATGCTATTATTCATGGGGTACGTTGACACCAGCAGACTCCTCTATTGATGGCCGCTCAAATTTTAGGGTTTCAGTTACTAAACCGATGTGATCGGCTCATTATAAAAGATAGGAAGCTGCATAAGGAAATGGGCCGATGGGTTTCCCACCCCACCGGATAGCATGCTGGTCCCGTAGCCTTAATCCGGAATAAACCTCAGCCTTCCTAACATGTTTTTTTTATTCTTTAGAGTGGTGGGATGAAGAGTTGAGGTCAAAACGAAGCCGCAGAAAGTGGGATCCGTTCCGATCTGAGAAGAAAAGGAGGGTCCCGCTGGTTTCTGGTATCCTTTATGTAATCTGCCATGTGTTTGAAGTCTATCTGGTTTTGCTGGAACAGTAATTGTATGTGATGGCAGAACAATGTACATATCACCACTTATGTCCTCTCAAAATGACTGTTCAAACAAAGCACAGAGGCTCGGTCCACCCTTTCTGTAGCCAAACAGTTCAGTGCACCATCCCACCTACTTATTTTCAATCGTATCTATGAAAAGTTGAGGAAGGACAAATCTATATCCGTGTGGACAGACATCGTGACTCCTTTAGCCAGTCTGTGCACTCGGCAGTGATGCCAAGATAGTTATTATTATTATAGCGCCATTTATTCCATTACATGTGAAAAGGGGTATACATAATAGGGACAAACACAACAATCATAAACAATATAAGGCACAGACTGGTACAGGAGGAGAGAGGATCCTGCCTGCGAGGGCTCACAGTCTATAAGGGGATGGGTGAGGATACAGCAGATGGGGGCAGAGGTGGTCATGCAGCGGTATAGTGGACTGAGAAGGGATGGGTGAGGATACAGAAGATGGGGGCTGAGGTGGTCATGCAGCGGTATAGTAGACTGAGAAGGGATGGGTGAGGATACAGAAGATGGGGCTGAGGTGGTCATGCAGTGGTATAGTGGGCTGAGAAGGGATGGGCGAGGATACAGCAGATGGGGCAGAGGTGGTCGTGCAGCGGTATAGTGGACTGTGAAGGATACAGTAGGTGAGAGTCCAGATGGTCGTGCGTTGCATTAGCAGACTGAGGGTTACTGCAGGTTGTAGGCTTGTCAGAAGAGGTGGGTCTTCAGGTTCCTTATGACTCTTTCCAAGGTAGGCGAGAGTCTGATATGTTGTGGCAGAGCATTCCAGAGTATGGGGGAAGCACGTGAGAAATCTTTGATACGATTGTTGGATGAAGAGATGCGAGGTTAGGAGAGAAGGAGATCTTGTGAGGATCTGAGGTTGCGTGCGGGTAAATACCAGGAGACTAGGTCACAGATGTATGGAGGAGACAGGTTGTGGATGGATTTGTATGTCATGGTTGTTAGACGCTGATTCCAGTGATTGGCTGCAGTGGTCAAAGTTACATATATTTCTATTTCTGGTTCATTATGATATGTTCTCTGCTAATATCACTGTTATTATTCTCTCCGTGTAAAGCTTTAGTTCTCCTTGACTATTACACTAGGTCCTTATATTGTATACATGCTGCGGGATTTGGATATCCTGGAGGATTGGACGGCGATCAAGAAGGTAAATGATCCGATGTGTATTCTTTATAGGTGCGGAGATTTGTTGCGGCACAAAACACTCATCCGTACAAATGTGATAACGCTTTGTAGTGAATGGCTGATCGCTCCTGTATTGCTGGGAACATCATAAACACTTTGTTTAAAATATCGTATTTTTCGTTTGATAAGACGCGCCCCAAACTTGAAGGAGGAAAATAACATTTTTTTACTGTTAAAATGAGGGTCCGTCTTATAATCCTAGTGCCTCTTATATTAGCACACCCGGGGGGAGCGACAGTGGTGGACCGTCTCAGGAAGGTCACAGGAGGCAGGGCGATGCTGCGGGCTCGGAGGAGGGGGTGTCACGGCTCAGGCGGGTTGGTGATACTGCGGGCTCGGAGGAGGGGGTTTCGTGGCTCAGGAGGGTCGGTGATACTGTGGGCTCGGAGAGGAGGGGGTGTTACGGCTCAGGAGGGTTGGCGATACCTCGGGCTCGGAGGAGGGGGTGTCACGGCTCAGGAGGGCTGGTGATACTTCGGGCTCGGAGGAGGGGGTGTCACGGCTCAGGAGGGTCGACGATGCTGCGGGCTCGGAGGAGGGGGGTGTCGCAAGTTCATCTCCTCAACCGTCCCCGATTCAAAGCAGCCTGCCGGCAGATCAATGGCCTGTGACACCCACTCCGAGCCCTCTGTATTTCCTATCCTGCGCCACCACTGCCACCCCGGTGAGCCATATGTGGTTTATAAGACGCATCCCCATTTTTCCCCCAGTTCTGGGCGGGGGGGGGGGAGCGTCTTACAAATTGGAAAATACCGTAAAGAAATGCATTATATATATTTATACACTGCATGACTTAATTCTGATGACTACCATGCAAATTATTTATCTTACTGCAGTGTTGTAGAATAAAATCATATTGCTGTACTGAAAGCTGTTAACATTCATCTGTGTGTGTATATAATATAAATAAAGCTCTGTTTGTGTATATATAATATAACTAAAGCTCTGTGTGTGATTACACAGACACCCCATGTGACTCAGGTTACGTCATAGACTGTTTTGATGGGAAAATTACAGTTACTCTCCAAAAAAACCTGCCTCCATTAAGGTCAATAGAGCTGCGAGCTACAGGTCATTAATAGGAGCTGTGAGTGGTTGCTATAGGAACAAAAAAGAGAATTTTGTTTACTTACCGTAAATTCTTTTTCTTATAGTTCAGTATTGGGAGACCCAGACCATGGGTGTTTAGCTTCTACCTCTGGAGGACACACAAAGTACTACACTTAAAAGTGTAGCTCCTCCCTCTGAGCTTATACACCCCCTGGTGAGCAGACCCAGCCAGTTTAGTGCAAAGCTGAAGGAGAATAGCCACCCACAAGTAGAACAGAGCAAGAGCCGGAACAACCGGAGACTCTGTTCACGACAACAGCCGGTGATAACATGCGGAACAAGAAAGTGCCAACAGGCAACAGGGAGGGTGCTGGGACTCCCAATACGGAACTATAAGAAAAAGAATTTACGGTAAGTAAACAAAATTCTCTTTTTCTTTATCGTTCCTATGGGAGACCCAGACCATGGGACGTTCCAAAGCAGTTCCTGGGTGGGAAATAAACCGAACAAGTAAGAAGTAGGCAGAACCTAACTTCACAAATGGGCGACAGCCGCCTGAAGGATGCGTCTGCCCAAGCTCGCATCTGCCGAAGCATGAGCATGCACTTGGTAGTGCTTTGAAAAGGTATGCAGGCTAGTCCAAGTGGCAGCCTGACAGACTTGCTGAGCCGTAGCCTGGTGCCTGAAAGCCCAAGAGGCACCAACAGCTCTGGTCGAATGTGCCTTGATCCCCGGCGGGGGAGGCACCTGAGAACTCTGGTAGGCGTCCGAAATGGTCGATCTAATCCAACGGGCCAAGGTCGGCTTAGAAGCAGAGGCCCTTGCGCCGACCTGTGGTTAGCACAAAAAGAGAGGTGCACCGCCTAAGAGCAGCGGTGCGAGACACATAGATCCGGAGCGCCCGCAGCAGATCCAGAGTATGCAGTGATTTTTCAAAGCAATGAACAGGAGCCGGACAAAAGGAAGGCAATGAAATGTCCTGGTTAAGGTGGAAAGGAGAGACTACCTTAGGAAGAAAGTCCGGAGTCGGACGGAGAACCACCTTGTCTTGATGAAAAACTAAAAAAGGTGACTCCGAGGAGAGCGCAGCCAAAACAGAGACTCTCCTGAGGGAAGTTATGGCCACCAGAAAAACCACTTTCTGTGAAAGACGATGCAAAGAAACCTCCCTAAGAGGCTCAAAGGGGGGTTTCTGCAAAACCGTGAGAACCAAATTAAGGTCCCAGGGATCCAAGGGCTGCCGGTAAGGCGGAATGATGTGAGACGTGCCTTGCATGAAGGTGCAGACCTGAGCCAGCCGAGCGAGACGCCGCTGGAACAGCACTGACAGAGCTGAGACTTGTCCCTTGAGCGAGTTGAGGGACAGTCCTAGCTGCAGACCGGACTGTAGAAAAGACAGAAGGGTCGGCAAAGAGAATGGCCAAGGGGGATGGCCGGTAGAACGACACCAGGACAGGAAAATTTTCCAAGTCCTGTGATAGATCTTAGCGGAGGAAGACTTACGGGCCCGAGTCCTAGTGGAGATGACTTCAGGAGGAATACCAGAAGCCGTCAAGATCCAGGACTCAAGAGCCACGCCGTCAATTTGAGAGCCGCAGAATTCAGGCGGAAAAACGGACCTTGTGAGAGTAGGTCTGGACGGTCCGGGAGATGCCACGGCATGTCTACGGACAGATGGAGCAGGTCTGGATACCAAGCTCGTCTGGGCCAGTCCGGTGCAATGAGGATGACTCGACAGCCCTCCATTCTGATCTTGCGCAGAACTCTGGGCAAGAGAGCTAGAGGGGGAAACACGTAGGACAGACGAAACTGGGACCAATCTTGAACCAGTGCGTCCGCGGCGAATGCCTGAGGGTCGTGGGAGCGAGCCACGTAAACGGGGACCTTGTAGTTGTGACGGGATGCAATTAGGTCCACGTCCGGAGTGCCCCATTTGCGGCAGATCGACTGAAACCCTGCCGGGTGCAGGGACCACTCGCCACTGTCCACGGATTGACGGCTGAGATAATCTGCCTCCCAGGTTTCCACGCCTGGGATGTGGACTGCGGATATGGTGGACTTGGAGTCCTCCGCCCATTGAAGGATGCGTTGTACCTCCAACATTGCCAGGCGGCTGCGTGTCCCGCCTTGGTGATTGATGTAGGCAACTGCTGTCGCGTTGTCTGACTGGACTCGAATGTGCTTGCCCGCCAACAGGTGGTGAAATGCTAGGAGAGCTAGAAGCACAGCTCTGGTTTCCAGCACGTTGATTGAAAGGGCTGACTCGGACGGAGTCCAAGTGCCCTGCGCTCTGTGGTGGAGACATACTGCTCCCCAGCCGGAGAGACTGGCATCCGTGGTGAGAATCACCCAGGACGGAGCCAGGAAGGAGCGCCCCTGGGACAGGGAGAGAGGTCGAAGCCACCACTGAAGAGAGCTCCTGGTTTGTGGCGACAGAGCCACTAACCTGTTTAAGGAGGAAGGCCGCTTGTCCCAACAGCGGAGAATATCCAGCTGCAGGGGACGCAGATGGAACTGGGCAAAGGGAACCGCTTCCATTGACGCCACCATTTGACCCAGCACCTGCATCAGCCGCCTGATGGAATAACGGCGGAGCCTCAGCAGAGAGCGCACCGCTAGCTGAAGGGACTGCTGTTTGACTAAGGGCAACTTCACAAGTGCCGTCAAGGTCTCGAACTGCATCCCTAGGTACGTGAGACTCTGGGTCGGAGTCAGAGTGGATTTGGGCAGATTGACCAGCCACCCGAATTGGGCTAGAGTGGCGAGAGTGAGCGAGACACTCCGCTGACAGTCTACGCTGGATGGAGCCTTGACTAGAAGGTCGTCCAGGTAAGGAATCACTGCCAACCCCTGGAGGTGCAGAACTGCAATCACTGCTGCCATGACCTTGGTGAATACCCGAGGGGCGGTGGCCAACCCGAAGGGGAGAGCCACGAATTGGAAATGATCCTTTCCTACTGCAAAACGTAGCCAACGCTGGTGTGAAACTGCAATTGGCACATGCAGATAGGCATCTCTGATGTCGATGGACGCCAGGAAATCCCCTTGGGACATAGAGGCAATGACTGATCGCAGAGACTCCATGCGAAAACGCCGCACCTGAACATGCTTGTTGAGAAGCTTCAGATCCAGGATGGGCTGGAAGGTACCGTCCTTTTTGGGAACTAGGAAGAGATTTGAGTAGAAACCTCTGAACCGTTCCCGGGCGGGAACCGGTACAATTACTCCATTGGCCTGCAAGGATGCCACGGCCTGCGAGAAGGCGGCGGCCTTGGAGCAGGGGGGAATTGAGAGAAAAAATCTGTTTGGAGGACTGGAAGAGAATTCTATCCTGCAGCCGTGGGAGATGATATCCCGCACCCACTGATCGGAGACGTGTTGAAACCAAGAGTCGCCAAAGTGGGAGAGCCTGCCACCGACTAAGGACGTTGCTGGAGCGGGCAGATAGTCACGAGGAGGCTGCCTTAGGGTATGTGCGCACGTTGCTTTTTACCTGCTTTTTACCTGCTTTTTTGCTGCTTTTTCTTCTGCGCTGTTTAATGCCAAAATGGATGTGTTCTTCTATTCAAGCAAAGTCTATGGGAATTTGGGTTTCTTGTTCACACTATGTTGTTCAAAATGCTGCCTTTTTGTGGCAGAACTTTGGTCAAAAACTCAGCTTTGCAGTGCAAAACCCAAATGGCAAAAACAATTGACATGTTGCTTCTTTGAAAAGCTGAGTTTTTGACCAAAGTTCTGCCTCAAAAGGCAGCATTTTGAACAACATAGTGTGAACAAGAAACCCAAATTCCCATAGACTTTGCTTGAATAGAAGAACACATCCATTTTGGCATTAAACATCGCAGAAGAAAAAGCAGCAAAAAAGCAGGTAAAAAGCAGGTAAAAAGCAACGTGCACACATACGCTTAGTGGCAGCAGCTCCTGCGGTCTTCTGAGGACGCGCTTTTGGGCGCCAGTTGGATTTCTGGTCCTTTGCTGAGTTAGCGGACGAGGCCGAGGGCTTAGAGGACGACCAGTTGGAGGAACGAAAGGAACGAAACCTCGACTGATTCCTACCCTGGGCAGGTTTCCTGGTCTTGGTTTGTGGCATGGAAGTACTCTTCCCGCCGGTAGCTTCCTTAATAATTTCATCCAGCTGTTCTCCGAACAGCCGGGACCCAGCAAAAGGGAGCCCAGCAAGGTACTTCTTTGAAGAAGCATCTGCCTTCCACTCTCGAAGCCACAAGATCCTGCGGATAGCGAGGGAATTAGCCGAAGCCACCGCGGTGCGGTGAGAAGCCTCCAGCATGGCAGACATGGCATAGGATGAAAAGGCCGAAGCTTGGGAAGTTAAGGCATCCATTTCGGGCATAGATTCCTTGGTGAGGGAATGCATCTCCTCTAGAGAAGCAGAGATGGCTTTGAGAGCCCACACTGCTGCAAAAGTCGGAGAAAACGCGGCCCCCGCCGCTTCATACACGGATTTGGCCAGAAGGTCAATCTGGCGGTCAGTGGAATCCTTAAGGGAAGTGCCATCAGCCACCGACACAACGGTCCGGGCTGCGAGCCTAGACACCGGAGGGTCTACCTTAGGGGAGTGAGCCCACTCCTTGACCACCTCAGGTGGAAAGGGAAAGCGGTCATCAGAACCACGCTTTGGGAAGCGCTTGTCAGGACAGGCCCTGGGCTTGGTCACAGCGGCCTGAAAACTGGAGTGGTTAAAGAACGCACTCTTTGTCCTCTTAGGCAAGGTAAACTGGTGCTTTTCTTCCAGAGAGGGTTGCTCCTCTGATACTGGCGGATTTAGATCCAGTACAGAGTTAATAGAAGCAATCAAGTCACTAAGATCTGAGTCACTTTCGGACAGATAAATGGGGTACATGGAGTTAGCCTCCGAGCCCCCTGTAAAGGCATCCTCCTCATCCTGCGAGTCAGCTCTGGAATCAGAGCCACGGGAGGAGGAAGGAGAGGGAACCCTGCGTCTCTTCTCAGGAGGACGGGGTCTGGGCCCTGATGATGAATCCTCTGTGAGCTCCGGTCCTGAGAGACCCCTAGCAGCAGAGGCACCCTGTGAAGGGGGCTGATGCATATTCATCAGAGTCCTGGACAGAAGTCCCATGGACTCAGCAAAAGACTGGGAGATAGACCTAGAAAAGGATTCTACCGAAGCCGGGGGTTCAGCCACAGGAGCAGGAGCAGCCTGAGAGACCACTGGGGGAGAGACTCCAGGCTGTGGCACCGCCAAGTTAGAGCAGGCATCACAATGTGGGAAGGTGCTCGGTTCAGGCAGCAGGAGCTTACATGCAGCGCATACAGCATAAAGCTTTGGGGCCTTGCTCCTCGTGTGAGACATGCTGCTGGAGTGGGGGCTCTGCCAGAGAATGAACCCCAGAGAGTATATATAGAGATCCACAACCGGAGACCGGTTGTGGCTTACCAGACCGCTGGAGCGGTGTTGTGTGCCCTCCAGATCCCGAAGCCCGGACCCCCAAGCACAGCACCTCAGCAGGGATGCTGCAGACCAGCGCTGCAATGACTGATCGCAGAGAGAATGCTGAGAAAATGGCCGCCGGGGCGAAGAGAGGGGGCGGGACCTGCTTGAAGAGCGGGATCTGGAGGGCCATAGAGACCTACAGGGGAGGGGACGCACACTGCAGTGGGGAGTGTCCCTCCCCTGTACAGAACGGCCGGCGGGAGGAGCCGAGCCTGTCCCTCTGAATGAGTGACATGCGAGGGCAGTGAAACAGAAACTAGGCCTCCGGCGAAGCCGGGGCCTAAATTTGATCGGCGCGGCCGACGAGCAGGCACCATCGGCGCGGTTCTCAGGCGACAGCTAGAGAACCCGCCGGAAATGTCAGTAAACATAATAAGCACACTCTCCCCCAACAATAAAGTACAGGGACCCAGAAATATAAACGTCTCAGGTACTTAGCTGCTGAGACGCAGGGCCAGGTCCCTGGGGATGAGTGCTCCGGTCCAGCAGGGTCCTGAAGGGCTGCGGATGGAGACCGGTCTCCTGCCAAGCATGGAGACCATGCTGGCTCCCACTTCAAGCCAGAGCCCAGGAGGGATGGTGAAGGAGCACGGCATGTAAGGCTCCAGCCTAGGAAATCAACCTTACAACACCGACACAGTGGGTGGACCCCACTTCTTCATCTCGTTCCAAAAGGAAAAAAAAAATCATATGAGAATGCATGTGTGGATGTATGCCTCCTGACACAAAGCGATAAACTGGCTGGCTGGGTCTGCTCACCCAGGGGGTGTATAAGCTCAGGGGGAGGAGCTACACTTTTAAGTGTAGTACTTTGTGTGTCCTCCAGAGGTAGAAGCTAAACACCCATGGTCTGGGTCTCCCATAGGAACGATAAAGAAATAAATTGTTAGTAGAAGAAGCTTATGTGTGAGGTAATAAGATGTCAGTGGAGAGACTGAGAGAGACACACAGACAGACAGGGAAAGAGAGAGACAGTCAAGGAGACAGAGACAGACAGACGGGGACGGAGACAGATTGAGAGACAGAGACAAGGAAAGAGACAGAAAGATGGAAAGAAACGGACAGGGAAAGAAACAGACAGGGAAAGAGACAGACACGGACAGTTACTACAGCTAGAGATATATATATATATATATATATATATATATATATATATATATATATATAATATATATATATATTTTACAACCTCTTGTGAACTCTTTAGGGTATATTAATAAATCCCCATTGGGGATTAAAAGAAAACAAAACAAAAAATTCTTATCCCCTTCTGTCCCGCCCCCTCTTCCCCATTTACAAAAATAGGCTCCAAAGTTCAGTTTCAGTCTATCAATATAAAATTTAACCTATATGAAAAATACTGTAGAACGGGAGAAATGCCCAATTTGCGCTGTTTGTTATATATATATATATATATATATTATATTATAAAATATAATATATTATAAAATATATTTATTTATTATATATATATATATCTCCTGAAAGTAGGGGGTTAATGAGTGAATCGGAACTTCTAGCGCTCGCTGATTAATGGCCGGCATGTTTGCTGTGACGGATTTCGTGCCCTTCAGCTATTACTACTATATCAACATCAAGTCTGACATTGACAGGAGAGAAGCCGCGGAGACCCTGCTCTGAGATCCTGTGTATAGGATTTACTTACTCCAAAAACAGTGATAGGGACCTTAGATTGTGAGCCCCAATGGGGACGATGATGATGATGATGATGTACAGTGCCTACAAGTAGTCTTCAACCCCCTGCAGATTTAGCAGGTTTGATAAGATGCAAATAAGTTGAGCCTGCAAACTTCAAACAAGAGCAGGATTTATTAACAGATGCATAAATCTTACAAACCAACAAGTTATGTTGCTCAGTTAAATTTTAATACATTTTCAACATAAAAGTGTGGGTCAATTATTATTCAACCCCTAGGTTTAATATTTTGTGGAATAACCCTTGTTTGCAATTACAGCTAATAATCGTCTTTTATAAGACCTGATCAGGCCGGCACAGGTCTCTGGAGTTATCTTGGCCCACTCCTCCATGCAGATCTTCTCCAAGTTATCTAGGTTCTTTGGGTGTCTCATGTGGACTTTAATCTTGAGCTCCTTCCACAAGTTTTCAATTGGGTTAAGGTCAGGAGACTGACTAGGCCACTGCAACACCTTGATTTTTTTTTTCCCTCTTGAACTAGGCCTTGGTTTTCTTGGCTGTGTGCTTTGGGTTGTTGTCTTGTTGGAAGATGAAATGACGACCCATCTTAAGATCCTTGACGGAGGAGCGGAGGTTCTTGGCCAAAATCTCCAGGTAGGCCGTGCTATCCATCTTCCCATGGATGCGGACCAGATGGCCAGGCCCCTTGGCTGAGAAACAGCCTCACAGCATGATGCTGCCACCACCATGCTTGACTGTAGGGATGGTATTCTTGGGGTCGTATGCAGTGCCATCCAGTCTCCAAACGTCACGTGTGTGGTTGGCACCAAAGATCTCGATCTTGGTCTCATCAGACCAGAGAACCTTGAACCAGTCTGTCTCAGAGTCCTCCAAGTGATCATGAGCAAACTGTAGACGAGCCTTGACATGATGCTTTGAAAGTAAAGGTACCTTACGGGCTCGTCTGGAACGGAGACCATTGCGGTGGAGCACGTTACTTATGGTATTGACTGAAACCAATGTCCCCACTGCTATGAGATCTTCCCGGAGCTCCTTCCTTGTTGTCCTTGGGTTAGCCTTGACTCTTCGGACAAGCCTGGCCTCGGCACGGGAGGAAACTTTCAAAGGCTGTCCAGGCTGTGGAAGGCTAACAGTAGTTCCATAAGTCTTCCACTTCCGGATGATGCTCCCAACAGTGGAGACAGGTAGGCCCAACTCCTTGGAAAGGGTTTTGTACCCCTTGCCAGCCTTGTGACCATCCACGATCTTGTCTCTGATGGCCTTGGAATGCTCCTTTGTCTTTCCCATGTTGACCATGTATGAGTGCTGTTCACAAGTTTGGGGAGGGTCTTAATTAGTCAGAAAAGGCTGGGAAAATAGATAATTAATCCAAACATGTGAAGCTCATTGTTCTTTGTGCCTGAAATACTTCTTAATACTTTAGGGGAACCAAACAGAATTCTGGTGGTTTGAGGGGTTGAATAATAAATGACCCTCTGAATAAACTTTTCACAATTTAAAAAAAAAAAATAAAAAAAGAAATAACATTCTTTTTTGCTGCAGTGCATTTCACACTTCCAGGCTGATCTACAGTCCAAATGTCACAATGCCAAGTTAACTCCGAATGTGTAAACCTGCTAAATCTGCAGGGGGTTGAATACTACTTGTAGGCACTGTATCTATCTATCTATCTGTCTATCCCTCTATCTATCCCTCTATTATCCTATCTATCTATCTATATTATCTATCTATCTATACCCCTAAATATCTATCTATTATCTATCTATATCTATCTATCTATTATCTATCTTAATGCAGGTGCGCTAATCCCCCCCCCCCCCATCCCTTATAGGGAATGTTTTGTCAGAAAATGGACTATTGTTTAAATACACGGTTTTGTGTTGATTGTATAGAAAAAGTGGAAATCCACACTGGTGCTTTTTTATTTAATCCAACTTCTGATGTTTCAGGAAATAACACATGTACATGGTCACAATGGGCCACAACCCTATCTTTTATATTGAGTGAGTGTAAAGGTAGGCGAGCAGGCGCCGATATGGCATTACCTACTATGGTGGATCCTGTTTTATCACTTGTGTATAGAGGTGTTGTATGTTATTGTAGTCCTGCCTGTTATGATAATGAGACTGCTGGAAACTTTCTGAAAGAACAAGAAGTAGGAGTCAAAAAGAAAAAAAATAAACTGCAATTTTTATTTTGGCCACTGGGGCTTTTATTTTTTTAGGTTTATGTAAAGATCAACTGACAAAAAGAGCCCTGACCTCCAGTATAGAAACTGCTGGATGGTCGAGAAGTCGTCTTCCCCTTGGTCCTGGCTGCACAATAAAAAGATCGTTCCTAACCTCAGGGTTGTCCACAACGACCAATCAGATCACAGATTTAATTTTTAAAACTTGTCTAAAAAAAAACAAAAACCCGCCATCAATAAAATAAATCTTTATTTTTATATAGCACTAACATTCCCCAGCACTCTTATCAATATCAGGAACTCTGTCCCCATTGGGGGCTCACAATCTAAATTCCCTATCTGTATGTCTTTGGAGTGTGGGAGGAAACCCACAAACACTGGGGGAACATACAAACTCCTTGCAGATGTTGTCCTTGGTGGGATTTGAACCCAAGACCCCAGAGCTGCAAGACTGCAGTGCTAACCACTGAGCCACCACCGGGCAGTGCTAACCACTGAGCCGCCATGCCGCCATGGACTTGACCGACACTTCGTCCTGCTGATAATGAAGGTCTATTAGTTTGGTCGACAAGGCCGCATTGTATAAACAGGGCCCCCCGCATTCTCTGTATATGGAAGCTGATGACCTGAGGGGGTCACACATCTCATTAATGCCTACATTACATATTCACATTGAGTGTGTGTGTGTGTGTGTGTGTGTGTGTGTGTGTGTGTGTGTGTGTGTGTGTGTGTGTGTGTGTGTGTATGTATGTATATATGTATGTATATGTTTTGTATTCACAATCTGAATTTGATTTTTTTTTTTTTTTCCCCCTTAGGCGAAAGCCTCAGTTTCGCCACAAAAACGAAAATCAGATGGTAAGGAAATATAACGAAAATCAGATGGTAAGGAAATATGTCTAGAGATCGGGCGGAGTCCTTTATTATGAATGAAATATCACAAAATTTGCTAAGGGGAATTGAAGGGAGACTAGTAAAAAAAAAAATGAAAATTAAAAAAAAAAAAATTAAAAATTAAAAAAATAAAGTTTAAATCACCTCCCTTTTTTGTCCCATTTGAAAATACAAGTTAAAAAATATACACATCGGGAATGTCTGAACACGGCGATACCAAATCTATCAAAATATAAAATCAATTAATCTGATCAGTACACGGCGTAGTGATAAAAACAAAAAAAAAATCCAAACGCCAAATGAGATGATTCCGCTTTCTCTGCCGCTTTAAACAGTTGTCTTATTTATTTTTCATTTTGGCTTTTTTAGGTGGAAAAGTTGAGAAGCAACACTTCAGCGCTCGCTGTGAAGACGGCTGCCTGTATTATGAAGGAGAGAGCTTTACCAAGGGAGAAGCCATTATTCTTGATGTGAAAGATGAGCCACCCTCACAGTAAGGAGCGCGGTTTCTTTCCTTGATGCAGGGGTATTGCTTTTTTTTTTTTTTTTTTGTTTTTTTTGTTGTACATTGAAGCCTGATAGTTTCTCACAAACTATTTAGAAATTCTAAAGCCTTAAATACTCAAAATTCCTTTAAAAATACAGCAAGGGCCAATTTAAACGGAATCTGCCATCAGAAAATTACCTTTTGTTTAAATGATTTTTCTGTTAACTACCGTATTTTTCAGATTATAAGACGCACTTTTCCTCCCAAAAATTTGGTAGGAAAATGAGGGGTGCGTCTTAAAATCCAAATGTAGCTTACTGGGGGGTGGTGGAGAGGGGTCACAGGAGGCAGGCGCAATGCGGTGTCGGGGCTGTGGGCGCTGCTTGCTTCAGAAAAATGGTGTCCAGAGTCGGCGTGTGCGCAGATGGAGTTCTCGTCTCAAGCTCTCATCTGCACACGCGCCGCCTCCAGTCCATTGATCTCCTAGCAGCGGACTTAAGGAAAATGGCGCCCGGAGGTGGTGCATGCACAGATGACATCTCAGGTTGTTGTTATTGAGCCGATAACTCAATCTGTGCACATGCCGACTCCAGGCGCCGTTTCTTTGAAGCCCGCAGCACCAACATCTTCAGAATGGCCCGTGCCTCACTGCCCTCAGCAGCGAGTCCCGGCGCGGGGCGTCGGGCCCTCAGCAGCGAGTCCCGGCGCGGGGCGGCGGGCCCTCAGCAGCGAGTCCCGGCGCGGGGCGGCGGGCCCTCAGCAGCGAGTCCCGGCGCGGGGCGGCGGGCCCTCAGCGAGCATCTGGGCCCCCCTCTGCATTGCCCCTGCCTCCTGCTGCACTGCCGCTTCCACCAGTAAGACACCTTCCAGTAAGACTTCACCAGATTATAAAATGGACCCCATAGTTATTTTTATTTTTTTTTTTTATTTTTTTTTTTATTTTTTCTCTCTGAATTTAAGGTGCGTCTTATAAAATGAAAAATACGGTGTGTATTCTTAAGAAAAAAAAGCTATACACAATCATTATCACCAGCCAGTATTAGAATCAAAAATAACACCTCTACATAAAGGAAAAAAACGAAAACCTTTCATTTTATATAGCAAGGTATCACTATGCACTCTTCATTCTCTGTCTTAATGATGCGCACGTCTTGTGTCTGCAGGGCGGTGATCACAGCAGTAAGCACAGGAGAAGTTTGGCTGAGGCGAGGAGACAGCAGCAAGACCAAGATCTACGTCTCACAACTGCAGAAAGGCAAATACTCCGTGAGAAGGGCAGGAAAATAAGCGCTGCCTCGCTCCGGTGCTGACAGGCGATCTCTACACCGTGGCGGTCACCATAGAATGTAATGTGTGCAGAGTCAGAGCGCGGTGATCATGTTGGGAATCCTCTAGCATTGTTCTCTGGGTGCGTGTGTGCATTGAATGGTGTGTGTGTGGATTGTGTGCTGATGGACTTTATAGAGCTTTAACTAGGACACTTCAGTGCGGCTGGACAATGGTGAATGAGCTGAAAAGTTTTTCAGAAATAGTGTATAAATATTTTCTTATTTTCTTTTTTTTTTTTTTTGCACAAAATAAATGTATTTTTTTATATCCATTAATTTAGTAGACAATAAAGTTGTTTGGGAAATGACCCACTTTAGGGTTTTTTTTGTTTGTTTTTTTTAAATTTGTGAAATTATTCCACAGATGCAAATAAAAAAAAAAGTGGCTTAAACTGACATTACCCTGGTACTGTAGAAAAACGGGAATTATTGATAACCTATGCCAAAAGTCCAAGTGGTCAGTTTATGCAGACATGTCAGATCCAATTTTAGGATCAGAATCACCAATACAAGTCTATGGGACCGTGAGACAAAATGTACAGCACTTGGAGGCTCAAGAAATTTGATAGACATTCAGTATAATATATATATATATATATCTTTTTTTTTTTTATCAGAAATATCACTTATGAATGAGCCCTAAATCCGTTAAAATATTCATTCCCCATAAGCTTTTCTTCCACATTCCCCACACACACACACAAAATGTAATTGATATTTTATGTGATCTACTACCACTAAGTAGTAAATATTTGTGAAGTGTAAAGGAAAAAAAGCCTCAGTGATCAATTACCTTCAGAAGTCACCTATTTAGTAAATTGTGTCCACCCGTGTGTAGTTTATTCTCAGTATAACAATAGCTGTTCTATGAAGGCCTCAGGCTGGTTTGAAAACCAAGGAACACACCAGACAGGTCAGGGATAAAGTTGTGGAGAAAAGTGACGCAAAATCAGATGACAAAATAAATATAAGGCCAAGCTCTGAACATCTCATGGAGCAATATTCAATCTGTCATTCAAAAATAGGAGTATGGCACAACTGTAATCCTACCAATCTAAGAAAAAAGACTGATGGTACATCCTAACTTTCTAATGTGAACAGGTGCAAACTGACAATGAGACTTAGTGCAACTGTCTCCTTTTTGTTACTATGTAGTGGTAAGATATGTGGAACACTGAATATGGGATATAAACATATACAATACCGCTATGAAAAACATGTAAAAATTAAGAGACTTGGCACACAAAAATGGCCAGTTTTATGTGAGCCCAACAGCCAATGTCAGGTAACAAAAAGGAGACAGTTGCACTCTGCAGTGCTAAGATATGTGTAACAATGAATATAGGAATATAGACATGTATTACTGCTATAAAAAAAATGTAAAAATTGTGATAAAATGGCCAGTTTTATGTGAGCCCAACAGCCAACGGTAAGGTGTGTTAGGTCCCTATCAAAACTAATGCCTCTTTTTAAGTTAAAAAAAAAAAAATACAATTTATGGGCGATTTTCATTCCCCATTTGCAGGTTCCTGTCCACCCATAAATTGTAGGGTTTTTTTAACCCAAAAAGAGGCATTAGTTTTGATAGGGACCTTTCACATCTTACCGTTGGCTGTTGGGCTCACATAAAACTGGCCATTTTATCACAATTTTTACATTTCTTTTTTTTTTTTTATAGCAGTAATACATGTCTATATTCCTATATTCATTGTTACACATACCTTTTAGCACTGCAGAGTGCAACTGTCTCCTTTTTGTTACCTGACATGGCCGTCCAGCTAAACTGACATGCCAAGCAACAAGGAGCGCACTAATTAGAGACGACGCCAAGAGGCCCATGGTCAATGGAGGAGATGCGGAGATCACAGCTCGGGGGCAGAATCTGTGCGCAGGACAGCCATTAGTTGTATACTGCACAAATTTGGCCTTTACAAAAGAGATAAAAAGCCATGGATTAAATCAAACCAGAAGAGATTCTGTTTGCAAAAAGTCATGTAGGGGACACAGCGTGTGGTGGAAGAAGTTGCCCTAGGCACGAGAAAAAAGTAGAACTTTTAGGGTTTAATCTAAAACAATGTGTGATGGAAAACTAATACTATACAGAGTGTTTTTCCTCCGTCCAAAACACTGTTGTATGGTACAAGCACAGTGGATGGATTATAGATATCCCATACCCTCTGTGGGTTTTGTCAGCAGTGTAAACCGATCTGCGGCACAGCTTTCCGAGCCGCAGTAGGTTAATTTATTCTTGTGGAGATGTGAGTTTTCTTGGCGAGAGAAGACAGCGCAAATCCTCTGCGCCCATCACCCTGATCGTGGGCACGAACGCTGCGTTCTCTTGCGAGAAGACGTGCTGCGTCAAGAAAGCAGCCCGTCCAGATCATGGCCACATACCATGGCACCATTACCATTCAGCCAGAAGCCTCTCACCTAGCCAAATCAGATCTCCTACTTGCACTGATGAGGAGCAACACCCCCAAACAACAGTGTCTGCAAATAGAGATTCTGGTTTGGCTTTTATCCTAAGTCATGTGACAAGTCTTGTTAAAGGGTCACTATTGACTTTTAGGATTGCTACTTTCAATAGGTGGAGAGAGAGTGTAAAGGCCCCGTTACATGCAACGACGTATCTAACGATATATCGCTGGGGTCCGTGACGCACATCCGGCATCGTTAGCGACATCGTTGCGTGTGACACCAACGAGGGACCGTTAACGATGGAAAATACTCACCAAATCGTTCATCGTTGACACGTCGTTCCTTTTCAAAAAATCATTGATTGTTGAGGACGCAGCTTCTTCGTCGTTCCCGAGGCAGCACACATTGCTAAGTTTGACACCTCGGGAACGACGAACTACAGCTTACCTGATGCCGCCGGCAATGAGGAAGGAAGGAGGTGGGCGGGATGTTACAGCCGCTCATCTCTGCCCCTCCGCTTCTATTGGGCGGCTGCGATGTGACGCCGCACGAACCGCCCTCTTAGGAGGCAGTTCGCCGGCCCCAGTGACGTCGCTAGTCAGGTAAGTCCGTGTGGCGGCTCCTAACGATATTGTGCGCCACGGGCAGCGATTTGCCCGTGGCGCACAAACGACGGGTGCGGGTACGCACGCTAGCGATATTGCTGCGTGTAAAGCCCCCTTTAGTCCATTTCGTCTGAGAGGCAATTAGTATAAGTGAAGCATTACCGAACAGACCCGAGAACACTGGAGGTTGTGGATCAGGTGAAATGTGGCAACATTCTTGCGCAATCCCCTTTTAAGAAAGAAAAGTGTTTCACATTTAGTGTTTTAGTTTCTGAGCTATGTCTAATGAGGGCTCGCTGGAAAGGTGTGTGGTTAACCGGGAAAGGGGTGTTACCCAATGTGCGACACAACAAATAATTTTGGAGACACGGTAACCCAGCTAATGAATCACTATGACAAATATGGCACAATTTAAGACTGTCTAGCCTAAGTTTGCATTGGCTAAGATTAGATAGTACTAACGGATCCTGACCCAATGAGTTTTTGATCCTATGGTTGATTAGTGAGGGTTAGAGATAGGCGAACCTGCAGATGTTCGGGTTCACCGGACTGGATACCGAACCCCAAATGTCTAAGGAATGGGTCCCCAATTCCAGTCCTCAAGGGCCGCCAACAGTGCATGTTTTCAGGATTTCCTTAGTATTGCACATGTGATAATTTAATCACCTGCACAGTTGATGATTCCAGCACCCATGCAATGCTAAGGAAATCCTGAAAACATGCACTGTTGGCGGCCCTCGAGGACTGGAGTTGGGGAACCCTGGTCTAAGGGACCTGAACTCAAGGGTTATAAAATTATGTTAGTAAGGGCTAGAGAGCTACAAAAGGAAGCAAAATGGGGAGAAAAGCAGGACAATTATACTTACCGAGTTTCCACGCTGCTGTGTCTCTGGGTCCTCTCATTAAAGCTCATGAATATTCACTGCCTCCCCTGCCCACCCTCTTTGCCAGTGTCAGTGATTGGGTGCAGTCAGACCGCCGGTGTCTGTGATTGATTGCCGTCCCACAGTGGAGTGTAAAATTAAGTAAAAAATTAGAAAAATGGTGTGGATCCCCCATATTTTGACATCCAGAGCAGATAAAACAGACAGCTATAGGCTGCAGCTCCCAGCTGGGTGTGTTATCTTGGCTGTGTATCAAAATACAAAGGATCCCATGTGTCTTTTTAAAAAATTATTTAAATAATTTTAAAAACCAGTGTGGGGTCCACCCCAATTTTGATAACCAGCCAAGGTGAAGCAGACAGTTGGGGGCTGTTATTCTCAGGCTAGGGAGGCCAATGGTTATTGAGCCCACCCTAGCCTAAAAATAGCAGCCCGCAGCTGCTCAAGAATTTGCGCAATCCATTAGATGTGACATTCATGGCGCTTACCCGGCTCATCTTGATTGCCCTGGTGCAGTGGCAATTGTGTTATGAGGGGTTAATATTCCATTATACTCCAAAATAATATACCTGCAGTGGAAGAAAACCAGAGAACCTGGAGGAAATCCACAAAAACATGGTGAGAACATGCAGACTCCTCTCTGGGGTGCCAAACATTTAAGATTTGGTGTATGCTGTGCAGAAATTTGTGATAATACCTGCTGTGGAGCCTGAGGGGTCATTGGATGACAGAGAGAATCTAAGAACATCTTGGAAAAAACGAGTTCTGCTCTGCTCTAGGCAATAAGTAAAAGTATTTTCTCCCTTATTTTTTTAAAGGGTTGATCTATTACATCTTACTGCAGACTGACAGTTCAGACTGCACTTCTGGCCCCAATTCTGCACTTTCCCGTACTGCAAGCAATGGTAGCTTTGCCTCTTCAGCATTGGATCAGTACAGGGGACTGAATCTGTCTGCACTGTGTACACCAGGCAGCCTTACAACAGCCCTAGTAAGCACCGCACATGCTGCAGAGGTGGCCGATAACCTGGATAAAGGGGCATAATATAATGAAAAAGCCCTCTGTGCTTGAAAATGGAGAGGAGTTTGATCTAGAAAGTTGCTTGTTATTAGAAGCAGTTTACAATTTTTACCATTAGTGACACTGATAAGCCTTAAAAAAAGAAGCTATATGCTCATAGACAACTATATGTAATCACTCATACTTGATGCTACTGATGGCCTTTAAATATGTATAAAGTGAATCTGTCACCAAATTTCACAATAACTTATAAATACGTTGATAAACCTTCAACCTGATGTGACTGGTGTACTTACTTTGAAAACCCATGTTAGATTAGTCATGCGATGCTATAGTAAACATGAGCAGACAAGAGCTGGACTCGTAATATACTTATTTTAATATTAGGCAGGAAAAATATTACAAAAGGGTTTACAGCATTATTTTTACCAAATATTTTCAAAGTAAGTACACAAGCCTCATCAGGTCTAAGAGACCTATTTAACATTATATACTGTTTCTATTGTGCAATCTAATAAGAGAGCTACTATTTTCAAAGTTGGGACACCAGTGTCATGGGGTCCTTCTCTGATATCACACAAACTACAGAGTGAGAGATGGATGAACAATCCAAAGAACATTTATTCCAAGCAAAAGCAGACTGTCCATAAAATAATCCACCACAAGGAGGGTAAAATAGTCCAATAATGGGATAAATGTCCCGGGGATCAGTCACAATCCTCCTGCAGTCTTTTTCCAGGGAACTCGGGGTTTCTCAATGGCTCTCTTGGGTCCTGTCTGTAGCCGCAGCTTCTCCCCCAGAGGATCAATCTTCCTGCTTCTCTCTTCTCTTTCTCAGCCAGAATGAATAATCTCCCAGGTAAATAGAGAGTTTGGGTGGATTCCAGGCCCCCCTCCCCCAGACCTAGAGACAGAAGCACTGCAGGGGGTTATAACCCTGCAGACAGGACAAATAATACACAGAATGGGCAGAGCACCACGCCTAAAAATACGAACCTACACAAAATGATACACAACCCACCATATCCCACCATCATAACCAGTCTCATCAGGTCTTGTGAAATCTAATGAGATATCTACTTAAAAAAAACATTTAAAATGTCGTTGAATACAAACATAAAATAGTTAACGTACTCATCTCCTCGGATCCTATTTTCAAAGTAAGTACACCAGCCTCATCAGGTCAAGGAAACGTATTTAATAATGTATGCAGTTTCTATTGTGAAATCTAATGAGAGATCTACTTAAAAAAAAAACACCCATGTAGAATGATGTTGAATAAAACATATAAAATACATTGATTTCCACTGATCCAGGGTCCCGGGCAGCTCTTCGTGTTTTTTGCTGGGACTCATCGGACATGTGACCGCTGCAGCCAATCATTATCGGTAGCTATGATTATAGGTGATACATCAAGCAGTGATTGGCTGCAGCAATCCCAAACTTGTCCAAACCGAAAAAGAAGTGCAGTGATTTGATTTTGAGTGTTTATTATTATTATTATTTTTTTTTTTTTTTTTTTTGGGGGGGGGGTTATTGGCTGAATAATCCTTTTAAATGTCTGCAATAAAAAAATTAAAATAAATAATGAATAAATAATATATATATATATATATATATATATATATATGTCACACTGCTGTGATACTCTGTCTGCTTTATACATGGTGACAGTTTCTTGTTTGTTGAAGGATACTTTACTATAATAAGTATTGATGTTCCAGATTATGGAAATTAGGTCACCTGCGTCTTTATACTGTATATATATATATATATATATATATATATATATATATATATATATATATATATACTCGTATATATAAAGCCGTAAATCACAGCTCTCTGAGTCTCCCATATTGTGCATTATTAATCTGTTCTGTAAATCTTACACAAAACGCTGACCATTTGGATACCTACAATAAAGATCCTTTTTTTGCAATCCTTCAGGCTAGATTGGATGCGTCTGGGCGTGTGATCATGCGTGACTCACATGTGAACGTCAATGGATTTATTTACTCAGTCACTATAAGAAAGGAATGTGACATCCTATGAGGCGGAGGAGTAGAGGCGGGGAGATGCAGCTGCAGGTTTTATACAATGATATATACCTAATTGAAGAATAAATGCTGCAAGGATTTTTCTGCAGAATTTTCTATTTAGCAGGTAATGACATTCCACCAAAGATCCAAACTAGACCCAAGCTGAAATTAAGAATTGGCGGCTGATTAAATAACTTTACTGAGACCTAACAAAATGCTCAGGGCACTTTAAGGGACATATATAACAATGCTGCCCCCCCCCCAAGGCAAAGGTTTAATTTGCCCCCCTTTAAATATACGTAAATAATGTGGTGGGGGTCACGACACATAGGCACAGTATAATGCCCCTAAAGTGCCCTCCAGCACAGTATAATTTCCTTCTGTATGTCCCCAACACCGTAAAATGCCCATAAAATGCCATTCAACACAGTATTATTTCCTCTGTATGTCTCCAACACATTATGATGCCCCTATAATATCCTCCAACACAGTATTACTTTCCCTTGTATGTCCCCAACATGGTATGATGCCCCTATAGTACCGTTCAACACAGTATTATTTCCCCTTGTATGTCCCCAACATGGTATGATGCCCCTATAGTACCGTTCAACACAGTATTATTTCCCCTTGTATGTCCCCAACATGGTATGATGCCCCTATAGTACCGTTCAACACAGTATTATTTCCCCTTGTATGTCCCCAACATGGTATGATGCCCCTATAGTACCGTTCAACACAGTATTATTTCCCCTTGTATGTCCCCAACATGGTATGATGCCCCTATAGTACCATTCAACACAGTATTATTTCCCCTTGTATATCCCCAACATGGTATGATGCCAATATAGCACTATTCAACACAGTATTATTTTCCCCTGTATTTCCCCAACACAGTATGATACCCCTACAGTACCAAGCACGACAGTATTATTTTCCTCTATATGTCCCTAACATGGTATGATGCACCTATAGTGCCCTTCAACACAATTTGATGCCACCACAAATCCCCCACACATATTATGAGAAGTTGAGAACCCTCCAACACAGTACTGAGAAAAGCAAAAATCACCGCTCACCTAGCTCCATTCCCCCGATTAGCTACTCTAGCCCCATTCCCCTGATTAGCTACTCTAGCCATATTCCCCCGATTAACTACTCTAGCCCCATTCCCCCGATTAGCTACTCTAGCCATATTCCCCCGATTAGCTACTATAGCCCCATTCCCCCGATTAGCTACTCTAGCCCCATTCCCCCAATTAACTACTCTAGCCCCATTCCCCCGATTAACTACTCTAGCCCTATTCCCCTGACTAGCTACTCTAGCCCTATTCCCCCGATTAGCTACTCTAGCCCCATTCCCCCGATTAGCTACTCTAGCCCTATTCCCCTGATTAGCTCCTCTAGCCCTATTCCCCAGATTAGCTACTCTAGCCCCATTCCCCCGATTAGCTACTCTAGCCCCATTCCCCCGATTAGCTACTCTAGCCCCATTCCCCCGATTAGCTACTCTAGCCCCATTCCCCCGATTAGCTACTCTAGCCCCATTCCCCCGATTAGCTACTCTAGCCCCATTCCCCCGATTAGCTACTCTAGCCCCATTCCCCCGATTAGCTACTCTAGCCCCATTCCCCCGATTAACTACTCTAGCCCTATTCCCCCGATTAACTACTCTAGCCCTATCCCCCCGATTAGCTACTCTAGCCCTATTCCCCCGATTAGCTACTATAGCCCCATTCCCCCGATTAGCTACTCTAGCCCTATTCCCCTGATTAGCTCCTCTAGCCCTATTCGCCCGATTAGCTACTCTAGCCCTATTCCCCGATTAACTACTCTAGCCCTATTCCCCCAATTAGCTACTCTAGCCCTATTCCCCCGATTAGCTAATCTAGCCCTATTCCCCGATTAACTACTCTAGCCCTATTCCCCCAATTAGCTACTCTAGCCCTATTCCCCCGATTAGCTACTCTAGCCCTATTCCCCCGATTAGCTGCTCTAGCCCTATTCCCCGATTAACTACTCTAGCCCTATTCCCCCAATTAGCTACTCTAGCCCCATTGCCCTGATTAGCTACTCTAGCCCCATTCCCTTGATTAGCTACTCTAGCCCCATTCCCCTGATTAGCTACTCTAGCCCCATTGCCCTGATTAGCTACTCCGGTCTGTACTGTGTGTGGCTCCACACAGCAGCCACAATCATGTGATATCATCACGCCTGCTGTGTTGAGACTTTTCCACCGTGGACACTCTGCAGCAGATCAATCTGATGTGCACATACCTGAATGATACATGTACACAGGACTGATACATAGTGGATTTTGAGCAGTGGATACAAAAAACGCAGTCCAATTTCAATAGAAATTATAGCCAAATAAGTTTTTGCTTTAACGTAATAAAATTACATTACTTACCTACCGTTGTCCTTGCCGCTCTATGACGCCCTGACAAAATCAGGTTGACACAGAAGGGACTGCATCCATCTTCCAGATGCAGGATTCCCTCCTCCTTGGCCTTCCAACACAACCACACACAGGTACAAACACCAGCCACAAAAGCCTAGTCACCCCCCAAGAGAAAAATAGGGACACACCAGTGGGCACGACAAGGCAGATGGTGACGCCCACCTAGGGGTTCTGAGGTGTCAGGGGAGGGAACACACAGTTGAGTGCTGACAGAGGAAGTGAGAGGAGTGAAATGGTAGTCAAGGGTTGTAGCTCCCGGACTACCTGAGCTGACTAGGTGGCAGACGGTAGAGCAGGGCCACAGGCGACGGAGATCCGGTCGCGTTAGACCTTAAGTGGACCGGGACAGGGTTGTAGCCCGCCGGTGCCGACAGAGGGAATCCGGTCCGGAGGCCGTGCACAGTCGGACAGCTTCAAGCACCTTTCCGATTAACCAGCAGGGGACAAGATTCCACGTCTTGTCCCACGAGTAGCCCAGATAGAGCGAGACGGAAGCCCAACGCAGGGGATAGGGCATCTGCAAGTGCCTGCAAAACCCCAAGAGTCAGATCTCGCGGGCAACAGCTCCCAAAGCAAAGACACAGGGAGTGGACTTTTCCCGTTCCATGTGGACTAGTCAATACACGAGACACCAAACTAGAGTGCAGGAGGAAGGGCCTCTGTTCTGCTCATCGGTGTGCGGGACCCGAGCACACCCCTCCGGAGGCTACCGGTATCCGGTACTTGGTTTACTATCTGGACTCTGTGTGATTTATTTAACAACAGTGAGTACACCGGTGTCATCCGGTCCAGCTTGCAGACTGTGCCCCAGCACTCTACTTCACCTGCACCTGGGCCCCGGGACAACACCTCCCGACCCTTACCCATGGAGGGGATACCATCCTGCTGCCCCGCTCCATCAGCCCCGGTCGCCCCATATCAAGGCAGCGGCGGTGTCACCAACTATCACCGCAACCCACGGGTGGTGTCACTGACAAAAAACTCTTCCCTGTAAATAACACCCCTTTATTCTGTTGTGGGCTGCTGCACGAGCCCCGGATCCGGCTGCCACTCGAGCCACAACCACAATCCCGGATCCGAGCGTCTCGAGTAGCCCCCCTGACGTGGCCTGCGCCCCCGCCCGCGACAGCTCCAGTGCTGTCTCTTTGCCGGTGTTTATGACAGGCTGCAGCAGCGGTTTCCTGTCTACAGCATGTGACCACTGCAGCCAATCACTGGGCTAAAAGTTCATACTGAAATTTTGTCCTGTCTACAGTACGTGACTGCACTGGTCATGAAATGTAGACAGGACATTATCGCTGGGATGTAAGTGGGAAGTAAGTAATTACTGCTTATTTGGCTATATTTAAGCAAAAGTAGATTGAAGAATTTTGAATGAAACCCGAAAACCCCTTTAATGTTCTAATAGCTTATCTCAAATTACTAATAAAAGTAATATTAAAAAAATGCTGCTTTATCTGAGCAGCTCAGCCATGTCTCTCTGCAGCAAGAGCCTCTCCCCTTTCCCCATTTTCAATCAAACATGAATATTTGTAAAGTATTCCCCGGGTTCTCTCCCAGTAATATTGTCAGGATATGAAATCTGTGTGTATCTTCATTAGTTCATATATATCAGCACAACTTTTATTATTTCTTCATGTGCTTTCATTCTTAGGTTACTCTGCCCTCCCTGAGACTGTACATGCTTTCTCCCCTCTTCATATTGTAGCAATCTGTCTAAAATTCCTCCAGCTTCTTGTTCCTTTCCCTAAGGGTAGGGTCACATGACTGTATAAAAAAAATCGTTCAGTTTCAGCTACAAAATTCAGACCATTTTTTCTAACTTGTCATTAGTATGCAATCCATTTTTTTTTACAGCAGCAGTTATTAATCATTTACAGTTTCCCATGTTACAGAATTGCAATGCATCTGTAAAAATCGGTTGCTTGGACCGAAAATAGGGTCGTGTGCAAGATCCCTTTCATTGAGAGAAGGGAGGGGAGTAACCCACCAGGTGCTCTGATGGATTAGCAACATTTTTAAAAAGCAATAAACTAGATAATTGTCTTACACCCTGCAGCAGCAAAATGTTAGAAATTTTCAAGCATAGCTTTCGTTTACAGATTGGATGTTTTATTTCAGAAATATGTGCAATTAAAGGTCCAGCAAAGCACTGCTATTTGATTGACAGGTGCAACAGGAAGGGAATATGTGAGTCAGGTCTTGCTAACTATTCCTGCCCCTGTTTGCCTGTCTGGCCTTCCTCCCCCTATCGTCATCATAGACGTTGATTCCTGCGCAGGCAGACAGACAGGGACTGGGATAAATAGCAAACCCCAGATATTCTTTTCCTGTTGCACCTGTCGATCAAATCGCAGTGCATTGCCGGAACTTTAGTTGCACATATTTTTTGTAACGAACTACCACTTGGTGTCACTAGGTGTCAACCATCTGGAGGGCAGAAGCCAGGAGGTCACGTATGGAACAAAACAAAGCCGAGGTCAGAGCACAAGCCGAGGGTCAGAGGCCAGGAAGTCACATAAAGTACACTGGAAAAAAGCTGAGCCAAGGTCAGGGTACAAGCCAGGGGTCAGAAGCTAGGAAGTCAACGTCAGAGTCAGGGACACGGGTAGGAGAGGGATAGGTGGACAACAGATCTGGGGTAGGAGGACAAGATCAAAGCACAAACAGGAGCCAGAGGACTTACTGCTGGCAGCAACTATGACTAGCATTAGGGAGGTTGCTCCTTAATGAAGCAGAGCAATCACCCGTAATGAGGCACCTGGAGAGAGGCCCCTCCCAACACCAGCGCAGGAACCAAGGACGGGAACTGTTGTGAATACGTTTTCCAGTTTGGGGCTCCCTCTTGTGGTCAGTGCTGGCGGTGCAGTTGATGTGTGGAATGAAAGCCACACACCTGTGGAGGACTGGCAATCAGGGTCAGATTGGGCTATTTAACTGAGTAGTTTTCTCTTGTTACTTGCCGGTGCTCAATGGTCTCCTGTGTGTTAAGGACATTCTGTAACCAGCCCTGCTCACAGCCAGAACTCCTCTCAGATAGGTGGTCTATGTACCTCTCCTGTTTGTTTTCCACTCTTTTGTTGTTTTTTCTGCTTTGATACTAATGCTTGATTCCTATTTTGTCTGAGTGGAGTTCTTGGTGGAATGGGATCATTCCCTGCTGGGAGTGTCTGTATACTTAGCTCCATGATTCTGCAATGTATTGTGTCTGTCATGCTTGGTATTAATTCAGTCCCTCATCTGTATTAGTGTTTTGGGATCCCAGTAACATCAGAGTGCTGATACAGTGGGGGAGTGGTTGTGTGACCTCAGGATTTTTGCATATCACAAGTGCTGGTATATATTAGGGTTTTTACGGCTGCAGATAGTGCTCCTTCCTATCCTCTCCTATAAAGTTAGTTTGGGCCTCACCTTTGCTGAATCTGTCTTTTCTAGCTTTCTATTGTGTTTTTCTATATCACCGTAGCCTTTACATGTAGGGGGCTATCTATCTATCTTTGGGGACTACTCCGAGGCAGATTAGCTTTCTTATATCTCTATCTGTGAGAATATTTAGTTCTCCGACTGTGTCGAGACGACTAGGTCATCGTAGGCTCGTCCCACGGCTACTTCTAGTTGTGTGTCAGGATTAGGTCTGCAATCCGTTAAGGTTCCAGCCACTTTGTTATCATTTGGGATTCCGCATTTTTTGATCCTCCTCGGTCCCTGAATCATAACAGGGAACCATCCATCCACAGGTGCAAAATACAAAACAGAACACCGGTTCTGCTGGAGAGCAGAGTACCACGGATCAGAACCATGACATTTCTGAAATAACACATCCAATCTCTGAACAAAAGGTATGCCTACATTCAGTATCCTAGCCCCAGTATAGCACGGGCTTTACTTTATATATGAAAATCCTGGTGGTTGGTTCCCTTTAATCGCACTTATAAATCATTTCTATCTTTTGGTTTTATCAATGACCTGTATGATCTGTATAATCGCCTGTATTTTGCCTCTTGTGATCGGGTTTTTATACCAGAAGAAACTCTAGTCACTAAGATCACCCGGATTTTGTGTTGCACTCTTCATTGTGTATCCTGTTTACTGATACTTTTGGGTAGATCATTGGCCGAAAGAATCCGGCTACTGATGAATGACTGTTCATTGGTCAATATTTATCTTATGTATGCGGTTACGTAAAGAGATTGGCCACTACTTTTACATTGACGGATGTCTGATTGGCTGGGATTCAACACCCGGCACTCCCACTGATCAGCTGTTCTCAGTGCCGGCACCGGTAGTAGGTGGCCGGAAATGCTCAGATCTGGAGCTGATCTGTCTTTTGATAGCAGCTGGGTACTGTATTGATTTGAATAGGAGGCGGATGTGCAGTACTCGGCCGCAGACTCAGAAGATGGAGCAGCTCCGGAACTGAGAATTTCTGGCCACCTGCTACCAACGCCGAGACCGAGGACAGCTGATCGGTGGAGGTGCCAGACCACAGTCAACCAGAAGGATAAGCAATCAATGTAAAAGTAGTGACCAACCTCTTTAAAGGTTTTTTTAAATTTAAAAAAAATTGTCCCCAAATGGTGTGTTTTTTAAGAAAACAACCCGACTGTCACGCTGTACTAAGAGAGACACTGAAGCTACAAGCAGTGTACCTTCAGAGTGCCATAAGCAGACAACCCACAAAAGGGCAGTAGAGTAGTCAGTAAGCCGGGTCTGCAACATGTGGTCTCGTCAGTAGTACAGGGATAATCAAATCGTGGTCAGGTGATAGTCGAGGGTCAGTAGCCGGTAAGTCACGTATACAGCCAAGGGAGAGATGGAGCCGAAGTTAGGAACGAGGATACAGGTCAGATGCTGGGGAGTCCAGGTAACATAAAAGGGTGGAAGGGACACAGGTCAGGACCGGGAAAAGGCAGACAGAGCAGGGAGAACAGGCAGACAGAACCTGGTAGTCAGGGAACAGGAAGGACGGACGAATGGAGGAGGGCACGGTTCAGAACAAGGTAGCTGAGAGGCAGGACAGATCAGGTCACTCAGGGGAGCCAGGCATGCATGCTGCAGAGTAGAACTATCACTGGCACTGCACCGGAGGTGCAGCACCAGGATATAGTGGCCTGACATCCAGAACGAGGCAGGAAAAAATTAACCCCTCACAACCTGACCTTGGATGGAATACCGGCCATGGCTCAGTGGCGGCTCAGCCAGGCATGGATCATGACACCGACTTTACTCACCCTCGCCAGGTTCGGCGTGGATCCTCCTCCACTGCATCTTCTGTCTGTTTCTATCTGCAGTGCTGATGTTCCAAAATGAACGCTGCAGCCAACAACTGAGCTCAGCGGCTCTGCCGGAGTAGACGGCACAAGCCGCTGAGCTCACTGATCGTCTGCAGCACTGCTGATGTGATTTTATTAAGATCAGGGGTGACCTAGAGCCAACGAGGCCCAATAAGGTCCCATAATATTAAGACCAGTAGTTGGGCGTTGGAGATTTTGCATTGGGTCTTCGAGTGTCAAGTTTTGCGGCGGCCAAGATCCGACTTGAATGACCCAACGCCGAATTAAGGCAAACTTTATACAAAGGGTAGAACTATATCTGGCTCCTTTATTTTGCTTGTTGCTAGGAAAACCCCAGTTACGAGGAAATGCACAACCTATAATCTGCAAAGCCGCCCAATGTGAAGGCATCTGTCATAACCACCGATGGTTTTTTTTTTTCCTTCAGGAATCCCTAAAGCTTGACTTATTTCACAAGTCTCTGCAGAGCAGGCATGTGGAGAGAAGAGGCAGGGTGAGATACTGAGAAAGACGAGGAGGGGAGGAGAAGCGGAAAGATTGAGTGGAGGAGCTGCGTATACACCTTGCAACACCCTGAGGGTTAGTCACCCTGTGAAACGCCCATAGGGGTGGGAAAAACGGGGCGAGAAGGATTCAGGAGTCTGCGTCCCGAAGGAAGGCAGAAGGTAAGTGGAACGTATTCCATTATTGTACGTTACTTCTATACTGAGCAGACGGTAACGGAAGACTCGTTACTTCTTAAGAATGTCCAGACGTAATGATTATTCAGCGGTTTACACTAAGTAGCGAGGAGTTTACTCACCGCACAATATTCCTGAGGTTTTACCAAAGTTCAGCCGGGAAGTATTAATCTTTCTGCTTTCATTGTAACGTGACTCTCTAATCCTGTCCCTAAATTCAGGACAAGAATCTGGTACATAGGAGGGGGCAGGCTGGAGTTACCGGCATGGACAGCACGCCCGAGCCCGGTGCTACAAGGTACGGTGTATTATTAATGCGTTCTTGGTCGGGGTGTATCATCATCCGCTGCAGGATAACGGGGAGGACTAGGACTCATACCAATTTTCATTATCAATATATTAGTCTGTATTGTTTTGGAGATTACTGCCTATCCACAGGGTAATTCTATGCAGAGCAATTATTTAACATATTTTCGCTCATTGCATTAACTGAATAGCTGTCCTGGGTTTCTGCTGGGAACTTGCAGCACGCTGTGCGGGCCAATCTATAATTTATAAATGAGATGCAGAATATAGAACAATATGAAACACTCTATCTCCAGGTACAGTTTCCGCTCTCTACTACTGTCAGCAACGGCAGGTCTCCAAAGTGCAGTATATTGGAGAGCTTTTATGCATGCTGTTCACTAATATATAAAGGCTGAAAGTTAGCATACAAGCCGTACATCACCAAGCACAATGCCGCAGCCGTACATCACCAAGCACAATGCCGAGCCGTACATCACCAAGCACAATACCGAGCCGTACATCACCAAGCACAATGCCGAGCCGTACATCACCAAGCACAATGCTGAGCCGTACATCACCAAGCACAATGTCGAGCCATACACATCACCAAGCACAATGCCGAGCCGTACATCACCAAGCACAATGCTGAGCCGTACATCACCAAGCACAATGCCGAGCCGTACATCACCAAGCACAATACCGAGCCGTACATCACCAAGCACAATACCGAGCCGTACATCACCAAGCACAATACCGAGCCGTACATCACCAAGGACAATGCTGAGCCATACATCACCAAGCACAATGCCGAGCCGTACATCACCAAGCACAATGCCGAGCCGTACATCACCAAGCACAATGCCGAGCCGTACATCACCAAGCACAATGCTGAGCTGTACATCACCAAGCTCAATGCTGAGCCGTACATTACCAAGCGCAATGCTGAGCCGTACATCACCAAGCACAATGCCGAGCCGTACATCACCAAGCACAATGCCGAGCCGTACATCACCAAGCGCAATGCTGAGCTGTACATCACCAAGCTCAATGCTGAGCCGTACATCACCAAGCGCAATGCTGAGCCGTACATCACCAAGCACAATGTCGAGCCATACACATCACCAAGCACAATGCCGAGCCGTACATCACCAAGCACAATGCCGAGCCGTACATTATCAAGCACAATGCCGAGTCGTACATCACCAAGCACAATGCATAGCCGTACATCACCAAGCACAATGCCGAGCCGTACATCAAGCACAATGCAGAGCCGTACATCACCAAGCACAATGTCGAGCCGTACATCACTAAGCACAATGCTGAGCTGTATATCACCAAGCACAATGCTGAGCCGTACATCACCAAGCACAATGCCAAGCCGTACATCACCAAGCACAATGCCGAGCCGTACATCACCAAGCACAATGCCGAGCCGTACATCACCAAGCACAATGCCGAGCCGTACATCACCAAGCACAATGCCGAGCCGTACATCACCAAGCATAAGGTTGAGCGTTGAATTAAGTAATATAAAGCCGCAACCACTGGAGGAAACGTGTTCTGTGCAGTGACGGATCATACTGCTCTATCTGATGGATGAGTCTGGGTTTGGTGAACACTGGAGAACGTTACCTGCCTGACTGCATTGTGCCCACTGTACTGTTTGGTGTAGGAGCAGTAATACTATGGGGGCTTTTATTTTTGCTCCAGTGAAGATAAATCTTAATGCTTCACCAAGACCTTTTATGCCCCCATTTGGGCAAACAGTTTGGGGAAGTTCCCCCTGACTGTGCCCAGTGTACAAAGTCCATAAAAACATAGTCGGGGGAGTTTGTTGGGAAGAACATTACCGACCACAAAGAACCCCGACCTCATTCCCCATCCTTTTCTGATTAATTAGATATTGTGAGCCCGGCCTCTCTTCCAACATCAGCATCTGACCTCACAAATGCTCTTCTGGATGAATTGTCCAAAATTCCCACACACACCTCAAAATCTTCTAGAAATCCACCCAAGAAGAACAGGAGATGTTTTATGTCCATAGGGGCCAGCTCCGTATTAATAGCTAAGGGGAGTCAGAAAAGCTCCTGTGTGTGTAATGTGGAGGGGTGCCAATACTTTTATCCATATAGTGTATTTAAGGTTAGGTAGGTCTGAGTAAGCAGTAAATTTACAATATTAATCAATATTTGGTCCTTGGTTTATGCCTTGTTCAGGCCAAGATAGGGCGCCATCTCCCATTAGTTTGGCTTTTTGTTCTGGGGGATGTTGGGAACCAGTCATATATACTGTATATATATGTAAATGTTTTGTGGCATTTAGGAAAAGTACTGAAATATAAAAAAAAGTTTATAATTGGCACTACGACACTCTCACACATAGTTACTCTATGTGTGAGAGTGTCGTAGTGCCAATTATAAACTTTTATATAACACACAAGCAGTGACAAGATGGCATTACCCCTATTCACTCACAAAATGTAACAAAAGTCAATTAGGAAATTATATGTACCCCATAATGGCATTATTAAAAACAAATCGTCCCACAAACTTCAGGTCCTTATTAGCGATGTCCACAAAAGGAATAAAAGAAGTGCTACGGCTTCTTCAACACAATAATAAAAACAATAAAAAAAGCCTAAGAAGGCAGGTTTTTGGAGGATCCTCAAAAATTTGCCCAATGGCTATAGGTGAAATAAAATACCAAAGCAAACATTACTTTCCTGTTTTTCCAGTGCCACTGCCCTAGTTCTCCACATTGGGAATCTGTTTACTTCCGTGCAGAAATGTGATGTCTACACGTGGCCACTGCAGCCAGTCACTGGCCTTGGTGGTCCTAATGAATTTCCTTTGCCATCACCAATTAGGACGTTGATTGTTTGTATATGTCGCGGGCGGGGAGGAGGGTGTCAGCACTGCGCTCACCCCTCTGCTCAGGTCCGGCGGCTGCTGCTCAGTGGTGGCTCGAGCGGTGGGCCGGATCCCGGGGGTTCTCGAGCGGCGCTCCTCGCCCGTGAGTGAAAGGGGATTTGGGTGTTGGGATATTGTCCGTGACACCACCCACGGTTGTGGTGATTTCACCACCGCTGCTCTATATGGGGGGGTCCCAGGAGTGATGGTATATAGCAGTGAGTTGTTGTGTTGCCCCTCCGTGGGTAGGGGTTGGTGATCCCGGGGCCCGGTGATGAGATGTGGGATGCAGGGCCTGGTGGGCGCGGGGACGAGGGGGCAGCGCTGTGCCTTGCGGCACTGTGGTACTCACTCAGCCTGAGACGTTGACACAGTTTTACGGTAAACCACACGGCTGGAAAGACGGTTCCCACGGACGGCTGCACTTGCGGTCCCCAGAAGGTGACGGTGATGTCCCTTTTCCTGCACCTAATGTCTTTGATGGTTTCGATGGGTCCCCACCGGTAACCCGCTCCCCGGCTTCAAGCTGGACCGGAGGAGCTCTACTCTTTGCCCGCAGGCGCTGGCCCTTAGAAACTGGTGCCCTGGCGGTGGCGGTGTCTCTACTGTAATGGTTGAGCTGTTGCCTTCAATCGGGACTTGGTTGTTGGGGGATCTATGTCCCTTTCACTGACGGATTCGGCAAATTTGGCGACTCCTAGCCTTGCCGGGGTCCGAGAGGCCCCTGCCCTAGTGCTGACTGTCCTTTGCACGCTGCTCCAGACCGCCGGGTCACCACCCGTCCGCGGTCCTTCCAGGAACTCCCGAACAGTCACCTCTCCAGACAGTCACCGTCGTCTGCTGACCTTGCTGATCCTGTCCTGCACACAGCTGGACTCGCTTCAGGCTTTCTTTCTGTCACCTTTCACCTTCCTTCAGCTTCTCTTACTCCTCCTTTACCACTTCACTGTACTACTTGTTTACTCCTCACTCTAGCTCTTCCCTGAGCTGACTCCTAAACTGAACTGCCTGGTTCTCCCGCCTCCAGAGCTGTGAACTCCTCGGTGGGCGGAGCCAACCGCCTGGCCCACCCCCTGGTGTGAACATCAGCCTCTGGAGGTAGGCAACAAGGATTTTGGTAGCTTTGATGTGCCTAACTGGGGTGTAGGGTGTGGTGGTGTAATGACCTGTGACCCCTGGCTTGCCCAGGGCGTCACATTCCCCCTTAGCAAAATGCAGACCGTCCGCGGGCTGCCCGTCCAACACCAGTTTTATTTTTCTGAAAATGCATAAAAAGTAAACGGTAACATATTTAGATTTTTAATAATTCTTCCCACAACGGGAGGCACATTACTTTAACGTTTCAAACGGTTTACGGTTACGGTTTCCGCTCTCTCCCACCCAAGCAACCTGGCCCTGATGCTGCCCCTAAAACCCAGGCAGCACCCCTTGACCCACAGTCCAGCACATGGTACCCGAGCGGGATCTGTCCTTCCCCTCCAGAGGGTAGCCACCGGTTCCTGTGGTGGCTGGGCCCCAGCCGGCTCTGCTGGCGGCCCTCCCTCCAACCTGCCTCTCCGGAGGCGGCATTGCGGAAAACGGTAACGGTAAACAATTATTTACAAGCCACTTAACGTTTGTGGTTGCCCTGCAAGTTCACGGGCTTGTCCATGGATAGTTCCCATGCAAACTTTCAAACGGTCCCCACGGGGACAACGGTGCCGGCTCCGGCCGGTTGTGAATCACGGTTAGACAATCAGGTTAGGTACACGGTTATTATCATTGTTCATCATTTTTCCAACTTTCAAACAAACAAAACAACTCTTTAAACTCAGTGGTGGTCCCAACGGGGACTGTGGCTGCGGGCATCCGCTGCCCTACTCCGGACCTTCAGCTTCCTCCGAGGGAGGGGGTGCGGGACTCACCCTGCTCTCCTGGCTGCCCCGCAGTTTGGCATCTAGGGCAAACCACCCCCTCTCTCCACAGAGCCGGGTGTACTGTACAATATCGCCCGGCATTAGGTTACGGCCAGGATGTTCTTCGGGCAGGTGGGCATTCACATCCCGCCGGGCTACAAACACTTCGGCCTCCAGGCCCGGTTCATAGATAAACCCGTAGCCCCGGCGGACATCAAACCGCCTCCCCTGCCCCTCGTACAGCGGTTCCCGGACACGGAATGTCGCTTGTCGGAGGTTTTCTTTTTCTCTAATGGCTCTGGCCACCAGCTCGGCCTTCTTTCTCTCCCGTTCGCCGATCTCCAGGCCCAACGGTACCGGCTCCCTATCCCAATACGGGGCTGTGGCGAGCTCCGGCGCACGGGTCGGGCCCCGCGGGACATTCTGGACGTTGCCCACTGTCAGGAATCTGGGCGGCGTGTCCCGCGGTGTCTTGGCCTTGGGCGCTGCCTTAAAGCAACAACCCGGCGCTACCTCAGCCGAGGTGTGGGGGATGGGCATAGGGGCTTTCCGCTGCCGGGCCTTCGGCTCGGAGCGGGTCATCGGCTCTGGCTCGGGGGACTTTTCAGGGGATGCCTCCGGTTCAACCTTCGGGACCTTCCACGGTAACACCTCCGGTCGACTACGGGCTCCGGCTACAGGTCGGTCCGCCTGGGCGGGGACGCTGGGTATTGCTACCGGTTGCGGTGGTAGCAGGCCTAATGGCGGGGTCACGGCCTCCGGAACAGGTGGCGAGGGAGGCAGCGGGGGGAGAGAGCTTGGACCGGGTCCCTCAGCCGCAGCGACCGGTCCCTCGGGGACATAGGGGCGTGGGTCACTCACCCTCCCTTCCTCCGCCTCCTCCTCGCGTCTCCGCACGGTGGCTATAACGTCCGCCATGTCGGTCTCCCACTCCTCCATGAGGAGCTGCATCCTGACCTGCAGCCGTTGGTAGAGCTGCGCGGTCCGGATTTCCACCCACGCCGCGGTTCCAGGCGCGGGGGCTACGGTGTCGCGGGACGGCATCCACATGGTGACTTCTTCTTCCAGGAACGGTATGTCCGCAGAGTCCTGGCGTCCCTGCTTTTATAGCTGCGGTTACATGCAGCCAGCCGCCATCGCGTCCCCCTTAGCTTCTCTTCAGCCACCCCCCTTTTGGGGCGGGGTTTTGGCCTTCGCGCCTCTGCTGCTCGAGAAGACGCTCGAGCGGGGACTTTTCGCGCCAAAGATGGCGGCTTCTGAAATTTTTCAGCCGGATATCTCCGGCGGTAACAAGGCGCACCTCTACCAAACGGCAGAGCGGTAAGATCCTGTTCGTGACGCCAAGTTGTCGCGGGCGGGGAGGAGGGTGTCAGCACTGCGCTCACCCCTCTGCTCAGGTCCGGCGGCTGCTGCTCAGTGGTGGCTCGAGCGGTGAGCCGGATCCCGGGGGTTCTCGAGCGGCGCTCCTCGCCCGTGAGTGAAAGGGGATTTGGGTGTTGGGATATTGTCCGTGACGCCACCCACGGTTGTGGTGATATCACCACCGCTGCTCTATATGGGGGGGTCCCAGGAGTGATGGTATATAGCAGCGAGTTGTTGTGTTGCCCCTCCGTGGGTAGGGGTTGGTGATCCCGGGGCCCGGTGATGAGATGTGGGATGCAGGGCCTGGTGGGCGCGGGGACGCGGGGGCAGCGCTGTGCCTTGCGGCACTGTGGTACTCACTCAGCCTGAGACGTTGACACAGTTTTACGGTAAACCACACGGCTGGAAAGACGGTTCCCACGGACGGCTGCACTTGCGGTCCCCAGAAGGTGACGGTGATGTCCCTTTTCCTGCACCTAATGTCTTTGATGGTTTCGATGGGTCCCCACCGGTAACCCGCTCCCCGGCTTCAAGCTGGACCGGAGGAGCTCTACTCTTTGCCCGCAGGCGCTGGCCCTTAGAAACTGGTGCCCTGGCGGTGGCGGTGTCTCTACTGTAATGGTTGAGCTGTTGCCTTCAATCGGGACTTAGTTGTTGGGGGATCTACGTCCCTTTCACTGACGGATTCGGCAAATTTGGCGACTCCTAGCCTTGCCGGGGTCCGAGAGGCCCCTGTCCTGGTGCTGACTGTCCTTTGCACGCTGCTCCAGACCGCCGGGTCACCACCCGTCCGCGGGGTCACCACCCGTCCAGGAACTCCCGAACAGTCACCTCTCCAGACAGTCACCGTCGTCTGCTGACCTTGCTGATCCTGTCCTGCACACAGCTGGACTCACTTCAGGCTTTCCTTCTGTCACCTTTCACCTTCCTTCAGCTTCTCTTACTCCTCCTTTACCACTTCACTTCACTGTACTACTTGTTTACTCCTCACTCTAGCTCTTCCCTGAGCTGACTCCTAAACTGAACTGCCTGGTTCTCCCGCCTCCGGAGCTGTGAACTCCTCGGTGGGCGGAGCCAACCGCCTGGCCCACCCCCTGGTGTGAACATCAGCCTCTGGAGGTAGGCAACAAGGATTTTGGTAGCTTTGATGTGCCTAACTGGGGTGTAGGGTGTGGTGGTGTAATGACCTGTGACCCCTGGCTTGCCCAGGGCGTCACATATAGAAGTAAACAGAGATCAACTGAAAATCCATTAAGTAATGTTTGACTAGTTGATCACTTTTTCAGCTTCGGCTAGGCTGAAATAATAAAGTCATGTGTTACTCAGTCCAGTGATTGGCTGCAGCGGTCACATGCACTGACATCATAATGTCACCACTGATGTCTGTTAACAAAGATCAGAGTAGTTGGCGTAAAGGAAGCTCTTGACCTGAATATATTACGTTAAAGGGAGTCTGTCATGAGATTTGTCACCTATAAGCTGCAGCCACCACCAGTGAACTCTTATATACAGCATGCCAGAATACTGTATATAAGAGCCCAGGCTGCGCTGTATAACTTAATAAAGACCTTTTGTTATACTCACCTGCGGGGCGGTCGGGTCTGATGGGTGTCGCTGCTCCATCAACGTCCTCCTTCCCTGCTCCATGGGGATTATACATCCTATGTTATCAACACAGAGGCCTTCATTGACATCCTACGCATGCTAAGGGCAGATTAAAGCATTGTACTGCACATGCACAGGCGCTCTTTGACCTTTCCTCGCGCCTGCGCATTATAGTACTTTGCTCTGCCCTCAGCAGGACAGAACAAAGTGCGCATGCACAGGAGCACAATGGAGGCCTCTGTATGGATGACGTAGGAAGTGTCATCCACATGGAGCTGGGAAGGAGGACGGCGATGGAAGGAAGAGAGAAGGTTCTGGACCGAGACCAGCGACATCCATCTAACCGGACCGCCCCGCAGGTGAGTATAATAAAGGTGTTTTTTACGGTATACCGATCTGCCTGGGCTCTTACACTGTATATAGCATGTTAAAATGCTGTATATAAGAGCCCCCTGTGGTGGCCGCAGCTTATACTCGCCAAATCTGGTGACAGGTTCCCTTTAAGCTTTCAAAAATACAAAAGAAAAAAAAATTCTAAAAAAAACCCCCAATGATATTTTTTCAAAACAACTCAAACACTTGCAATATTGTTTAGTCTCTTCTTGCTCTTCAGGGCAGAAAGCACTGAGGGTTGATATTTTGGGATGATCGAATACCTCAAATATTCGGCTTCGCGAATATTCGACGAATAGGTTGCCGCTATGCGAATATTCAATGCGCAATGTAAGTCTATGGGAAGCCCGAATAGTTCCAAATAGTTGTTATTCGGGTTTCCCATAGACTTACATTGCACATCGAATATTCGCGAATAGTCGAATAGCGGCGACCTATTCTGCAAATATTCGCGAAGCCGAATATTTGAGGTATTCGATCATCCCTATTGATAATCACAGACTTTGACTTGGATCTGATACCCCAACATTTTAACCACTTTTTATTTTTAGAATTCTCCTCTTTGTTAGGCTATGTGTCCACGGGAGAATGTATCTGCGGATTTTTCTGCATCAAAATCCGCAGCTTTCCCGCAAAATCCGCACCTTTTCATAGGTGCGGATTTACCGCGGAATTGACGCGGATTTGATGCGGATTTTTTTTCCCCAATTTTAAAGCCAAAATCCGGAAGAAAATCCGCAACAATAATTGACATGTTGCAGATTTTTCCGGACGAAAATACGCACGATTTCCGCTGCGGAAAAATCCGCAGCGTGGACACAGCATTTCCAAAATGCCATAGAAATGGCTGGGGAGTAGCTGTGCTGCAGATTTTCGGGAAATCCGCGGCTTTTCCGCGAGAAATCCACGGCAAAATCCGCGCATTTTCCGCAGCGTGGGCACATAGCCTTACATTACATACTGTATATTTAGAATTTCCCAAATTAGATCTAATGAGGAAACCGTTATAGAATTGTCACTAACTTGACATATAAAGAAGAATCGTAGACTCATACTGGTATTTTTATTTATGGGGAAATGATCTGGGAAAGGTTTCCCGTTCCCGAGTGAAAAAAATATCCAGATATAGCTGTAATATGGTCATATGAAAGCAGCCCGATATAGAAGATAGATATCAATGTCATGTAGAGGTTGTAGACCAGTTGGATTTTATGCTGGGCACCTCGAGCTGTAAGGGAAAACATGGACCATGGGGTCACCATACTTTGTAATGTTTGCTGACTTCCAACCAATCTCTCTTTGCAGTACATGTGAACCTGTATATGATTATCCACACCAAAAAAACTCCCGCTCCCCATCTCCCAGAGGCTCCCCAACATCTCTCAGTGTCTCCGAGAGGCTCCTCCTCACACAGAGCGTCTGGCTTCATCTCAGTGTAAACTCGGCCACTGCCCTGCACATTCTGCAGAGGGAGCCCCCCGGAGTAAGTACACTACCTGCTTTTTGGATTTGCTATTTATAAAAAAATTCAATTCGAAGCTTTAGAAGGGAAGGAGAAATGGCTCTTCTTGTTGGCCAATATCCATGGAAAAAAGTGTGCAACCTCTCTCCCAAATTCTCTCTTGCAAGTGCCGCCTAGTGGAGGTAGCCACCGTACTGTAAATCAATGTCTGACCCTTCAATGAGCTTTACAATATGACTAAGCCAGCACTAGTCTTGAGCAAAAAGATTTGTGGGTCCCTAGTCTGGTGTCCACTTTGGTACTGGTGTCCATGTTGAATTTCCTTGGCCGACACTCAAATGCCTTGGCATCCTTGGCGCCTTTCGTGATTACTACACATGATGACCCGTGACATCTGGTCATTAGGTCTCAAGAGACATCATGAAACGTGGCACGCCATGACGACACAGGAGCCTAGGTGCCCAAGTTGCCGGCAATCGTTTGCCAGCTGAGGATGTTTGTACTGACCTGGTCTGGCCACCACTGGTACCAACGTGGACATCAGACCAGGGTCCTGCAAATCTTTTTCCTCAATGACCAGGGACAATACCTACACCAAGCATTAGAGTTGAGCAAAAGGATTCGCGGGACCCTTGTCTGGTGTCCACTTTGGTACTGGTGTCCACTTCAAACTTCCTCGGCCGACACTCAAATGCCAACATCCTTGGTTACTACACATGATGTCCCGTGACATCTGATCACTTGGTCTCAAGAGGCATCATGAAACTTGACGTCATGATGACACAGGAACCTAGGTGCCCAAGTTGCCAGCAATCGATTGCCAGCTGAGGATGTTCACCTGATCTGGTCTGGCTGCCACTGGTACCAATGTGGACATCAGATACCGCAACTGTTAGAACCTTTCAGAATTTCGGAAGAATTCAACATCTCTGACAACTCAACCATCAGTGATGATAGAGATGTCGGTCAGGAACCCCTATTACTTCCAAGGAATTTAGCATCCATGACTTATATGTCTAACGGCTCTTGCCCATAGCTTTCCAAGGTGACGTGATCCCTTCCTAAATTAATTTTTTAAACATAATTTCGGATTATCAGTGTTCCCTTGTTCACTTTATATATGTATAAAGGACCTGACCGAAAGTTTTTATTTACAGACGTTCCTTGTGAGGAGATCAAACACTCGGCAGCAGCTGGTCCTGTGCGTGCGATTGTCAGACGATTGTGGGCCAAGCTTCATTCATCAGTCATACATACATGAAGGACCCTCAGGTGAGCTCACAAACAGAATAAATAAATATTGGGGGAGCCCGAAAATCTTAACTGAATAGACACTACACTATTTGCACCTCTGATGTGTTATCTCCAGCTCAACATTTTAGATATTTATATATAAAATGGGTGGCACGGTGGCTCAGTGGTTAGCACTGCACGGTGGCTCAGTGGTTAGCACTGCAGCCTTGCAGCGCTGGGGTCCTGGGTTTAAATCCCACCAAGGACACATCTGCAAGGAGTTTGTATGCTCTCCCCGTGTTTGCGTGGGTTTCCTCCGGGTTCTCCGGTTTCCTCCCACACTCGAAAGACATACTAATAGGGACTCTAGATTGTGAGCCCCAATGGGGACAGTGATGATAATGTATATAAAGCGCTGTGGAATTAACAGCGCTATATAAATGAATACAATTATTATTACATATATAAAAATATATAGTACATACCTGCCCACGGTTTTCAAAAGTGCCGTAATTTACGCCAAATCTTAAATGCACTCATTTCAACTCCACCACCCATACTTATCAAAGGTCGCCCCTTAAGTATAAATTTGGCGCAAATTACACCAATGCAACATGTTTTGCAATGTTGGATAACTGTGGCAGACTAATGTAAAAAAATGTTGCACATTAACGATGCAAATTTGTGACATTACTTTTTTGCACAAGATGTGAGTTTTTATATATGTAAATTAGTGCACTTCCTAGTGCTAGAAAAGAGCAAGACACCAATGTGTGAAATGTCACATGTTAATGCACATCATTTATTTATTAGTTTATTTTTACTCACTTATATAGCGCCATTAATTCCACCGCGCTTTACATACATCAGGAACACTGTCCCCATTGGGGCTCACAATCTGGAGTCCCTATTTTTATGTCTTTGGAGTGTGGGAGGAAACCGGAGTACTCGGAGGAAACCCCCACAAACACGGGGAGAACATACAAACTCCTTGCAGATGTTGTCCTTGGTGGGATTTGAACCCAGGACCTCATTATGATTATTTATGCTTATTTAAAATGTTTGCAAAATGAATGTCTTTCTTCCATGCCTCTTATAATAAGGAAAATGTGTGGGGCTTTTATATAGAAATGCAATTATATGTCGTTCTTCACACCAAAAAGATTAACCACTCCGCCTTTTCATCTAACTCCACATTTCATAATATGATTCCTCCACTGCAATATTTCTAGGATAAAATACTTCCATAGTAAGGTAAACTATAGGGCAGTATAAAAACTAAAGCACACAAGAGTACAGTACGGATGCACAGCAAGCTTTGTGTACAGCACTGATCTAAATCAATGGCAGTGAGCGCCAAAACAAATCACAGTATGAAAAAAAAACCTGCAGTGACCTTATCTGGCCACAAGGTGGTGCTGTTTAGGCTAACATTGGCCGGTTACAAGGGGGTGCGCTGGGATAGCCCCAGATCTAGTCCTATCTTTTATGAAACAACTAACCTGTTTCATTACAATAATCACACACTGAGAAAACAGCATTCTGCAAAATATAAAAGAAAAAGGTTGTTTATATATATATATATATATATATATATATATATATATAATTACACATATATAAATTTACATATATATATGGCGGTAGATCATTTTTTATTTCATATATATATATATATATATATATATATATACACTGTATTATTTTATCTATTATATATATATATAAAAATAGATAAAATTTATTTTTTACTTTACCTATTATATGTACATATATATATAATAGATAAAATAATACAGTGTATATATATATACTGTTTATATATATATATATATATAAATAAAAATAAAAAATGATCTACCGCCATATATATATGCAAATTTATATATATATATATATATATATATATATATATATATATAGTATGTACACATACACACTGTATTTTTTTTTCAGTATAGGCATAGATACAGATCTCACCAATCTCTACTTACATCTTCACAGCATAGTAAAACTAAGTGTTTTTAGTGTTTGTTTTTTCCCCCCTGTATTTCAGTAGCGCACATCTTGCAATGTAAAGGAAATTTGTCGTTATGTTTTTGCTATGTAATCTGAGAGCAGCTTGGTTTAAGGGCAGACATCCTGATTCCAGTGGTGTATCAGTTTACTGGTTTCAGCAGTTGTGATAGAATCACAGTTTTCTTTGCTGCAGATCTAGCAGAGCTCTAAATACTGAGCCGTGTATAACTCCACTCACACCACTCATTGCCAGCTTTCTGTGTACAGTCACAGCAAGCTGCTAATCAGCGGTGGGGATGGATGTTACACAGAGCAGGACTAGGAGGCCAAAGACACCTATTCCTGTATTGAAAATCTCCTGCTGTTAAAACACTGATTTAAATGAAACAGCAAAACACAGCCTAATAAGTAATACATAGCTGGATTCAGGCTCTCAGCCCATACATTTTTTGTTAATAGTTCTGGAAATATTTTTGAGATATCTACCACTCACAATATGAAAATATTCTGATGAGAAGCATCCTGTAATTGATGTTAATTTGCTATTGTCGCTTGTTCTTTGTCTATGTTCAGCCATTTGCAGCTGTCGTTGGCTTTTACACTGGCCTATTGCTGTTCAGTGTCCTGGTATCGATGGAGGTGATACCACCACTGCTGTTATGGCCGCTTTCACACTGCGTTCTTTTCCCCGTTCAGTGGACCCATCGGGCCTTATGTCAGAACCCCCCCAAAATGGGATTTGCATGTATTTGCCGTCGGAGCCATTAACTATAATGGTGCAGACGGAGTCACCGTGTGCTCTGTTGTGCACCATTTTCGGTCGTGTATGCCTACTAGAGGCGGAAACACAGATGTAGTAGATTGTGCCTTAGTGTCTGCCTCCAGTAGGTGTATACCCCGAAAATGGTGCACGACAGAACACACGGTAACTCCATCAGCACCATTATAGTCAACGGCCCCGATGGCACATACATCCAAATCCCATTTTGCAGGTGGTTCAGCAGTAAGACCAGATAGGACACTGAACGGGGCACAAATCGCAGTGTGAAAGGGCCATAAGGCTGCTTGACGCAGAGTATGTGCTTTCACTTAAAAAGGAGACAATGTGTAGTACCCAGCAGCAGACACTAAACAATGAACGGAGCTGCTGAGCTCCGCCTCATACATTGCCTATATCGGCAACCCCCGGGGGAGATATCAGCTGACTGATGGGGGAGCCAGGAGTCAAATCTCCAAAGATCTGATATTGGTGACCTATTGTACACAAAGGTGATCAATATGTAAGTCCTGGACAAACCCCTTTAAAACAGGTTCCTCAGCTTTGGTTCCCCCTCTATTAGCCCAAGTAGGCAATTAAGAGAGTGATATTCAGCTGAACAGTCAATAGGCCATTTGAGTTTCGTGCTATATCCTTTGCTATCAGTGAGTGCACACCGTGGCTGTACTAATGCTACTACTTATCTTAGAAAGGAACTATATCCTATATACTCTGTACATCTGCGGCGTGTGCTGACACCGGTGGTGAAAGTTCAATGGAATCTTCAGCTCTTGATATTTTTAGATCCATAAATAATCAGATAAGAAATCATGTAGCTAAGACTGTTCACACCATGATTATTTTTTTATAGTTGAGGTATACGTCTCTTCTCTACCTCTACCACCTCTTCTATCCTCCTACATACAAGTGCATTTCAATAAATTACAATATCATCAAATAGTTAACTTATGTCAGTAATTCAATACACAAAGGGAGACGCATATATTATATAGAGTCATTACACACAGAGGGATCTATTCCTATATATTATATAGAGTCATTACACACAGAGGGATCTATTCCTATATATTATATAGAGTCATTACACACAGAGGGATCTATTCCTATATATTATATAGAGTCATTACACACAGAGGCATCTATTCCTATATATTATATAGAGTCATTACACACAGAGGGATCTATTCCTATATATTATATAGAGTCATTACACACAGGGGGATCTATTCCTATATATTATATAGAGTCATTACACACAGAGGGATCTATTCCTATATATTATATAGAGTCATTACACACAGAGGGATCTATTCCTATATATTATATAGAGTCATTACACACAGAGGGATCTATTCCTATATATTATATAGAGTCATTACACACAGAGGGATCTATTCCTATATATTATATAGAGTCATTACACACAGAGGGATCTATTCCTATATATTATATAGAGTCATTACACACAGAAGGATCTATTCCTATATATTATATAGAGTCATTACACACAGAGGGATCTATTCCTATATATTATATAGAGTCATTACACACAGAGGGATCTATTCCTATATATTATAGAGTCATTACACACAGAGGGATCTATTCCTATATATTATATAGAGTCATTACACACAGACTGATCTATTCCTATATATTATATAGAACTGTGTTTTTTTTTTTGAAGTGATATTATCGTGCATTTTTAGAATAGTTTTTTTTTCAAAATTGAGCATGATCTAAATGTGAACTTTTTAATAGGGCTTAAAAAAAATCAATAAGGATACTACGCCCCAAAAAACACACTTACTGAGGCTATTTAAAGTAGCAAAATATGATTTTCAGTAGAAGGACGTAAACCTGTTAATTGTATACTAATTGACATTATAGTGCGCAAACACATCTAACAAGACAGTTGTGAATAGATCCTAAAACGCCCTAATCCTTTTTGCTTTTTGTCTCCATATAGGTCTTGGTCTGGAAAATTCTCCACTTACATTTCCGGATCTTATAAAGCTTGTGTCGTATTACAGTACTGAAAGGTGATTTTCATTATCTACTGTCTTTCTTATCATCATTTCCTCTTACTTAGCACATTTTACCTTAAGGTTAGGTTACCAATAAAGTGACTTATTTATATGGCGCCAACATACAGTACAGACCAAAAGTTTGGACACACCTTCTCATCTCTAGAACTGTTAAGAGGAGACTTTGTGCAGCAGCCTTCATGGTAAAATAGCTGCTAGGAAACCCCTGCTAAGGACAGGCAACAAGCAGAAGAGACTTGTTTGGGCTAAAGAACACAAGGAATGGACATTAGACCAGTGGAAATCTGTGCTTTGGTCTGATGAGTCCAAATTTGAGATCTTTGGATCCAACCACCGTGTCTTTGTAGAAAAGGTGAACGGATGGACTCTACATGGCTGGTTCCCACCGTGAAGCATGGTGGAGGAGGTGTGATGGTGTGGGGGGGCTTTGCTGGTGACACTGTTGGGGATTTATTCAAAATTGAAGGCATACAGAACCAGCATGGCTACCACAGCATCTTGCAGCGGCGTGCTATTCCATCCGGTTTGCGTTTAGTTGGACCATCATTTATTTTTCAACAGGACAATGACCCCAAACACACCTCCAGGCTGTGTAAGGGCTATTTAACTAAGAAGGAGAGTGATGGGGTGCTACGCCAGATGACCTGGCCTCCACAGTCACCAGACCTGAACCCAATCGAGATGGTTTGGGGTGAGATGGACCACAGAGTGAAGGCAAAAGGGCCAACAAGTGCTAAGCATCTCTGGGAACTCCTTCAAGACTGTTCGAAAACCATTTCCGGTGACTACCTCTTGAAGCTCATCAAGAGAATGCCAAGAGTCTGCAAAGCAGTAATCAAAGCAAAAGGTGGCTACTTTGAAGAACCTAGAATATAAGACATATTTTCAGTTGTTTCACACTTTTTTAAGTATTTCATTCCACATGTTTTAATTCATAGTTTTGATGCCTTCAATGTGAATCTACAATTTTTAGAGTCACTCTTTGAGGAGGTGTGTCCAAACTTTTGGTCTGTACTGTATACGGCAGCACTTTACCATTCATAAGTGACATGCACAAACAATATCAGATAATACTGAGTAACAGTGGAAGAGTGATGGTCCTGCTTTGCAACAATCTATGAGGAAGTAGGGGTAAGGAGTAAGAGCTTACAATCTATGAGGAAGTAGAGGTGGGGAGTAAGGCGGGCTTTGCACACTGCGACATCGCAGGTGCAATGTCGGTGGGGTCAAATTGAAAGTGACGCACATCCGGCATCGCATGCGACATCGCAGTGTGTAAAGCCTGGATGATACGATTAACGAGCGCAAAAGCGTCGTAATCGTATCATCGGTACAGCGTCGGCGTAATTCATAATTACGCCGACGCGATGGTCCGATGTTGTTCCTCGCTCCTGCGGCAGCACACATCGCTGTGTGTGAAGCCGCAGGAGCGAGGAACATCTCCTACCGGCGTCACTGCGGCTTCCGTAGGATATGCGGAAGGAAGGAGGTGGGCAGGATGTTTACATCCTGCTCATCTCCGCCCCTCCGCTCCGATTGGCCGCCTGCCGTGTGACGTCGCAGTGACGCCGCACGACCCGCCCCCTTAACAAGGAGGCGGGTCGCCGGCCACAGGGATGTCGCACGGCAGGTGAGTATGTGTGTGAAGCTGGCGTAGCGATAATTTTCGCTACGCCAGCTATCACCACATATCGCTGCTGCGACGGGGGCGGGGACTATCGCACTCGGCATCGCAGCATCGGCCTGCGATGTCGCAGTGTGCAAAGTGCCCCTAAGAGCTTGCAATCTATGAGGAAGTAGAGGTGGGGAGTAAGAGCTTACAATCTATGAGAAAGTAGGGGTGAGGAGTAAGAGCTTACAATCTATGAGAAAGTAGGGGTGAGGAGTAAGAGCTTACAATCTATGAGAAAGTAGGGGTGAGGAGTAAGAGCTTACAATCTATGAGGAAGTAGGGATGAGGAGTAAGAGCTTACAATCTATGAGGAAGTAGGGGTGAGGAGTAAGAGCTTACAATCTGAGGAAGTAGGGGGGAGGAGTAAGAGCTTACAATCTGAGGAAGTAGGGGTGAGGAGTAAGAGCTTACAATCTATGAGAAAGTAGGAGTGAGGAGTAAGAGCTTGCAATCTATGAGAAAGTAGGAGTGAGGAGTAAGAACTTACAATCTATGAGGAAGTAGGGGTGAGGAGTAAGAGCTTACAATCTATGAGGAAGTAGGAGTGAGGAGTAAGAGCTTACAATCTATGAGAAAGTAGGAGTGAGGAGTAAGAACTTACAATCTATGAGGAAGTAGGGGTGAGGAGTAAGAGCTTACAATCTATGAGAAAGTAGGGGTGAGGAGTAAGAGCTTACAATCTATGAGAAAGTAGGGGTGAGGAGTAAGAGCCTACAATCTATGAGAAAGTAGGGGTGAGGAGTAAGAGCTTACAATCTATGAGAAAGTAGGGGTGAGGAGTAAGAGCCTACAATATATGAGAAAGTAGGGGTGAGGAGTAAGAGCTTACAATCTATGAGAAAGTAGGGGTGAGGAGTAAGAGCCTACAATATATGAGGAAGTAGGGGTGAGGAGTAAGAGCTTACAATCTATGAGGAAGTAGGACTGAGGAATAAGAGCTTACAATCTATGAGAAAGTAGGAGTGAGGAGTAAGAACTTACAATCTATGAGGAAGTAGGGGTGAGGAGTAAGAGCCTACTATCCATGAGGAAGTAGAGGTGAGGATTAAGAGCTTACAATCTATGAGAAAGTAGGGGTGAGGAGTAAGAGCTTACAATCTATGAGGAAGTAGGGGTGAGGAGTAAGAACTTACAATCTATGAGAAAGTAGGGGTGAGGATAAGAGCTTACAATCTATGAGGAAGTAGGGGTGAGGAGTAAGAGCCTACTATCCATGAGGAAGTAGGGGTGAGGAGTAAGAGCTTACAATCTATGAGGAAGTAGGGGTGAGGAGTAAGAGCTTACAATCTATGAGAAAGTAGGGGTGAGGAGTAAGAGCCTACTATCCATGAGGAAGTAGAGGTGAGGAGTAAGAGCTTACAATCTATGAGGAAGTAGGGGTGAGGAGTAAGAGCTTACAATCTATGAGAAAGTAGGGGTGAGGAGTAAGAGCTTACAATCTATGAGGAAGTAGGGGTGAGGAGTAAGAGCTTACAATCTATGAGGAAGTAGGGGTGAGGAGTAAGAGCTTACAATCTATGAGGAAGTAGAGGTGAGGAGTAAGAGCTTACAATCTATGAGGAAGTAGAGGTGAGGAGTAAGAGCTTACAATCTATGAGGAAGTAGGGGTGAGGAGTAAGAGCTTACAATCTATGAGGAAGTAGGGGTGAGGAGTAAGAGCTTACAATCTATGAGGAAGTAGAGGTGAGGAGTAAGAGCTTACAATCTATGAGGAAGTAGGGGTGAGGAGTAAGAGCTTACAATCTATGAGGAAGTAGGGGTGAGGAGTAAGAGCTTACAATCTATGAGAAAGTAGGGGTGAGGAGTAAGAGCTTACAATCTATGAGGAAGTAGAGGTGAGGAGTAAGAGCTTACAATCTATGAGGAAGTAGGGGTGAGGAGTAAGAGCTTACAATCTATGAGGAAGTAGGGGTGAGGAGTAAGAGCTTACAATCTATGAGGAAGTAGGGGTGAGGAGTAAGAGCTTACAATCTATGAGGAAGTAGGGGTGAGGAGTAAGAGCCTACTATCCATGAGGAAGTAGGGGTGAGGAGTAAGAGCTTACAATCTATGAGGAAGTAGGGGTGAGGAGTAAGAGCTTACAATCTATGAGAAAGTAGGGGTGAGGAGTAAGAGCCTACTATCCATGAGGAAGTAGAGGTGAGGAGTAAGAGCTTACAATCTATGAGGAAGTAGGGGTGAGGAGTAAGAGCTTACAATCTATGAGAAAGTAGGGGTGAGGAGTAAGAGCTTACAATCTATGAGGAAGTAGGGGTGAGGAGTAAGAGCTTACAATCTATGAGGAAGTAGGGGTGAGGAGTAAGAGCTTACAATCTATGAGGAAGTAGGGGTGAAACGAGGTAAACAAATGCTTGCCTTGTAACAGACAGTCTTCTGAACCGTCGTTATAAACTCTATTTAATAAATCAATAGTACATATGAAAATACAAAACTTTATAATATATCTTATCAGAGAAATCCGCTTCTTTCACCTCTCGGACTGATCTTTAATTCTCAATTCATGGGTAAAATCTGTTCAGTGAAGACAGATTATCAAATTACCGAGAAAGGAGTTGACAATTAGTGCTTTGAAGATTCTATGGAGATAGAGGGAGGAGCTAGAGACAAACAGAACATTCTCCTTCAAGTTCTACTGGCACGACAGTTGTACGTTTAATAAGGAAATTCATGAATTGATCATCAACCGCTATTTATAAAAAATGCTACCGAGTGCACGCAGGACGTGGGAACAAATGATAGAAAGGACCAAATTCTGAGAAAAAATGTAAGAAAGGAGAACGGAAAAAAGTTGATGTGATAGGCCTGTTTAAAAACGTGTTTATACGATAGGCTTGAATCTGTGGAGACGGGGAAATGACAAATTAATTGTTTGGGCATTCCAAAAAACTGGTGCAGCACAAGAAAAGTCGGGAGAGGAATATTCAGAATCTTAAGGATATTGGACTTATTTAATTGGCAGAACAGAGAACATAGTAAGGTGTTAGACAAAATGAAGGTGGAGAGGTAGGGCAGTGCAGCATTTATCACTATCTATCCTGTTTCTAAGTATGTCATGGATATTTAAACAAATAATTAAAAAACTGACAATTTCTCTAAAGCGTAACTGCGTACCTGTCCTTTCCGGTGATTTCTCAGAATCAGTTGTTATGTATGTATGAAGACTAACATAATTTCAGGCCATTATATGACTTGCATCACTCATTATTTGGCATTTTTGCCTCTGTTGTCCCTAAACACTAGAAGCCTCAGCAGCTTCTTTTTTCGTGCGCTCCGCCTCTTCCTCCCTCCAGTTCCTCTTTTTTCCATAGACTTTTATAAACAGCATCTGTTATCTGATCCCTCGGTAAACACACAACTAAAGAACGTTTTGAGCAATTTTGGAGAGTTCTTAAAGGAGGGAGGAAAATAACTAGTGGGTAAAGAAAGAGACATTACAAAGTTTCTTAGCTTCATTTGTACAGTTAATGTAAAAAAAGTTAAAGGGTTTATTTACATCTTTACTGTTGTTTTTTATGTTTACGAATATATAATGGTTGTCTTTTTCAGAGATGTTCTACCTTATATGCTTAGACTTCCTGCAGCTATTGAAAAAGTAACTTCACGAAAACAGCTAGAGGCAATTTCCCATTTAGGACATGGTAAATATGTATTGTGTTATAGAAAAAAATGCATTAGTGTTATTAATTAGGGATGATCGAAGACCTCAAATATTCGGCTTCGCGAATATTTTCCGAATAGGTCGCCGCTATGCGAATATTCGATGCGCAATATAAGTCTATAGGAAGTCCGAATAGTTCTGAATAGTTGTTATTCGGGTTTCTCATAGACTTACATTGCGCATCGAATATTCGCGAATAGTCGAATAGCGGCGACCTATTTGGAAAATATTCGCAAAGCCGAATATTTGAAGTATTCGATCATCCCTATTATTAAAATATTATTATATCAATATTAATATTTTTATATTTTTCTCTATTTTTTTTGTGGCTCAGAATTTTGGAATTCTTCCCTTAATGCTCGAAATGCTTCTTCGACCCCAAAAGCGTCTTCTTCTGCTGCCCTTCTGCTAACTCCTCTACTACCAGACCTACCAGACACAATATGTCCGACTATTATCCCATCACTGAAAACTCGTAGCCCTAAAGAGGTTTCCTTAGAAGGCAATGAGGGGGCACTCTTCTTTTTAAACCCACTCTTCAAATCCAAAGACTCAGGGGCACTCAAACGTTCTCACTTCCAGAAAAGCATTAAAGTCAGGGTATCTACTGAAAATTCTGGTTCTCTATCTCCCCCTCTAAATCCACCTCCACCTGTACCATATGAGGAATCCGTGAAAGAGGAAGACGAAGAGACATCAGAAAAAACCTCCGAGGTCATCGGGGATGTCCAAACCCAAGAGGTATCAGAAGACCAAGAGTATAGAAAACCTCGCTCATCTCTTAGACACCGCCTGAGGAAGAGCCTAAGCAAAGGCAGCCGTGACTTTGGGCTTAAACTGTCACCGATGCGTTCCAAAGACGTATCGGACTACAACGTTCCTACTTCAGCTGTTAGGAAACAAGAAATCAAGGATGGAAAAGAGAACCATATAAATGGAGGGCAGACTTTAGAAGAGCACGATAGTGGTTCCGTTAGCAGCGCGGAAGATGGGACATCGGAGGACGGAGGAAAGTTTTCTCCTCAACTTACAAGAAGGAAAAAAAAGAAAAGTGGCCGTTCCTCATTTCGAGCAGTAAGTGGAGCCTTCTTGTCCCTTTTATCTCCAGAACGCAAGATGATTACATTCATCGAAGAAATGGGTAAAGATGTTACCACTGAATTTGGGAAGGAACTTCAGGATTTTCTTCAAAAAGTGGATATCAATTCAAGTAAAGATAAAAAAGAGGAGGGAGGAAAACATTACCAAAACGTATTAAGGGAAGTCAGAGCTTTTATGGATAAAATGAAGCATATGCTACGAGAACGTGCAGAAACCCACCTGGAAGTACTTACATCTGATGAACAAGGTGAGAAAAGTCAAAAACCGCTATGGAGTTGGACTTCTTACAATACTTTTGCGGCCGGGCCTCAGTAACCACATATAGATTATGGATAAATTACGATAAATGACCTTGCTGCACCACTTACTGTGGTTTCTAGTTGCAAGTTCAATTACTGTTTTTCGCCTGCATATCTACTGCTACAATTAGGCTGCTTTCACATTTCATACGGGAGATACACTCTCCTGTAAAATGTATTATTTTACACAACTTTTTTGTTGTAAGTTATGATGACTTTGTTGGCAGCGCTTGGCCATGCTCCCTCCTTTTCGAAAAGTTGGACGAGGTGACCAAAACTGGAGTAAAATGGCCAAACGTTGCAATTATCGGTTGATGAATTGGGCCGTAAACTCTTTAATTTAGTTAACTCTAGACCAAAAGTAATAACTAGTGATGGTGGACCCAATGATGTTGGGGTTCACCGGGTTCAGTCAGACTTTAGATAAAGTTCTGTTCGGGACCTAGACTTGACCTGAACCCCATTGGAAGTCACTGATTGGGCAGTTCGGCTCTCTACCCTCATGGACTTCACCTGAACTTCATTGGAAGTCACTAATTGGTAGTTCGGCTCTCCCCATACATACAGCCAGCCATAAACAGAGCACTTCCAAGGGAGAAAGGGTGGGTTTTTCAGTTTTTTTTCATACACACTACATCTGATGACACTGATTTTCCCTCCAATGCGAGCCATTCAAACACTGCAAGTGGCTTGCACTGGGCTGAGCACCGAGTGTACCCGAGCACGACGATGCTCACTTGAGTGGTTTGCATACGTAAAGCACCTGAACTACGAAATCAAAACTGATTTTTTTGTAAAGTATGTGTTTGGTACCAACACCGAACTTTACTGTTTCGAGTTCGCTCATCTCTAGCAATTTCATCATTGACAAATCAAAGTAACAGTCTGACTGCTGTAATAACTGTACTCAAGCACAGCGCTGCTCGCTCAAGTGGTTTACATGTGTAAAGCACCCAAACTCTGAACTCAAAAATTACTTTTTTTTTTAAAGTCTGTGTTCGATACGAACACCGAACTTTACTGTTTCGGGTTCACTCATCTATAGCAATGACATCATTGACATATCAAAATAACAGTCTGACTGATGTAATAACTATACTCAAGTACTGTCCTGTAAACCGAATGCCCTCCTCCCATCAGATGCTCTATATATTTGTGACATTAAATGTTTTCTGGTCTTAACCTCTTCCTATCCCAAACCATATATTTACAGAACAACCATTAGGGCCTCACTGCAAAGCATCAAAAATGTCCTATCCGTGATAGAGACCTGGAACTGTCCAATTCAAGAGTTGTGTTTGTTTGAACCTTGGACCTTCTAAGTCCACAATATTTTGGGGACTGTGCCAGGCCTATTCAGGACACGTGGCATGCATATGTTTTGGATTCTGATCAGCCTAGAGAAAATGGCATTATGCCAAAACATGTAAATGATGTAGAGAAGGTGCATCTTTAGAATTTTTTTATTTTGTGTATCTCCAGTAAATCACGCAATATTACAAGTCAACCTCAATTTCACATTATATTTCAGAACGGGTCTTAGAAAAATCTCTGCACCGTCTTACCTTGAAGCCTCTGAAGCCTTCTCTAGTGTCTGAAATTCAGAGAGGAATGGAAGAGAATGAAGAGCTGGAAAGACTCGGGAAGAATATGCAAGCAGTCAAGAGGGATGGCCCAACTCTGCTCGGCGTGAAGCTGAAAGCTCCTGTGGTTCAAGATCTGGAGAAAATACGTCAGAAATTGCTTCGAATGCAGGAAAAATATTCACCTGTTGATAAAGTTCGTATGTTGCTGCAGGCATGTCGAGGTGTTTACCGGAGCATGGGCACACATCAAGGTAAGATACGTACATGGCCAGGGTGAAAGAAAACCTAGTTGTGGTTGAGCGTTGGTTGGATCTTTCCACATCAGATCGGAAAGTAACATAAGAGAGATACAATGAAAAAATGATAACCTGTCATGAGTTTAGTCTTCATTGATCGTTGAAAATCTTAGAAATAATGGTGGTATGTAAGCTTTCTCTTGTCTTCTGCAGATGACGCATGCGGTGCCGATGAGTTCCTCCCGGCCTTGTGCTATGTCTTGGCTCTGTGTGACGTACCTCACCTTCTCATAGACATACACTACACCGCAGAACTTCTGCCTCAGGAAGCTCTCATAGGAGAAGGTAGGAATCTGTCACTATTAGGGCAAATTCAGATAAATTCCATACGTATCAACATCCGAGTACAGACCACGACTTCAGGACAAACCATGGGTCTCCTGCCCTGAACTACACAGCCTCATATATTCCGGCTAGAACTGCGGTCAGTCCGGAAATCCCAGTCCATCAGAATCTTCTAACAAATCGGTCATGATAGATGGATTTGTTTACACTTTTTAACCTAAGATCTACAGGGGTGACTTTGAGACCCCTAGATTTTATTTGGGACATAAAGACTGGGTCTACTCTTGCTTTGAAAAAAGCCTAAATTCTTTGACATGCATTTAACTTTTTGCTAATAAATTCTTTCTTTAATAGGAGGATACTACCTTACCAGTATTTCTGCCGCTCTTTCTGTCCTGTCCTCGTTACACACTCACCCCCAGGATGCTGGACTATCATTAAGTGAGTGGCATCGAAGGAGGCAGGGTCTTCCATCTCTCAATGACCTGCAGGTATTTCACTTTTACTATAGGAGCTATACTATATTCTGTCGATATATATATACAGGGTATTGTTCAATTAAATTGATGTTGATGTGTTGGAATCAGGTAGAATTGGCAAGGATAATGATTTGGGCAACTGTGACAATGGCCAAATTCTGATGGTTAGATTAAGTTAGAGCATCTCCAATATGGCAGATCTTGAATGGTTAGGTGGATTCATAACTGGCTCAGTGATCGTACTCAAAGAGTGGTAAAATGTTTGCAAATCCTATTGTAAGAGTGTTTCAAGTGGGGTACCATAAGGCTCTGTCTTGTCCCCAGTGTTGTTCAACATTTTTATAAATGATCTGGATAAGGGAACTGTACTTAAACTAATCAAATTTGCAGACGATGCAAAGTTAGGAGGGATAGCTAACACTAGAGAAGACAGAGAAAGGATTCAGAAGGATCTAGATAGGCTGGAACAATGGGCAGCAACTAACAGAATGGTATTTAACAGGGAGAAATTAAAAATTCTACATCTGGGTACAAAAAATGAAAATAACATTTACAGAATGGGAGGAATAGAACTAAGCAACAGGACGTGAGAAAAAGATTCGAGCATAATAATTGATCACAGACTGCACATGAGTCAACAGTGGGATGCAGCAGCAAAAAAGGCAAACACAGTCATCGCATGTATTAAGGGAAGCATAGGGTCTAGATCACGTAAAGTAATTATCGTCCTTTACTCCTCTTAGGTCAGACCTCATATAGAATACTGTGTTCAGTTCTGGGCACCACAAAATAAGACATAAGAAAAACTAGAGCAAGTTCAGAGAAAAGCAACCAGGATGGTGAGCGGACTGCAAACTAAGGGGTACTTTACACGCTGCGACATCGCTCAAGCGATGTCGTTGGGGTCACAGTGTTTGTGACGCAGATCCGGTGCCGTTAGCGACGTCGCAGGGTGTGACAGGCTGGAGCGACCTAAAACGATCACAAAAAAGACAAAAATTGTTTGTTTTGGAGAGGTTGTTTAATAAAAAATCGTTGTCAGGTAAGTAGCGATGTTCCTTGTTCCTGCGGCATCACACATCGCTATGTGTGACACCGCAGGAGCGATGAACATCTCCTTACCTCCGTCCACCGGCAATGCGGAAGGAAGGAGGTGGGCGGGATGTTACGTCCCGCTCATCTCCGCCCCTCTGCTTCTATTGGCCGGCCGCTTAGTGACGTAGCGGTGACGTCGCGGTGACGCTAAACGCACCTCCCCCTTGAGGGAGGGATTGTTCAGCAGTCACAGCGACATCACTGAACAGGTATGTGCGTGTGACGCTGCCGTAGCGATAATGTTCGCTACGGCAGCGATCACCACATATCGGCCGTACGACGGGGGCAGATGCTATCGGCCTTGACATCGCTAATAATTGCTAGCGATGTCGCAGCGTGTAAAGTACCCCTAAGTCCTACGAGGAACAGTTAAAGGATTAAGGAATGTTTAGTTTGCAATAAAGAATTCTAAGAGGATACTTAATAGATGTCTATAAATATCTGAAAGGCTGTCCCAGTGTAGAAGGATCATCCTTATTCTCATTTGCACATAGAAACACGAGAAGCAATGGAATGAAACTGAAAGGTAAAAGATACAGATTACGGTAGATATTAGAAAAAACCTTTTGACAGTGAGGGTGATCAATGAGTGGAATAGGCAGCTGTTGTGAATATATTTTCTAGTTTGGCGCTCCCTCTTGTGGTCAGTGCTGGCGGTGCAGTTGATGTGTGGAATGGAAGCGACATACCTGCAGAGGACTGGCAATCAGGGTCAGATTGGGCTACTATTTAACTTAGTAGCTTTCTCTTGTTACTTGTCGGTGGTCAATTGCTCCTGTTTGTTAAGTACATTCTGCAACTAGCTCTGCTCACTTCCAGAACTTCCCTCAGATAAGTGGTCTTGTACCTCTGCTGTCTGTTTACCATCTTTTGTTGTTTTTCTGCTTTGATATTATGCATAATTCCTAATTTGTCTGTGTGCAGTTCTTGGTGGAATGGGATCATTCCCTGCTGGGAGTGTCTGTATACTTAGCTCCATGATTCTGCAAGGTTTGTGTTTTGTCATGCCTGGTATTATTCAGTCCCTCATCTGTATTAGTGTTTTTGGATCCCAATAACATCTGAGTACTGGTACAGTGGGGGAGAGGTTTAGTGACCTCAGGATTTTCCATATCGGTAGTGCTGGTATTTATTAGGGTTTTTACGGCTGCAGACAGTTGCTCTTTCCTATCCTTTTCTATAAAGATAGTTTGGGCCTCACCTTTGCTGAAATCTGTCCTTTCTGGCTTTGTATTGTGTTTTTCTATATCACCGTAGCCTTTACATGTGGGGGGCTATCTATCTATCTTTGGGGACTACTCTGAGGCAGGTTAGCTTTCTTATATTTCTATCTGTGAGATTATTTAGTTCTCCGGCTTTGTCGAGGCGTCCCGGTCATCATAGGCACGCCCCACGGCTACTCTTAGCTGTGTGTCAGGATTAGGTCTGCAGTCCGTTAAGTTTCCAGCCACTCTGTTACCTTTTTGGGATTCCGCATTATTTGATCCTCCCTGGTCCCTAAATCATAACAGGCAGCCATGAGAGGTGGTGAGTTCTCCTTCAATGGAAGACTACAAGCAGAGGCTGGACAGACATCTATCTGAGATGATTTAGTGACATGATGACCTTGGAGGTCCATCCAACTCCAACATTTTATTATTCTATCTCAGGAACGGAGAGGCACAAGGAAAAAAAGAAAAACAATGCAAACAAAATATACAAAAGAAGCTACTTAGGCAGAAATGTTCTTGGTGTATCTGGTGCTTCATATTATTGTGTCGTATTTTAGATTATTTACATGGTTAATATTATTTGACATCAATGAAACTGTAAATTTGAGAACATTCTATACAAATTTGAGCAAAAAAAGTTTAAAAAATTATATTATCTTCATTTCATATTTCCAGAACTTTCTACGAGTTGCTCACCAGGATCCAGTTAATGGCTGCACTACGAAGACTATCTTACTGAAGCCATCACAGACCGTGGCTGACCTCACCCGCCTCTGTGCCCTCAAGTTTAAGCCTTCCAACCCCGAAGAGTTCTCCATTTTCCTGCATTGTGGTGGTGATGAAGAAAAGGCGCTTCCGCCGGACGCATTTCCGCAACAGATCAAAGCAAAGCTTAGGGATTCTGCCTCCAGTTTCTTCTTCTGTTATCAGCGACTGGACGAAAGGAACAGTAAGGAGGACCCTCTAACACAAGGTCTTTCGGGAGATCCTCGGAGTGCTACCGACATTCCAAAGACTTCTATGTAAATTTTCATTGTAGAAGATGATGTCTTAAAGATGAGATCCATTTTCCATGTGCCTTCTGGTTACAATGTTATATGAAAGCCCAAGATTAGAGCGATGAATGTTTCCATTGGCGGCCATGTACAACTTTACAGCACACTCCGGTGATATCTTCACTATTTACGGCACAAAGATTCTTGCCGGAATTCACAATTAAGAAGAAATATAAAAATAAGAATCGTCATCACAATCAATGTCTCTATAATACTGGCCTTTTTTTCCATTGACTGTTACTCATTTCATTTTCCAACCTGCCACCGATAATGAAAACCTAACGTTATCTTTGCAGGGCGCTATCTTACAGGATCAGCACTTTGGACTTATGGAATATATGCAGTTTTGCACATATTTGACATTAAATATGGAGTGGTCAAAGATAAGTTTGCTAAAGTATAATTAAAGGAAATATGTCATCAGAAATTACCTTACATTTTCAATATTTTTTTTTATTTCATATTACAATTTACATAAAAAAATATTGCAATTTTCAGTGACTATCGTAATTCAAAACCTCTTCTGCCTGTTTGGCACATGGACATTAGACTGACGCAGATCCTGTCTTTTACATAGACACCTTTTTAGCTTCTGATCTGAGCTTTTTCTCATCTGGGCAAGGGCAGTTGGGACGGGAGGAGGAGGAGGTGAGCTGTGACATCACCTATTGTGAAAGCTGGATCCTGTGTTATCAGTCAATGTATAGGAGGAGGAGGTGAGCTGTGGCATTGCCTATTGTGAATGGTGGATCCTGTGTGATCAGTCATTGTACAGTAGGTGAGCTGTGACATAACCTATTGTAATGGTGGATCCTGTTGTATCTATTGTATATAGAGGTGTTATTGGATCCTGTTGTATCTATTGTATATAGAGGTGTTATCAGTCATTGTACTGAAGGGGGAGGAGGTGAGCTATGACAGCACAGGATCCACCATTTACAATAGATGATGTCACAGCTCACTTCCTCCTCCTGTACAATGACTGATAGCACAGGATCCACCATTCACAATAGGTGATATCAGTCATTGTACAGGAGGAGGAAGTGAGCTGTGACATCATCTATTGTAAATGGTAGATCCTGTGTTATCAGTTATTGTACAGGAGGAGGAGGTGAGCTGTGACATTGTTTATTGTGAATGGTGGATCCTGTGTTATCACTCATTGAACAGGAAGAGGAGGAGGAGGAGAGCTGTGACATCACCTATGGTGAATGTTGTATCTTGTGTTATCTACTGTATATTGAGAGGTATTATCAGTCATTGTACAGGAAGCGGCGAGCTTTGACATCATCTATTGTGAATGGTGGATCCTGTGTTATCTACTGTATATAGAGATGTTATCATTCATTGTACAGGAGGAGGTGAGCTGTGACATAACCTATTGTAATGGTGGATCCTGTTGTATCTATTGTATATAGAGGTGTTATTAGTCATTGTACTGAAAGGGGAGGAGGTGAGCTATGACATTACCTATTGTGAAATGTGGATCCAGTGTTATCTACTGTATATAGAGAAGTATTATCAGTCATTATACAGCAGGAGGAGGAGGTGAGCTGTGACATCACCTATTGTAATGGTGGATCCTGTGTTATCTACTGTATATAGGGAGATGTTATCAGTCATTGTACAGGAGGAAGAGGAGGTGAGCTGTGACATCACCTATTCCTAATGATGGATCCTGTGTTATCTACTGTAGAGATGTTACCATTCATTGTAATCCTGTCTTTGATGATAATAAGACTGCTGAAAAGTCTTTTGTACAAAACAGGAAATGTTAGACTACTATGAGGCCTAGTGGTCAGTATTGAAATTGCAAGATTTATTTATTTTTTTTAAATATAGTGATTCTGAAGGCACATTTCCTTTATGAGTGACATGTATTTGATCTACACTTAGCGGTAATAGTAGTAGTAGATCTACTGATCTACACTACTACTACTACTAAGTTATTTTCTAACATCACCAATTAATATTTTGCAGCTTCTCCGTGTCTATAGCATGCAGCATGGAGATCAGACCTTTACTAATGTCCTATTGGAACTTGTGCATCTTTTAAAATGGGGTCTTTAATATTTTAGAGATGAGTGTATCTCCCGAAATTTGTTGCCAGCACATTTGCTCGAATAGTCTGGTAGACTCAATTCGGATAGAATAAAAATCAGTCCTAACTGAATCTCCCCAAAATGCATCGTTGATGCTCTGGGGTCTCCAGACCACAAAACATATTTCAGGATGGCTGGGAAAGGAATACAAAATAATAAAAGTGTCCTAGGCTTGCTGCTCACCTTTCATGCCTCTGAGGTTCCCTGTCTGGTCATGTGGGGCATTATACATAGACATGCGCTGCACCCCACTTGACCTCTTGGGGAAACAAACATAATTGAGGTGCGTCACGATCCATCACCATATGGTGCCTAGCCATGCCTGGAAGATTTGGACTGAAAACTAATCTGTACATACCTTTCATGGGTGACAGACAGTCATGTAGTTTCTGGCAATAGAAGGTCACAGCGTTTGGCTGCGCAGAATACTCCATGACTTTCTATTGTTCTTGCTGTTAGTATTCATTGTACTACATGGCTTTCCTACTAGATTTTCATCTTTTCCCCTTTAGGACTCAGTGGAGCTCTCCTTTCATCCAGCTGCTAATTATCAATATTCCCCTTGTGCTTAAATACTCCCATCTTCCTTAGACTTGTGCTGGTAATATTATTCAGTTCATTCAAGCTCTGGTTGCAAGCAGGTGGCTTGTACTCCTGTGTGGTATCATTATGAAAATTTGCTGAACTTCTACATGAGTCATTTGTTGAAAAGTAGTGCACTTTTTCCCTTGTGTGTCCTCCTTGTATCTTCTTTAGGGTTTAGTGGGGTTGATGAAGAGCTCGTCCCCTAGGGATACCTAGGGTCAGGTATGCGCCCGATGAGAAACCTATCTAGGGTGGTGAGGGACCCCAGGGACCAGCAGTAGGTTTGGTCAGGAGTCACCATCTCCCCCTTCCCTAGATGCAGGGTTCTCCTTCCCCTCCCTTTTGCTTGGTACTTCCCCATACTTAGCGTGACAACACCTAATTGCAATGAGACCATCTGGGGAGCTGCAATGACAAGATAGGTGATTATAATCTTTTATTTATCTTTTTTAACTCTTTTGCAGCCCTCCAAAAAATTCCAGACTCGTGGCAATCGTATTCCGCAAATTTTGGAATCTGGCAAATTCTACATTTTCAGAAAAATTGTTACAAATTGATATATTCATATCTGAACTATGACTACTAGCCATAGAGTTATTATTATCATTATAAAGGCTTATATCCCACTCTGGTGGATTGTTATGGTTGCCCATGAAAGAAAAGGCTCTGGTATAGGCTGTGTTAAACTTTGCCAGACATTGATACCTTTCTTGACAGTAAATAAATGGTGCAAGATGTAATAACGATACATTCGGTAACTCAGTAAAGTCAGTATTTATCCACAAAACTGAAACTTTGGACCGGAGAAAGGAGGTACCGGTATTACCTGCTCTATAGTGCTAGGAGTGTAGCCAAAGTCACAATAGTCACATGCGTGCTCCATTTTTCCTAATGAGTTCTTCAAGTGATGTCTGGACATACCATATCATTATGGCAGTACTTCAACAATAGATTAAGGTTAAACAAAGGCAGAATATTAAATCTTTGTATAGATAAATTATTATATTTTATGTAGGTTTTTGCTCTTTGATACAACAAATAAAGTTTGTCTCCTTTACTGGAGAGACAATTTGAATATTTCCCAGAGGGGCATTGCAGCTATAAGTCCCCTTACCTGGCAGCCAGACTGGCTTGCAAAGTCTCCTTAAGGAGAATAGTGTTCCCCCGTGGTCCCCACATAGCTTTCTCATGAGCCAGATCAGACACCCCCATACTTTGCACTGACGAGGGGCAAGCACCCCGAAACACCGTGTCTGCAAATTGGGATTCTGATCTGGCTTATATATCCTGAGTCATATTGCAAAGGATTGTCGAAAATCCACTTGTGACTTTTAGGATCGCTACTTCCAATAGGTGGCGCTGTGCTAGAGTTTGTCTCCTTTACTGGAGAGACAATTTGAATATTTCCCAGAGGGGCATTGCAGCTATAAGTCCCCTTACCTGGCAGCCAGACTGGCTTGCAAAGTCTCCTTAAGGAGAATAGTGTTCCCCCGTGGAATTTTAGGGGCATTGCAGCTATAAGTCCCCTTACCTGGCAGCCAGACTGGCTTGCAAAGTCTCCTTAAGGAGAATAGTGTTCCCCCGTGGTCCCCACATAGCTTTCTCATGAGCCAGATCAGACACCCCCATACTTTGCACTGACGAGGGGCAAGCACCCCGAAACACCGTGTCTGCAAATTGGGATTCTGATCTGGCTTATATATCCTGAGTCATATTGCAAAGGATTGTCGAAAATCCACTTGTGACTTTTAGGATCGCTACTTCCAATAGGTGGCGCTGTGCTAGAGTTTGTCTCCTTTACTGGAGAGACAATTTGAACAAATAAATAGATACTTTTAAAAATGTGAACTTATTTTCCTTTGCAGTAGAAACCATGAAGGCCATGGTCTGGAAGTGCTTTGTGTGGTGTCAATAGAGGGTTATTTTAGTCTCCTCTCTTCTGGAGCGCGCTGCTCCTCTGCCTCCCGGCTTCCTGCTTGCCAGGGGGGTAGTGTACTCCTGAAGAGTGACAGTTTGGACCAGCAGCATGTTACAAGCAGAGGAAGCCCTACTAATGCTGCTTCGGATGAGGGCAGGGCACTGAAGCTGGCCAGATCAAGCGATATGGTCAGCTTCAGAGCAGCGCTTACAAGCTCAATATCAAAAAGCTTGCAAGGGCATGCTTCGTGCCTAGAAAACTGGCTACGTTTGATAGACTTCCGCTTTGACCTGCAACTTAGGCAATGAACAATAAACTGCTCCTGAAAATGAACAGTTTGGTCCAGGCTGCCCTACTTATGTCACTTCAGACAAGGGCAGGACACTGAAGCTGGCCAGATCAAGAGATATGGCCAGCTTAAGAGCAGCACTTACAAACTCTATATCAAAAAAACTTGCAAGTGCATGCTCTTTGCCTAGGAAACTGGCTACTTTTGATAGACTTCAGCTATGGCCTGTAATTTATGAAATGTGCAATAAACTCTAAAATTAAAAGGTCCTCCTGCTGTTCTTGAGAATGCAGTGAATTTTTAATGAGGTAATTTGCAAAGTTGCTTCATTCTACAAGCACTTTGCAATTGTAACCTTTTAATCTTACAGTTTATTGCTCTTTGCCTAAATTACTGGCCACGGATGAAGTCTATCAAAGGTAGCCAGTTTCCAAGCCAAGGAGCACGCCCTTGCAAGCTGTTTGGTATACAGCTTGTAAGCGCTGCTGTGACCCTGTACTCCTGCAAAGCTGCAGAAGTAGAGCTGCCTCTGCTTGCAACATGTTGCTGGACATGGGTTTTTTTTCCCCTCAGTTTTCTATTAAAATGTATAAGAATTTCTTATCTTCAGCATTTACCCTCAGTTCGGTGCAGTGACAGGACACCATCGTTCTCTTTCATGTTTAGTATCATGCTGCCATGTATGCTATCTACAGAAAACTGCTGGCGACCACAACTAGACTTACAGTGTGGTACAGTAAGGGGTACTTTACACGTTGCGACATCGCTACCGATATATCGTCGGGGTCACGTCGTTAGTGACGCACATCCGGCGCCGGTAGCGACATCGCAACATGTAAATCCTAAGTGCGACAATGAACGAGCGCAAAAGTGTAAAAAAATCACTGATCTGTGTAACGTCGTTTATTTCCATAATATCGCTCCTGCTGCCAGTACGATGTTGTTTGTCGTTCCTGCAGCACCACACATCATTGTGTGTGAAGCCGCAAGAACGACAAACATCTCCTTACCTGCCTCCACCAGCAATGAGGAAGGAAGGAGGTGGGCGGGATGTTACGTCCCGCTCATCTCCGCCCCTCCACTTCTATTGGGCGGCCGCTTAGTGATGTCGCTGTGACGCCGAATGCGCTCCCCCTTGAAGGAGGGATTGTTCGGCGGTCACAGCGACGTCGCCGACCAGGTATGTGTGTGTGAAGCTGCCATAGCGATAATGTTCGCTACGGCAGCAATCACCAGATATCGCATGTACGACGGGGGCGGGTGCTATCGCGCTGGACATCGCTAGCAAATGCTAGCGATGTCGCAACGTGTAAAGTACCCCTAAGTGGCTGACAGCTGCAGTCATCAGACCACACTGGTGGGGGAGCTAATGAGTGAAAAAAATAAAACAGTTTGGGGCAAGATGTTGATTACATTGTTATTAGAGATAAGCCCCTTGGAGTTAATGGTGTTGTCCAGGCTTTCCACAAGTCTACGGTCACTTTATGTGACTACAGACCTGTGTATACTCATATTGCGAGCAGCACGTGCTGTAAGGATTCTCCGGTTCCGACAGTGAGACCTAACGGTCATGTGACTGCAAGTATGCAATATGCACACTCCCGGCCACATTCCAACTAGACTTGTGCGGCCTCGCTCAATTCCCTTGAATATATGGTAGGCGAGCTGTTAATAGTGGTGACTACCTACTGAAGAATTTCTTTTTTTAAGACCAAGTTTAGACTAGCAGATGAAAAAAATCATCCGTTTTTCTTCCAGAGAAAAATGGACAATTCTCCCCTGTATTATCCCTCTCTCCTGGTCTCATTCGAGGGGTCTTTCTCTGGAGCATTGTAGTCTTTTTTTTGAGTTGCCTCCTCCAGAGGACCCAACCTCACAGTCATCCATCAACTTCTCCCATTGCTCACTCTTTGGCTACGGTATCTCTGGCAGGACACTCACCAATCTGGACACTGTCCCTAGTGGGAGAGCTCAGGGCACACTCCACACCCACACAATTTCTGAAAAGGTGAGTATAAGTAAAGTTTTCTAACTCCCATTCATTTCGGCACAGTGACCTGGCATACTTTCCCACCTATTCACTGACTGCTTCCAAAAGTCCCTTTACTTTTGATGGACACTAACCGGTGCGTGCGGTCACATTGCTATTGTCACATTTTCGCAAACGATAGAAGCCAGATTTCGAGTTCTTAAGAAAATAAACCTGTGCACATAACAGACAGGTCACAGCAAGTTTTCTTACATGCTCCAGTGCTGAGAACCAGGAAAATGCATATAAGACATAAAGTTAAAGTCAGACACAAGTGAATCTTTAGGATTAGACAACAACGAGGTTATGGTGACATTATGAGAACACTCATTAGGCCATTAACAGATTACAGAAAGGAGTACCGGGAAGTTATCATGAACTTTGTCCAGTAACGTGATGAGGTGGCGTGTGTTCACCTAACAGGAGTATAGGTCTGAAACGTGACGGTCAACAGAAGAGCTAGAACGGTTCAGTTGTGTAAATTGGGCAAAGTCTAAATGACATATAAAAGGCCACGTAAGAATAGTGCAGCGCTATTTTGTCAGCAGCGTGATGACTCCATTATAGTCAGAGATCTGTGTCCATCATGCAGCGTTATTTTGTCAGCAGTGTGATGACTCCATTATCATCAAAGATCTGTGTCCATCATGCGGCGTTATTTTTTTCAGCAGTGTGATGAATCCATTATAGTCAGAGATCTGTGTCCATCATGCAGCATTATTTTGTCAGCAGCGTGATGACTCCATTATCATCAGAGATGTGTCCACCATGCAGCGTTATTTTGTCAGCAGTGTGATGACTCCATTATCATCAAAGATCTGTGTCCATCATGCGACGTTATTTTTTTCAGCAGCGTGATGAATCCATTATAGTCAGAGATCTGTGTCCATCATGCAGCATTATATTATCAGCAGCGTGATGAATCCATGATAGTCAGAGATCTGTGTCCATCATGCAGCGTTATTTTGTCAGCAGTGTGAGGACTCCACTATAGTCAGAGATCTGTGTCCATCATGCAGCGTTATTTTGTCAGCAGCGTGATGACTCCATTATCATCAGAAATTTGTGTCCATCATGCAGCATTATTTTGTCAGCAGTGTGATGACTCCATTATCATCAAAGATCTGTGTCTATCATGCAGCGTTATTTTTTTCAGCAGCGTGATGAATCCATTATAGTCAGAGATCTGTGTCCATCATGCAGCATTATATTATCAGCAGCGTGATGAATCCATTATAGTCAGAGATCTGTGTCCATCATGCAGCGTTATTTTGTCAGAAGTGTGATGACTCCATTATCATCAGAGATCTGTGTCCATCATGCAGCGTTATTTTTTTCAGCAGCGTGATGAATCCATTATAGTCAGAGATCTGTGTCCATCATGCAGCATTATTTTTTTCAGCAGTGTGATGAATCCATTATAGTCAGAGATCTGTGTCCATCATGCAGCAGGTCTACTGTTTCCTTGATTTACAGGTTTTTTTGTTTCTATGTTGAATCAGAAACCAGAAATGGCACAGATATGAATTAAACCTATGATAGACTATGCTGTCGGGTCGGTTACGAGTTACCTGATCCGAACTCAACAGCCTAATAGGCATATATGAGACTGTTGAGTTCAGAGCAGGAAATCTGCGGCCAGTATGGACATCATGGTCCATAGTTGGACCATGAAATGTTGGACTAGGGATCCGAACAGATGAGCGTATAATTGATCTGTGTATGCCATGAACCATAGACAGAGATCCCATGGACCCATTATGACCAGTGTGCCAGTGCAGAAGCCCAAATTTCCTTACGGACCAATGGTCCGTGTGACCAACTTTGCAGCATATACTTTTCTGTTCCGTTTTACGCACCAGAATAATGCGTGCAAAGACAGGCGTCCCAAAGCAGACGAACACATGCAAGCGGTCATGTTCGCAATTTCCGGACGCAACGGTCTTGTTTTTCAATACGACTGTCTCAACCTGACACAATATTCATCATCGGGTTGTGTGTAAAGAGCTGCTCTACCTATGAGGGTTTTGTAATATGAAGCAGACAGGAGCTCATATTCAGGGAGTCACTGTGATCTGGCATTTTCTGATGTAATCGCTTGGCTAAGTTGCAGTTTGCAAAGTTAACAAAAGACAAATATGAGGAGGGAGGGGGGGAGTCACTGTGATTTTCCACTACTTTGTCTGCTCTTGTCAATGTAGACGCTTTAGGCAGGTTGAATCTGGGCAGCGGAGTCGGCAACAACAATGATGCACCGCCATCTCCTGTGGAAATCCACAAATTAATGGCTTTATTGAGTGTTTGTATATTAGGGAATTGAAGACTCAGGCAATGTGCGCACGCTGCGGATTTACCGCGGATTTGCTGCAGAAAATGTGTCTAACATTGCTGCAGTCATTCCCCAGCAAAACCTATGGGTTTTAAAAAAGCTGTGCACACACTGTTTTTTTTTTTTATACCTGCGGATTTACCCGCGGATTTTCCGCTGCGGAATTAATGTGCATGTCCCTTCTTTTCTGCAGGTACTTGCGGTTTTTGCTAAAGATAATGGTAAAAATCCGCAGGGACCAACCTGCGGAAAATCCGCATCAAAACCGCGGCAAACCACGGTAAAACCGCATGCGGATTTCGTTGCGGTTTTGGTGCGGATTTTTACCTCGGGTGCGGGATTCTTTCAGAGGGTCTGGTCTTTCCTTAAGAAAAAGTCACTTTCTAGTGCGCACATGGCCTTATACTTTATCAGATTCATTGCCAGAGAATGATTCTAGCAGGAGAGCAAACAAGTGGGAGAGAAGCCATATGTCACACTTCTTGGCCCATTAGCATACATTAGATGTGATATGCAGGGTGAGATATGGCTTTATAATCACATTGCTCCTTCTTATGGAACAAAATTATATACAAGCAAAATGCACACGAGAATACGGCTGCAATGTATTTTCCGCTTGTTAACAGGTAGCGAGTGTTTTTACTGGTGATAGTTTAAACCCTCAAACTGTGCCCCTACGAGTGTGAAGACCCTTAAGGCTGTTTTACACGCTGCGACATCGCTAGCGATAGCACCCGCCCCCGTCGTGCGTGCGTCACGGGCAAATCGCTGTCCGTGGCGAACAATATCGCTAGTACGTGTCACACGCACATACCTTCCTAGCGACGTCGCTGTGGCCGGCGAACAACCTCTTTTCTAAGGGGGCGGTTCGTGCGGCGTCACAGCGACGTCACACAGCGGCCCGCCAATAGAGGCGGAGGGGCGGGGAGCAGCCGCATTAACGTCACTCCCACCTCGTTGCCGGAGGACGCAGGAACGCTGTTGTTCGTCGTTCCCGGGGTGTCACTCGTAGCGATGTGTGCTGCCTCGCGAATGACGAACAACCTGTGTCCAAAATGAGCAACGATATTTAGGAAAGGAACGACGTGTCAACAATCAACGATTTTTGCCGTTTTTCGGATCGTTAGCGGTCGCTCGTAGGTGTCACACGCAACAACGTCAGCGATGTCGTTGCGTGTAAAGCGGCCCTTACAGTCCAGTTCCATGTTGAAATTGTGTTTTTGTGTTAGATTTTCAATGTTTTGTTCTTATTTTTTTTGCATTTTCCATTTGCACCTTTTTTAAAGTCAATAATCATAAAAGGAATTACTGCGTATCCAAATGAATGTGTGGAGGTGGCACTGAGCAATAGCTTGTTTGTTTAAACGTAATAAGAATATCTGTGTATATAAATAATCAAAATGTAGATGTAGATGCATAATTAATTATCTGTCTATGTAGCCATCGCATGGACCTATAGTATAATTCTAAGCTGTATATTGGAAAAAGTTAGCCAAAGTATAAATGAACAAAGGAGATATTCATTAAGTTAATTGGTAGCCTTATCAGTAAAATTCACAGGAGAAGGAATGTAGTATTTGTAGGATGAGGCGGGTGATCCCATACTCCCATGTATTATTTCTACAGAAACTCATCGTCGCTTACTGTCTTCAAAATCAACGAGGATTATGAGGATTAATGGCGGGTGCCGAAGCGCGGGGCTCCGGCAAGGACAAGCGGACACAGTCTCTGCGGGTTCAAGGTTTTCTTTATTCACAGACCTGGTTTGCCTGGGAGATGCCGGTCAGCGCCGTGATGGGCCCCAGTCGATCCCGAGCAATTCAAGATCACCGCCGGTGCTCCCACTGTGAGTCCTTTCTGGTCGGGGTCCCTCCAATCCCAGTGTAGGTGGAATATGGAACGTGCTGCAGGTGTTTCCTGCACTCTCCGCTGACCCTGGAACTCCGTGTAGCTGTAGAGAACCCGGGCCGAGCAGCTTGCTGCAAGCCATGGGTCCTATGGCGCTCCCAAAAGTGTGAGGTAAAAGAAGATTGGACCGAAGTCCCGACTGTGCTCCTCACCCCAAGCTGTGCCCTGACCTAACTGACTATGTGTGAAGATGCTCCTTCCCTTTTCCCCAAGTGGTGCCCACCCCCCAAGTGGTTGTCCCAGTGACCGGGAAAGTCCTATGCTTCGTGATGGCCACCCCCCTATCTTCCCCAGGCCATCTCCCCGGTGGGAATGCACCTGTGTTTTGCGTGTGAAGGTGAGAAACTCCAGCGATTAACCTCTCCTTACCCGGGATGAGTACTACATCTTAAGGGAGATGCAGTACCCAGTGGCGACTGAAGCCTCGAGGGGGCCACACAGGCTCTGCCTAAGAGATTCCCGAACAGGAATTCTCATTGTTCAGTACTGATACTGTTGGTGGTGAGCAGGGTTTCACAGAGCATTCCGGCCAGTAGTACCTTTAATGCAAGTGGATGTGCACAAGATGGAGTGTGACGTCACATGGTAACAACTGCGGAGTCCTGTTTGCTTCACACGAACCTATGTGTTTCGATGGACTTGAAGTCCTCCCTCACAGCATGCAGCAAGCATTTGAAACGTCTGTTCATGTAATGGTTTTCTTTGTCTTAGGCCCCCTTCACATGTCAGTGATTCTGGTACGTTTGTGCTTTTTTTATACGTACCAGAATCACTGACATATGCAGACCCATTATAATCAATGGGTCTGCTCACACATCAGTGATTTTTCACTGAACGTGTCTCCGTGCAGCGTACACGCGTGTCCGTGGTTCTGCACGGAGACAAGTCCGTTTTTTTCTGGCATCACTGATGACCCACGGACCACACTATGGTGTGATCCGTGTGTGGTCCGTGAAACACGTACCATAAAAACACTGACATATTAAATAATAAACATTTTCAACTCACCTTTCCAGCGATTCGCTGTACAGCCTCCGCTCTCTGCAGCTCCTGCCCGGCTCATGAATATTCATGAAAGCAGGAACAGCCAACCCGAAAGTAGCTGCAGAGAGCGGTGGGCGGACGCTGCAGAGCTGAGGAGTTCAGCACCATGGACAGCAGGAGCGAAGGCAGGTGAGTAATGTCCATTTGCAATCACGGATTGCACATGGACAACCCACGTGTGCCGTGAATCACGGAACAAGGAAGGACATGTGCGTGTTTTACACGTCAGTGAAGAACATCAGTGTTTTTCACTGACGTGTGAAACGAGCCTTATTGGAATGTGCACATACTTTTAGGCTAAGGCCGGGGTCACAGAGGTGTACAGTTAGGTCCAGAAATATTTGGACAGTGACACAAGTTTTGTTATTTTAGCTGTTTAGAAAAACATGTTCAGAAATACAATTATATATATAATATGGGCTGAAAGTGCACACTCCCAGCTGCAATATGAGAGTTTTCACATCCAAATCGGAGAAAGGGTTTAGGAATCATAGCTCTGTAATGCATAGCCTCCTCTTTTTCAAGGGACCAAAAGTAATTGGACAAGGGACTCTAAGGGCTGCAATTAACTCTGAAGGCGTCTCCCTCGTTAACCTGTAATCAATGAAGTAGTTAAAAGGTCTGGGGTTGATTACAGGTGTGTGGTTTTGCATTTGGAAGCTGTTGCTGTGACCAGACAACATGCGGTCTAAGGAACTCTCAATTGAGGTGAAGCAGAACATCCTGAGGCTGAAAAAAAAGAAAAAATCCATCAGAGAGATAGCAGACATGCTTGGAGTAGCAAAATCAACAGTCGGGTACATTCTGAGAAAAAAGGAATTGACTGGTGAGCTTGGGAACTCAAAAAGGCCTGGGCGTCCACAGATGACAACAGTGGTGGATGATTGCCGCATACTTTCTTTGGTGAAGAAGAACCCGTTCACAACATCAACTGAAGTCCAGAACACTCTCAGTGAAGTAGGTGTATCTGTCTCTAAGTCAACAGTAAAGAGAAGACTCCATGAAAGTAAATACAAAGGGTTCACATCTAGATGCAAACCATTCATCAATTCCAAAAATAGACAGGCCAGAGTTAAATTTGCTGAAAAACACCTCATGAAGCCAGCTCAGTTCTGGAAAAGTATTCTATGGACAGATGAGACCAAGATCAATCTGTACCAGAATGATGGGAAGAAAAAAGTGTGGAGAAGAAAGGGAACGGCACATGATCCAAGGCACACCACATCCTCTGTAAAACATGGTGGAGGCAACGTGATGGCATGGGCATGCATGGCTTTCAATGGCACTGGGTCACTTGTGTTTATTGATGACATAACAGCAGACAAGAGTAGCCGGATGAATTCTGAAGTGTACCGGGATATACTTTCAGTCCAGATTCAGCCAAATGCCGCAAAGTTGATCGGACGGCGCTTCATAGTACAGATGAACAATGACCCCAAGGATACAGCCAAAGCTACCCAGGAATTCATGAGTGCAAAAAAGTGGAACATTCTGCAATGGCCAAGTCAATCACCAGATCTTAACCCAATTGAGCATGCATTTCACTTGCTCAAATCCAGACTTAAGACGGAAAGACCCACAAACAAGCAAGACCTGAAGGCTGCGGCTGTAAAGGCCTGGCAAAGCATTAAGAAGGAGGAAACCCAGCGTTTGGTGATGTCCATGGGTTCCAGACTTAAGGCAGTGATTGCCTGCAAAGGATTCGCAACAAAATATTGAAAATAAAAATTTTTTTTTTGGGTTTGGTTTATTTGTCCAATTACTTTTGACCTCCTAAAATGTGGAGTGTTTGTAAAGAAATGTGTACAATTCCTACAATTTCTATCAGATATTTTTGTTCAAACCTTCAAATTAAACGTTACAATCTGCACTTGAATTCTGTTGTAGAGATTTCATTTCAAATCCAATGTGGTGGCATGCAGAGCCCAACTCGCGAAAAATTGTGTCACTGTCCAAATATTTCTGGACCTAACTGTAGGTTCTCTCATGCAAGAAAATTGACCCAATTATGCTAATAACACTCGGCTCAAACACTGATCAGAGCGTGAGCTGAGTGTCATTCACTGTGATCCGATTCTCTCGCATGTGAGAATCGGATCCCAGATGAGAAGATGGAGAATATAATTTCTCCATTGTCTGAATATATCAGATGACATCCGAGTGCAGTCCGATGTTTTGCACACCCATAGACTTGAATGGGTGCGCGCTGTACGATATTCGCTGCAAGTTGCAACATGCAGTGATTTTTTTTTCTCATGCTGAATCGTCATGAGAAAAAAAAATGTCTGGTCGGCACTGCCAACATTGGAGTGAGTGCTATCCGATAAAACATTAGCTAGTACCTAGTACTCATCCGATTTACATATTCGTCTGAGTGAGCCCTGACAGGTGTGCTGGCCCTTGTCTTTGTATTTCTGTGCTTAGTGAGAGGATCAAATCGCAACACACTGTGTAGATTGCACCAGGCTTGCTAATGCAAGTCTATTGGTGCGAGAAAAATATTGCACGGCATTACATATGCATGTCATAGAGATACTAGGTGAGAAAAACCTACTCAATCGCACAACACTCGCATGTTATATGGATTCTAGGCGAGAAAAAAACGTGCACTCGCATGACCATACTCATGACACTCGTTCCACTTTTCAGGACGAGTATCGGAGTGATTACCGTATTTTTCGCTTTATAAGACGCACTTTTGTTCCCCCAAATTTTGGGGGAAAGTAGGGGGTGCGTCTTATAAGCCGAATATACGGGGGGGGGAGGGGGGGTGGTATATATATATGTACCCTGCAGCGTCCAGGGGAGGTGGGGGCAGCAGCTCTGGAGCACAGTGGAACGCTGCGGGCTGCTGCCTTTGATCTCCTGCACCCGCTCATATAATATGCACAGCCGCTGTCCATCTCCAATGGTGCTGAAATCGCACGCAGTGAGGGGCTGGTGAGCGGTGCATATTATATGAGCCTGCGTCCCAGTGTGATCGCACATGCCCACCCCTGTGTTAGATTTGGCCCCCAGGCTGCTGCTCATTCTAAAATAAAAAATCTTTACTCACCCTGCAGCGTTTCTCCTCGTGCCCCTGCTTCCAGTGTGATCAGGCAAGCAGAGATCTCAGCCTGCTGTGCCGATCACATGACCGCACTGACAACCAGGAAGTAAGGAAGAACAGAAGCACGGAGCAGACAGGAGGGAGCTCAGCACTGCAGGAGATAAGGAAAGAGGGGTTTATTTTACTTTGGGCAGCAGCCTAGGGGCCATATCTGACACAGGGGGACTTGTGCGATCTATAGGGGCCCATGGGCAGCACTATGGGGGCGATATCTGACACAGGGGGACTTGTGCGATCTATAGGGGCCCATGGGCAGCACTATGGGGGAGATATCTGACACAGGGGGACTTGTGCGATCTATATAGGGGCCATGGGCAGCACTATGGGGGCGATATCTGACACAGGGGGACTTGTGCGATCTATAGGGGCCATGGGCAGCACTATGGGGGCGATATCTGACACAGGGGGACTTGTGCGATCTATATAGGGGCCATGGGCAGCACTATGGGGGCGATATCTGACACAGGGGGACTTGTGCGATCTATATAGGGGCCATGGGCAGCACTATGGGGGCGATATCTGACACAGGGGGACTTGTGCGATCTATAGGGGCCATGGGCAGCACTATGGGGGCGATATCTGACACAGGGGGACTTGTGCGATCTATAGGGGCCCATGGGCAGCACTATGGGGGCGATATCTGACACAGGGGGACTTGTGCGATCTATAGGGGCCCATGGGCAGCACTATGGGGGAGATATCTGACACAGGGGGACTTGTGCGATCTATATAGGGGCCATGGGCAGCACTATGGGGGAGATATCTGACACAGGGGGACTTGTGCGATCTATAGGGGCCATGGGCAGCACTATGGGGGCGATATCTGACACAGGGGGACTTGTGCGATCTATATAGGGGCCATGGGCAGCACTATGGGGGCGATATCTGACACAGGGGGACTTGTGCGATCTATAGGGGCCATGGGCAGCACTATGGGGGCGATATCTGACACAGGGGGACTTGTGCGATCTATATAGGGGCCATGGGCAGCACTATGGGGGCGATATCTGACACAGGGGGACTTGTGCGATCTATATAGGGGCCATGGGCAGCACTATGGGGGCGATATCTGACACAGGGGGACTTGTGCGATCTATAGGGGCCATGGGCAGCACTATGGGGGCGATATCTGACACAGGGGGACTTGTGCGATCTATAGGGGCCATGGGCAGCACTATGGGGGCGATATCTGACACAGGGGGACTTGTGCGATCTATATAGGGGCCATGGGCAGCACTATGGGGGCGATATCTGACACAGGGGGACTTGTGCGATCTATAGGGGCCATGGGCAGCACTATGGGGGCGATATCTGACACAGGGGGACTTGTGCGATCTATATAGGGGCCATGGGCAGCACTATGGGGGCGATATCTGACACAGGGGGACTTGTGCGATCTATATAGGGGCCATGGGCAGCACTATGGGGGCGATATCTGACACAGGGGGACTTGTGCGATCTATAGGGGCCATGGGCAGCACTATGGGGGCGATATCTGACACAGGGGGACTTGTGCGATCTATAGGGGCCATGGGCAGCACTATGGGGGCAATATCTAACACAGGGGGACTTGTGCGATCTATAGGGGCCATGGGCAGCAGCATGGGGGCGTTATCTAACACGGGAACGTGTGCAATCCATAGGGGACCATAGGCAGCACAGGGGAACGTGTGCCATCACAAGGGGGCTATATTCAATATAAGGGGGCCATATCCAGATTAAGGGGGCTAATTTTAGGATGGGGGGCTATGAGGGACATATACCCTATATGATTTGTTAGAGGGACACTGGCATTATAAGATGGACCCCATTTACCATTAAAAAAAAAAATTCTCTTTTCCTTCACCAAATTTGGGGGTGCGTCTTATAATCAGGTGCGTCTTATAAAGCGAAAAATACGGTATTTGTACTCAAGTGGAACCGTACACTAAGGGTTCGGTTCTACTTGTGTTTTGCACGGACGAGTACAATCCGATAAAACATCCGATTGCTCTCACTCTAGTGCAAAACTATGGGGCAGTGTCCATCTGCGATTGATTTCTCATACCATATCGGCCTGAGAAATGAATAGCAGCATGCTGCCATTGGCAGCGATTCTTGGCTCACGCACCCCCATACAAGTCTATGAGAGCATGTGAGACATCGCACTGCACTCGCAAGTCATCCGACTGCAGTGCGATGTACACAGAGACAGACCGGGGAGGAGATGGGGAGAAAGTGCTCCCTCCCTCTTCTCCGTAGCTATGACCTGATCGCAAGATCGCATTACAGTCGCATGACCCTTGGTTGACGCTCGAAGCAGAGGGTCATTAGCATATCGCTTCCAATGCTCTTGCATCAGAAGCTATACGCAAGTGGGACCGTACCCTGAAGCCTAAGACACACGGCATGAAAATCAGAGCGAGTGGAATGTGATAAAACATAGCATTTCACTCAGACCAATATTAGCCTATGTGCTAGCACCCATGAGCGATTATTTTCTCAGCCCTAATCAGACCAAGAAAACAGTCGCAGCATGCTGCGGGTGTAATGCGATCCTGGTTTCTCTCACACCCATTTAAGTCTATGGAGCAAGAGAAAAATCGCACTGCACTCGCGGTACACTGGTGTTTGCGAGTGCAGAGCGAGAATGGCAATAGCCGGCTACGGCGGAGAGAGGGAGATAAATCCCTCCCTCCCCTCCTCAGCACCGACCCTCCCCTCCTCAGCGTCGGCCCATCCCTCCCCTTTTCAGCTCTGGCCCGCCCCTCCTCAGTGCCGGCCCTCCCCTCTGCAGTGCCGGCCCTCCTCTCCTCAGCGCCAGCCCTCCCCTCCTCAGCGCTGGCCCTCCCCTCCACAGCACCGGCCGGCCTCGTCCTCAGCGCTGGCCCACCCCTCCTCAGCGCCGGCCCTCCCCTTTGCAGTGCCGGCCCTCTTCTCCTCAGCGCCAGTCATCCCCTCTGCAGTGCCGGCCCTCCTCTCCTCAGCGCCGACCCTACCCTCCACAGCACCGGCCCGCCCCTCCTCAGCGCCAGCCCTCCCCTCCTCAGCGCCGGCCCGCCCCCCGCAGCTGTGGTCTGATCGCATGATTGGACCTCAGTCGCAGTGACACTCGCATGACACTCAGCTCCTGCTGTACTGCCAGTGTGAGCCGCGTGTAAGCAAGGATTGCAGTAGTCCCCCGTGTGGCCCTGGCGTAGTACTAGAGATTTTCAGATGCTTGGGGGGCGCTATTCACTTTTTCCTCAGCCTGGTTATTAAGTGACGCTCAAGAATAAATACTTTTAATGGCCGCTGTTAAAAGGTGTATCGGCAGTCGTTAAGGGGTTAACCACCTTAGATGCTGCTATCACTCCAAAAATTGTCGGCCATGTTGGTACACCCGTGGGAGACAGGGAGGTATACTACCAGACAGAAAAATAACAAAACTAAAAATTATGGTTCTTGGAAACAAAAAAACAATAAGTGAGGAGGGTCGTCTGTGAGTGTCAGGCTGGGGCCCACACAGGGCTGCTCCTCAGTGAGGGGCGCGTTACTATGGTGCTCCCCCAGCATGAGGTAAGCGACTCGTCCAGGTGTGTCAGGCCGTGACTGGGCCTCACGTATTCCTAGAGGGGCCCCTCAGCCTGAGCCTGGCGCACAGCCAACCGCAGCGAGGCCGCCCACCTCCGCACTCAGCGACCTCCGGCAGCAGCAGTCTCAACAGCACAATAGCCCCTCCCACCTGATATCTCATTGGCTTCTCACCGCCTGAGCGTCTATCCACCAATGAGCGCACAGATGGGCGTTGCCGGCTAAATCATCAGTCCGAGGTGTCCGTGTGCCCCGTGACGTCACGCAAGTCGCTGTCATTCTAGAGGTGGCGCACACTTCCCCTTATAAATAGCGAATATTAGTTTTTCCTCATTTCCACGAATAGTCGTGCGAATGAGGCCTCGGGGCAGGAGATATAATAGATACAGCAGGAGCTTCAGCCGCACCAGAGTAGCCATACACACAGTGATAGGCAGCAGCGTGTGCTTATAGACTGTGCTAGATATATATAATACATACATACTTATAAGGATAGTATATTAATATATTGTACATTGTATTACACTGTAGACGATTAGATATTTATACCTTGTGCTCCTGTGACGTCATACTGCAGCAGCAAACATGGCAAATGGTGAGTGACGGGGGCTGGGGTCATGTGACCGATGGGTGATGTCATCAGGGTGAGGTTTTATTGGATTTATAACCTTTTACCTAGATCTGTGCCCTCTTCCAGTGTCTGGGAGAACTTTCTGCCAAGTAAAGGTTGTGCTGGAAAAGTTTTGGAAAACTTTTCATTGTTATTAGTGATAAGGGAAAAGTTTATGTTTGTTGGGGAAAAAATGCTTTAGACTTCTGACCTTTTTTTTTTTCTTTTATAACAGATTAACAGATAGATATATATATATTTATTTATTTAGTAAGGTTGCAGAATGTGTTGGCACTATAGGAATAAAGATTATCATATATATATATATATATATATACTGTGTGTATATATATTTATATATATATATATATACTGTGCGTGTATATATATATATATATATATATATATATATATATATACATATATATGAATACATTTTATATGGATTTATATATTATATATTGTATATTTTTATATATATATATATATATATATATATATATTGTATATATTATATATATGTTGTAAAGCGTTGTGGAATATGTTGGCGCTATAGAAATAAAGATTATTATTTATATATGCTTATATATAAAAAATTATATAGATTTTATTTATTTTGTATGATATATAATATGTATATATTGTATGTACATTACAATATATATATATATATATATATAAATATATATATATATATAAAGTGCTGCGAAATATGTTGGCGCTATAGAAATAAAGATTATATATATGTATATATAAAATGTATATAGATTTTATATATTATGTATTATCTATTATATACATTTATTTAAATATTTATATATATATATGTATTAAAATGTATATTATTTATATATATATATATATATATATATATATATAAAAATATATATATATATATACACATATGAATACAATATAGAATTGATGCAAAACTGCAACAGTAAACAATTCAGTCACATGCTCATACAATATATATATATGGCAGCACGGTGGCTCAGTGGTTAGCATTGTGTGGTGGCTCAGTGGTTAGCACTGCAGTCTTGCAGCGCTGGGGTCCTGGGTTCAATTCTCACTAAGGACAACATATGCAAAGGAGTTTGTATCTTCCCCCCGTGTTTTCCTGGGTTCTCCAGTTTCCTCCCACACTCCAAAAACATACAGATAGGGAATTTAGATTGTGAACCCCAATGGGGGCAGTGTTGCTGATGTATGTAAAGTGCTGCAAAATATGTTAGCGCTATATAAAAAAATAAAGATTTTATATATATACACAGTATATATACTGTATATTAGTATGAGAATGTCAGTGTGAATTGTTTACTGATGCAGTTTTGCATCTTTTCTATATTGTGCTGTTCCTCTCTTAATCCTCCTAGAAATATATGAATAAATTGACATCTGGGCGGTATTCCATTAACCTTGTTAAAAGTGGTGTACCCCTGTCAATGTCACCGCTGATTGATCAGTGTCAGGCTATGCAGCCCCCCCCTCCTAATTGGTAACTTACTGTTTGCAATAGCTACAAATTTCCAGGAAGAATAACAGAGGAATGACATAATATATTTCTCCTCTAGAATTGTTACTGTATTTTGGGGAAAATCTGACAGGTCCTCAGTTCTGGGATTCTAGTTGCTCCACTGGGTTTTCTTATGGTTTTGTAACCTGTATATCTTTATGTCAATACATTATATACTGTGCCGTGTGGTGTAGAAAGTGTTAATGGTTTTAAACTACAACTCCCAGAATTCCTTGCGAGGGCAAACAGGAAATTGTAGATTCCAAACATCTGCAGACATGGCGTATATTCTTCTATCATCCCTTATTTGTGCCATGTCGCTCATGTTGGTTGCTGGCAGCGCCAGGTGACATCTGATTGGAGCTCGGAGTCCCCATTCTCCTCCATGCTGTGCAGTCTCTGGCTGGTATTTGACGCTCTCCTGAGTGCCTGGAATGTCTGCAGCAGGCAGCTGTGTCCACAGACCCATCCTATACTGTGCAACCTTCACATGTCCAGTAATCTTCCATTAGAACGTTCAGTAATCATCCGTTAGGACGGATCCTGCAGAGATCCGATGGCAAAAAATTCCGCAAACGCAACTTTTTTGTCCGTTTTGAAAAAATAGATTTTTGCAGGATCCATTTTTTTTAACATCAGAGTCTATAGGAAATGGATCCGGTAACTGATTGCTATTTAGCCATCTGTTCTTCTTTTATTTGAATAGGATCCATTTTTTTGCTTATTGGATCAGTTTCAAATGGAAGATAAATAACAGTTGACGGATCCGTTTTCCATAGACTTCCATGTTAAAAAAAGAAAACAGATCTGCCAAACTCAATCTTTTCAAAACAAACAAAAAAGTTGTTTGCACAATTCTTTTTGCCAACTAGTGTTGAGCGGACCTGGATCGGCAAAATCCGGATCCGCGCGGTTTGAGCGGTAGATTCGAGTCCGACCCGGACGCGGGATTCCGGGTGCACGATCTGGACCCGGGTTTTTTTTTTCTCTCTCTCTTTCTCTCTCTCTTTCTCTTGTCCCGGATTCCGCTCCCCATTGACATATATAGGGCCGGATTCCGGATCGGATCCGGACTTCTTTGTGAAGCCGCCAGTGATCCGCCGGACCCGGATTATTGACAGTCCGCTCAACTCTATTGCCAACGGATCCGTTCTAACAGATGATTACTGGACATATGGGCACATTTTACACATGTCCACCAATGCCAACCTGTCGTTGTCCTAAAACCTAAAAATTAGCAAAATATTGTTTAATTAATCATAAAACAGAATTCTTCTATGATAAGTAAGTCACTTTGATATTGTGGTGGAAACCCCTCTTTAGGGAGAGCTTTGGGGAGACGCACAGGGTCGGCGCATTTGCCAGGTGTCGCCGTTTAGAGACAAGTACATATATCAGTTGGTATACAAGCCTTACCCACCTTGATGATAGAGATAGAGGGTTTTATTACATAAGAGGAAGTATGACAACTACAAAAAGAAGACGTGGCACAGCGAAAAGAAGAAAATGACTTTTCGTCCTATGTGGCAATTCTAAAGCGGGCTTTACACGCTACGATATCGTTAATGATTTATCGTCGGGGTCACGTCGTTAGTGACGCACATCTGGCATCATTAATGATATCGCGGCATGTGACACTTTTGTGCGACCTAAAACGATCGCAAAAGCGTCCAAAATCGTTTGCCGTGGAGAGGTCATCCTAAAACCAAAAATCGTTTACCTCTCATTAGCGATGTTGTTCCTCGTTCCTGCGGCAGCACACGTCGCTGCTGTGTGTGACACCGCAGGAGCGAGGAACATCTCCTTATCTGCGGCCGCCGGCAATGCGGAAGGAAGGAGGTGGGCGGGATGTTACGTCCCACTCATCTCCGCCCCTCCGCTTCTATTGTACGCCTGCCGTGTGACGCCGCACGACCCGCCCCCTTAGAAAGGAGGCGGATCGCCGGCCAGAGTGACATCGCAGGGCAGGTAAGTCCGTGTGACGGCGGTGCGCGATTTTGTGCGCGACGGGCAGCGATATGCCCGTGTCGCACAAACGATGGGGGCGGGTACGCACGCTAGCGATATCAGCACTGATATCGTAGCGTGTAAAGCCCCCTTAAGCCTTAAGAGGGCTTTACACACAACGACATCATTGCTAACGAGATGTCGTTGGGGGTCACAGAATTTGTGACACACATCCGGCCTTGTTAGTGACGTTGTTGCGTGTGAAACGTACGAACGACCGTTAACGATGCAAAATACTCACTTAATCGTTGATCGTTGACGCGTCGTTCTAATCCCAAATATCGTTGCTGGTGCAGGACGCAGGTTGTTGGTCGTTCCTGAGGCAGCACACATCGCTACGTGTGACACCCCAGGAACGACGAACAACATCGTACCTGAGTCCTGCCGGCAACGAGGTGGGCGTAACTTTCTTTCGGCTGCTTCGCTTCTATTGGACGTCTGCCGTATGATGTCGCTGTGATGCCGCATGAACCGCCCCCTTGGAAAGGAGGCAGTCCACCGGCCACAGCGACGTCGCTAGGCAGGTAAGTACGTGTAACGGGTCTGAGCGATGTTGAGCGCCACGGGCAGCGATTTGCCCGTGACGCACAACCGACGGCGATGTCGCTGCGTGTAAATCAGCCTTTAGAAACAGGTTCTTATCAATGCCCTTTCCTGCTGCTTATACACAAACTTGTGAAATCTAAGGAAAAGGTTGATATCCAAGTGACTCAACGAGATCATATGAAAGTCTTATCATATCACACAGTTTAAGTGATTTCAATCAGCAAATCCTATATCTTGTCTTATTTTTCAAAGCAGAAGTAATGCTGAGCATACAGCAACATAAATATTAAATATATAAATTTCTTAAAGGGGAGGTTCACTACTTATTTTTCCAAGCCACATCAATATAATGTTGAGAAACAAGGCTTCTCTCAAAGACCTTGTGTTGCCAATAGTGCATGTGGGTGGCGCTATTGTGCACCGCTCATCCCAGTCTCGTGACCCCTTGGGCTCCGTGACCTCTGGGATCTGCTGATGTCACGTCAACTTTCAGTTGACCTGACATGACTGCGGCCGGCCCCAGTCTCCCTAAGTGACAGGGCTGTGGATGAAGTTTCACCGCACATCACAGCCCAGCATCACTCTTGCTTGCAACACTCTGCAGTGAAGGAGAGAGCAGGGAGATGCTGGGCTGTGATGAGCGATGAAACACCGCCCACAGTCCAGTCACTCAGGAAGACTGGGGCCGGCCACGGTGATGTCAGGTCAACTGGAAGTTGACATGGCATCACCAGATCCCAGAGGTCACGGAGCCCTGGGGGTCACAAGACGAAGATGAGCGGACCGTAATAGCACCGTTAACGGATTGCTGTTTAAGCCATCCATTTTTCTTACATTTGTAATGGATCCGTTTTTGTCTTTCACAATCCATTACAAATGGAAGTATAAATAGCAATCTGTTCATGGATCCGTCCTCCCTAGATTCCAATGTTAAAAAACGGATCCGTCAGAAGTCATTTTGCCAACGGATCTCTGTGCAGGATCCATTCTAACGGATGATTCCAATACTTGTGAACTCAGCCTAAGGGGTACTTTACACGTTGCGACATCGCTTTCGAAATATCGTCGGGGTCACGTCGTTAGTGACGCACATCGGGCGCCGGTAGCGACATCGCACATGTAAATCCTAGATGCGCCGATAAACAATCGCAAAAGCGTCGAAAATCGGTGATGTGTGTAGCGTCGTTCATTTCCATAATGTCGGGTCGTCCGCAGGTACGATGTTGTTTGTCGTTCCTGCGGCAGCACACATCGCTGTGTGTAAACTCGCAGGAGCGACAATCATCTCTTTACCTGCATTCCGACGGCAATGCGGAAGGAAGGAGGTGGGCGGGATGTTATGTCCCGCTCATCTCCGCCCCTCCGCTTCTATTGGTTGATTAGTGACGTCGCGGTGACGCCGAACGCACCTCCTCCTTGAAGGAGGGATTCTTCGGCAGTCACAGTGACGTCGCCGAGCAGGTATGTGCATGTGACGCTGCCGTAGCGATAATGTTTGCTACGGCAGCAATCACCACATATCGCATGTGCGACGGGGCGGGTGCTATTGCGCTGGACATCGCTAGCAATTGCTAGCGATGTCACAACGTGTAAAGGCTGCCTATCTCTGCAGTCTCCAGAGTCACTGGTGGAATACGCTTTACCTCTGTAAGGGGCACTTTGCACACTACGACACCGCAAGCCGATGCTGCGATGCCGTGCGCGATAGTCCCCACCCCCGTCGCAGCCGCGATATCGTGATAGCTGGCGTAGCGAACATTATCGCTACGGCAGCTTCACATGCACTCACCTGCCCTGCGAACCGCCTCCTTATTAAGAGGGCGGGTCGTGCGGCGTCATAGCGACGTCACACGGCAGGCGGCCAATAGAAGCGGAGGGGTGGAGATGAGCGGGACGTAAACATCCCGCCCACCTCCTTCCTTCCGCATAGCCGGCGTGAGCCACAGGTAGGAGATGTTCCTCGCTCCTGCTGCTTCATACACAGCGATATGTGCTGCCGCAGGAACGAGGAACAACATTGTAACATCGGTATTTCCCAATTAATGGAAATGACCGGCGCTACACCGATGATACGATTACAACGCTTTTCCGCTCGTTAATCGTATCATAAAGGATTTACACAGTACAATGTCGAAAGTGACGCCGGATGTGCGTCACTTTCGATTTGACCCCACCGACATCGCACCTGCGATGTTGTAGTGTGCAAAGTGCCCATAAGGCTACATTCACTTGTCCACTAGAATGGATCTAGCAGCAATCTGTTTGCAAAAAAGTTCTGCCAACACAACTTTTTTTGAAAGGCTGTTTTGAAAAAATGGATTTTTGCAGGATCGGTTAACACAGAAATCGCGGAAAACAGATCTGTCAACTGATTGCTATCTAGCCATTTTTATTTAATTTGTAGCGGATGTTTTTTTCTCACTGGATCAGTTTCAAATGGAAGATAAATAGCCATCTGTTTTCCATAGACTTCCATGTTAACAAATACGGATCCTGCATAAATCAATTTTTTCAAAACGGACAAAAAAAACGTTTTTTTTGAAGAGCATTTTGCCAATGGATCACTGCTGGATCCGTTCTTACAGATGATTACTGGACATTTGAAGATAGCCTAACATCCGGACAGTTTAATCAGATCGCTAGATTCAAATCAGCTCTTACAAGCTGAATAGCAAAGAGCATGCAATCGCTGCTCTGGTTGCCCAGGAAGCCATCCACCTCTGATAGACTGCAAAGGTGGCCGGTAACCTAATCAATGAACAATAAACTATAAAATGAAAAAATTCTCCATTATTGAATGGATTTTTAGTAAGAAATAAACTACATTTTTCCATTATTTCAGAAACATATTTTTTAAATAAAATTAATAACTTTTTAATAGATTTTTATTGTATAATACATATGAGAGTGGGCAATTTGCATCAGTGCCTCGGCCCAGATATTACCTCCCCTGCTTTTGTAGTATTAGCTGTGCTCCACTTATTTATTAATGCAAAATAATAAATGGTAAAAATAGTAAATAAATAAAATAATAATGTAGATTTTAAGAGGAAATTTGTCCCTTTTACATTTATTTCATCTTCTTTCTTGGCAGAGGTGAGACAAACAATGACTCATTTTTGGGAAGAGCATTCGCGGGATGCCACTGTAGAAGAGATGATGCTGGACTCGAGTGCCGCGCTCTTATCCAAAGAAGAGAAGCCGGAGATCATCTCGCTGCTGCCGTGCTTGGTTGGATTGACCGTCCTGGAGCTCGGGGCTGGGATAGGGTAAGAGGCGCAAACTGGTTTTGGTGTAAAAGGAGTCACTCTCTGCCTCCTAGAAATCAAATGATCTGGAAGATTGTGAATCAGACAGTTTAGTAATATGCATAGTATAAAAAAAAGTTGGATGATTGTTGATGTCCTTTGCTATTTCCTCTGCTGGATTTGAAGATTAGATTGCAGGACAGAACACTCAGCCTTAGGGCGCAGTCACACAGTCGTGTGACTCGTCCGAGGATCGCAGCGCTATGCTGGGACTGGCCGGTGGCTCTCCTGACTTTAGCGTGACAGCGTGTTTTTCTATGCAGCTTTGTGATGAGCGGGCACTACCATGCTCAGGTGCTCAGTACTCGTAACTAGTGATGAGCGGGCACTACCATGCTCAGGTGCTCAGTACTCGTAACTAGTGATGAGCGGGCACTACCATGCTCAGGTGCTCAGTACTCGTAACTAGTGGTGAGCGGGCACTACCATGCTCGGGTGCTCGGTACTTGTAACTAGTGATGAGCGGGCACTACCATGCTCAGGTGCTCAGTACTCGTAACTAGTGATGAGCGGGCACTACCATGCTCAGGTGCTCAGTACTTGTAACTAGTGATGAGCGAGCACTACCATGCTCAGGTGCTCAGTACTCGTAACTAGTGATGATCGGGCACTACCATGCTCGGGTGCTTGGTACTTGTAACTAGTGATGAGCGAGCACTACCATGCTCGGGTGCTCAGTACTAGTAACTAGTGATGAGCGGGCACTACCATGCTCGGGTGCTCGGTACTTGTAACTAGTGATGAGCGGGCACTACCATGCTCGGGTGCTCAGTACTCGTAACTAGTGATGATCGGGCACTACCATGCTCGGGTGCTTGGTACTTGTAACTAGTGATGAGCGAGCACTACCATGCTCGGGTGCTCAGTACTCGTAACTAGTGATGAGCGAGCACTACCATGCTCGGGTGCTCAGTACTCGTAACTAGTGATGAGCGGGCACTACCCTGCTCAGGTCCTCAGTACTCGTAACTAGTGATGAGCGGGTACTACCATGCTCGGTACTCGTAACTAGTGATGAGCGGGCACTACCATGCTCGGGTGCTCGGTACTCGTAACTAGTGATGAGCGGGCACTACCATGCTCGGGTGCTCTGTACTCGTAACTAGTGATGAGCGGGCACTACCATGCTCGGGTGCTCAGTACTCGTAACTAGTGAAGAGCGAGCACTACCATGCTCGGGTGCTCAGTACTCGTAACTAGTGATGAGCGGGCACTACCCTGCTCAGGTCCTCAGTACTCGTAACTAGTGATGAGCGGGTACTACCATGCTCGGTACTCGTAACTAGTGATGAGCGGGCACTACCATGCTCGGGTGCTCGGTACTCGTAACTAGTGATGAGCGGGCACTACCATGCTCGGGTGCTCTGTACTCGTAACTAGTGATGAGCGGGCACTACCATGCTCGGGTGCTCAGTACTCGTAACTAGTGATGAGCGGGCACTACCCTGCTCAGGTCCTCAGTACTCGTAACTAGTGATGAGTGGGTACTACCATGCTCGGGTGCTCGGTACTCGTAACTAGTGATGAGCGGGCACTACCATGCTCGGGTGCTCAGTACTCGTAACTAGTGATGAGCGGGCACTACCATGCTCAGGTGCTCTGTACTCGTAACTAGTGATGAGCGGGCACTACCATGCTCAGGTGCTCAGTACTGGTAACTAGTGATGAGCGAGCACTACCATGCTCGGGTGCTTGGTACTCGTAACTAGCGATGAGCGGGCACTACCATGCTCAGGTGCTCAGTACTCGTAACTAGTGATGAGCGGGCACTACCATGCTCGGGTGCTTGGTACTCGTAACTAGTGATGAGCGGGCACTACCATGCTCAGGTGCTCAGTACTGGTAACTAGTGATGAGCGAGCACTACCATGCTCGGGTGCTTGGTACTCGTAACTAGCGATGAGCGGGCACTACCATGCTCAGGTGCTCAGTACTCGTAACTAGTGATGAGCGGGCACTACCATGCTCGGGTGCTTGGTACTCGTAACTAGCGATGAGCGAGCACTACCATGCTCAGGTGCTCGCTCGGTACTCTTAACGAGCAGTTGGATGCTCTGATGAGCGTGACTCGAGTACCCGATTATAATGGAAGTTAATGGGGGACTTCCCGGAAATGCTTGCGTCCCCATTGACTTCCATTATACTCGGGGATTTGAGTCGCGCCCATCCGAGCGTCTGACTGCTCTTTATGAGTATCCAAGCATGGTACTGCTCGCTCATCACTAAATCCTGCCTGTAATGTAAGTAGACTGCTGAAAACTCTTCCTGAAAGTACAGGAAATATGAGTCTAAAAAAGCCCCAGTGGTCAAAATGAAAATTACAAGTTTACTAATTTTGTTTATTAAAGGGAACCTGTCACTAGGATTTGGCCCCTATAAGCTGCATCCACCACCATTGAGCCGTTATATACTGCATTCTAGAATACTGTATATTAGAGCCCAGACCACTGTGTATAACGTAAAAAACACATTTATTATACTCACCAACGGGGCGTTCAGGTCCAATAGGCGTTGATGGTCTTGGCCCAGCGCTGCCTCTTTTCCGTACATCACTGTCCTCCTTCCCAGCTCCGTGTGGATGATGCATGTTACGTCATCCACACAGGGGACTCGATGGCGCTCCTGCGCATGCGCACTTTGATCTGCCATGCTGAGGGCAGAGCAAAGCACTGTAATGCGCAGGCGTGAGGAAAGGTCAAAGACCGCCCGCACCTGTGCACTACAATACTTTGATCTGCTCTCTGTAGGGCAGAGAGAAATGAGTGTGAGCAGGAGCGCAATGGAGGAGTCTGTGTGAATGATGTAGGACGTGTCATCCATATGGAGCTGGGAAGGAGGACGGCGATGGAAGGAATAGAGGAGGCACTAGACCCGAGACTAGCGACACCCATTGGACCGGACCGCCCCCTAGATGAGTATTACTACAGATTCTCTCATCTCTGGGCATCACAGACTTGGCCCTATCTTGGATCTCCTCATACCTAACCGACCGAACTTTCAGCGTCTCCAATTCTCACACCACTTCCTCATCTCGCCCCCTATCTGTCGGTGTCCCCCAAGATTCAGTTCTAGGACCCCTGCTGTTCTCCATCTACACCTTCGGCCTGGGACAGCTCATAGAGTCCCACAGCTTTCAGTATAATCTCTATGCTGATGACACACAGATCTACCTCTTTGGACCTGACATTACCTCTCTAGTAACCAAAATTCCACAATGTCTGGGTCGCGGGCGGGGAGGACTCCGCTGCGCTCGCTAACGCTCGGGTCCGGCGCTGCTGCGATGGCTGCTCGGTGGCTTGAGCGGTGGGCCGGATCCGGGGACTCGAGCGGCGCTTCTCGCCCGTGAGTGAAAGGGGGGTAGTTTGGCTTGGGGATTTGGTCCGTGACGCTACCCACGGGTTGTGGTGAGGTTGGGCACCACCGCTTCTGGTGACGGGGATCCCGGGAGCAATGGTAGGGTGCAGCTGGGATGTTGTTTTCCCCCTCCGTGGGTAGGGGTGGGTGGTCCCGGGGCCCGGTGAGGTGACGAGGAGGCAGGGTTGGCAAGGTGCAGGGTCGCCTGGACTGCGCAGCGCGGTGCCGGATGGCACAGTTGTACTCACTCAGCCACAAATGTACGCAAAGTTTCTGGTAAACCAAACGGCTGGATGGACGGGTCCCGCAGCCGGCTGCTGTGGCTTCTCCCGGACGGTTGGTGGTGGCTGCCTTTCCCTGCACCTTTTTGCATGTTCGGTCCCGATGGATTCCCACCGGTAACCCGCTCCCCAGCGTGTATATGTGCCGGAGGAGCCCTTTTGCCTGCAGGCTCTGGCCCTTGGAACTCTAGCTGTGGCGGTAGCTGTATTTCCTTTTGCTGGTCGGACGGTTGCCTTCAATCGGGTCTTGGCTGTTAGGAAACCCCTGGGGTTCCGGTCACTGACGGATTTGACCTCTAATGGTGACTCCAAGCCTGGTCGGGGTCCGCAGGCCCTGCCTGTGTGTGCTGGCTTCACTTCGCTCCCCGGTTCGGTACCGGCGGGCCACTGCCCGTCCCCGGTCCTACGGTTCTGCATTGATCTGCCTCTCCTGCAGACAGCCACCACCGTCTGCCAACCTTGCTCTTAGTGCCCGGGCCACACACCCGGACACGGTCAGTTTACTCCTCACTTCTCCTCTCTCTTGCACTTCCCTAACTGTTCTCTACTTCTCACTCACTGACTCCTTTCCCGCCTCCAGGACTGTGAACTCCTCAGTGGGTGGGGCCAACCGCCTGGCTCCACCCCACCTGGTGTGGACATCAGCCCCTGGAGGGAGGCAACAAGGATTTTGTGTCTGGCTGATGTTCCTGTCTCAGGGTGGGGGTGTTTGTTGTAGTACCTGTGACGACCTGGCTGGTCCAGGGTGCCACATCTGTCTGCTATTTCATCCTTCTCTGCACGATTCCTAAAGCTTAACATGGACAAAACAGAGTTCATTGTCTTTCCTCCTCCTCACTCATCCCCTCCAAGAAGCCTTTCCATCAAACTTGATGGTTGCTCACTCTCCCCAGTCTCACAAGCTCGTTGCCTTGGAGTAACCCTCGACTCTGCTCTATTCTCCAAGCCACACATCCAAGCCCTCTTCACCTCATGCAGACTACAACTCAAAAATATCTCCCGGATCCATGCTTTCCTTAAGCAAGAATCAGCAAAAACACTAGTGCATGCCCTCATCATCTCCCGCCTCGACTACTGCAACCTCCTGCTCTGCGGCCTCCCTTCCAACACTCTTGCACCCCTCCAATCTATCCTAAACTCTGCGGCCCGCTTAACCCACCTCTCCCCCCGCTATTCCCCAGCCTCGCCACTCTGCCAATCCCTTCACTGGCTTCCCATCGCCCAACTACTCCAGTTCAAAACACTAACCATGACATACAAAGCCATCCACAACCTGTCTCCTCCCTACATCTGTGACCTAGTCTCCTGGTACCTACCTGCACGCAACCTCAGATCCTCACAAGATCTCCGTCTCTACTCCTCTCTTATCTCCTCTTCCCACAATCGCGTACAAGATTTCTCCCGTGCCTCCCCCATACTCTGGAACGCTCTACCTCAGCATATCAGACTCTCCCCTACCGTGGAAAGCTTCATGAGGAACCTGAAGACCCACCTCTTCCAACAAGCCTACAACCTACAATAGCCCTCAGTCCAGTAGACCACTGCGCAACCAGCTCTGTCCTCACCTATTGTACCATCACCCATTCCCTGTAGACTGTGAGCCCTCGCGGGCAGGGTCCTCTCTCCTCCTGTAGACTGTGAGCCCTCGCGGGCAGGGTCCTCTCTCCTCCTGTAGACTGTGAGCCCTCGCGGGCAGGGTCCTCTCTCCTCCTATATCAGTCTGTTTTGTACTGTTAATGATTGTTGTACGTATACCCTCTTTCACTTGTAAAGCGCCATGGAATAAATGGCGCTATAATAATAAATAATAATAATAATATGCCCACGGGACTATGTACCCACAGATCTATCCGCAGGTACATCCGCAGGTTTCCTGCAGCTGCTCGCCGGAATCTGCAGCTATGTATAGCTGCGGTAAACCTGCGGGCATTTGTGTGGTTTTATGCGGAAGTCCTGCTCTGTATCTCCATAGTGGAGGGCCGGGATTTCCGCAGGTATTTCCGCAGAAATAATTGACATGCAATTACGTGCAGCTGCGGAAAATCCACACCATGTTCCGCAGCCGCACGTATCCGCAGCATGGACACAGACACTCCCCATGTCCCATAGGATAACATGGGGAGTGTCTGTACTTGCTGAAACCTGCGGATTTATTTGGAAAATCCAGAAAATCCGCGGATTTTCCGCTGATAAATCCTCAGGTTTAATCTCCCGTGGGCACATAGCCTTATAAAGATGTTTTTTATGTTATACAGACCAGCTTGGGCTCTTATATACAGTATTCTGGAATGCAGTATATGGGGGCTCACGGCTTATAAGGGACAAATCTGGTGACAGGTTCCTTTTGGTGAAATTTGTGATATGAAGAGAATTTTTTTTAATGCAATTAAAAAAAACAAAAACAAACCCATTAGGACATTTTCTGATGACACACTCCCTTTAAGGGACATGTAGTCTCCTCAGAATTAGGGGACATGTAGTCTCCTCATAATTATGGGACATGTAGTCTCAGAATTAAGGGACATGTAGTCTCCTCAGAATTAAGGGACATGTAGTCTCCTCAGAATTAGGGGACATGTAGTCTCCTCATAATTAGGGGACATGTAGTCTCCTCATAATTAGGGGACATGTAGTCTCAGAATTAAGGGACATGTAGTCTCCTCAGAATTAAGGGACATGTAGTCTCCTCAGAATTAGGGGACATGTAGTCTCAGAATTAAGGGACATGTAGTCTCCTCAGAATTAAGGGACATGTAGTCTCCTCAGAATTAGGGGACATGTAGTCTCCTCAGAATTAGGGGACATGTAGTCTCAGAATTAAGGGACATGTAGTCTCCTCAGAATTAAGGGACATGTAGTCTCCTCAGAATTAGAGGACATGTAGTCTCCTCAGAATTAGGGGACATGTAGTCTCCTCAGAATTAAGGGACATGTAGTCTCCTCAGAATTAAGGGACATGTAGTCTCCTCAGAATTAAGGGACATGTAGTCTCCTCAGAATTAGAATTTTCCCTTATCACAATGATTTTTCACCTCAAACATTTTATCCCAGTCGTTATACAGGACACTTGGCCAAGTTGGCAAGCCATGTCACCGCGGTGGACTTCATGCAGAACTTTATCGAAAAGAATCGTGATGACAACGGTTACCGTGGAAACATTACTTTTCTACAAGCTGATGTCACTCTTCTGGATCTACCCAACGGCACGTGAGTTGTGACGTCAAATTAATACGGCACCATGATGGACGTCCATGAAACGTGCATATTATCACGCCGCCTCTCTTCTCCTCAGTTTCGACTTCATCTTCTCAAACTGGCTCTTCATGTACCTGACGGACGAAGAACTAGCGGCCTTGATTCAAAAGATGTTGGGATGGCTCAGACCTGGTGGCTACCTCTTCTTCAGAGAGTCCTGTTTTTTTCAGTCAGGTGATTACAAAGAACATATAGTCACTAGAGGCAGTGCGAGTCGATTCACAGGGTCCGGTCTGCTGGCTGCATCAGTAATCGATGGTCGCCGGTCATGAGCTCTGAGAACAACCTCCCTTTGGAACTGAATGGGAGCACACACTACTTAAAGGGAATCTGTCAACAGGTTTTGCCACCTAATCTGAGCGCAGCATAGTATAGGGACATATATCCTGATTCCAGCGATATGTCACTTACTGGGCTGCTTAATTTAGTTTTGATAAAATCACTGATTAATCAGCAGTAGATTATCATTACAGGACTACTTGACGTTCTGCTGGTAGTCCAGCATATTAATGAGCTATGTATATCTGCTAAATCTGCAGCAGAGAAAACATTGATTTTATCAAAATAACCGCAAACAGCTCAGTAAGTGACACATCACTGGAATCCGTGTCTCTGTCTCTACATTGTGCTGCTCTCAAATGGGGAAGTAAAAACCTGGTGACAGATTTCCTTTAAAGAGTTATTCCCATCTCCAATATATATACTAGGTATAGTAATAATAATAATATTAGCAAATACCTCCAATTAGAAATGTAGTATAGTTCTCCTGATATAGCCATGTCTCTTACCTCATGTGCAGGGCATTGTAGCCTAAGTATCCATGGTTACGTCCACTCATAGTGACAGATAGTTAGTTGCTGATGGTCGTAACCATGTGCACTTAAGCTGCAATGCCCTGCACATGAGGTAATAGACATAGCTAATCAGGAGAACTATACTACATTTCATATTGGAGGTAGTTGCTAATATTATTGTTATTCCACCTACTGCATATTGGGATAGGACCTTGAAGATGGGAATACCCCTTTAAATTCCACTGTTGGAGATTAGCAGTGGTGTTTAAGGGGGTTAAATAACAGTGATTGGTGGTAACTGCAATTGCCACTGGGCCGGCTCCATATACCCGCAACCGACATACTGTGGGATGTAATAATGCGTCCTAGGATAAGAAGCCCCTTACTGGCTTGAGCTTTAATTCTTCTCTGCTACAGCTGCTCTAATGGTGGTGTAACCCCTTAGATGCTGCAGCTTGCTCCATAAACCCTTTGTAGCCTCCAAAAGAGCCATAAACTTGATCCGATCAACTTCTATGTGGTTAGTCAACATTCATCTATGAGCTGAATTTTGCTTTAAAGGGAATTTGACACCAGGTTTTTGCTCCTCCATCTGAAAGCAGCATAATGTAGGGGCAGAGACCCTGATTCCAGCGATGTGCCACTTACTGAGCTGTTTGCTGTCATTTTGATAAAATCAATGTTTTCTTTGCTGCAGATCTAGCAGTTATACAGAGCTCATGAAAATGCTGGACTACCTGCAGCACAACAAGCAGTCCTGTAATGATAATCTACTGCTGATTAAACAGTGATTTTAGGAAAACTACACTAAGCAGCCCAGTAAGTGACACATCGCTGGAATCAGGATCTTTGCCCCTACATTATGCTGCTCTCAGATTAGGTGGCAAAAATTTGGTGACAAATTCCTTTTCATGAGCTTTAATGGAATCCTAACTGTGAAAGTAAATATTGAAATATACACTAATAGAACCCTTTATCTGCAGGCAACAAGGGGCGTATAGCCTGCAAAAAACATGTAGTAAAACCAGCAATACTGGCGCGCATAAGGAGGAATCCAGGGAGGAAAAAAATGAAAAAGTCCAATCCTAGGTGGCAGACACTAATGGACGGAGTTCTTTTCTTTCAGGGGACTGTGAACGGACATTTAACCCTACGCTGTACCGCACACCCGCTCAGTATAATCACCTCCTCACATCCGTCACCTCAAAGTCTGGACACAACGGTTTTGAGATAGTAATGTCAAAGTCTGTACAGACTTATATAAAGGTGAGACTGCAGTTTATGGCTACTCTGGGGGTCACACAGCCAATAATACTGGTCCACGTACAAAGCGTCACGTACCATAGGGGTAAAATAGATGGCTTGTGAATGGAAAGGGTTTTTAGCATTGTTATAAATGAGTAAAATTACAAAGTAAAATCCTCCTCGTTCTCAATAATGGAGGGATTGTTTAGCTTTATTATGTACAGCTCATTGTCCATTTTATCAGCCACCTCTGCAATCTATCAGGCAAGGAGAGCAGCGCTTACAAGCTTTTTCCAGTGGAGCTTGTAAACACTGCTCTGAAGCTGGCCACATTGCTTGTTTCGGCTAGTTTCAGTGCTTTTCCAATGCTGCAGATTTGCCTCTGTGCAGCACAACTACGCCAACCTATAAATCAGGGGTGCAACATTGTCCGGCATGCAGGGAGCTGGTAGGCCAGTGAGCAGTGTACTCCTCATTGAGAATTTGGGACAAACCCTTTAAAGGGAATCTGCTACCAGGGTTTTGCTAACTCATCTGAGATATAAAAAAGCAAAAAAGAATATCATTACTTACAGCAAAATGCAATTGCAGCTGTATATTGCTCAGGCCAAAAGACTACTACTACTCCAGCAGGATACAGCTAAACCCCCACTAGGTGGAGGCAACACAGGTGCAGGTGGAGCCATTCACACTCACTTTGAAATATGGAGGAGGTGATGGCTGGATGGTAAAACTGCACACTAGTGGCTTGCATAGAGCACTGGTCAGAAACCCGCAGCCTATTAGGTGATGCCCATACTATTAGATCAGGCGGCCTGCCAAGCCGTACCCCCACTGCGCGCTACGTAGGGACAGAAACTCTGATAGCAAGGCCTAACAAAAAGGGGCATGGCTGTATCCTGTACAAAAAAAGAAATGAGGTTTTTTGTTAGCGTTATGGCCATAAGACGTAAGCCTACAACCCTCGTCACGGGAACCTCATGCTTGTAGGTCCCTACACTATATATAATTATATATAGTGTAGGGACCTACAAGCATGAGGTTCCCATGACGAGGGTTGTAGGCTTACGTCTTATGGCCATAACGCTAACAAAAAACCTCATTTCTTTTTTTGTACAGGATACAGCCAGGCCCCTTTTTCTTAGGCCTTGCTATCAGAGTTTCTGTCCCTAGGTAGCGCACAGTGGGGGTACGGCTTGGCAGCCCGCCTGATCTAATAGTATGGGCGTCACCTAATAGGCTGCGGGTTTGTGACTGTGCGTCTGCTAGTGTGAACAGTCCTCTATGCAAGCCACTAGTGTGCAGTTTTACCATCCAGCCATCACCTCCTCCATATTTTCACCTCCTCCATATTTGGAAGTGAGTGTGAATGGCTCCACCTGCACCTGTGATGCCTCCACCTGCACCTGTGATGCCTCCACCTAGTGGGGGTTTAGCTGTATCCTGCTGGAGTAGTAGTAGTCTTTTGGCCTGAGCAATATACAGCTGCAATTCCATTTTGCTGTAAGTAACTCATCTGAGAGTAGCATATTGTAGAGACACAGACCCTGATGCCAGCGATGTGTCACTTACTGTTATTTTGCTAAATTCAATGTTTTCTCTGCTGCAGATCTAGGAGTTATACAGAGCTCATGAATATGCTGGACTACCTGGCAGCACGCCAATTAGTCCTGTATCATGTCCAAACAGATTAAAGGGAATCTGTCACCAGGTTTTTGCTTCCCCATCTGAGAGCAGCATAATGTAGAGACAGAGACCCTGATTCCAGCGATGTGTCACTTACTGAGCTGTTTGCCGTTATTTTGATAACCTTAATGTTTTCACTGCTGCAGATCTAGCAGTTATACAGAGCTGATAAGTATGCTGGACTACCTGCAGCACACCAAGTAGTCCTGTATCATGTCCAAACAGATTAAAGGGAATCTGTCAGCAGGTTTTTGTACCTCATCTGAGAGCAGCATAATGTAGAGACAGAGACCCTGATTCCGGCGATGTGTCACTTACTGAGCTGTTTGCTGTTATTTTGATAAAATCAGTTTTCTCTGCTGCAGATCTAGCAGTTATACAGCGCTCATGAATATGCTGGACTACCTGCAGCACGCCAAGTAGTCCTGTAATGATAATCTACTGCTGATTAAACAGGTATTTTATCAAAACTACTCTAAGCAGCCCAGTAAGTGACACATCGCTGGAATCCGGCAAAAACACGGTGACAGATTCCCTTTAAAGGAGATCTGTCACCAGATTTAACAATTCAAAATGCTTACCATTCTGAATGAGATCTTAGGTCTGATAAGTCTGGTGTACCTACTTTGAATATTCATGTCAAAATGGTTGCATAACCTTGATCTAAAACGTGGCATTTTCTGAGTTTACGTAGAATGCTCATTTTAGTTTTCCTCTGGAAAAGTTTAAAAAATGACAATGAAAACAGTGGATTTTCAAAGTAAGTACTCTAGCCTCATCAGGTCTATTTAGTAATGTGTTGCCATCTGGTGCTATTAAAGACAGTCACAAGCTGTCGCCTATAAAGCAAGCATTACTCAAGTCTTTGGGACCCTTGTTTCTGGGATGGGTGGGGGGTTTCAATGATTCTGCCCAAGCAATCATACATTTATTACTTATCCTGTGGTTAGGGGATTAATGTATTCAGTAGGACAAACCCTTTTAAAGGAAAACTGACAGCTGCAAAAACAAAACCCATGACTAAATTGATACGCAGGGCAGATTTTAAACCCATAGCATCTCAATTCTTCTTCCAGGTTGCATCCTTTTGTATTAGATGAAATCTGTGGCACATCCGCCCCAAAGTCCACGTGAAACCTGGAAATGGAATTTGAGGCCAGGTCCATAATGGACTATATCTGTAGGGGGTCAAGGCTACGCCACTCTCCTTCAGAAGTAGCCGACACACCTAATGTTGATCTGCAGTAATTAAATGTATATATGTATTGTGTAAATGGCCACCACCAGGTGGCAGTGTGGCTTAGTGACGGCAGTCCAGGCACCTGGGTAGGCAGCCATCGGTTTAATAGGAAGGAGAAGGATAGTGTATATATAGGACAGGGCGTAGAAGGAGGAGAGGAGAGTCCCCAGGAGGAGATAGAAAGAAGAAGCCATTTTATTTTACTAATTGACGATCCTAAGGGTCATATCTGTGATCATGGAAACGCGGGGTCCTGCTCTTGAGAGGACTGTGGAACTGCATCCCCAGAAGTGGGATTTAGTCCGGTCGGTCGGGGAGGCGTCCGTTTTTCCTGGATACGAATACCCTAAGAAATCCCCTGCAAGATTGAAGGTCAGTGGGCCCTTGCCTGAGAAGGGTAGGTCTTGGCCTAAGCATGGATGTAGGAGAGCTCTCGCGTTCGTAGCCTGTCCAAAGCGTAAGCTAATCCCTGTGGGTGGGACGGATAGACTTAAGGACTATTTGAATCAGTTCGACTGGAAAATGAAGGGCCTAGCGGTGTCTAATGGAGCCCAGATTCCAGGAAAGCGGTCATCCATTAAATTATATGAAGAAGTGGAGTCTGGAGGGAACCCGATCGGGACCAGAAGCGGTGCCTGTGTAGCGCAAGTGAAGACTGATATTGTAAAGAAGAAAAGTAAAGTCCCGTTGTTAAAAGATCCAGTTTGCATATTATTGTCTCAGAGAGAGAATAGATCGAAGAATAGACTGTGGTGGAGCCATCTTTTCACTGGGGTGGCGACCGGGAGGCAAGGGGTCACCAAGCGGCTGCACTGCGGCCTGGTATCCCCTGCAATATAAAACAAGGCACTCTTCAGGGTATACTTTGAACAGAGTTTATTTTCAAAAGATTTTTGTTGTGAACATGTGACGTTTCGGCCACATAGTGACCTTCATCAAACAACCAGTAACAGGAGCCAGCGACAGCTTGGAGCAGCAGTGTCAAGCAGCGGTATCCACCGCTATGCAGTGGCCTGGTATCCCCTGCACACACAACTACCACTGCCTGGCCCGTGCCCCCCACATATCCATCCCTCTTCAATCCCCGCCACATGTCCATATGTTTTGGGGTTTTTTTTTGGCCATATGTACTTACTATTCTCGGATCTTATATCACTGCCAACATACAACTTCTTCTATAATCTATATTGTGTAATATTTATGGGCTACAGATAAAGAAGAACCAGAACCAAGTTTGCTGGATGCTCCAGAAAGTCCCACGAGAAGCCAATGGCCACCAGGGTTATACGACGTTTCAGCAGTTCCTCGATAACCAGCAGTATTCTCGGAAAGGGATACTCCGATATGAGAAGATATTTGGGGACGGCTTTGTGAGCACTGGAGGACTGGAGACCACTAAGGTAAGGCTCGTACATAAGAAGACTATTAGCGGCTTGGGGTGGCGTGGGTCATGCAGTCCCTAAGGCCGGTGTCACACTTGCAATATCTCGCGATGCATCACCCGGCACGGACTCACACTCTCCTCCCAGGAGCGTCTCGGCTGCATAGAGATACATGCAACCGACCTGCTCCTGTCCTGAGAGTATGCGGCCGTGCCGGGTGATGCACCGCGAGACTCGTGCAAGATATCGCAAGTGTGACACCGGCCTTAGATACAAGATATGGTCTCTTCTTCACCGGCAGGAGTTCATTGCCATGCTAAACCTGGTCCCTGGGCAGCGGGTTATTGATGTGGGCTGTGGCATTGGCGGAGGAGACTTCTATATGGCCAAGGTAGGGCCACATTGTCACATTCACTCATCTATCTATACAACACTCCCTAAACATAGCCGAAGACTTGGATACTTTTATGTTTTTGACTTTTTTTTTAACTTTCAACAGACATATGGGGTTGACGTCCTCGGGATGGACCTATCGTCCAACATGGTGGAGATTGCCATGGAGAGAGCCGTCATGGAGAAGATACCTCAGGTGAGTTACAGGAGTGATCCCGTTGGGTAGTTTGAAGAATTTTAACGTCGGTGGACAGGGCCTGATTAGTATTAAGATAGACAGACGCCTCTCTTCCACCTCACAGGTGCAGTTTGAAATAGGAGATGCCACAAGACGGATCTTCCCCGATGCATCATTTGACGTGGTATATAGCCGGGACACTATCCTGCACATCAACGACAAAGGAGCACTTTTCAGGAAATTTTACGTAAGAGACAATAATTTAGTGACTATGAAATGCAGATTTATAATTTCCAGTTTGTAGCTTTCAGAGTTCCAGACCCCATCTGTCGTAAAACCTGTTATTGGGGTCAATCTCGGACTGGCCCACCGGAGAGCTGGAGAATTCTCCGGTGGGCCCCTTTGCAGTTGTAAATCACTTACCCGCCAAACATAATTTGGCACAATACACTTGTTTCACTATGTAGAGATAAAGGAAGCGTCTCATCATTCATTTCACAAACTACCCAGTATATTATTATACAGAAGCACAGGTAAATTTGTGAATGTAATATTTGCATGTAGTTCATCAGTGGACCCCAGGGTCAATTTTACTTGGGGGCCCCTGCCGCCCCAGTCTAACACTGATTGAGGTTACAATGGAGCCCCACTGCTGAGACTTCTATCACTCTTCCCCTATCTTTTATACAGTGGCATGTAAAAGTTTGGACACCCTTGGAGATTTGTGCGCTCAGATAACTTTGACCAAGGTTTCGGACCTTAATTGGCCTGTTAGGGATATGGCTAGTTCATTATCATCGTTAGGACAGGCCAGGTGATGCAAATTTCACAGCTTTATAAAATCCCAGCCTCCTCTTACCTTGTGCCAAAAAACAGCAGCCATGGGTTCTTCTAAGCCGCTGCCTAGCACTCTGAAAATGAAAATGGGGGAGGCCCACAAAGCAGGAGGTGGCTTGTAACTTTAGAGTGTAGAAGACTTTTAGAGCTCATATATATATATATATATATATATATATATATATATATATACATACATACACACACACACACACACACACACTACACTTTAAAATTAAAAGCCATCCCCTGCTTTGTGGGCCCCCACCATTTTTATTTTCAGAGTGCTAGGCAGCTGCTTAGAAGTACCCATAGCTGCTTTCTCTCTCTAAATATATAAATATATATATCTAATATATAAAGCTGAATGTGTGTGTGTATGTGTGTGTATGTGTGTGTGTATGTCCGGGATTGGCATCTGCACCGTCGCAGCAACAGCCACAAAATTTTGCACACTCACACATCTGGACCCCAAGAGCGTCATAGGCTATGTTTTGAGGGGAAATTTTAACCCCGCTCTTTACAGTTATTTGACAAAAAAACTGCCTCCATTAAAGCGAATGGAGCTGGGAGCCACAGTGCAGCCAGAACTTCAGAAGAATGCGCAGCCACGCCCTTGTATGGAATGTTGGCATGTCACAATGCAGCCAGGGAAAGAGGCAGACACAGACAGGGAAAGAGGCAGACACAGACAGGGTAAGAAACAGACATAGACAGGGTAAGAGACAGACACAAAGAGACAGACACAGACAAAGAGACAGACTGACAGGGAAAGAGACAGACACAGACAAAGAGACAGAGACAGACACAGGGAAACAGACAGACAGGGAAAGAAAGGGAAAGAGACAGACAGGGTAAGAGACAGACAAAGACAGGGAAAGAGACAGACAGGGAAAGAGACAGAGAGGGAAAGTGACAGAGATAGATAGACAGACAGGGAAAGAGATAGATTGACAGACAGGGAAAGAGATAGATAGACAGACAGGGAAAGAGATAGATAGACAGACAGGGAAAGAGATAGATAGACAGACAGGGAAAGAGATTGAGACAGACGGAGAAAGAGACAGAGACAGTCAGAGACAGACAGGGAAAGTGACAGACAGACAAAGAGATAGAGAGAGAGACAGAGAGATATATACAGAGGGGGAGACAGACAGAGAATGGGAGAGAAACAGAGAGACAGTTACTATCCCGGGTGTTAATACATTCTATTTATACATTCTATCCCGGGAATGTTAATACATTCTATTTTGTTAACGGCAGTTATTAACCCGGGCGAAGCCGAGTATACAGCTAGTATATATATATATATAATTAGACAGAGACAAAGCTGACAAACATTCCTTAAAGAATAACTAAACTCTCTTTAAAAAGAATAATAATTTTGGCTAGCATGGAAAGTTACTAAACTTTTGCAAATAACTTCATTAGGAGACTTGTCTTCATCCCTGCATACAAATTGCATGTAAGTGGCCTGCTTTTGCCCAATTTATTGGCCTGCTGTCAGCTCCATTGATATTAGAACATACTCATTTGGAGTACAGATGATGGCAGTGATGAGTGAGCTCCTGTGTCCTCCTCTGAGTGTTCGGATTCTTACAACAATCTAGTACAGCGACTTATCCCCAGAGTTAGTGACACACAGGAGCTGAGCTGAGCCCCATCACTGCCATCATCTGTACTCCACATGAGTATGTTCTAATATTAATGGAGCTGAAGGCAGGGAATTAGACTGGGGGGAAGCCAGGATGGTTTGGAAGCCACTTACATGCAATTTTTTTCATTTTTTTTTTTTAAATGAATGAAGAGAATCTCCTAATAAAAGTGGTTTACAAAGTTTTATAACTTTGCATTCTGCACAAAATTGTAAAAATAAAAATGAAAGTTTACGTTCTTTTTAAGAATTGTTGTTTCAACTTTTCTATAAATGTAGTGTTTTGTTTTTTTTCTATAGTCCTGGCTGAAACCCGGAGGGAAGCTCTTAATCACAGATTACTGCTGCGGGGAACGACCTTGGTCTACAGTGTTTGAGGAGTACGTGAAGCAGAGAGGATATGTTCTGTACACACCTGAGGAGTACGGCCAGGTAAGGCAGGGGCAGCGTTTTTTTTTGGTGTGTGCCAGAAATATTTTTTATGATGGCTCTGGGTACATCTGTCACAGAACATGTTAATATATTAAAGTTGAAAAAAGTTTTCCCATCTGGACTATAGGCATCAATGGGGAAAAGCAACAGGCGGCCACTACAGGTGGGATGTGGTATAACATGGCGCCAGTTCAATTCAATAGGAAATCTAATATATATAAGGCCTCTTTCACACGTCCGTGAAAATCACGCACGTTTTTCACGGACGTGTCAAAGGTGCGTATTGCCCTGCGTGAGCCATGTTTATGGCACATGTGTGTTCTCCGTGTGTTATCCGTGATACCACACGGAGAACGGGAACTTTCTTCTCACCTGTCCCTGGCGTTGCTGTCCGTGGTGCTGATCTTCGGTCCTGCCGACTCCGCGCTGCTGCTGCTTCCGGCCCACAGTGAAGTGAATATGCAATGAGCATCATGAGCGGCGGTCGGCAGCAAGTGACAGCAGCGGCAGAGACAGGAGGGCTGGAGAAGGTGAGTATAGAAAGTCTTTTTATTTCACAGGCACGTGTGTTTTCTCCGGTGCGTGTCACACGGATCACATCCGTGTGGTCCGTGTGACACCCGTGATGCTGGAAAAAAAAACGGACATGTCTACGTGTGGAGCACACGGACACACGTATGCTTCACACGGACGCACGGTCCATGGCAAAACACGCACGTGAGCGCAGACCCATTGATTTTAATGGGTCTACGAAATTTTGCACAGACACTCCATGTGACTCAGGGAACGTCATAGACTATGTTTTGAGGGGAAAATTTAACCCCGCACTTTATGGAGCTGGAAGCTACAGGTCATTAATAGGAGCAGTGATTGGTTGCTATAGGCAACAAAGGACATTCTTAGTATAAGAAGCTTATGTGTGAGGAAATATGATTTTAATGGAGAGACGGACAGAGAGCGAGACAGAGAGAGAGACAGAGGCAGACAGAGAGAGAGACAGAGGCAGACAGAGAGAGAGACTGATAGAAAGAAAGACAGAGAGAGACAAACAGACAGACAGAGAGAGAGAGAGATGGATAGACAGACAGAGAGAGAAATAGAGAGACAGACAGAGAGAGAAACAGAGAGCGAGACAGAGAGGGAGAGAGAGACAGACGGATAGACAGAGAGACAGAGGCAGACAGAGAGAGAAACAGAGAGAGACAGAGAGGGAAAGAGACAGAGAGACAGAGACGGATAGACAGAGAGACAGAGGCAGACAGAGAGAGAAACAGAGAGAGACAGAGAGGGAAAGAGACAGAGAGACAGAGACGGATAGACAGAGAGACAGAGGCAGACAGAGAGAGAAACAGAGAGAGACAGAGAGGGAAAGAGACACAGAGACGGATAGACAGAGAGACAGAGGCAGACAGAGAGAGAAACAGAGAGAGACAGAGAGGGAAAGAGACAGAGAGACAGAGACGGATAGACAGAGAGACAGAGGCAGACAGAGAGAGAAACAGAGAGAGACAGAGAGGGAAAGAGACAGAGAGACAGAGACGGATAGACAGAGATAGATAGAGAAAGACGCATAGACAGAGAGAGAGACAGACAGACAGAGTGAGAAACAGAGAGGCAGTCAGAGAGGGAGAGTGAGAGAGAGACATTTAGTCACAATTCCGGGGAACGCTGGGTACTACAGCTAGTGGGAAATAATACGAATAAATCTGCTGAGATTCCAGTTTGGCAGATCGCTCATATTCGGCTGTTATTTAATGTGATTTTATATGTTCCGTTTTATGCTCTGGGGTCATTAATGATTGGTGGCGGCTGCCTTTTACAGCAAGTACCTGCCTCTAACAGCAGTGATCAGAGCTGTCTCCAATCGCTGCTGTTTAACTACTAGAAATGCTGCTGTCAATCTATGAAAAAATAAAGAAATAAAAATGAATGCCCACTGCATCACTCAAAGTGCTCTAAAATGAGTGGCACTCACAATAGTAGAGTGCCGCTGTGGAGCAGTAGGCAGAGTCTCCTTGTAACCCTTCGCATCCCTCCGCAGTTTTTGCAGAAAGTCGGTTTCGTCAGAGTTCAGGCTTTGGATCGGACAGAACAGTTTGTACAAGTTCTGAAGAAGGAGCTGGTGCGTACGCAGGAGATAAAGCAGGAATTCCTGGAGGTAACGGAGCGGCATATGGGGCTGACCTGAGCTGTAGGGATGTACAATCACTTACGCTGTCTCTCTCATTCCTCCATGTAGAGCTTTTCTGAAGAGGATTACAACTACATTATTGAGGGCTGGAAGGAGAAGCTTCATCGCTGTAGTCTGGGCGATCAGCGTTGGGGCCTGTTCCTGGCGGAGAAACCACTGGACATCATATCATAACTACTGCCCTTCTCTCTGCCCAAACCGGAGCCCTAAAATTTATACTAAAATGTTCACACATTAATTTTGGTGCAGCTCCATGACTATGTGATGTGTATGGGGCCTCCCGATTGTTGGATTTCACCTTGCCCAATCCTATTTTCAGGAATGATAAGCCACCGCTGGAGATGTCTGGTAACAGCTCACTCTCCACTCCCCATTCAGAACACATGCATGCTCAATGAACTGAGCGTGCATGTGTATGTGTATGTGAGTCTGGAAGGATACCTGTCAGCGTAATGAGCGTTCGGCTGACAGCTATCTCGTGCATGACCAGCTTTACACAATGAGGCCTTCACATTTCATTGTACAGATCTCCAATCATCAACCGAATTCTGTGCCTCATGGAGAAACAGCGCCACATCTCTCCACAGGCGATGCCTGGTATTGCAGCTCATTCTCAGTCCAGTGTACTGCAATACCAGAATCAGTTCATAGACGGAATATTGACTTCTAGGGACTCCCCAGTCTGGCAGAGGTGCTACATGTACGAAGCCTAAAAAATATTTTGTTTAATCTGGGCCCAAACAAGGGATGATAACCAAATCATTATTGCAAAAAAAAAAAACACAAAAAAAATAAAGAACATAACCACTTTTTCATGTGTGACATACAGATGTATGGAACAGTCTCAGGAGCTGAGCCTGCTTCATTAATGATGGGTGTCGGCTGCCCAGGAAGTACCTGCCTCTAACAGCAGCGATCAGAGCTGGCTCCAATCGCTGCTGATTAACCACTAGAAATGCTGCTGTCAATCTATAAAAACAGCATTAAAATGTAGCGATCTCTTCATGCGAATGTTTAAGCGACCAGCACACCTCCACATTGCTCCCCCTGTGAAGCCCAGTCACATGCTTCACATAAAATTAATTAACCCTTAAGACAAGAAAAATTAAAACTTTCAAAAACCTAGTAAAAAGTGATCAAAAAGCCTTATGTACCCCAAAATAGTAAAAAAAACCCACAGTTCACCGTACAAAAAACAGCTCCATCAAATAAAAATGTTACAGATTTCAGGAATTGACTACACAAAGCATACAAGTTTTTTTTTTTATATTAAAATATAAAAAGAGAGACATAAAAATATCGTCATCGTTCTGACCTGAAGAATTACATTTTCCAAGTCCTTTTTCAACACGAGTGCTATAAATACTAAACACCAAAAATGATGGCGAATTACAGTATCTTTCGTTTTATAAGACGCACTGGATTATAAGACGCAGCCCAAATTTAGAGAAAAAAAAAAGAAGAAAATAAATATGGGGTCCGTCTTATAATCCGGTGGTGTCTTACCGAAGGGGGCAGCAGTGGTGGGGTCACGGGAGGCAGGTGCGGTGCTGGGGCAGGGAGATACTGCAGTCGGTGCAGTGGGTGTCCCACATGTTCGCTGCAGACGGTGGCGCTGTGAGACAGGAGGAACATCCAGGAACTGTCGGCGGTGCAGGCTTCAAAGAAATGACAATAATTATACTTTTTAACACCCACTCCACCATCATAGTAATGACTTAATGACACATTTTCATAATCCAATAGGTGTGTGGTACATAAGGACCATGGATAGATCGCACCAACGTGCAACACAACAAGAGAAAAAGGCGATCAGACATCCAGTGCAATTAAAATATATTTATTAAATAGCAGGTGCAGGGTATGGAGACAAGCATACAAAGAGGGGTATACAACCGGTGGTGTCCACCAATACACAGTAATAATAATGGTGGAGAGTGTCTGGAGACACCCCATCAGACAATAATTACAATCACCATAATAATATCACCTACCATAAGGTATAGTCATCATTGCACTGTCTGATGGGAGTCAATAGAAGCCCTCCACCATCAAGGCGGCAGATCCAATCATAATGCCAGTGGCACAGTATGTGCTGCTCACTACGGACGCCTCACCACGCTCACCGGAGCCCCCCACCCGACGGACGTCAGTTTCGGCGGATGCCTGCCTGCAAGATCTCATTTGCGCATGCACCTTTTTCCTTAAGTCCGCTGATGGGAGATCAATGGGCCGGAGGCGGCGCATGCGCAGATGAGTTCTCGAGCCGAGAGCTCCATCTGCGCACGCGCCACCTATGGGCACCATTTTCCTTAAGTCCGCTGCTGGGGGATCAATGGGTTGGAGGCAGCACGTGCGCAGATGAGACCTTGAGTCAAAAGCTCCATCTGCGCACGTGCTGACTCCGAGTGCCAATATTTGAAGCCCACACCGCTGACATTCAGGATAGCAGCCCCTGCCTGACCACCCGCAGCGCATCAGAGTCCGTAGCATCGCCCCTGCCTTCTGCTACCCCTCTCCACCACCTCCCAGTAAGCTACATTCATCTTATAAGACGCAACCCTCATTTTCCTCCCAAATTTTTGGGAGGAAAAGTGCGTCTTATAATCTTAAAGATATTGTATTTTTTTTCCTCATTTCACTCCACTTGGATTTTCTACCCATTTCTGCTCCTGGGGCAAAATTACCAAAAAAATCGGTGATATTTGAACCAAAACTAAACAAAATGTTCCTCTGCAGGAGGGAGTGTGAGGAAAATGGAGCAAACTGAAGACCAGCTCCTTTTTCTCAACTGCCCCTTATGAAAAAAAAAATTAGAAATCCAACTTTTTGCTATGGACAAAGACAACACTTTTCCAAACTCAGCTTTTTTTGAAATTTCCCCAAAAAATTCTGAAAAAATAATATTTTTTATTAATGCGTATACGGCAAATATAACAATTATTTGTTTTATAAAATGCTAAAAAGTGTTATCCTACAGTATATTTTATTAAACGTAACAGTATTGCAGTCCAAAGGCTTTAATAACTAGAGACAGAAACGTACGTCGGCATTGCATCTGTTCTGATACAAATAAAGTTACTTTATCACAAGTTCTGAGTGTTAATATCATTGTAATGTTCCATTGCCTGATTGTAGCTTACAAAATAAAATATTATCCATAGAATCATGACTTAAAATGGATCGGTCATCAGATTTCACAATATAAGCTGCATATCTTGTTAAATAGATAGCTCTGACCCTATGAGGCAGGTGTACTTACTATTATATTTTGTCAGAAAGAAGGGCAGTGAGCCCCATAGGGGTGAATGGACCCCATGACGATCGGGAGGGTGCAAGGTTAGGAAAGGGTTAATAGGTTTGCATGGGATGGGGGATGTGTGGGAGTACAGGATTGGTAGTAGGGAGCTGTAAGGGGATTGGGGGGGAGCAAGGAAGGGGTGGGGTGTTGGGAGAGGTATAAGAGAGGGGGGTGTGCTGTTTACCTCCCCTTTCGTCGATTGATCTTTGTGTCCCAGGACGTAGTGCTGCTGCTGCTGCTGCTTCCTTCCATGGCTGCCCTTGCTGAACTCCTGGAGATGGTGCGGGGGGCATCCGAGGTCGTGGGAGTGGATGCCCTAAGGCAGCAGCTGGCAGCGGTCTGTGGGGCTGGAGCGGCGCCGCCTGCTGTTCCAGCGCCCGGGCCGTGGCTACGTGCTCGGCGGGCGCGACCGCCGGAGCGCTACTCCCCCAGCTGGAGGGGGAGAATCAGATCAAGGAGCCCCTGCGGGGACCCTCCGGAGCAGCGGCGGAGCCCTCCAACTAACCTAGGGGAGCAGCCGGCCACCGGGAGGAATCCGCGACGGAGATCCCGTGGGTCGGGGGTGGGCGGAGCCTCTGCGAGGCCCACTTCCGGTCTGCGGCCTGCGCAGCATCAGACCGGAGCATGGATGACGGCAGCCCCCAGTGATGTGCCGGCTGGGGGTGGTGCTCGGCGTGCCGGATTGCCGGAGGAGACTCCCTGCAGGCCGCAGGGGAGAGCAACAGGACGGGGGACGGGAGCGGATGTGAGCGGCGAGGTCAGGAGATCGGAGGAGGGGTACGGTGGCCCGCAGGCACAGAGGAGATCGGTAGTCACGGTCCCCCCCGGCGAGGAGCGTGCTGGGGGTGGGTCCCGGCGAGGAGCAAGCTCGGCACGGCCTTCCGGCAGTCGGCAGGGAGGGAGCCCACTGAGGACGACAGGAGAAGGGGCGGCGCAGCAGGATATCACGATTACAGCGGGAAGAGACGGCGGCAGGGCGCCACGGCGGGAGAAAAGGAAGAGGTCAAGCAGGAGTCGCCCGGACGAGCGGGGTGCGGTGACCGTGGGGGTCGACGGCCGCCAGGTGCGGGCTGTCCCCTCGCTGGTCCCCCCTGAGGATTTCGGCAGCGCATCAGACTCCAGCGAGGTAGAAGGAGCAGCGGCAGGTCGGACGGAGCGGCAGCTGGAAGATCGTGGCACGGCTGTTCCGGCGTCGACTCAACGGCAGCCTGGTGAGCAGACAACAGAAATGTTACATGCTGTGGGTAGCGCGGGCGAGGGCGGGGGTTCCGTCGCGGGACGCGTTGCGCTGGGGGCGAGTGCGGTCGGGCAGTCTGGTTTACCGGGTCCAGAGTTTTGGGGGCAGCTTTTGGGGGTGTTGCAGGGGTTGTCTGCGGAACGGGGTAGTCGGACTGGGCCTGGGGCTCCGGTGGGGGCGTGGGTGGGCCCCACGGAGGTGGTGCGGACAGAAGCGCCGGTGCGCGATGTTGCGGCGGGGGACACGACCTCGGCGGCAGGTACGGGACAGGAGGCTGGTGGGGCGGCTTCCGTGGGTGCGAGTAAGGAGGCGGAAAAGGAAAAAGAAAAGGAGGATGAGGTAGTGCGTTTGGATGATAGGGCACGGAGTGAAATTTATGTGTGCTTTGAAGGGCAGTTAGGGGTGCATTTAAAAAAGGAGGTGAGGGAAAAGATTTGGAAGGGGGAGTATGTGGAAATTTTTTCCCTGCTTCCCTTGGAAAAGTTTAATTTGGATAAGGTGAAACCTAGTGATACAAAAAAGGAGAAGGAGGATGAGGAAAAACGGCGGTATAGGTTGATCCCGAGGACGTTTACCAATTGGTTGCAGGCCTTTGCTATCTTAGCCAGTGTGATCGGGGAAAAGGAGCCGGAGCATTGTTCCGCCCTATTTGGATATATGGACGCGATAGGGGAAGCGTATAGAGTATACGGCGGTTTGGGGTGGTTGAGATATGATGAGCAGTTCCGGCAGCGGAAGGCTCTGCGGCCGGGAGTCCAGTGGGGCCACAAGGATATTTCTTTGTGGATGCGGTTAATGACGGCGCCGGCTCAGCCCTTTCGAGGGGGTGCCGGGAGCCCGGGTGCGAGTGGCGGGTCCTCGGCTGGACAGAAAAAGGGAGCTTGTTGGCAGTATAACGAGGGACAGTGTAAGTTCGGGGCCTCTTGTCGGTTCAGACACGAGTGTTCCGGATGTGGAGGGTCCCACCCTCTGGCCAGGTGCTTCAAGAAAGGCAAAGGAAAGGCGGGGGAGGGGTCTGGAAAAAGGGAGGACGCCAGTGAGGGTAGAGGCGATGCTTCCCTATTTAAGTAGATACCCGGATGTGTGGGCGGCGGAGTTGTTGGAACGTGGTTTTACAGAGGGCTTTCGGATTCCGTTTGAATCTGAGGCGCCGGTGTTTCGCCCGGGAAACTTGCGGTCCGCAAAAGAACATCCGGCGGTGGTGAAGGAAAAGCTGCAGAAGGAGGTGGAGTTGGGGAGGATGGCGGGCCCATTCCAGGACCCGCCATTCTCTAATTTACGGATTTCCCCCCTTGGGGTGGTACCTAAGAAGGAGCCGAACAAATTTCGGCTCATTCATCATTTATCTTATCCGGCGGGATTGTCGGTGAATGATGGGATATCACCGGAATTGTCGGCGGTATGTTATGTATCGTTCGATAGGGCCTTGGAGCTGGTAAGGGTAGAGGGGCGGGGGGCCCTGATGGCAAAGGCGGATGTGGAAGCAGCTTTTCGTTTACTCCCGGTGCATCCAGAGAGCTTTCATCTCTTAGGGTGTATGTGGGATGGTGAATACTATGTGGATCGCTGCCTGCCGATGGGCTGTTCCATTTCGTGTGCTTATTTTGAGGCATTTAGTACCTTTGTGGAATGGGTAGTCAAGGAGGTGGCAGGAGTCCATTCAGTGATTCACTATTTGGATGACTTCTTTTGCGTGGGTCCGGCGGGCTCTTCGGTTTGCTCCTTGTTGTTGTTTACGTTAGAGCGGATCGCGCGGAGCCTGGGTATTCCGTTGGCAAAAGACAAAACAGAAGGGCCGGTGACGGTATTATGTTTCTTAGGTATCGAAATTGATACACTGGCAATGGAATGCCGGTTGCCGGAGGGAAAGCTGTTGGATTTGAAGGCGTCGGTGCGGTTTTTGTCTCAGGCCAAGAAGGTGCGGTTGCGCGAGTTGCAGTCAGTGCTCGGAAAATTGAATTTCGCTTGTCGCATTATGCCGATGGGGCGGATATTTAATAGGAGACTGGCGAGCGCAATCCGCAGGGGTAAAAGCTCCAAATCACTTTGTCAGAGTGACAAAAATGATGAAAGGGGATTTGTTGGTGTGGGAGGAGTTCTTGGACCGGTACAACGGTCGGACCCTTTGGATGAGCGAGGCGGTGTCCAATAGCCAGCTGGAATTGTACACGGATGCGGCTGGGGCGACAGGTTTTGGAGCAATTTTTCAAACGCGCTGGTGTGTGGGAAAGTGGCCGCGGCGGTGGGTGGAAGCAGGTTTGGTGAGGAATTTGGCGCTGTTGGAATTGTTTCCCATTATTGTGGCGGTGGAGTTGTGGGGCCCTGTTTTTGCTGGAAGAAGGGTTTGCATGCATTGTGACAACATGGCGGTGGTGCATTCCATCAACGCACTGTCGGCAAAATCCCCGCCGGTTGTGGGGTATTTAAGGCATCTAGTGTTGCGTTGTTTGGAGTTAAACATTTGCGTGGTGGCTCGGCATGTGCCTGGGATTCGCAACGAGGTGGCTGATGCGCTATCACGGTTTCAGTTTTTGCAGGTTCAGGAAGCTGGTGCCGGAAGCGGACGCGGAAGGGGAACCTTGCCCAAACTGGCTGTGGGACCTGGCATCGGTGTAGCTTTTGAGGGAATTCGGAGATCGGTGTCTGAGGCTACTTGGTGCCGATATCAGGCGGTGTGGCAGGAATGGGCAGAGTTGGAAAGTAGGGAGTTCATGGAGTCGGGTTACCAGGGTCGAGTGTTGGGGGTACTGATGTTAATAAGTGGGGATTTTTCGGAAGGCAGGTCTGTTTCGGTGATTGGTTGCAAGTTGGCGGCGTTGGCCTTTTTGTTCCAGATGCAAGGGGTTCGGGACGCGACTAAGGATTTTCTGGTGCGACAGGCGATGAAGGGTTTTCGAAAAGGGGCTCAGTCGCGGAACTGTAGGCGGCCGGTGTCATTGCCATTGTTGGTGCGTTTAGTGGGGTGTTTAGGGGAGTTGTGTTCGTCTCCTTATGAGCGGGTGTTGTTCTCGGTAGCTTTTGTACTGGCGTTTTTTGGGGCCTTTCGTATTGGCGAATTGGTCAGCCCGACTAAGCAAGCGAGGGGTGGTTTGCTGTTGGGTGATGTGATGCTGGGGGAGGATAGAGTGGAATGTCGGCTTCGTTTTTCTAAGACGGATCAGAGGGGCCGGGGGCGCTTAGTAGTGTTGTACGCTTTACCGGGGCACCAGTTGTGCCCAGTGTTACATGTGTCAGAGTTTTTAAAGGTGCGCGGCGGTTACCCTGGTGTTTTTCTTAGACATACGGACGGATTGGCTTTGTCGCGGTATCAATTCAATGCGGTGCTGAAGATGGCTCTAGGAAGGGTGGGGGAGGAGCCACGTGAGTACGGGTCTCACTCCTTCCGGATTGGGGCGGCAACGGAGGCCGCCAGGTGGGGTTTGAGTGAGGATTGTATCCGGCGGATTGGGAGGTGGGAGTCTTCCAGGTTCCGTTTGTACATTAGGCCTCACTTGGTCAGGTGATGGTCAGGGGTGGATGATTCAAGGTTGGTGTTAGATGCCGGTTTGTGGGCAATTTCTTGTGCTGTTGCTGTTTTTATTCGTGGTCTTTGTATTTTATAGGTCCATGCCTTGTGTGGATCCTCGGGCACTCCTATGTGTTTTGGGGAGCGTTACGGGCGGATGTGCGGCGTGACGGTCGGCAGCTCGGAGTGTCGGTGTCGGAAGCTCGAGTAAAGTGGCTCGGAATTCGGGGCATGACCTGGGGTAGGGTGCGCCCTGAGGTGGCTTATTATAGCCGTATGGATCGTGTCCCTGATGTGTTAATTTTGCATGTGGGAGGGAACGATTTGGGAGTAAGGTCGGCGAGGGAATTGAAAAGGGATATAAAGCTGGACCTGTTACGTTTGTGGAGGGCGTTCCCGGGCATAGTGATCGTTTGGTCGGACATTATAGCTCGGACGCAGTGGCGTTTTGGGAGGTCGGTGGACCGTATTAATAGGGCTCGGAGCAAGCTGAACCGGACTATTGGAAGGTTTGTGGCGAGAAATGGTGGGTTGGTGGTGCGGCATAGAGAATTGGAGGAGTCCACGGAGCAGTATCTAAGGAGAGATGGGGTTCACCTGACTGATGTGGGTCTGGATTTATGGATGTTGGGTTTGAGGGATGGCCTAGAGCAAGCACTGGGGGTGTGGGGGGCCCGGGCCAAGTAAGGGTGTCACTTGGCCGGCCTGTGGCGGGGTGATAGGTCCGTCTGAGAGGTTGGGAGTACCGACAGTCGGCTTGTTGGTACGAAGTCGCTCAAGGGGAGTGGCTTCGGAGTGGATGGGAACTTGTGGGCGGAGGTCCCGCAGGTTCTGGGTAGGGGTAATTAACGATGGAACGTTGTTACCCCTCACCTCGGGCCGGGTGGTCACGGCCGAGGTGGTCCTCTGGGCCGGTTTGGAGGTTACGGCCGGGGGGTTAGGAATGATGGTTTGCCTCTCGGACGGATCTATCGGTGTTTCTGGTTATACGGGTATATATGTATAAGGTTAAGTTTAACAATTGAGTGGCATGTTGGGCCACGAGTTTTGGTATACATATATACGGTAAAAATAAAACTGTGGCCATTCCTGCAATAAAGTCGTGGTTCTCGTCTTCATTTAGGTAGATATGGTACGGGGGGGTGTGTTTTACAGGATAACCTGCTTATCCCTTATAGATGCGTCATGGCCATATAATCCTGATGTTGAAATAAAAAAAATAGAAGTCCAGATAGAGAGCTCATAATTCTCAGTCTATTCAGTCTCTACCCACCCAGCCTGACTAACAGCTGCAGCTTGTACTGAGCAGTGAAAGAAAGATATCAGCAGCTGCAAGGAGGAGAGGCACGGAAAAGTAAGCTGGGTAGAGATTCATCAATAAAAGGGAGGAGGTACACATGAGCTTCAGGCTAGGTGGGAAGCTGTTCATCAGAAGGAGGCAGGAGGGACACTGAAGATATGTCAGGCTAAATGGGCAGAGATTCAGCAGCAGCAGGGAGAAGGGACACTGAGGAGTTGTTAGGCTAGGTGGGCAGAGATTAGTACCATCTACATTGGTCAAGATAGAGACAACCAATGCCTTGGAATCAGGGTCATGGCTGCCCAAGCTACACTACACTGAGGCAGAGCTACTATAGATTCAATGTGCAATGTGTCTACAGGTCGCTATACCCAGGCCAGGTGAAAGGAAGTCCCCCTGTGTGCAGTCTAAGTGTCCCGGTGTCTATCAGTATATACACACCTTTTCTGAAAGGGCACAGAGGCTGCAACACCATTAAGCAAGAGACAGCACTAACCAAATAACACCATGAAGACCAAAGAGATCTCTAAACAACACCATGAAGACCAAGGAGATCTCCAAACAACACCATGAACACCAAGGAGATCTCCAAACAACACCATGAACACCAAGGAGATCTCCAAACAACACCACAAAGACCTAGGAGATCTTCAAACAACACCATGAAGACCAAAGAGATCTGCGAACAACACCATGAAGACCAAAGAGGTCTCCAAACAACATCATGAAGACGAAGGAGGTCTCCACACAACACCATGAAGACCAAGGAGTTGTCAAAACAACACCATGAAGACCAAGGAGATCTCCAAACAACACCATGAAGACCATTGAGATCTCCAAACAACACCTTAAAGACCAAGGAGATCTCCAAATAACACCATGAAGCCCAGAGGTCTCCAAACAAGTCAGAAACAGAGTGGTGGGAAGTAAAAGTCAGGGTTGGGTTCTAAAAATATCCCAATCTCTTATGATCCTCCGGAGCACCATCAAATCCATTATAATCAAATGGAAAGAACATGGTACCACAACAAACCTGCCAAGAGGGGCCACCCACCAAAACACTTAACCCAGGCAATGAGGGCATTAATCAGAGGCAGCACAGCGACCAAAGGAACTGCAGAGTTCCCAAGCAGAGACTGGAGTATCTGTCCATACGACCACAATAAGCCGTACACTCCATAGAGCTGGCCTTTATGGAAGAGTGGCAAGAAAAAAGTCTTTACTGACAGCCAAAAATTGGAAGCCTCGTTTTAATTTTGCCAAAAGACATGTGGGAGACTCCCCAAATGTATGGAGAAAGGTGCTGTGGTCAGATGAGACCAAAATTGAACTTTTTGGTCACCAAGGTAAACGCTATGTCTGACACACCGAACCAGCACAGCTCATCACCCCACAAACACTATCCCCACAGTGAAACATGATGGTGGCATTATCATGCTGGGGGACTTTTTTTAGCAGCAGGGACAGGGAAAATAGTCCAAATTGAGGGGGAAGAGGAATGCTGCGAAATACAGGAATATTTTTGAGTAAAACTTGTTTCAGTCTGTCAGTGATTTGAGACTGGGGCAGAGGTTCACCTCCCAACAAGACAATGACCCAAAGTAAATTGCTAAAGCAATACTCGAGTGGTTTAAGGGGAAATATGTGAATGTATTGGAGCGGCGGAGTCACAGCCTAGAATTGAGAATCTGTGATCAGACTTGAAGATTGCTGGTCAACCAGAGCAAACCATCTAACTGGAAGGAGCTGGAGCAGTTATGCCATGAGGAATGGGCAAAATCCCCAGTGGCAAAATGTGAAACATTCATAGAAACTTATCCAAGGCGAGTTGCAGCTGTAATTGCTGCAAAAGGAGGCTCCAAAAAGTACTGACTTTATGGGGGTGAATACTTATGCACACTGAAGTTTTCATCTATTTTGTACTATTTGTTGTTAACTTCACAATAAAAAGAAAAACTAATGTTCACACTTGTAGGTGTGTTCTTTATCTGAACTGATGCAAACCCTCAAAAAAAAGTGAAATTCCAGGTTGTGAGGTAGCAAAACACAAAAAATGCTAAAGGGGGTGAATACTTTCTCAAGGCACTATATAGTGGCCTCATACATATTGTGGCCTCATACATAGAGTGGTCTCATCTGTACAGTGGTCTCATACGTATTGTGCCCTCATACATATAGTAGCCTAATACATTTAGTGGTCTCATACATATTGTGGCCTCATACATATAGTGGCCTCATACATACAGTCATATGAAAAAGTTTGGGCACCCCTATTAATGTTAACCTTTTTTCTTTATAACAATTTGGGTTTTTGCAGCAGCTATTTCAGTTTAATATATCTAATAACTGATGGACTGAGTAATATTTCTGGATTGAAATGAGGTTTACTGTACTAACAGAAAATGTGCAATCCGCATTTAAACAAAATTTGACTGGTGCAAAAGTATGGGCACCTCAACATAAAAGTGACATTAATATTTTGTAGATCCTCCTTTTGCAAAAATAACAGCCTCTAGTCGCTTCCTGCAGCTTTTAATGAGTTCCTGGATCCTGGATGAAGGTATTTTTGACCATTCCTGTTTACAAAACAATTCCAGTTCAGTTAAGTTTGATGGTCGCCGAGCATGGACAGCACGCTTCAAATCATCCCACAGATTTTCAATGATATTCAGGTCTGGGGACTGGGATGGCCATTCCAGAACATTGTAATTGTTCCTCTGCATGAATGCCTGAGTAGATTTGGAGCGGTGTTTTGGATCATTGTCTTGCTGAAATATCCATCCTCTGCGTAACTTCAACTTCGTCACTGATTCTTGCACTTTATTGTCAAGAATCTGCTGATACTAAGTTGAATCCATGCGACCCTCAACTTTAACAAGATTCCCGGTGCCGGCATTGGCCACACAGCCCCAAAGCATGATGGAACCTCCACCAAACTTTACTGTGGGTAGCAAGTGCTTTTCTTGGAATGCCGTGTTTTTTGCCTCCATGCATAACGCCTTTTTGTATGACCAAACAACTCAATCTTTGTTTCATCAGGCCACAGGACCTTCTTCCAAAATGTAACTTTCTTGTCCAAATGTGCTGTTGCATACCTCAGGCGACTCTGTTTGTGGCGTGCTTGCAGAAACGGCTTCTTTCGCATCACTCTCCCATACAGCTTCTCCTTGTGCAACGTGCGCTGTATTGTTGACCGATGCACATTGACACCATCTGCAGCAAGATGATGCTGCAGGTCTTTGGAGGTGGTCTGTGGATTGTCCTTGACTGTTCTCACCATTCTTCTTCTCTGCCTTTCTGATATTTTTCTTGCCCTGCCACTTCTGGGCTTAAGAAGAACTGTACCTGTGTTCTTCCATTTCCTTACTATGTTCCTCACAGTGGAAACTGACAGTTTAAATCTCTGAGACAATTTTTTGTATCCTTCCCCTGAACAACTATGTTGAATAATCTTTGTTTTCAGATCATTTGAGAGTTGTTTTGAGGAGCCCATGATGCCACTCTTCATAGGAGATTCAAATAGGAGAACAACTTGCAAGTGGCCACCTTAAATACCTTTTCTCATGATTGGATACACCTGCCTATGAAGGTCAAAGCTCAATGAGGTTACAAAACCAATTTAGTGGTTTAGTAAGTCAGTAAAAAGTAGTTAGGAGTGTTCAAATCAAGAAATTGATAAGGGTGCCCATTCTTTTGCACCGGTCAAATTTTGTTTAAATGCGGATTGCACATTTTCTGTTAGTACAATAAACCTCATTTCAATCCAGAAATATTACTCAGTCCATCAGTTATTAGATATATGAAACTGAAATAGCTGTTGCAAATACCCCAATTGTTATAACGAAAAAAGGTTAACATTAATAGGGGTGCCCAAACTTTTTCATATGACTGTATGTGGCCTCATAGTGGCCTCACACATATAGTGGCCTTATACATATAGTGGTCTCATACATACAGTGGTCTCATATGTATTATGCCCTCATCCAAATAGTAGCCTAATACATTTAGTGGCCTCATACATACAGTGGCCTCATACATACAGTGGACTCATATACAGTTAGGTCCAGAAATATTTGGACAGTGACACAAGTTTTGTTATTTTAGCTGTTTACAAAAACATGTTCAGAAATACAATTCTATATATAATATGGGCTGAAAGTGCACACTCCCAGCTGCAATATGAGAGTTTTCACATCCAAATCGGAGAAAGGGTTTAGGAATCATAGCTCTGTAATGCATAGCCTCCTCTTTTTCAAGGGACCAAAAGTAATTGGACAAGGGACTCTAAGGGCTGCAATTAACTCTGAAGGCGTCTCCCTCGTTAACCTGTAATCAATGAAGTAGTTAAAAGGTCTGGGGTTGATTACAGGTGTGTGGTTTTGCATTTGGAAGCTGTTGCTGTGACCAGACAACATGCGGTCTAAGGAACTCTCAATTGAGGTGAAGCAGAACATCCTGAGGCTGAAAAAAAAAGAAAAAATCCATCAGAGAGATAGCAGACATGCTTGGAGTAGCAAAATCAACAGTCGGGTACATTCTGAGAAAAAAGGAATTGACTGGTGAGCTTGGGAACTCAAAAAGGCCTGGGCGTCCACGGATGACAACAGTGGTGGATGATCGCCGCATACTTTCTTTGGTGAAGAAGAACCCGTTCACAACATCAACTGAAGTCCAGAACACTCTCAGTGAAGTAGGTGTATCTGTCTCTAAGTCAACAGTAAAGAGAAGACTCCATGAAAGTAAATACAAAGGGTTCACATCTAGATGCAAACCATTCATCAATTCCAAAAATAGACAGGCCAGAGTTAAATTTGCTGAAAAATACCTCATGAAGCCAGCTCAGTTCTGGAAAAGTATTCTATGGACAGATGAGACCAAGATCAACCTGTACCAGAATGATGGGAAGAAAAAAGTTTGGAGAAGAAAGGGAACGGCACATGATCCAAGGCACACCACATCCTCTGTAAAACATGGTGGAGGCAACGTGATGGCATGGGCATGCATGGCTTTCAATGGCACTGGGTCACTTGTGTTTATTGATGACATAACAGCAGACAAGAGTAGCCGGATGAATTCTGAAGTGTACCGGGATATACTTTCAGCCCAGATTCAGCCAAATGCCGCAAAGTTGATCGGACGGCGCTTCATAGTACAGATGGACAATGACCCCAAGCATACAGCCAAAGCTACCCAGGAGTTCATGAGTGCAAAAAAGTGGAACATTCTGCAATGGCCAAGTCAATCACCAGATCTTAACCCAATTGAGCATGCATTTCACTTGCTCAAATCCAGACTTAAGACGGAAAGACCCACAAACAAGCAAGACCTGAAGGCTGCGGCTGTAAAGGCCTGGCAAAGCATTAAGAAGGAGGAAACCCAGCGTTTGGTGATGTCCATGGGTTCCAGACTTAAGGCAGTGATTGCCTCCAAAGGATTCATAACAAAATATTGAAAATAAAAATATTTTATTTGGGTTTGGTTTATTTGTCCAATTACTTTTGACCTCCTAAAATGTGGAGTGTTTGTAAAGAAATGTGACAATTCCTACAATTTCTATCAGATATTTTTGTTCAAAGCTTCAAATTAAACGTTACAATCTGCACTTGAATTCTGTTGTAGAGGTTTCATTTCAAATCCAATGTGGTGGCCTGCAGAGCCCAACTCGCGAAAATTGTGTCACTGTCCAAATATTTCTGGACCTAACTGTATATAGTGGCCTCATACGTATTATGGCCTCATCCATATAGCGGTCTCATACATACAGTGGCCTCATACATATACTGGCCTCATACATACAGTGGCCTCATACATATACTGGCCTCATACATACAGTGGCCTAATACATACAGTAGCCTCAGACATATAGTGGCCTCATACATATACTGGCCTCATACATACAGTATAGCGGCCTTATATACTGTATATAGTGGCCTCATACATATAATGGCCTCGTACGTATTATGGCCTCATACATATACTGGTCTCATACATATAGTGGCCTCAAACATATGTAGCCTCATAGTGGCCTCACACATATAATGGCCTTATACATATAGTGGTCTCATACATACAGTGGACCATACATACAGTGGACTCATACATACTGTGGACTCATACATATAGTGGCCTCATACGTATTATGGCCTCATCCATATAGCGGTCTCATACATATTGTGGCCTCATACATACAGTGGCCTAATACATACAGTAGCCTCAGACATATAGTGGCCTCATACATACAGTATAGCAGCCGTATATACTGTATATAGTGGCCTCATACATATAATGGCCTCATACATATTATGACCTCATACATATACTGGTCTCATACATATAGCAACCTCATATACTGTATATAGTGGCCTCATACATATAATGGCGTCATACAGTACATATTATGGCCTCATACATATACCGGTCTCATACATACAGTGGCCTCATACATATAGTGGCCTCATACATATACTGGCCTTTTACATATACTGGCCTCATACATATAACGGCCTCATATGCTGTATATAGTGACCTCATACATATAACGGCCTCATATGCTGTATATAGTGACCTCATACATATAACGGCCTCATATACTGTATATAGTGACCTCATACATATAATGGCCTCATACAGTACGTATTATTTCCTCATACATATACCGGCCTCATACATACAGTGGCCTTATATATATACTGGCCTCATACATATAGCAGCCTCATATACTGTATATAGTGGCCTCATAGGTATTATGGCCTCATACATACAGTGGCCTCATACATATAGCGGCCTCATATACTGTATATAGTGGCCTCATACGTATTATGGCCTCATACATACAGTGGCCTCATACATATAGTGGCCTCATATATATATATATATCTTACCTATGTGCTCCATACCAGCAGTAAGAATCATTGCCTAATCCATGAATATTTATCCAAATGAACAGTAACGGTTCCCCGAGACACAACCATAATACTGCAGTCTGTTCTTTCCCACAATTTCATGCAGTTTTGGAAATTAAGAAGAGACAACAACAAAAACAAATCCGGGCAGTGGAAAAATTCTAAATTTGCCAAAGGATTTATTTACATGGGAACTACTTTACCAAACTGGATATAATCATTGTATACGAAAAAAAAACAAAATTCATTGAAAGTCAATGACGACTCCTGGGACATTGCACCAACAGGAATGTAAATGATCTTTTAATCTAAGGCATTTCATTTCATATATCAAGTGCTGGCAGAAAGTTTACTCAAGGTCTGTCTATATTATGGGAGTCTCAGTATGTGACCCTATAGTAACCCATGGCTGGAAAAAAATGACTTATTTTGTTTTGAATGTCGTGAATTGTAGATATGAAAATAATGAACCTTGTATAAATAGTAATGTAAGTGACTGAGAATTCTTGCGCTGTTTCGGAGACTTATTTAGAACAAGGACCGAGTCTGAAGAAGACGAAGATGATAATGGAAGATTTCCGGGGAAAAAAGAGATGAATAGAGAATTCCGAATGTGCCAGTCGTGATACATTTATACATGGTAACTGTATCTATTGTAGGGAAAACATGGAATTAACTTTTTATGCCCTGCGGTAGAAGAGCTTGTAAAGACCCCCAGAGGAGTGTGCGGATTGTGGACCGCTCCATAGTTACAGGCCAGTAAATAAACCTCATGTAGAGTCACAGCTTATAAAACCTGTATCTGAGCGAGCTTTACTTGCGGGGTCATAAAAGTGGTGATATTACCTAATACTGGAGGTCTTTATTGCACCAGCTGGCTGCAAAGTATTTTAAATGGCTGTTTTAAGGAATTCCAGGAAGTTGAAGATTCCATCAGGTCCAACAGATTGCACAAAAAGCCACAGAAACCCCCCGAAATAACAAAAGACATGACATTTCCCAAGTATATTGTCCAATAACATCAATTGGAAACAGATTGAAACAAACTGATACATGTGTTTGGAAATAATTGGGATCTGTTTATATATCCTTCGTGAATTAATCATCCTGCCACATTGGTTACATAATATGAACGCGAACAATGACACAAATATATGTAAACTATATAAAAGGAACCAGACATGTAGTCTGATCTGCCAGGAGCATGATATAGATGATATAAAAACAATGAAAAAAACAATTACAAACATAGAAATAATAAAACAAACAAAATATACATATTTGGTATCACAAAAGTCCATCAATCTATAAAATTACTAAACCTGTACAATTTAGTAAAGAAAAATCCCCCGAAACGCGACAAAAATGCAATAAAATCCCATTAAAGAATTGTGCACCCCAAAACAATACACATAAAACTCGACGGAAAAGTGAGAAAGTTACAGGTCTACCAACACAAAATTTTTGTCTTCTCAAAGCTCTAAAACATTTTTTTTTAAAGAAAATCTGTCACAAGGTTTTTCTATGTAATTTGAGAGCAGCATGATGTAGGGGCCTAGACCCTGATTCCAGGGATGTGTCACTTCTGTTTCCAAAGAGCTTTATTGAAATTTTTACATGAAAAAAACAAACATCTTACTTAGGATAGAGTGAGAAAGGGAGGGGAGGAAGGACAGAAAGCTTGAAGATCGCCTTTATTCAAGATATTAGTGGCGGGAAGGACAAGGAAGGAGTGAAAAAGGTTAGATGTGTCACTTCTGATTGTTTCCATAAAATCTATTGTATCATCAGGAGCTTATCACTAGAGGACTAGATGTATTGTGTCATACAGTACTCCAGTTCTTTGTTTTCCCGACACCACCACTGATTAGCAGCTTCATGTCTTTGCACAGTGCACACAGAAAGCTGCCAATCAGTGGTGTAGGTGGTACTATATAGAGCTCAGCACCCAGAGCACTGCAATATCAGGAAAAAACTGTGATTTTATCAACACTGCAGCAATCCGCAGCAAAAAAATGACACATAGCTGGAAATAGGGTCTATGTCTCTACATCATGCTGCTCTCAGATTACATAGCAAACACCTGGTGATAGATTCCCTTTAACAACTAAATAGGGATGTAAACTGTAAAGTTAGGGGTTCGTACCGAACACCGCGTGTCCGCGACTCGGACTCGAACACGGACTTTAAGAAACAGTCTTTGCCTAGTACAGTGTTCAGATACTGTTCATATGTTAATAAAGTTTGTTGAAAGTCCGCAGTGCAGCCAATCAACAAGCTTTGTTGCATGAGGAAGATGACTGTACGCTGTTGTGAACAATAAGGATTAAAGAAAAATTACGTGGGCTCTCTCCTATTTTTGATAACTAGCGCAAGTAAAACAGACAACTGCGGGCTGCAACCCTCAGCTCTCTGCTTTACCATGGCCCATCCCAGCCTGATAATACCAACCTTCAGCTGTCTGCTTTACCATGGACCTTCCCAGCCTGATAATACCAACCCTCTGCTGTCTGCTTTACCATGGACCTTCCCAGCCTGATAATACCAACCCTCAGCTGTCTGCTTTACCATGGACCTTCCCAGCCTGATAATACCAACACTCAGCTGTCTGCTTTACCATGAACTTTCCCAGCCTGATAATACCAACCCTCAGCTGTCTGCTTTACCATGGACCTTCCCAGCCTGATAATACCAACCCTCTGCTGTCTGCTTTACAATGGACCTTCCCAGCCTGATAATACCAACCCTCAGCTGTCTTCTTTACCATGGACCTTCCCAGCCTGATAATACCAACCCTCTGCTGTCTGCTTTAACTTGGACCTTCCCAGCCTGATAATACAAACCCTCAGCTGTCTGCTTTATCTTGGCTGGTTGTCAAGTATGGGGAATCCCACGCTGTTTTTTTTTAGAATGATTTAAATAAATATTTTAAAAAATGGCGTGGACTGTGCCCTATTTTTGATAACCAGCCAAGATAAAGCTGACAGGTGAGGATTGGTATTATCAGGATGGGAAGGTCCACAGTTATTTGACCCTTCCCAGCCTGAAAATAGCAGCCCGCAGCCACCCCAGAAGTGGTGCATCTATTAAATGCACCAGTTCTGGAGCTTTACCCTGTTATTCCCAATTTACCTAGTGCGGTAGCAATTGAGGTAATATTCTTTGGGGTTGATGACAGCTGTGAATTTACAGCTGGCATCAAGTCCAGGGGTTAGTAATGGAGAGGCGTCTATCAGACACCCCCATTACTAACCCGGTAAGTATAGAGTTAAAAAAGACAGACACAGGAGAAAAAAAAGCCTCACCCACACTCTTGTTCAGAAATATACCGTATTACTTTAAAATAAATCCGGGAAGTTCCGACATAATCAAAAGAGTAATGACCCATGACGCCCATTGAGTCCTATAGAGCCTCGTTCTGAGAATGTTCTCAGAACGAGGCTCAGGATGTCACTGCCAATCACCAGTATGAACGGAATTTATCACACTCATTCTTCAATACATTATACTGTATGGTAAATTGAATAGTGTAATACAACTCTTCCCACAAAAAATAATCCCACATTTGAATGTGTCAACAGAAAGATGGGAACGAAAAAACAAAAGACATTAAAGGGGGCTTCCAATTTTTATTTAAAAATTTTCTACAACTTATAAAGTGTGCATGCTGACAGGGATTGCAGACAATATTTATTACATTCACATACATTGTTTGGTTTTAATTGTATCCAGTCTGGACAATGGATTGTGATTTGTGAACTAAATCCATTAGCAGGGGCTGCACTCGCCCCACTGTTCGTTTGCTACAATGTATCAATTTGAGTTCCAGGCTGTTTAGCTTAGAATCAATATTTATAAAAATCCTAGGAACCCATTTAAAAAATCTTAAATTCCCTAAAATATTGTGGCAAATAGCGTGATTTATACTTATAAATATATGAACTTGGCGCTTACGTAGTTTCCTATGGTAACTATTGCTCATTGACCACACGGTGTCAGTGTCGTCAGCCTCTACTAAGAGAACCGAAGCCAGCGCTGAACTAAGAAATGAGAATGCCATGCAGTAAAGTAATATCTTCTTCATGAAAAAAAGAGGCACTGACACGTGCTTGTTCCACTGGGTTTTTTAATTTTTCTCTTTCTCAGCTGATTTAATAAAACAGATGCTTTCAGCAAAAACACATATTGCAAATATTTATGGAATTGGCAGATAGCGATTGGAGATTATAATGAGAAGCAATGGTCACTGTAAAATGCTATGACCTATAGTAACCTCTCAAACATGGAGCAGTAGATCAATTTGTACTTTAGGATACAGACATTGTTTTTTGACCAGGTATTCAGCTCCGATTAAGTTTTTTAATGCTATTATTATATGGTTTTTGAAACTTTATTTTCATGCGTTTGTTGGCAGCTTTCTGACTTGATAGTGTCAAGCTAAGTGCAAGTTTCATTAAACGTTTTTTTCAAAATGTCACCAGAAAAAAACTTGTATGACCAATAATGTGGGGTCCTATTGAAATCAATAAGAAGCACACACATACACACATGTATATATATATATATATATTAATGGTAACAAATGTGACATCACATGAAAGCCTTAGGGTACTTTCACACTTGCGTTCAGCGGAGTCCGTCACTATGGAGAATAGCGCAGTCCGTTAACGCACTGCGCTATTCTCCATAGACTTGTATGGACGACGCACTGTAACGCAAGTGTCAGCGTTGCATCCGCTGGACGACGCAGCGTCGTTATTTTGATGCTGCTCGGGTGGAGGGAACGCAGCATGTAACGTTTTTTTGAGCGGCGGAAACCTTTATTTTTCACTGCGCATGCTCATTTTTTTTTTTTTTATTTTTTTTTAAATCACAGAAACTTTATTTTGTTTCTCGGTGGCCGCACGCTCAGCTGAGCACCTGGCCGCCGGCATGTGAGAGCGCTCAGCTGAGCACCCGGCAGCCGGCATGTGAGAGCGCTCAGCTGATCGTTCACAATAGTCTGCTGCTAGTAAAACTGTAAAGAAGAAAAGAAAATTAAAAAAAAAATTAAAAAAAAAAAGCTGTTCGTTATTTTGTACGATCCGTTGCATCCGTTGTGCCATTATACGCAATGCATCCGTTGCATCCGTCACACAACGCAATGCAATGCAACGGATGCCGTTCAATGCAAGTGTGAAACTAGCGTTTTGTGTCTAATATATGTTTTCAAAATTTTGTGTTTGTTGCTTACAGCAACAGTGTTCTACGCACGCGGGAAAACAAAATGTCGAAGTCTAATGCGAAATTCACAGAAATTGAGAGCAGAGGAGTGATAAAATTCTTGTTTCTGCAAGATTGTTTAAAAGAACTGAAGTCCTCAGTGGTTGATACCTTTTAATGGCTAACTGAAAAGATGGTAATAATAGCAAGCTTTCCAGACTACTCAGGTCTCTTCATCAGGCATGGTATAACACAAAATCTGTGTTATATTGAGCCTGAAGAAGAGACCTGAGTAGTCTCGAAAACTTGCTATTATTACCATCTTTTCAGTTAGCCATTAAAAGTTTTAAACAATTTTTTATCTCTACTGGCTAACACGGTACAAAGATATATTTTACTTGTTCCTGCAAGGAAAGTCAAAGAAGGATATTCATGGTGATATGTCGCAGACATTGGGGGATCAATGCCCTTCATATTCCATGGTTAAGAACTGGGTTGTCAAATTTATAACGAGTCACTTCAGCACCAATGACGGGGAACATCCTGGATGACCGAGAGCGGTTGTTGTTCCGGAGATCCTCGATGATGTGCACAACCAGCTGGAAGCCCAGCTCTGCTAATTTTGTCATGGTTGCTTGTGCAGTGTGAGTAGAGGCGTTGTCTTGTGGGAACAAGATTCCTTTGGACAGCTTGCCGCGCCTTTTGGTCTTCAGAGCTGCCTTCAATTGGTCCAAAAGTTCAATGTAATACCTTGCATTGATGGTGGAACCCTTTTGAAGGTAGTCCACTAGCAGCACACTCTTCTTATCCCAGAACACAGATGCCATCACCTTAGTGGCTGATTTTTGCAGCCTGAACTTCTTTGGATGAGGAGAAGTCTGACTTACAGACGAAACGGCCGTCGTCCTGTGGAGGGACTCGCATCCAAGCCACCTCCCGCATTTTTACCTGCACCTATGGAGAAAATCGTCTAAATAAAAGAAATTGTTTGGCATAGCAGCTGTTTGCGGTCGATTTTTCGTCTCCCTGCTGTTGGTTACACTAAAGATATGTCATTTACTCGTATTATTATATCATGGTGAAACAATATTTTGTCTCTTGGTTACACAGCAGTCGTGTAGGAGTTACAGGGCAGACAGTATGTTTGGATAATGAGATAATATAACATCTGAATCTGTTACTTATAAGCTGGAAAGCAGAACTTTAGAAGAAAGATAACATTTGTTTCCAGGATGGGGCAGAACATAAAGGAACACATGTGAGATATGAAAAGAGTTCCTTTGAGCTAGTGACATAATGTTACAATATGCTGATCCTGCAAATATACCGCTATAATATAGGCTCATCATAGAAAGTTAACTTCTAATAGATCTATATAAAATACTACAAGGTAAAATGTGAAGTCAAATGTAGACCCCACGTCCGTGCCGTTAGGGAATACTGCAGACTCCGCTGGCAGCTTTTGCTCTTTAGATCATGAGTTGTGACTTTTCTGAGCTGTTTTCTATTTCACGCTATTTATTTCAGTTAGCAACACCGGCCACAACTTGGTAACTACTAAACATTGTCATCATTGCTCATGATGAATATGTAATTGCTTCCTTGACTGTGGGTTTAGTAAGGGTGTCACTGACATCACGGAGTTAACGTCCTATTTAATTCTCCATTGCCCGATTCAATATAAAAAACTTATTTTACTTAATTCTTCCATTTACCGTACTTCATAGATGTGCAACAATGGATGCTACAAATATGTGTATTGTACTCCAATTAACTGTCTACATCCACTAAATAGACTATATATAGGATACATTAAAGTGCACCAATCACCAGGATTTTCCTATATAAGCTAAAGCCGATGCTATACTGGCACTATCAGGCTCATTCTATACATACCTTTAGTTGTCAGCTCGGATGTATAGGTTTTGAAACACAAGCAAGTAAAGTTTGTAAAATCAGCAGCTTTTTGAGTGACAGCAGCTGATAGCTGGAGTGAGTATTCATAGTTATCCTCTCCCCCTATTATTTATGCTAATTCTATTATAGAATTGATTTACTTTGTGACTAGAAGGACCTGTGCTGATGTCATACACATGTGACCAGAAGGGGCAGGGCCTTAGCTAACATAGCTGATACCAGGAAGCAACATTTTTCTGTTGGCTGAGGTCCCACCCCTTCTGGTCACATGGAAAGTCCTATCCCTCTCGTATCGCTAGTACCCCGATTTTGGAGCGGGTGGAGTACGGTTCTTGAAGGCTCCATCCTCGTCGGGTAAATTGTCAGGACGCCTGAAGCTACTCCCTGACCTAGGGTCCACGTACCCCGTCGTGCCCTGGCCCCTGCCCGGTGATGGCACAAGGCCGCCGGCTATCCTCCTCGACAGTCCGTGCCCCATGTCACGATCCCCTGCGACCGGGGTCCAGCTCCTACCAGGCCCAGACCAACGTCTGCCACCTAGTTGCTTCCAAGGAGCCCAGCTCCTGACCTCCTCACTCTCTGAGAGCTGCTTCTCACTCACTGTCTCCTGAAACTCCTGATCCACCCTTTTCACCAACCCCCCAAGTGGGCGACCCTATTCCACTCAGGCCGTCCACTGGTGTGTCTGGTGGGTGTGGTGCAGAGTGTTCCTAGGATTTTGATTAGCCTGTTCTTGGCAACACCAAAGGTCAGGGACCCGTAACCAAGGAGGAGGCGGATAATATGCAGAAGGGCAGATTGCACAATACCCTGTGACAACCTGATAGGCCAGGGCGTCACATTTTTTTTTTCTCAGCAGCTATTATTCTACAATCATTTCCAGGGTCATTTACAGTGTTTGCTGTTACAGAATGGTAATGTATCCGTGTGGGCGGGGTTAGCTTTCTCAGCTCTGCTACATGGTTATATCTAAAAACTCTGATTATGTCAGAACGTCTGCACCCAGTAATCTAAGTGATACATCATTGGAATCAGGCTCTCTTTGACTAAATCATACTGCTCTCGGATGAGGCAGCAAAAACCTGCTGACAGATTCCCTTCAATATGCTTTATATGAGGGTAGTAAAGCAAGTCACTGCCCGACTCCTCTGTCACTGACTTGTCTACCTGGCAATCTAATTATGAGGAAGCTCAATTCATATTGCCTGATCCTTATCTCCCCCAATATCATCTATCAGGGGACAGTCAGGAAGCCCCCCATACACATCAGATAGTTGGGTGTTGACATTAGCAGGGGGCGTCATTCAGTTTTTAATACCTAGATGGAAATGAACCCCAATTCAGTTTTCTCTCTCTCTCTTTATATATATATATATATATATATATATATATATCAGTTTCTACGTCCTTTCTTCATATTTTGTGTCTAAGCTTCACACACGACTTCATGACTTCAAATCCATCTAATTATTGTGGTCAGGAATAACTTGTTTCTTTTTTTCCTTCTTTTTTAATGATAGATTTCCATTAAGAATTCTTGGTTAATTACTTCCTGACTGCTGCCTGATTATAAGCCGGCTGTGATCATATAACAGCACTGTCCCCGGTAGAGCGTGTTTATTTATTTTTTGTTCTCTGCTCTGGGAACTGCTGAGACTTCAGCTTACATAGCCGGCCTATACATTATGTGTGCATGCCATTTTAACCTTTTCAGTAACAATTCAAAATTGCTTTTTTAGTTTATCCCACTCACACATATGGGAGTGATGATAAGTTTCAAATCCTGAAATTCTCAAAGAAAGTGCAAAACTTATTTTTCTGGGCTGTCATCATTAGCAGAATTGTCCTGAGCCTACAGAAGAGCCAATAAATCCCTTGCTAATGCGCTTACAAGCTGTTGAAAAGCTATAAAATTAGTTTTTATTAATTGCTCATTTGTTTTTTTAATTGCAAACTTAGACATCTTTCTAAATAGTCTTCATACAAAATTGTCTACTTTTCTGCTGCTTGAGAATGCCTAAGTGTTTGGTTCCACTTGCATTTTTCATGGGCGAGAGCAATCCGATAAAACCTCGGATTGCACTCTCAGCAGTGGAAAACTATGGGGCAGTGTCCATCTGCGATTGATTTCTCATGCTATAGCAGCATGCTGCGTTTGGCAGCGATTCTTCGCTCACACCCCCCCATACAAGTCTATGGGAGCGTGTGAAACATCGCACTGCACTCATATGTCATCCAACCGCAGTGCAATGTACACAGAGACAGACATTGGAGGAGGTGGGTAGAAAGTGCTCCCTCCCTCTTCTCCGCACCTGTAATGCAATTGCAAGATTGCATCACAGTCGCATGACCCTCAGCTGACGCTTGCAGCAGACGGTCATTAGCATATCGGTTCCGGATGCTCTCTGGGTTCAGAAGATCACATCGTATTGTTGATTGCAGATCCGCTTTAGTGCCTGCTCATCATTTACCCTGAGCTGGAGCATATTTTATCACATCCGTTACCGGATTCCGCTGTTTCACATAGACTTGTATGGACGACGGATTGTGCCAAAAGTACCTGCGTTGCTTCCGCTGGCCGACTCTGCGTTGCTTCCGCCGGGCGGAAGGAACGCAGCATGTAATGTTTTTTTTGAGCTGCGGAATCCTTTATTCTTTCACTGCGCATGCTCATTTTTTTTTTTTTTTTTTAAATCACAGAAACTTTATTTTGTCTCTCGGTGGCTGAACGATCAGCTTTTGAAAGCGCTCAGCTGAACGCCCAGCAGCCGGCTTTTGGTAACCAAGGTAAATATCGGGTAACCAAGCAAAGTGCTTTGCTTAGTTACCCGATATTTACCCTGGCTATGTGTGCAGGGAGCCCGACACTTCCCCGCTCGGCTCCGCCCCCTCCCGCACTCCACTTCGCATGTATACACACACACCCACACACACACACACACTCACATGTCCCCAGCCATGCAGTCCCCGCGGCACTGACGTCCTCAGCGCCATGGCCCCGCTCGGCTCCACTCACCCCACACTCTGCCCCCGCACACATTCTCGGCGGCCGAACGATCAGCTGATCACCCGGCGGCCGGCTGCTGTGAGCGATCAGCTGATCACCCGGCGACCGGCTGCTGTGAGCGATCAGCTGATCACCCGGCGATCGGCTGCACTGACCGATCAGCTGATCACCCAGCGACCGGCTGCTGTGAGCGATCGGCTGATCACCCGGCGACCGGCTGCTGTGAGCGATCAGCTGATCACCCGGCGACCGGCTGCTGTGAGCGATCAGCTGATCACCCGGCGACCGGCTGCTGTGAGCGATCAGCTGATCACCCGGCGACCGGCTGCTGTGAGCGATCAGCTGATCACCCGGCGATCGGCTGCACTGACCGATCAGCTGATCACCCGGCGACCGGCTGCTGTGAGCGATCAGCTGATCACCCGGCGACCGGCTGCTGTGAGCGATCAGCTGATCACCCAGCGACCGGCTGCTGTGAGCGATCAGCTGATCACCCAGCGACCGGCTGCTGTGAGCGATCAGCTGATCACCCGGCGATCGGCTGCACTGACCGATCAGCTGATCACCCGGCGACCGGCTGCTGTGAGCGATCAGCTGATCACCCGGCGACCGGCTGCTGTGAGCGATCAGCTGATCACCCGGCGACCGGCTGCTGTGAGCGATCAGCTGATCACCCGGCGACCGGCTGCTGTGAGCCATCAGCTGATCACCCGGCGACCGGCTGCTATGAGCCATCAGCTGATCACCTGGCGACTGGCTGCTGTGAGCGATCAGCTGATCACCCGGCAATCGGCTGCTGTGAGCGATCAGCTGATCACCCGGCGACCGGCTGCTGTGAGCGATCATCTGATCACCCGGCGACCGGCTGCTGTGAGCGACAGCTGATCACCTGGCGAACGGCTGCTGTGAGCGATCAGCTAAAACTGAAAAAAAAAACCCCACCAAAACAAAATAACAAAAAACAAAAACGGATTCCGTTGTTTTGTACGATCTGTTGCATCCGTTGTGCCACTATATGCAACACATTGCGTTGTGTGACGAATACAACGGATCTCGTCCAACGCAAGTGTCAAACTAGCCTTACGCACACAAACGTTTGTGTTTTGCATGGACATGTGTAGGAGGCCTCAGAGTTCAGATTTCACAGTTTTCAGCGCCTTTTGGTAAACTTTCTTTTAAGCAACCTTTTGTCCAAAAATCTAACAAAAGTGGTGCACGGTATGTACCACAGAATTTTTGAGCATCTAATAAATCTTCCCTGATGTGTGGCTCCACAGCTGTTGGTTAACCACAGCTCCCAGCAAGTTCTGATGATTGGAGTCTGGAGCGTCACTGATTTGAAGGATAATTATTCTTTTGTGTTCCTGGTTTAAGTTAAAATCACAATAAAAAAAAAAAGAAAATGCACAAAACCTGCATTGTGTTAGGAAAAGCAATGCTGATCGGGGTCACCGGTGATTGTGCTGCTCAGCCCATGTGCATGAAGAATTACGTTGTGTTTGATTTGGAATGGTAATTTTAATGCTTGGTCAGAATTTGGAAACATTTGCTGAAAATTCTTCAGAAAGAAGCTTTTTATGTTATTTGATCCGACTTCTTTTCTGTTTGGGTAGATTTGAAGTTAAAAACCCTTTGTTTCCCCAATTCTCCCATTACCATAAATCTGCAAAGCTTTCCATGTTTGTATGGAATGGGAACCGCTCGCCCATTATGGCCACTTCACACACTCCGCACAGACTGATCCCATTAGGAGCCCCACACACGGCCATCACCACGCCCGGTCTACTGGTCTCGGCCATCACCACACCCTGTCTACCGGTCTTGTACACAGATTTCTCATTGGCTCATGAATGAGATTTGATTTAATATGAAAAAACAAAGAATAAGTCAATTCAGGGTATTTATTGTCTCTAGAGGAATCTGGATGGAATTTCTGAATGGGCTAATGAAAGCCATATGTGATGGGAAATGGATACGAGTACTCAGCCTTGGGATTGTAGTAAAGTGTGCAAAACGGATGATGGAAAAAATATAGACAAGTCTATAGAAGGCACTTTTGAAGCTTCAGAAAGATTTTTGAGTTACAGTATAGTGATGAGTGATGTTAAATTTACTGTCATATTGTCATGTTCGTCTCTTTGCTATATATGAGACTTGTGACAGATTCAGGACTTGAGAGTCATTTTCCATCCTTGACTATCAATATTAAAGGTGTTTTCCTTTCCTTTGGCAGTTGTAGGGTTAATGTCAGTATTCATTGCCAGAAAGCAGGCTTATTACCAGCTCAGGTGTTTCCAGTTTGGAATCACTCCCAGTCCCTTTACAGTTAGGTCCAGAAATATTTGGACAGTGACACAAGTTTTGTTATTTTAGCTGTTTACAAAAACATGTTCAGAAATACAATTCTATATATAATATGGGCTGAAAGTGCACACTCCCAGCTGCAATATGAGAGTTTTCACATCCAAATCGGAGAAAGGGTTTAGGAATCATAGCTCTGTAATGCATAGCCTCCTCTTTTTCAAGGGACCAAAAGTAATTGGACAAGGGACTCTAAGGGCTGCAATTAACTCTGAAGGCGTCTCCCTCGTTAACCTGTAATCAATGAAGTAGTTAAAAGGTCTGGGGTTGATTACAGGTGTGTGGTTTTGCATTTGGAAGCTGTTGCTGTGACCAGACAACATGCGGTCTAAGGAACTCTCAATTGAGGTGAAGCAGAACATGCTGAGGCTGAAAAAAAAGAAAAAATCCCTCAGAGAGATAGCAGACATGCTTGGAGTAGCAAAATCAACAGTCGGGTACATTCTGAGAAAAAAGGAATTGACTGGTGAGCTTGGGAACTCAAAAAGGCCTGGGCGTCCACGGATGACAACAGTGGTGGATGATCGCCGCATACTTTCTTTGGTGAAGAAGAACCCGTTCACAACATCAACTGAAGTCCAGAACACTCTCAGTGAAGTAGGTGTATCTGTCTCTAAGTCAACAGTAAAGAGAAGACTCCATGAAAGTAAATACAAAGGGTTCACATCTAGATGCAAACCATTCATCAATTCCAAAAATAGACAGGCCAGAGTTACATTTGCTGAAAAACACCTCATGAAGCCAGCTCAGTTCTGGAAAAGTATTCTATGGACAGATGAGACAAAGATCAACCTGTACCAGAATGATGGGAAGAAAAAAGTTTGGAGAAGAAAGGGAACGGCACATGATCCAAGGCACACCACATCCTCTGTAAAACATGGTGGAGGCAACGTGATGGCATGGGCATGCATGGCTTTCAATGGCACTGGGTCACTTGTGTTTATTGATGACATAACAGCAGACAAGAGTAGCCGGATGAATTCTGAAGTGTACCGGGATATACTTTCAGCCCAGATTCAGCCAAATGCCGCAAAGTTGATCGGACGGCGCTTCATAGTACAGATGGACAATGACCCCAAGCAAACAGCCAAAGCTACCCAGGAGTTCATGAGTGCAAAAAAGTGGAACATTCTGCAATGGCCAAGTCAATCACCAGATCTTAACCCAATTGAGCATGCATTTCACTTGCTCAAATCCAGACTTAAGACGGAAAGACCCACAAACAAGCAAGACCTGAAGGCTGCGGCTGTAAAGGCCTGGCAAAGCATTAAGAAGGAGCAAACCCAGCGTTTGGTGATGTCCATGGGTTCCAGACTTAAGGCAGTGATTGCCTCCAAAGGATTCGCAGCAAAATATTGAAAATAAAATATTTTGTTTGGGTTTGGTTTATTTGTCCAATTACTTTTGACCTCCTAAAATGTGGAGTGTTTGTAAAGAAATGTGACAATTCCTACAATTTCTATCAGATATTTTTGTTCAAACCTTCAAATTAAACGTTACAATCTGCACTTGAATTCTGTTGTAGAGGTTTCATTTCAAATCCAATGTGGTGGCATGCAGAGCCCAACTCGCGAAAATTGTGTCACTGTCCAAATATTTCTGGACCTAACTGTATATACCCTCTGCTACCAACAGAGGGTGCCGGTTATTCTCTTTGCCATTTGGATGCTGGTCCTGGAGGTGGAAGGAGCAATATTAACCCTTTAAAGGGAACCTTTCAGCTACTCACCTGTGGGCTGGTCTGATACTGTCCCGTCCAATGGTATGGCGCCTCCTCTATCCTTGTGATCGCTGTCCTCCTTGCTTCATGTGGATGACACGTCCTACGTCATCCACACAGGCTGGCATTGCGCTCCTGCGCATGCGCACTTTGCTCTACCCTTCTCAGGGCAGAGCAAAGTACTGTAAAGCGCAGACGTTATTTGACCTTTACTGCTCCTGCGCATTACAGTACTTTGCCCTCAGCATGGCAAAGCAAAGTGTGTGTGCGCATGAGCGCAATGCTGGTCTGTGTGGATGACGTAGGACGCGTCATCCACATGAAGCAAGAAGGATAGTGATCATAAGGATAGAGGAGGCGCCGGACCGGAGATCATCAAGAATAGAGGAGGCGCCGGACCGGAGAAACGCAAGGATAGTAGAGGCACCGGACCTGAGAACAGCAAGGGTAGAGGAGGTGACGGACCCGAGAACAGCAAGGATAAAGGAGGCGCCAGACCCGAGAACAGCAAGGATAGAGGAGGCGCTGTACCCGAGAACAGCAAGGGTAGAGGAGGTGACGGACCTGAGAGCAGCAAGGGTAGAGGAGGCGCCAGACCTGAGAACAGCAAGGATAGAGGAGGTGCCGGACCCAAGAACAACAAAAATAGAGGAGGCACCGAAACCGAAAACAGTAAGGATAGATGAGGCGGCGGACCCCAGAACAGCAAGGAAAGAGGATGTGCCGGACCCGAGAACAGCAAGGGTATAGGAGGCACCAGACCTGAGAACAGCAAGGAAAGAGGAAGCGCCGGACCCGAGAACAGCAAGGATAGAGGAGGCTCCGGACCTGAGAACAACAAGGATAGAGGAGGCACCCGAGCTGAGAACACTGACGCCCATCAGACCAGATGTTATCCGACCACCCTGGATTTGAGTAGGTGAAAGGTTCCCTTTCAGGAGCGTTACCTTAGCCAAACCGTTCTAGCACATTCCCACCAGCACAGCGGTGACTGGGGAGACAGAGACCCTGTAAACACTGATAAGACATTGCTGCTAACACAAGTTTTAATATAAGTGGAGGGAAGAATATTTTTGCTAATTAAACCTCTCAAATGACAAAACTCAAAGTACATATTTTCTTAGTAGGGAGCTTGTAAGTCTCCATGTGCTCCAGGGGAATCTACCTCTATACAGATAGTGTAACGTACACATGACCTCTTATAGAGAATTACAAAGTTCTACTAATTCTTTTCTTTTTCTCCATACTTTATTTAAAATGGCAAAACATGTAAAAAATCACTACTCTCGACAGTTTGTGTTTTTCCACCAGAGAACAAATTAGGGCTTAAACAATTGATAAATCATATTGACACCTCAATTTTGAACTAAAATTATATTTTTTGTCATTTTACCTTATTTGTGCCTTTTAAAGCAAAAAGTCTCATGCTGTATTAAAATGTCACATGCAGCTCTAACATTTGCGCAAACATTTCTTCCATGCAAAAAGAAATTCCAGGGGTGAGGACTGGAGTACGGTGTACGACTTTTTAAAAAGTCACAATTCATGAATTAGCTGAAAATATCTTAAAAAAAACAAACAAACAAAAAACACATTCATGTAAAAATATTAGGCAAATACCGTTTATATAAAACATGTTTAAAAAGGGGCAAATTAAAAGAAGAATCAGTCTTAAGACACCAAGAAAAACGATAAAAAACAGTCTCGGGCACAAATGCAATAATAAATCGAGAGTTCCGTGATTGTTGCAGAATTTTAGCGAAGATTCCAAATGCAAATTTATGCAAATTATTGTTTTTAGGAATTTTTTTTAATTGCTGTAGATTTAATAGAAATGTTTCAGGATTCAACAAAGGAGAATTCCAGATTGTTCAGTAATCTGCACTCACAATTTGTTTGGTGATTTGTGCCAGATGTGCATTCAGTGCAGGTAATCAATTTTCTAAGCAAACAACAAAAATGCCACATAATACATTTCTTTTGTACTTTATAGAATCTCTGGAATGTAATGTATTTGTCAGGATTCCTGAGCCAGGGTTTATCTAAGGCTAGGTTCACATATTGGCCCCGATTCACCAAAGCAATTACTTGAATAATAATCTTTTGCGTAACGCAGAATTGCACAAAAATGTTGCACCTTTTGGATTTTCCATTCCAGCGCTGCCCAAATGTGTGATGCCACAGCTTGTCTAAGTGATGACAAGTTGTGACGTTCCTCATGTCAGAAATCTTACTCCGGTCCCCGACTGGAGTAAGACTTGTAACGAGGCATAAATATGAGCGTGATCCCATATGTAAGGGTATACAACAGCTGCTGGCTTATGCTTAGAGAGACTGTATTGAGCAGACAGCAGATGGTATGTTATTTCTTTTAGAGTTTCTTAAAGGGAATCTGTCACCAGGTTTTTGACTCCTAATATATAGAGACCAATATCTTAATCATTGCAACAGAATCTGTCATCAGAATTAACTGATTTACTATTAGGACATATAGAAACCATTTTCTTAATCATTGCAACATGGAAAATTACAGGAACAGAAGCCATACAGTCTAGTTTTCAAGTGGATCTATCAACAGGTTTTATGCTACCCCCATCTGTGAGCTACTTAATGTAGAGACAGAGACCCTGATTTCAGCAATGTGTCAGTTACTGGGCTGCTTAGTGCAGTTTTGATAAAATCACTGTTTAATCAGCAGGAGATTATCATTACAGGACTATTTGGCATGCTGAAGGTAGTTCAGCATTGCTTGCTGTAGTTTTCATAAAATGACTCTTTTGTCAGCAGCAGATTATCACTAGAGGACTATAAGGGTGGTGCCAGGTAGTCCTTCATAGTCATGAGCTCTGTATAAACCACATTGGCAGATTTCAGCCTATGCACAGTGTACATAGAAAGCTGCCAATCAGTGATGTGGGTGGGGTTATACAGGGCTCAACATTCAGAGAACTGATAGATCTACCGCAGATAAAACTGTGATTTTATCAAAACTGCAGCAAGGAGCCCAGGAAGTGATACATCGCTGGAATCAGGGTCTCTGTCTCTACATTATGCTGCTCTCAGAGGGGCTAGCATAAAACCTATTTACAGATTCCCTTGAAAACTAGACTGTATGACTTCTGTTCCTGTAATTTTACATGTTGCGATGATTAAGAAAATCGTTTCTATATGTCCTAATAGTAAATCAGTTACTTCTACCACAATAGGTGCTGATGATTCTGTTGAAAGCTGCAATACTGCAAATGACTCCTGGAGAAAGTCCATATTATGAGGTCCTAGGCCCTCGCCCTTGTGATATTTCCATAATCTGATATTTGAGCATTTCAGGCAGTTTTCTTCATATTGAAATGGATCCATGATACATAACTGCCACAATCAGATGCACACAAAGGTAATGTCACTTCTATAGGAACAAGCTAAGGGCCCTCACATTATGATCTAGACCATGCATGTTAGACAGGTTTTTTCCTTTAGGCAATCATGGGATTAACGCACTTTCTGTTGCAGCAGCAGACTGGTTCAGCTAGCAGCAGTTAATCAGTTGCCGGCTGGGATTTAAGCCCGCTGCTTCCTGGGTTTGTTGCTGGTTATTCTATTCAGTTAGGGGCTAGCTAGGGAGCAGTGAAGATGTCTTGTTCACTACTGCTGCTATCTACTGTTTGTTGTAGTTGTTCTACTACCTCCTTTCCTTTGTACCACTACCAAACAGCTTCTGTTATCCCCTGGTGCAGATTTCTGGTGTGTATGCTTTTTGTTACCCATGTAGGTTGTTCTGTGTTGGTGGGTTGTTGGGCTCCATCCGGGTCAATTCCCTGGGTGGTGGGGACACAGTTGTTAGGGCCTGGACAGGAAACAGGGTCATGTTGGAAGCTCAACCCTGACTACCACTAAATCTACTGTCGGGATAAGGGACAGCTCAGGGTCCCTAGTCGTAGGGTCAGCCTAGGAGCCTTGTACCATCCTATCCCCCCGCTATTAATGGTAGATAATGGGATCATAGCAGGCAGTGGGTGCAACTTAATACAATCCATAATACAGTTGTTGAAGTAATTCTCGCTTCAGTTAAACGTTTCTGAGATTCACGACGCCGGTGATAATTAAAGAAATGCACAGGCATCTGATTTCCAAAGCTCTCAAAATTATTTTAATGAGCATCATCTCTTTTATAGTCCTCAGATATATGGGTGTACCATGCATAAATTTAGGTGTTTCTTACTTGATAGCAAATAGTAGAATACATAACTTCACAGTAAATGCAGACACTCCCAGAATCCACTCAGTTTAGCCTAACCTCCCAAGCAGTGCTTTGTCTAAAAAGTGGACTCTCATCCCCTATAAACAGGTTTTGGCAGGTTTAAAGATTTTTAACTTCTTCCGTACTTTGACTCAGTCGTCTGCCTGAAGCTTTATATGAATATAGTCCAAAATAACCTGAGTTAAGGCTTAATATTCAGGTCATATATAAATAAGCCCAAGATTCAAATGTGGAAGTTGTTTTTGGCACAAGGTCAAATAAAGGACATTGTGGAGCTGGACAAAGTACAGAGATGAATAAAATAATGAGTAAGAGGGAGAAGAATTTCATCCACGAGGAAGAGCTTAGCGAGTTCTTTTTGTTTATATTAGAATCCAAGACGTCGGGATTACTTTAGTTAAGAAGAAGCCAGTGCTAGTCAAAAGTGAAGTGATCTTAAAAGGTCCTAATAAATCATTGAGCGCATAAAAATGCAGTAAGCATCCCACCTACACAGAGATGGAGGAAGGTCATATATTTATCAGCAAGTGATGTCTTTTTTGAAGGTGATTAATACTTTTTATTTCAATGTGTATTTTCTTGCCTTTTCTTTCAAGAGTTTATCACTTTTTTTTTTTATAAATCACTTTTCTTTTTTGTCTTGTGGTAATCGCTGACATTTGTTGTTCCAAATTTCATTAAAATTGTGCAAGCGCTTCATGAATTTGGTGCAAAATAAAAAATTGTTTTTTTTTCCTGCCATTAACCATGTTTTTGCTACTTTTTTCTTGCCTTTTCTTTCAAAAGATTTTGTCACTTGCTTTTTATTTATAAGTCACTTTTCTTTGTTTTTTGTCTTGTGGCAATCGCTGACGTGTATTACTCCAAATTATATTAAAATGGTGCAAGCGGTTCATGAATTTGGTGCAAAATATTTTTTTTTTCCTTCCATTAACCATGCTTTTGCTACTTTTTTCTTTCAAAAGAATTTATCATTTGCCTTTTTTTTATAAGTCACTTTTCTTTTTTTTTGTCTTGTGGTAATCTTTATTTTTAAATCTTTATTTTTATATAGCGCTAACATATTCCGCAGCGCTTTACATTCATCAGGAACACTGTCCCCATTGGGGCTCACAATCTAAAGTCCCTATCAGTATGTCTTTGGAGTGTGGGAGGAAACCGGAGGAAACCCACACAAACACGGGGAGAACATACAAACGCCTTGCAGATAGTGTCCTTGGTGGGATTCGAAGCCAGGACCCCAGCGCTGCAAGACTGCAGTGCTAACCACTGAGCCACCGTGCCACCCTATTGCTAATATTTATTACTCCAAATTTTATTAAAACTGCAAGCGCCTCATGAATTTGGTGCAACATATTTTTTTTTTCCTGCTGTTAACCATTTTTTGCTACCTTTTTCTTGCTTTTGCTTTCAAAACATTTTATCACTTGCTTTTTATTTATATGTCAAGATTGACGGAAAAATAAAAAAGTTACGGCTCTCGGAAGAAAGAGAAGGAAAAAAACAAAACGGAAAAACGCTAAATGCCCGGGGGCTGAAGGGGTTAAAATTGTGCAAAGGCTTAATGAATTTGGTGCAAAATAAAATAAAAAAATTCCTTGCTATTAACCATTTTTTTGCTACCTTTTTCTTGCTTTTTCTTTCAAAACATTTTATCACTTGCTTTTTATTTATGTCACTTTTCTTTTTTTTTGTCTAGTGGTAATCACTGATGTTTAGTGCTCCAAATTTTATTAAAATGGTGCAAGCGCTTCTAAATTTGGAGCAAAATAAAAATTATTTTTTTCCTGCCGTTAACCATGTTCTTGTACATTTTTTCTTGCCTTTTCCTTCAAAACAGTTTATCACTTGCTTTTTTTATGTCACTTTTCTTTTTTTTGTCTTCTGGTAATTGCAGACGTTTATTGCTCGAAATTTTATTAAAATGGTGCAAGCGGTTCATGAATTTGGTGCAAAGTACAAAATGAACTTTTATCCTGCTATTAACCATTTTTTTTGTTGCTAAAATTTGCATCTTTTTTTAAAACGCCGCAAAACTTGCATAAAACCACACCAGGAGAGGAACTGGAAGGCCAAATTTTGTGATTTTTTTTTTAAAAAAGATGCTATTGGAAAATAAGCCGAAACCATCTGGATTTGCTAAACTCAGACCAGAAAGTAGCAAAAAAAAGAATAAAACATATGAGCACATATAAGATAGATTTAAACAAGGTGCAAATGGAGTAATGAATTGGGTGCAAACCAAAAAAATGCTCAAAAACACGGAAAGCTGGACAAAAAACAGGTGCGAAGGCAATGATGAATATGAATCAGGGGTTTTGCAAAATGAATCTGGAGGTCGCAGGTCCAACTTCGCCAAGAAAGATGTTATCATCAAGTGAAGCTGATTGTGGCTTCTTTTTCTGGCTCGTAGAGGGTGATCTTAGGGAAAAGACCATATGCCCAAATATATTCCTATTCCTACCTTGCAAAATATTAAATCATGGCAGAATGAATCAGACACCAACTGCATCATTGCACTTATACACATATTTTTCGTATTAGAAAACGCACTTTTCCTCCTAAAAATGTAGGAGAAAAATGAGGTGTGTGTTTTATAATCCGAATGTAGCTTACCGGGAGGTGGTGGAGAATGGTGACAAAAGGCAAGGGCAATGCTGCTGGCGCTGTGTGGCACTGCTCTGTGTGGCACTGCTCTGTGTGGCGGGTAGTGAGACAGGGGCCATCCTGAAGACGTCGGCGGTGCAAGCTTCAAATAATGGAGCCCAGAGTCGGAGCGTGAGCAAATGGAGCTCTTGGCTCAAGATCTCCTCTGCGCATGCACCGCCTCTGGCCCATTGATGTCCAAGCAGTGGACTTAAGGAAAATGGCGAGCGGAGGTGCTGCGTGGGCAGATGAGATTTTGGCTTGTCATTGACCTGATAACTCAGTCTGCGTGCATGCCGTTTCTGGCCGCACCACTGACAGTTCCTGGATGTTTTCTCTGCCTCACAGTGCTGATGAGCATTTGGGACACCCACCGCACTACCCGCAGCATCAACCTAATCCAGCACCGCCCCTTCCTCCTGTGACCCCCGCCGCACTGCCCGCAGCATCACCCTGCTCCACGACTGCCCCTGCCTCCTATGACCCCTGCTACATTGCCTTGCTACATGAGCGCCCCTGCCTCCTGTGACCTCTGCCGCACTGCCCGCAGCATCACCCTGCTCCACGACTGCCCCTGCCTCCTGTGACCCCTGCCGCATTGCCCTGCTCTATGAGCACCTGCCTCCTGTGACCTCTGCCGCACTGCCTGCAGCATCACCCTGCTCCATGACTGCCTCTGCCTCCTATGACCACTGCCGCATTGCCCTGCTCCATGAGCGCACCTGCTTTCTGTGACCTCTGTTGCACTGCCCGCAGCATAGCCCTGCTCCACGATTGCCCCTGCCTCCCATGTCCCCTACCACATCGCCCTGCTCCATAACCGCCCCTGCCTCCGCTGACCTCCACCGCACTGCCCGCAGCATCGCCCTGCTCCACGACCACCCCTGCCTCCTGTGACCCCTGCTCCACCACTGCTGCTGTGCCCCCCTTTTCCCCCAGTAATACACCATCGGCTTACAAGACAGACCACTTTTTTTTCTCTAAATTTGGGGTGCATCTTATAATCCGGTACGTCTTATAAAATGAAAAATACTGTATATGTTTTCGACTTTCACTAAAATGCTCCACTGTTGGAGAGAAACAAATGGCCAATGTGATCGGAATTGCTAGTCCAAGAGGTGGGACCCCAGACACTGCTCCCCGCCCACTCCCCTTGATTGACAGGTTTCTCCCTATACACATATGTAGTGGGGATAATCATTTGTCAGGTTCTATTTATTATCTATACAGATCTCCACCCCATAGCTGCAGATGCTAAAGATACAGATTTTACAAACATTTTAATTTAATTCATCGCTTTATTACATTTGTTGCCGCTTCTCCGCCAAAACGAAACCACATCAGAAGTGACGACACCCTCAACGATATTTCTCATGAAACCCACTTTGACCCATGTTCAGGAATGTTCACTTCGAGCTACCTGCCAACTTAAGTAGTAAAAATGAAATATAGGAAAAAGCAATGTGCAAAGTCAATCTTGATCCGTCTTCAATAACACTCCATTAAAGTCATAAATAATCGTCACCGGGCAGTATTTAGTGGAAAATACCACAAAAATGTGAATAAAGTTACATGGTCACTTTATAGTAAGATTGTAGATGATGCAATGCTCATACAGGTACTGATTTTTTATTTAACTTTTATTCAATTCACTTTATAGGCAACTTCTGTGATGATTAATTAACTAAATATCATTAGCACTATTTACAATTATAGAACGAGACACTAAAGTTCTAGGGGCTTACTGATGTGGCTCAAGCTGACAATATTATTAAAGGGAATTTGTCAGCAGATTTTTGCTGTGTAATCTGAGAGCAGAATATTATAGGGCATGAGCGCCTGATTCCAGGGATGTGTTACTTATTAAGCTGTGTGCTGTGGTTTCAATACAATCAGTATTTTCTCAGCAGGAGATTATCATTACATGACTACTTTTCACAGGCAGCCCAGACCAAGTTAATCTGTGTTACCCCACCCCATCACTGATTGGCTGCTTGCTGACAATGCACAGTATACACAGGAAGCTGGAAGTCTGCGGTGTGGGTGTGGTTATGCACAGCCCAGAAGTCATAGCTCTGCTACATCTACATCAGACAAAACTATACCAAGCAGGCCAGTAAGGGATACATTGCTGGAATCAGGCCATCTTGCCCTATAGTGTGCTGCTCACATACAAGTGCATCTCAATAAATTAGAAAATCATCAAAAAGTTAATTTATTTCAGTAATTCAATACAAAAAGGGAAAAGCAAATTTTATATAGAGTCATTAAACACAGAGTGATCTATTCCTATATATTATATAAAGCCATTACACACAGAGGGATCTATTCCTATATATTATATAGTCATTACACATAGAGGGATCTATTCCTATATATTATATAGAGTTATTACACATAGAGCGATCTATTCCTATATATTATATACTCATTACACACAGAGGGATCTATTCCTATATATTATATAGAGCCATTACACATAGAGGGATCTATTCCTATATATTATATAGAGTCATTACACATAGAGGGATCTATTCCTATATTTTATATAGAGTCATTACACACAGAGGGATCTATTCCTATATATTATATAGAGTCATTACACATAGAGGGATCTATTCCTATATTTTATATAGAGTCATTACACATAGAGGGATCTATTCCTATATATTATATAGAGTCATTACACATAGAGGGATCTATTCCTATATATTATATAGTCATTACACACAGAGGGATCTATTCCTATATATTATATAGAGTTATTACACATAGAGCGATCTATTCCTATATATTATATACTCATTACACACAGAGGGATCTATTCCTATATATTATATAGAGCCATTACACATAGAGGGATCTATTCCTATATATTATATAGAGTCATTACACATAGAGGGATCTATTCCTATATTTTATATAGAGTCATTACACACAGAGGGATCTATTCCTATATATTATATAGAGTCATTACACATAGAGGGATCTATTCCTATATTTTATATAGAGTCATTACACATAGAGGGATCTATTCCTATATATTATATAGAGTCATTACACATAGAGGGATCTACAGTATTCCTATACAGTGTGTCCACCCATATCCTGTCCACCGCCATTAACTTGAGAACGGCGGCAGCTATAGGCATAGAAGTGGTGTCTAGGTATAGTAGCAACAACGGAAAACAACGGAGTTAGCATTTTTATCTTGAAAACAGAACGAGATAGAGAAAAAAAGTGAATTTAAAAATTGTAGGGCATCATCAATTCAATACAAATCGACACCTTGCATACAGAAATGCTATGATATGAAACCCATGACCCCCCAAAACATTGAATGCTGGTCACTCATATGGCGCTCATTTAACTTTGATACTCAAAGTGGCCCCCGTCAGCTGCAATGCACATCTGGACTCTGCACAGCATACTGTATCTTGCTGCACGTTGTGCAGTATGGTACGTGACACGTTTGCACAAGCATCTGTGATACGTCTTCGTAGGCCCTGCAATGTTGGTGGAGGGGTCGCATACACCTGCTGTTTGATGTGACCTCACAGAAAGAAGTCCAATGGGGTCAGGTCAGGTGAGCATGGAGGCCACTCCACGCAGCCACCATACCCAATGACTTGTAGAAAGGTCTCCATGAGGTATCGCTTCATGTCCGTAGCCTTGTGAGTTTTACACATTCTAATCATAGCATTTCTGCATGCAAGGTGTCGATTCGAATTGAATTGATGATGCCCTACAACTTTGTAATTCACTTTTTTTCTCTATCTCGTTCCGTTTTCGAGATAAAAATGCTAACTCCGTTGTTTTCCACCAGGTGGTGCTATAGATGGTTTTATTGCGTAGCGCATGGCTACTTTACAATACCTAGACACCACTTCTATGCCTATAGCTGCCGCCGTTCTCAAGCTAATGGCAGTGGACAGGATATGGGTGGACACTCTGTATATTATACAGAGTCATTACACACAGAGTGATCTATTTCACGTGTTTATTTCTGTTAATGTTGATGACTATGGCTTACAGCCAATGAAAACGCAGAAGTCATTATCTCAGAAAATTAGAATAATGACCACAAAACACCTGCAAATGCTTCGTAAGAGTTTTAAATCGTTCCTTAGTCTGGTTCAGTAGGCTACACAATCATGGGGAAGACTGCTGACCTGACAGATGTCCAGAAGGCAGTCACTGACACACTTCACAAGGAGGGTAAGCCACAAAAGGTCATTGCTAAAGAAGCTGGCTGTTCACAGAGTGCTGTATACAAGCACGTTAATGGAAAGTTGAGTGGAAGGAAAACGTGTGGTAGAAAAAGGTGCACAAGCAACCGGGATAACCGCAGCCTTGATAGGATTGTTAAGAAAAGGCCATTCGAAAATTTGGGGGAGATTCACAAGGAGTGGACGCTGCTGGAGTCAGTGCTTCAAGAGCCACCACACACAGACGTATCCAGGACATGGGCTACAAGTGTCGCATTCCTTGTGTCAAAAAACTCATGACCAATAGACAACACCAGAAGAGTCTTTCCTGTGCTAAGGAGAAAAAGATCTGCACTGTTCTCAGTGTCCAAGGTGTTGTTTTCAGATGAAAGTAAATCTTTCATTTCATTTGGAAATCGCGGTCCCAGAGTCTGGAGGAAGAGTGGAGGCCACAATCCAAGCTGCTGAGGTCTAGTGTGAAGTCTCCACAATCAGTGATGGTTTCAGGAGCCATGTCATCTGCGGGTGTAGCTCCACTGTGCTTTATCAAGACCATAGTCAGTGCAGCTGCCTACCAGGACATTTTAGAGCACTTCATGCCTCCCTCTGCTGACAAGCTTTTTGGAGATGGAAATTTCATTTTCCAGCAGGACTGGGCACCTGTCCACACTGCCAAAAGTACCAATACCTGGTTTACTAACTACAGTATCACTGTGCTTGATTGGCCACCAAACACGCCTGACCTAAACCCCATAGAGAATCTATGAGAGACACCAGAGCCAACAATGCAGACGAGCTGAAGGCTGCTATCAAAGCAACCTGGGCTTCCATAACACCTCAGCAGTGCCATTGGACCAGACCATGTCGTAGATTACTATAATAAAAAGGTCTTTGTTTGTCTTTGCAGATCTGGTTGGGGACATATACAGTATACAGCATTCTAGAATGCTGTATATGAGGATTACAGGTGCTGGCCTTATTTTATGTGGAAAAAAACTGGTATAGGTTCCCTTTACGTTCTCCTAGACCTAAGGTTTTTAAGTAAACTCCAACAATTTGTTCTTTGTTTTTCTTTTCATGAATAGGAGCCATGCAGATTAGTTCCTAACACTATATCATGACACATTGCTTATCTATGGGTGACAATGTGGTATGGGACCTTTCCATTATCAGGAGCACCAACAACCAACCACCAATAGGTGGTTCCTGGAGTTTGTGCGAATTCATTCATATGACTTGATCCATCGGCCACAAGAGTTATCTCTATGTGAGCTGTGAGGACCTCTTCTTACCTGATGGCACCGGTGACTCTTCTTTTGATTACTCTCGTAGGACTTCTAGTAGTTTGATATTTCGGATCCTTAACCATTATCTTCCATGTCTCTGATTTAACCAAAGCCATGCTGCTAATAGCTATTCCCTGGCCTTTAAGGGAACAAATGCTCCTGTAATGCAACTCTTACCTAAATTGTCCCATAAACAACATAAATTACCTATTCACAAGTATCTAATTTTGGGGTTTCAGCTTATTACAAGAATGGAGGAAATAAAGTTATTGTATGAGTAGTGAGCATGTGCAACCACCAATCCTTTAGATACTGAGTAGAGCAGTGGTTGCACATGCTCACTACTGCTCTACTCAAGAAGGGACTTTACTTTTCCCATTCTTGCAATTGGAGGGGACCCCAAAGGTTGGATATTAAGAACCTATCTTGTGGAATGGTGCTATTTGTTGTTTATGGGAAAACCCCATTAACTTCAACTCACGAAGTGGTTGTCTAAGAGCAGTAGATTTTCCCCTTCTAGTTGAGGGTCAGGTTTTAGGAGCATGTTGTTGGTAACCAACCAACTCCCAAGAGGTTTGTAACCAATGCATGACACAACGAGAGGGTCATGATCAGAGAAGTAGGGGCAAAAACGAGGTAAAAACAGTGACCACAAGAAGAAATCTAGGGTGCAGTGCAAGTGCCCGGGGATAATATCGAGTGTCAAGTTTGATATGTGGCCGGGTTTGTTTGGATAATGGAAAAGTATCAACAAAAATTGGTCTTCATTTTAGAACTGCAGCGTTGCAAATGTAGCGCCCTACGGGGCAGGTGTTTTAACTTACTCGTTGCCGGGCCGGGGGTGCGGATCCTCTGCGTCATCATGGGGTGGCCTGGCCCGGTTCCGTTACCTCGAGGTGTGCAGGAAGGAGGATTGTAGGGTGGTAGGGAGGATGGAGGTAATAGTCGGAGGTTAGGAAAGTCTATTAGGTGATCGTGACGCCACCTGTAGTACGCAGCCAGGGATGGGGGGCCACCGCTGCAGGGTCTCTCAACGGGGCAGATGTTAAATGCAGCCGGGATAGTGTCACTAGCCACAGGCGGAGCGGGATTTCCCCAGGGGGGATGGCAGGGGTAGTGGTAGTCCCCATTGGCGCCACAGCGCTGGGCGCCGGCGCCGGTTAAAGGAGAGGCAGAGACAGGGGCTGCGGTTCCAGGTGTTTTTACTCACAAGTCTTTCAGACGCTACCCGAGGTACCGTTCTCTGCCACGATGAGCTCCAGCCGATCCCAGATCCGTGAAAGGTCAAGTCCGGTGTGTGTCAGCCTGTGAGCTCTCTCCTCCTTTTATGTGCTAAGTATCGGACCCCTGTGGTGTAAAGAACAACCCTGGATCCTATGTGCTATTAGCTGCAGACTCATGGGACGGAGCCGGTGACTTTTTGTAGCCATTTCCCGCGACTCTTGCAGATTTGGTAGACAATGTGAAGTATGCCTGCCCTAAGAATCTGTATCCCGACAGCGCCTGTCCTGTGGAAGCAGCTGCCCTGCTTCACCCCAGCGACTGTGTTGAACGCCCTGGCCCACAGAGCTGCTTGCGGCACGTCCGCTCTGCTCTGTGCCTAAAGCTAAACTCTCCTGTTCTGGTGTGTTGTGTGTTCTGAGATGTTGCCCCCAGTCGCTGCCACCGGCTGGTTCACTACTCTCACTAGGTCAACCTGCTCTTCCCACTGTGTGCTCCTAACTCCCCCTGGTGGTTACTTCTCACTGACTCTGAGTCCCTAGTCTAGTGGCTCTGGGGAGCCCCTGGTGCGGTGGTGTCCTGTAAACCCACCGCTGTAGTGACCCCCTACTGTGATCCGACCCTGGCCCGGTCCCCATTGGGGAGGGCAACCCACTGATTGTATGTTTGTGTATGTGTAAACCGGCTTCGACCTTCCTTGGACCCAGGATAAGTACTACACCCTAATGGGGGTGCAGTACCCTGTGGCCCCTGAAGCCGCAGGGGAGCCACACATACACTATGAGCAATATGGACTACCGATAATCCTATAGCTGCGTCAATCTGGGTTTTCTAAACCACAGTCCAGGTTATGATTTTTCCCACATTTTGCATTAATTGTGATACTCAATTTCCAGGTTCTGTTTACCTACAACGTGCTAGTTGTTGCTGAATCTAGACATAAGTTAATCCTTACTGTTGTTTCTGTGCGGACCTCACACACTCTCGGCTCTCCATCTGCACCGTCTCTCTGCTGTTCCGGCTCAGTTTCCCCTCCCAGACCAGTCCCAGGTTCCCAGCACTGGGGGGTAGTGGGAACATCTGGATATGATTTTGGAGGAGGGAAAGAGAACCTTTTTTTTTACTGACGTAGCAGAATCAAAGGGGCAGGAATGAAAAGCATTATTACCTCTGCCTAGTGATAGAATAGTGAGCACAGAAAAAGGATTAAGTGTGAGTCTGTGATTGCAAGCACATCTATGTGCATAGAAGTACATATAGCTTAGTGTTCGGGAAAATATTCTGTGGGTAGAACCTTTGAAAAAGGTTTGTTAGGATACTTGTTTGCCAATTATAGGCTATAACCTGATGAATTAACAAAATGCACATTTGTCGGTAATTGGATTGTTCATCCCAATGTAGATTGGCGAGTTGCGGTAGTTGTGGGCAAGGGATTGACTCCAGTTGCCTGGTACTCTACACAAAACTCAGTTTTTACTGGGATTATGGACTTGGGCCGTGAGTTTGTGTAGGCCATATGCTGCCACTGACGTCGGCTGGCCAGGACCATAAGAAAACTCATAAGACCACCAGTTCAACTTAAGGAGCAGTTCTTTAGTTGACGGTTCGACAGTTCGACAGTTCCTCAGTTACAACTTCAATCATGGGATAGCGGGCACATAACTTCCAATGCGTTGCAATTTTACAGCACATCATGAGATACATTCTCACTTCTCGCTGGGTTGTTATTGATGCTACTGGTTCTGTGAGTTTGAGTACAACCCTGCCCAACACAACAGTACAGTTTGTGACTTTCACCTTCCATTCCAGCAACGGTTCCACATCTATTCTCTGATCTCCCTAAGGTCAACCATCCTTACTTATGTAGTCTTCTACTAGGCAATGCTCCCACTAGCCAGTTTCCTACTCCACACTGATGAGGGGCAAATACCCCGAAACAGCTGTCTGTGGATGGATACCATGTTTGGCATTGGTGGTCTCCTTGACTGGAGACTGCCCTTCCCGTGGTTGTTCCTTCCCGGTGAAAGACCTGACTAGTTTCCTGCCAGCATTGAGAAACATGTGATGGTGTTTCCGCAGGCTTTCTTGTTTTGAATATTCTCCTTGACACTCATATCCTGTCCAGAATAGAGCCTTGTGCTGCCAGACGCTTGGGGACAACCTGTTTGGGCAGTAGACTATGCTCACATGCCAGTGAATATAACCCGATACCTTGACGGTTAAAGGGCCTGGCCATTAGTCTGTACTCCAGCTCCTATCTTCTGGGTCTGCTTGTTTGAGGATTGGTCTCTAACCCTCTCGTTGTTCTCGACTGATGCTTAAACCAACCCTTGAGTATCAAGCTATCTCCAGTCTGGTCTCCTATCTTCTCCTGCCTCAAGTCACCCAATGCACATGCCCTCGACAGCCTGCAGACCATACGACCGTTCTTATTACACACTAGGTCTTAACCGAAGTTCTAGAAGGAACTGTCCCTGTCCCTATCAGCTGACCCCTCCCATTGTGGGCTAGTCCCAACACTTAACTACTTCTGACCCTGCAGTCTGTTGCTGGGCTGAACTCTCTTACGAAATACTATAAACATTTTGCATTACATTCCTACATATAACACTGCTATAGCTTATACATTACATAATCTTTACAAAAGACACAGCACATCGTTCATATTACACAACATAACAATACAAGGTTGTGATTAGTGTCTTCAGGGGTAGGAATGTGACCAGACCAGGCCATCACTCTTACACTGGCATTAACACAAGGATATTGTATGCACAAATAACATAACATAACATTGTATTAACAATTGGTCCATGGACATAGACTTCTGGTCAACCTCTCTAAAAAGACCAATCAGCTTGTATATAGCTAAAGGGTGCTTTACACGGTGCGACATCGCTAGCGATTGCTAGCGATGTCGCGAGCGATAGCACCTGCCCCTGTCGTTTGTGCAACATGTGGTGATCGCTGTCGTATCGAACAATATCGCTACGGCAGCGTCACACGCACATACCTGTTCAGCGACGTCGCTGTGGCCGCCGAACAATCCCTCCTTCAAGGGGGAGGTGCGTTCGGCGTCACAGTGACGTCACAGCGGCGTCACTAAGTGGCCGCCCAATAGAAGAGGAGGGGAGGAAATGAGTGGCTGGAACATGCCGCCCACCTCCTTCCTTCCTCCTTTCCGGTGGATGCATGTAGGATGACGTTCGTTGTTCCTGCGGTGTCACACACAGCGATGTGTGGTGCCGCATGAACGACAAACAACCTGCAGAATGAAACACCAACGACATTATGATTAGGAGCGACGTGTCAATGATCAACGATTTTTGCCGTTTTTGCGATCGTTGATAGTCGCTCCTAGCTGTCACACGTTGCGATGTCGCTAACGACGCCGGATGTGCGTCACAAACACCGTGACCCCAACGATATATCGTTAGCGATGTCGCAGCGTGTAAAGCACCCTTAACTCTCCGGCGTTTAACAACTGGGGTCAGCAGTTGTAACCGCACCTAAACGTTATGTTCAGATGAGATTTTTGGGGAGTTTTGTTTGTGGCCGATTCCATCCAAATACAGCAGTAAAAATTGCTTCAAAAACTCTTCCTATCCATTTCAAAATAAATCATTTTTGCTCTTCCTATGTTCAGTTTTTGGAGAATATTTTTGTCTCCAAAAGTTTGAATAACGCCTAATGGAAAAAAATAAAGTGCGCATCGCTTAATTGAGGCGGACTCTCGTAGAATCTCCTGTAAGTTTGACAGAAGTAAAAAAGTTGTAAAACAAAAAATTTTCAGGGAGAAAAAGTTTAAAAAAAAATCCTCAAAACTTCTTCAAATAAATGTTTCAAGAAAAATGTTTTTTCTCAGAAAGCAGCTTTTCCTGAAAAGGTATATGCTTGAAAAACTTGTCGTTTTGGACTAACCTCAAAACACCTCTGTCCAAACATCAGCAACCTAATGTTGCTGAGTGTGCAGATGTGATACTGTACAACATTACTGGGTTGGGAACCTATTGGCTGCATCTCAAATTCTCGTGAAGAGCTATTGTTTGGATTGGTCTCATGCCATTCTTGTATTACCTCTAGGTGTGAGGCTGAAATCCCATATCTGTGATTTTGTTTTTGTATTTGCAAATATCGTACAGTTTTTCATCAGTGTGCTGGATCTGCTCTTCATCCGGTTTTGGTTCAAGGTCCGTTTTTTGTATGTGATGTGCTTTTCTCCTATGCAAATGCCAAAGATCTTGGGGCTCTAATCCCAGACTTCTGGCCAGGAGTTCCAGACCAATTCCAGACCAGTTCCAGTGGCGTCTTATAGGTCACTTGCCACTGACACCTATGCGTTGCGCTGCCTGCGTGGACTCCCCCTTGTGTACAGGGCAGAAGAGAACTTAGTGACTGTCGCTATTTGGGGCATTATTACCAATGTGGTATTCAGGGAGGGCATTATTACTGGAGAGGGCTCTTGGAGGGTGTTATTACTAAAGGAGGCTCTTGGAGTATTATTATTGACTAGGGTAGTAAGGGGGCATTATAACTGGAGAAAGCACTCTGGGGGCATTATTACCCTAGTGAGGAGTCAGAGGGCATTATTACTGAATAGGCACTCTTGGGGCATTATTAGTGGAGAATGCACATTGGGGACATTATTACTGGATGTGGTAATTAAAGGGGCATTAACACAAGAGGAGGTAGTTAGGGAGCATTATTACTGCAGAGAGTAGTTAGGGGGTCATTGACACTGGCAATAGTAGTTAGGGGGTATTATAAATGGAGAGGGTTGTTAGGGGGTATTATTACAGGAGGGCCTGGTTAGAGGGTATTATTACTGAAGGGGCACTCTGGAGGGGGTAGTTAGGGGTATTATTATTGGAGAGGGCACCCTTGGAGCAATACTAGTAGCAATACTAGTAATAGAGAGGCCCTTTGGAGGCATTATTACTGGGGGGGGTAGTTAGGAGGCATATTACTACAGAGGTTAGTTAGGGAGCGTTATAATTCAAGGGGTTAGTTAGAGGCATTCTTACTAAAGTAGGGGGTAGTTAGGGGACATTATTACTGAAGAGGTACCTGGGGGGGGGCATTATTACTGGAAAAGGCACTCTGAGAGCATTATTATTAGAGGGGGTAGTTAGGGTCCATTATTACTAAAGGAGGGGGTAGTTAGAGGACATTATTACTGAAGAGGTACCTAGGGGGGCATTATTACTGGAAAAGGCACTCTGAGAGTGTCGCGGGCGGAGGAGGGGACGCCGCGCTCTCCCACTGCTCGGGTCCGGCTGCCGCTGCTGCTGCGGCCTCTGCTGCTCGGTGGCTCGAGCGATGGGCCAGATCCCGGGGACTCGAGCGGCGCTCCTCGCCTGTGAGTGAAAAGGGGATTGGTTTTGGGGATTTATTGTCCGTGACGCCACCCACGGTTGTGGTGATTGTGTGAACACCACCGCTGCTCTTTATTGGGATCCCGGGAGCGGTGACAGGGAGCAGCTTTGTTGTTATTCCTCCCTCTGTGGGTAGGGGTTGGTTGTCCCGGGGCCCAGTGATGGGGTGGAGGATGAGGGATGGCAGGCCAGGTGCGGGGCCTGGTGAGGTGCAGGGTCGCGGGGCAGTGCTGTGCCTCACGGCACGGTGGTACTCACTCAGCCCGAGACGGTGACACAGTTCTCGGTAAAACACACGGCTGGAAAGACGGTTCCCACGGACGGCTGCTGTTGCTTTTCCCCGGTAGTTGACGGTGACGGTCTCTGTCCCTGCACCTAGTGAAATGTTGGTAGCGATGGGTTCCCACCGGTAACCCGCTCCCCGGCTTGGATATGGGCCGGAGGAGCCCCTCTTTGCCTGCAGGCGCTGGCCCTGAGAAACTGGTGCCTTGGCGGTGGTGGTGTCTCTCTCTAACGGTTGGACTGTTGCCTTCAATCGGGACTTAGTTGTTGGGAGACCCAGAGGTCCCCTTCACTGACGGATTTGGCAAATTCACGGCGACTCCTAGCCTTGCCGGGATCCGAAAGGTCCCTGCAAATGGTGCTGGCTTCTCTTCGTATACCGTTCCGGTACCGCCGGGCCACCACCCGTCCACGGTCCTTTCGGCAACCTCCGATCAGCCTCTCCTGCAGACAGTCACCGCAGTCTGGGTCTGCTGGCTGCCACACTTGTACAGGCTGATGACTTCAGGTATATTCTCCTTAATTTATGGGCTCCCTATGATCATTTGACTTTGGTGCCATTTAGCATGGAGTTCCATTATATACACTATGTTGATGGGGATGTGGGGAGTTGTTAGCTGACAGGCATCACCATGACTATCATGCACTTTAATATAGACCTGGATAGCATTCATGCACTTTATATTTATTGCGTCTATTATTAGGTGCCTTAGTTTATATTTATTTCATGATGATGTTTTTCTGCTTGCATCTGTTCCACATTCCTTGTGATAGTGCCATCTAGTGATCTTTTTTATTACACTTAGTGTAATCAATGAACCTTGTTAATAGTACTGTGTGTCAGCCTCCCCTTTTCTATCACCTTTTTAACCTTGATATTTGTTTTATTGATATTGGATTAATAAAGTTAATGATTTTATTACAAATTGGTTGTTGGCTAATTCTCTTTTCGGTCTTCATATATTTATTATAGCCTTCCTGTTTATAATTGGAGTGTATGTATGTTTTGTGGTGACAGCCCCTGTGCACACCACAGTACTCCTATTGGTCTTAATTGGTGTAGCTTTCTGCTGACCTTGCTGTCTCAGTCCGGGGCACACACCCGGACCAACTTCAGGCTTTCTCAACTGTCACTTTCCCTTCCACTTTACTCCTCTCACTTGCTCCTCTACCACTCCACTCTCACTTCAAACTCTATCTGCCTGTGTTTTCCCTCCTCCAGGACTGTGTACTCCTCGGTGGGCGGAGCCAACCGCCTGGCCCACCCCCTGGTGTGGACATCAGCCCCTGGAGGAAGGCAACAAGGATTTCTGGTGTAGCTTCGGTGTACCTATCCGGGGTGTAGGGTGTGGTGTTGTCATGACCTGTGACCCCTGGCTTGCCCAGGGCGTCACAAGAGCATTGTTATTAGAGGAAGTAGTTAGGGTGCATTATTACTGGTGGCACCACTCTTAGAGGCATTATTGCCGGAAAGGATAGTTGAGGGGCATTAATACTGGGGGGCACTATTACTAGAGGGGGCACTCTGGAGGCGGTATTACTGGAGGGGGCACTCTGGAGGCGGTATTACTGGAGGGGGCACTCTGGAGGCGGTATTACTGGAAAGGATAGTTAGGGGGTGTTATTACTAGAGGGGGCACTATTACTGGAGGAGGCACTCTGGTGGGGTTCTATTACTGGAGGGGCACTCTGGAGGCATTATTACAGGAGAAGGCACTTGAGCCAGAGAATCATATTTGGGCGTGTTCAACAAAAGCCAATATTGCCTATATACAGTATATGATCAGAAATTCATACTTGATGTGTAGTTGTTATATACCCTCTGCACAAGGAAAGTAATACTCCACCCTATCCATAAATCTAACAAAGAGACTTATCTTTATAAAAAAATGTAAAAAGAGAAACAAATTACTGATTCCCATGTGAAGGCTGATAACATGTGTGATAGCGGCACATGTTACCAGGCGGTGTAATGGCTGTACAGTACAGCAGACTGGATTAATTGGCTGGGAGTGAAGGCAGATCTCACAGATTGGGATGAGCTTTCCCTGCGGCTCTTATGTTTTCTCATCCTGTACAAAAGCAAACAGCCCGTAGTCTTCTTAGTTTTTCCTATTCATATGGGAGAAAATTGTAAACATATTCAGGAAGGAACATGGAACTGTATCTAGCAACATCCCCAATATCTGGAATAAACATGTGCAAGGCATTTCTCCGAAAAAACACACCCTAATAACAAAAATCCCTACAAAATTGGATGCGAACCCTGTAGTTCTCTGTTTTATGAACCAATATATTTTTCATTAGGGCTACATTCTCACGATGAGCTTTTGGCAAGTTTTTCATGTTCCAAAATTTCTTCCCCTATAATTTATATTACGTTTTTTATGGGGTTTTTTCATTACGCTTTTGTGTGCATTTTTTTAACATGAATTTTATTGCGTTATTGACGTTGCGTTTTTTGTCTCTTTTTGTTTTGCCATGCTTTAAGTAAAGCTGTTTTGTTTTTGATACCTCCTGGAATTTGGCTTTGACAAAATTGTATTGTTATACTTAGGTGCGGATTAGATGCGTTTTTTATGAGTTTCCTCAAATGGAAATGCACTAAAAACACATGAGCGTTTATTCCCTGCGTATTTTTTGCATGTAATGCAAGTCTAAGGGAAAAATCTGCACAGAAAACTCAGCGAAAGCGCAAGAAAAGCTGGCATGCTGCGGATTTGAAGCATGCACCATAAAAAAGTAGATATATCCCACCCACTTTGCTGGAACTGCAAGACACTGCGTTGTTGATGGAGCACAAATACGTAATGTAAAATACTCACCAAAGCTCATCGTGGGAACCTAAGCCAAGGTTACATCCACGTGTTGAGTATTTGGTGAGTTTTTTACCTCAGTATCTATAAGGCTATGTGCCCATGGGACTCTGTATCTGCGGATTTTCTGCATCAAAATCCGCAGCTTTCCCCCGGAATCCGCACCTTTTCATAGGTGCGGCTTTGACGCGGATTTTGTGATTTTTTAATTCAATTAAATAGGCAAAATCCGCACGAAAATTCGCAACAATAATTGACATGCTGCAGATTTTTCCGCACAAAAATCCGCATGATTTCCGCTGCGTGGGCACAACATTTCCCAAATGCCATAGAAATGGCTGGGGAGTAGCTGTGCTGCAGATTTCTGGAAAATCCGCGGCTTTTCCGCTAGAAATCCGCGGCAAAATCCGCGCATTTTCCGCAGCGTGGGCACATAGCCTAAGGCCATGTGCACGTGCACACGTTGAGTATTTGGTGATTTTTTTTACCTCAGTATGTGTAAGGTCACGTACACATGTTGAGTATAGGGTAAGTTTTTAACTTCAGTATTTATAAGGCCACGTGCACACATTGAGTATTCGGTGAGATTTTTACCTCAGTATCTGTAAGGTCATGTGCAAACATTGACTATTTGAGAAGTTGTAACGTCCCAGTCACACTTTCAGTATTTGGTGAGTTTTTACCTCAAGATTTGTAAGGCCATGAGCACACGTTGATCATTTGGTGAGTTTTTACCTCAGGATTTGTAAGGCCATGAGCACACGTTGATCATTTGGTGAGTTTTTACCTCAGGATTTGTAAGGCCATGAGCACACGTTGATCATTTGGTGAGTTTTTACCTCAGGATTTGTAAGGCCATGAGCACACGTTGATCATTTGGTGAGTTTTTACCTCAGGATTTGTAAGGCCATGAGCACACGTTGATCATTTGGTGAGTTTTTACCTCAGGATTTGTAAGGCCATGAGCACACGTTGAGCATTTGGTGAGTTTTTTACCTCAGTATCTGTAAGGCCACGTGCACACGTTGAGTATGTGGTGACTTTTTCACCTCAGTATCTGTAAAGCCACATTCACACTTTCAGTATTTGGTGAGTTTTTTACCTTAGTATTTGCAAGCGAAAACCAAGAGTGGAATAATCAGAGGAAAAGTATAACAGAAACACGGGCTCCGATTCTGCTTTTTTTCCCCACACCAGATTTTGGCTCACAAATACTGAAGTAAAAAAATCATCAAATAATTAACGTGTGAATGTAGCCTTAGTCAGCAATTAGTAACCAAGGAGCAAAATGTAAGACAAGATTCACAAGGGTAAAGACTATGAGAGGCATCGGCGCATGTACTGATTTTTCCTTTTTTTTTTTTACATCTGCACACGCGTTCCTGCCGCTCATAGTCTTCATTTCAGTGTCTTCAATAAAATGGTACCGGAGATCATAGTTTGCACATGCGCGGACTCCAATCCCATTTTAATGAAGACAGAATCACAGTGTCAATGCACAGGAGTCGCCAACAACAGCAATCGTGGCGCAATATTCAAATAAAGAAAAGGGTGCACGTCATAGAGGATGCAGGAGGAGGACTTTACAGAGAGGACATGACTCACAAAGACCCGACCCCATTGCACATGTCAATCAAAGTGCAGTGCATTTTTGCAATTTTGATTAAAGATGTTTCTGCAACCGAGCATCCGATCTTTCTATGACAGGTATGCCTTGATTCAGCATCTTAGTGCCAATATGGCACTGCCTTAAATCCATATTGCAAAATTCTGGTGGTTAGTTCTCATTAAGCTTCAGATATTAGTGAGCAAATTCTCATCCTGCTTAGAGCTTACCCCATCAAAAACCATTTTTTATTGTCTTAAAGAGTACCTGTCAGGTCCCATAGGCGCTCTAACCTACAAGCAGGGTGATGTGTGGCCTAAAAACCCCTTCCTACCCATCCCTGTGTTTGAAATATTGTGTAAAATACATTTTTAAAAAAAAGTTTTAAAACGTACACGTTCTGTATGTAAATGAGCAGAGGGACTAGTCAAAAGGATGTTACTTCGCCCCGTCGAGTTTGCCCTCTTTCCCAGTGGCTGTGATACCATGGATTTACATGAGCGACGTCACCGTCAGTTCCTGGAATCCCATGCGAGAGCGCTTCTCATTCGTGCAGCTTTTTTATCCGGGTGTATACTTGTCTTCTTCACAAGCGCACTGCGCATGATCTGAAGACTACTGCGCATCCGACCATGTGCAGAGAGCGTTTAAAGCCGCCAAGCAAACACCCAGCTAAGAAGGCTGCGTGAATGAGAAGCATGCACATGCAGGATTCCAGGAGCTGAATTGTGACGTCGCTCATGTAAATCCATGGTATTGTGACGCCCTGGACTAGTCAGGTCGTCCTAGGTAGTCACACACAACACCACACCCCCTCACGATTAGGTGACATCAGTCAAACTAAAAGCCTTGTCACCACCCTCCAGTTGTGATGTCCACACCAGGGGGAGGAGCCAGGTGGTTGGCTCCGCCCACCGATGAGTTCACAGGCCTGGAGGCAGGAAAACACTGATAGGAGTTCAAGTTGTAGAGGAGAGTAGTCAGGAGGAGGTTTAGAGCAGACAAGTTCACGGGCAGTCCTGTGTCCAGGTCTGCCAAGAGACTACCGGGTGGCTGGGTCGGAGCCCAGTCACCATTGGCAAGGAGGCAGACGGTGGTGGCCGCCTGCAGGAGACCGGGAAGATGACCGGTGGAACCGTAAGGGACCTGGAAAGGGTAGTGGCCCGCCGGAACCAAATCGGGGAGCCAACTGGATACCGGAGCACCAGGCAGGGTACTCAGACCCAGTACAAAGTCCTGAACCGACAGGGCCGAGTCGAATCAACTGATTGCGGACTGGACTTAAGGACCTATCCCACACAAGTCCCGTTAGAAGACAACAGCCCAACCATACAGGGTAAAGCCACCGCCAAGGCATAGAGAAATAAAGGGCCAGCGTCTGTGGGCAAACGGGCTCCTACGGCATATACAAGTCGGGGAACGGACTACCGGTGTCTAGGCATAAGAGTCAAACATTTACACACAGAGGTGCAGGAGAAAGGCGGAAACCACCAACCTATTCTGGGAGAAGCTGCAGCCGGCTGCGGGCTCCGTTTGGTTTACCAGAGACTTCGGTGTCTTGTGTCATAGTGAGTACACCAGTGCCTTCGGGCCGTGCACCGCACTGCATCGCAACACTTCACCCTGCACCCCGGCCCTCTCTATCTGGGCCCCGGGACCAACATCCCCTACCCACAGAGGGGTCAACACCTAGCTGCGCCATTACACCGCTCCCTGGAGCCCCCATACCTTCACCGCAGCGGTGGTGTCTACAATCAACACAACCCGTGGGTGGCGTCACGAACTTACATCCCAAACCAAACCACCGCGGCCCCGGCCATGGAACTCCTCACCCAAGTCCCCGCGTGTAGCGCCAACTCCCTTGCAGAGCGACGTGACCCCCAGGTCCGTGAGAGGCTCGAGCCACCACCAGTACGAGCACGGATCCGAGCGGCTCGGTGGTCGCAGCCGAGACCACGGGTAGGTACAGTATCACGTCCACAGGGGCGTGATACAACGGAGAGAGGACAAACTAGATGGGGCAAAGCAAAGCCAAGGGACTAGTCCCTCTGCTCATTTACACGTAGGAGAGTGTAGGGCTCGGCCCACCCCAGACTTGCAGACTTTTTGTAACCTGTACGATTATTGTTTTATTGTGTAACTGTAGGGTGGAGCAACAGACACAAAAAGCAGGAGTTGTGAGCCAAGGGCAGGAGAGTCCCCCAGAAAGGAGAGAGATACCACACCTGAGGGAGGTGTGAGGTGTAGCCCCGTTATAGTGTGAATTTCTGTACCCTAAGGGTCAATCCTGGACCGATGGAACGTGGAATCCTAGAACTGTAGGATTGGTCTAACCACGTTCCCTGCTGTGGGTTTCGTCCAGCCAGTCAGGAAAGCGACTGTTACCTTGCCGCAATTACCCAAAGAACCCTCCTGGCAGCCGACGGCCTGTTGCACCCTCCAGAGTAAGATAGGTCTGTTCCTGGCCAAAAGCAGTGGCCTGGGTAAGAAGACGCTGTTGTCGCGGGCGGCGGGGCGCTGCGCTCACCACGCTCGGGTTCGGCGCTGCTGCTGCTGCTCGAGCGGTGGGCCGGATCCGGGGACTCGAGCGGCGCTCCTCGCCTGTGAATAAAAGGGGTAGTTTGGTTTGGGGATTTGGTCCGTGACGCCACCCATGGGTTGTGGTGAGGTTGGGCACCACCGCTGCTGGTGACGGGGATCCCGGGAGCGATGGCAGGGAGCAGCTGGGATGTTGTTTTCCCCTCCGTGGGTAGGGGTTGGGGGTCCCGGGGCCCGGTGAGATGACGGGGAGGCAGGGTTGGCAAGGTGCAGGGTCGCTTGGACTGCGCAGCGCGGTTCCGGATGGCATGGTAGTACTCACTCAGCCACAAATGGATGCAAAGTCTCTGGTAAACCAAACGGCTGGATGGACGGGTCCCGCAGCCGGCTGCTGTGGTTTCTCCCGGACGGTTGGTGGTGGCTGCCTTTCCCTGCACCTTTGTGTGTATGTTTGGTCCCGATGGATTCCCACTGGTAACCCGCTCCCCAGCGTATATATGTGCCGGAGGAGCACTTTTGCCCGCAGGCTCTGGCCCTTGGAACTCTAGCTGTGGCGGTAGCTGTATTTCCTTTTGCTGGTCGGACGGTTGCCTTCAATCGGGTCTTGGCTGTTAGGAAACCCCTGGGGTTCCGGTCACTGACGGATTTGACCTCTAATGGCGACTCCAAGCCTGGTCGGGGTCCTTAGGCCCTGCCTGTGTGTGCTGGCTTCACTTCGCTCCCCGGTTCGGTACCGGCAGGCCACCGCCTGTCCCTGTTCCTACGGTTCCGCATTGATCTGCCTCTCCTGCAGACGGCCACCACCGTCTGCCAACCTTACTCTTGGTGCCCGGGCCACACACCCGGACACGGTCAGTTCGCTCCTCTACTGCTACTTCACTCCTTCACTTCCCTAACTGATCTCTCTCTGCTCTCAACTCAACTAACTTCCTTTTCCCGCCTCCAGGACTGTGAACTCCTCAGTGGGTGGGGCCAACCGCCTGGCTCCACCCAACCTGGTGTGGACATCAGCCCCTGGAGGGAGGCAACAAGGATTTTGTGTCTGGCTGATGTGCCTATCTCGGGGTGGGGGTGCATGTTGTAGTACCTGTGACGACCTGGCTAGTCCAGGGCGCCACACTGTGGACCCTGTCTGGCAGAATGCAAGTCCCTGTGGGTGGGATGACGTGGTTCAGGAGATGGCATGATCCGAATGTAAGGGGTGGACGGACCCCTTGCACGGAGGCGCAGTTTCCCCCCCTGAAGATACCCCACGCTGGGGTAGCTAAAGATGTTAATGTTAATTGTGTTTTACAGTATTAACGGGTTTTCCCCCCCTAGATGTCAGGGTGGGACGGCTGTCCCCATAGGAACAGTACAGGAGAGAGGAGGAGCCGGACAGTCTAGGGGGAGGGTGGGAGGTTGCTGTAGAAAAAATCAAAAGAAAGGAGTTTAGTTTCTGCTGGGACGGGGGAGAAGGAGCAACGGGGGGCAGAGTGTGGGAGCGACTGTGGCAAATAGCCAGAGAGAGAAAAAGGAAAGTGTCCTGATCGGGAACCAGCAGTGTAAAGGTGGGACCCGAAGAGGCCTAGCCGGCGAAGCAGAAGTGTGTGGGTCAAGTCTGCAGTAGCCGGAGTGTGAGCCTAGGTGAAGGAAACGAGAGTAGCCGGGCAAGGCCCCGGAACAGAGAAAACAGGAACAGTTTCCCTGGCAGGAATTGTGATTTGACGCGGCAAGATTTGTGTACCGAGACTGTTTTGAAGTTATGTGTAATAAAATGCCTTTTGGTTCAGCTGATGCCTGCCTGCGGAGGTTTTCCTGAGTCTGTCAGCGTGCTCCTGCCATCCACACTCTGCCCCACAAAACATTCCCCTGTCCCAATAGTGACGGCTGGGCCGGGGGTTAGCCTGATACATGAAGCGGCCATCACAGCGACTCCCGAGGCCCCCCCGGCACACCGTTACAAGTGGCGTAGTCGGCAGGATCCGGACTATCTGCGGAGGGTCCCGATCCAAGAATGTGAAGATCAAGTGGTGCCTAAGGCGTTGGACCAGTCGCAAGACGGCGCTAAGATGGCCGCCGTCTTCACGAACACAGTGAGCGTGCGGAAAATTGGCGCCAAACGAAAAACCCTGAGCTGGCCGGCAAAGAAAAAGAAGTGCAGAGTGCGCCGCCCAAAGAGGGGAGGTACTGGCCCCAAGATGCTGCTGAAGACTAGAGACGTGGGTGGCGTTACAGAAAAAAAGAGGCCTATGCTGGGTCGACCTGGTGAGTGAGGCTAGGGGTGGAGTGTATACAAGAGCGGGAAAGGAAGGCCCGCCTCCACCTTCCCCGGTGCCTGTACAGGAGACGCCAACTCAGCAGCTGGCACTAAGTAAAATGGAGATGCAGACGAAGAAGCGAGCTGCAGCGGGCGCGCTGGTGACAACCAGCCTGGGAAGAGGACGCCCGAGGTAGAGTGTAGCCGAGGAGGCACTTACCATAAAGTTACCGGCTGTGCCAGGAGGTCCGGAGCGGCCCGCAAAAGTTACGTGGGTCACTTCGTGGGATGGCGTGACCGGTGAAACATCCACGGAAGTCCGGGCCACTTACAAGACTCAACTGCAGCCGGGAAGCGAGACACTGGGAACACCCCTCCAGAGTCCGGAGGTGGTTACGCCAGCCAAGGTAGGACCTCCAACCCCCACAGAAGTTCCGGCCCCGGGAGAGCAACATGTCCCGGAGCTTGAAGAAGATGAGTGGGGATTTTTCTGGGAGCCGATAAAGCCGGCGCCCCTAACCCGACGACAGTTCCCGCCGCCTGAGATAGACCCGGTGCAAGAAAGGCTTCTGGCCGAGACCGTGGCCAGAGAGATGATGGCCGGACCCCTTAGTGAAAAATTTGACTGGCAGTGTAGCATTGGCACCGTGGTCAAGTTTAATCAGGCCGAGGGATACGGGTTTATAGAAGACGACGAGACCGGGGATCACTTCTTTTATAATCGGGTCAATCTGGACATTGAGGGGTTACCCCAACGCCTCCATACTCTGTACCCGGGGGAGAAAGTGAAGTTCCGGAGAGAAGTGGGATGCCGGGGCCTATTTGCCGTAGCGGTGACCCGGATGCCCACTGCCCAGGAGGCCGCGCAGTGGCAACAGGAGATCGAGTGGGAGGAATGTCAGTACCGGAGACGTACGCAGCAGAGACCGGTGCTGGCTGAAGCTTGTCAGCCAAGAAACACTCTGGCGGTGTCGCCAGAAGTAGTTACAAGACCGGTAGCCGAGCTGGAAAAGGGAACAACGGCGTTATTGGCGATTCGCCAGAGTATGGTGACGCACCCGGTGGTCGTTGTTGGTAGTCCCCAGCCGTCCCGTCCAGCTACCCAGTCACCCCCGCCGGGGGCCGAGGGGCCAAAACCGGAGACAGAGGAATCGGAGTCACAGGCCAATTATGAACCGTTCCGAAGGCTGCGCCGCTTGCCAGGCCAATCCCTCTCCGAATATGTGAGGGCCCAGCGGGCTGAATGGCTGCACACCTACCACCCCGCGTCAACCATAGCGATCGGAGGTGATGGACATATATGTGTTGAGAACCGGTATTGTTAAAAAACCCGGTGAAGATTTATAGTTGCAACAACGTTCAAGCTACTGAGCCCGGAAGGAGCCTGATGCCGGACTGTGCAAAGACTCCCTCCGTGACTGTTACGGAGATCTTATTGTCTGTTGCTTCCTACCTACAAAGACCGGGAGTGCTGGGAGAGCCTCCGGGCAGAAGACCAGCTAAGACCGGGAGCGCCTGTTGAGGGCCTCCGGGCAAACATGCTACAAAGACCGGGAGCTCCCTTGGAGGGACTCCGGGCGCCGGACTTGTGTGCCCATTGGTTGTGTTTTTATGTGAAGGTTTTAAAGTTTTATAAAGCGACTGCCTTGCTGGTTAGGTTTTGTCTTACAGATACGAGCCTTGCCGGGAGGCTAAGGCAAAAAGAGGGGAGGAATGTAAGGGGTGGACGGACCCCTTGCACGGAGGCGCAGTTTCCCCCCCTGAAGATACCCCATGCTGGGGTAGCTAAAGATGTTAATGTTAATTGTGTTTTACAGTATTAACGGGTTTTCCCCCCCTAGATGTCAGGGTGGGACGGCTGTCCCCATAGGAACAGTACAGGAGAGAGGAGGAGCCGGACAGTCTAGGGGGAGGGTGGGAGGTTGCTGTAGAAAAAATCAGAAGAAAGGAGTTTAGTTTCTGCTGGGACGGGGGAAAAGGAGCAACGGGGGGCAGAGTGTGGGAGCGACTGTGGCAAATAGCCAGAGAGAGAATAAGGAAAGTGTCCTGATCGGGAACCAGCAGTGTAAAGGTGGGACCCGAAGAGGCCTAGCCGACGAAGCAGAAGTGTGTGGGTCAAGTCTGCAGTAGCCGGAGTGTGAGCCTAGGTGAAGGAAACGAGAGTAGCCGGGCAAGGCCCCGGAACAGAGAAAACAGGAACAGTTTCCCCGGCAGGAATTGTGATTTGACGCGGCAAGATTTGTGTACCGAGACTGTTTTGAAGTTATGTGTAATAAAATGCCTTTTGGTTCAGCTGATGCCTGCCTGCGGAGTTTTCCTGAGTCTGTCAGCGTGCTCCTGCCATCCACACTCTGCCCCACAAAACATTCCCCTGTCCCAATAGTGACGGCTGGGCCGGGGGTTAGCCTGATACATGAAGCGGCCATCACAGCGACTCCCGAGGCCCCCCCGGCACACCGTTACACGGACTCTGCGTGGGTGATGCTGACCAGGGGGCTGAGGGGCCTAGTAGAGCCTGAAGGTACCTGGGTGCCAGGGAAACAGCCAGCCGCCAATGTATATGGAATATCCGTGAATGTGGAGAATAAGGAGAACCCCTATGGGACCAATGCCGGTGCCCTTAAAATGTCTGTGTGTAAAATAAATGTTATCGTTTGGTTGAAACCACGGAGTGAAGCTGTGATCCTTAAAACTATGTCCAAGGAGTGCCGTATGAGTGAAGTGGTGGGCGAACGGCACAGAAGATCCCCTGCAAGTGGAGTGAGGTCCGGCAGGTATGGGGTTAACAGCCAGCTGCGCTGCGGCCGGTTAACCCCTGAACACACGGCTACCTTTGCCTGCCGTTCCCACCATACATACATGCGGAACATCTAAGCTATAAAACGTTTTTTAAAAATTCCTTTTACACACTATCGCAACACAGGGATGGGTAGGAATCACAGGGATGGGGTTTTATTCCATACATCACCCTGCTTGTTGGTTAGAACGCGTATGGGACCTGACAGGTTCCCTTTAAAAGCAGGTAAGCTTTTCATCTAATTTTGAAAATGGCAACATATTTGGAAAATTGGGCAACCATCGTTTAAAGAAATTGAATGACTCTTCACTGTAGATCCAATAACGGCGCTGCCGCATGTAAGGTAAAGTGTAAGTGTAAGTCCCGTGCTGTCCGGGTCTACGAGCAGATGTTCATTCTGCAAATCCTGTTTCCTGTTTGTATAAATGCATTTGGCAGTGGCACTGTTATCTGAACTTTATGAATATATTTTCCTTCTTAATTCTATCCTTTTTAGCTTGTTTATTTAATCCTTCTCCTTGTTTTCCTATAAATGGCATCCCTCATCCTCCTCCTGCCGACTTTACGGTCGTTTCCATATGTCACGTAGCGCCAAATGATTGCACCCACTCACCTCGCACACACTTAGTAGTACAGTCACATATTTGATATCTGCGATGTCGCATTTTTCCAAGATTGCGGCATTTGTCACTGTGACCCTCTTTCGGCTTATCCTCCACCGTGAGAATTTCCTGCCCCGGACCAGATTTTTTACTTGATTGGTCGGCTGTGAAGTCATAAAATGCAGCCGTTCCCGAAATACCACTATATAGGGGAAAAAGAGGATTATACTTCCCATATAACCACATCTTCCCATATGTTTCCATAACACGTTATAGGATTTTTGTCATTCCTGACAATGATGCAGTGGGACTCACATCCAACTTCTGTTTGCATCACTTTGCGGTGGGAGTGACATGAGCACGACTCCCTCTTGTGTGTAGAATATTGCCACTCCCTTATCATCGTGAGGTCATTCATTTCGCCCTAATACAGCTGTTCATTGCCCCAGATGTGAACTCAATTGTTCTATGGAATTCTTCAGAGCAGGTCACTGAAGAGAGATTTTGGATCCCTGTTCCCACCTCCTATGTCCTAGACGTGACAGGTCAATCAATTTGATGCCAGCCGTGTAGGTGCCATTGGCAGAAAATCTCATTTTTTTTTTCTTCCCTACAAAGTTATCTCATACTTGGCTTTCACTGAATTTTCCTTCTCGTTATTCCAGAATTTTATTTTACATCTGATACGTTCTGTTGCTTTGGATTTTCTCACGGTAGTTATTCATCAGGGAATCCTCCAGAATCTCAATGTGCACCTAATACACAATATGGACAAAAATATCAGCACCCCTCCACGTTACATGTACAGGAGCTTTTATGACCTCCCATTCTACATCCATAGGCCTTAATATGGAGTTGGTCCTTTTGCAGGTATAACAGTGCCAACTCTTCTGGGAAGGTTTTCTACAGAATGGACACCGGTACACACGTCACCGGTGATGATGCTGGGCAATGGGCATTGGGTAGCATGTTAAGAAACCACTGCTAAGAGGCAGAATTAGCACAGGAGCTAATGCCCTTGCAACTAGTTCCTGCGCTCATTAGCATATCATAAAGGATCTTTAGAAATATTTTTTTATAAAGATCTCTTTATGTATGCTAGAATATGCTGGAACAGTAAAGGCTGCTTTACACGCAGCGACATTGCTAGCGATGTCGCTGGTGAAAGCACCCGCCCCCGTCGGTTGTGCGTCACGGGCAAATCGCTGCCCGTAGCGCACAACATTGCTAGGATCCGTCACACGGATTTACAGTTAGGTCCAGAAATATTTGGACAGTGACACAATTTTCGCGAGTTGGGCTCTGCATGCCACCACATTGGATTTGAAATGAAACCTCTACAACAGAATTCAAGTGCAGATTGTAACGTTTAATTTGAAGGTTTGAACAAAAATATCTGATAGAAATTGTAGGAATTGTACACATTTCTTTACAAACACTCCACATTTTAGGAGGTCAAAAGTAATTGGACAAATAAACCAAACCCAAACAAAATATTTTTATTTTCAATATTTTGTTGCGAATCCTTTGGAGGCAATCACTGCCTTAAGTCTGGAACCCATGGACATTACCAAACGCTGGGTTTCCTCCTTCTTAATGCTTTGACAGGCCTTTACAGCCGCAGCCTTCAGGTCTTGCTTGTTTGTGGGTCTTTCTGTCTTAAGTCTGGATTTGAGCAAGTGAAATGCATGCTCAATTGGGTTAAGATCTGGTGATTGATTTGGCCATTGCAGAATTTTCCACTTTTTTGCACTCATGAACTCCTGGGTAGCTTTGGCTGTATGCTTGGGGTCATTGTCCATCTGTACTATGAAGCGCCGTCCGATCAACTTTGCGGCATTTGGCTGAATCTGGGCTGAAAGTATATCCCGGTACACTTCAGAATTCATCCGGCTACTCTTGTCTGCTGTTATGTCATCAATAAACACAAGTGACCTAGTGCCATTGAAAGCCATGCATGCCCATGCCATCACGTTGCCTCCACCATGTTTTACAGAGGATGTGGTGTGCCTTGGATCATGTGCCGTTCCCTTTCTTCTCCAAACTTTTTTCTTCCCATCATTCTGGTACAGGTTGATCTTTGTCTCATCTGTCCATAGAATACTTTTCCAGAACTGAGCTGGCTTCATGAGGTGTTTCTCAGCAAATTTAACTCTGGCCTGTCTATTTTTGGAATTGATGAATGGTTTGCATCTAGATGTGAACCCTTTGTATTTACTTTCATGGAGTCTTCTCTTTACTGTTGACTTAGAGACAGATACACCTACTTCACTGAGAGTGTTCTGGACTTCAGTTGATGTTGTGAACGGGTTCTTCTTCACCAAAGAAAGTATGCGGCGATCATCCACCACTGTTGTCATCCGTGGACGCCCAGGCCTTTTTGAGTTCCCAAGCTCACCAGTCAATTCTTTTTTTCTCAGAATGTACCCGACTGTTGATTTTGCTACTCCAAGCATGTCTGCTATCTCTCTGATGGATTTTTTCTTTTTTTTCAGCCTCAGGATGTTCTGCTTCACCTCAATTGAGAGTTCCTTAGACCGCATGTTGTCTGGTCACAGCAACAGCTTCCAAATGCAAAACCACACACCTGTAATCAACCCCAGACCTTTTAACTACTTCATTGATTACAGGTTAACGAGGGAGACGCCTTCAGAGTTAATTGCAGCCCTTAGAGTCCCTTGTCCAATTACTTTTGGTCCCTTGAAAAAGAGGAGGCTATGCATTACAGAGCTATGATTCCTAAACCCTTTCTCCGATTTGGATGTGAAAACTCTCATATTGCAGCTGGGAGTGTGCACTTTCAGCCCATATTATATATATAATTGTATTTCTGAACAAAAAAAATTTTGTTTAAAAGAACAGAAAGTCCTCAGTGGTTGATACCTTTTAATGGCTAACTGAAAAGATGGTAATAATTGCAAGAAAAATATGTCGCTGTCCAGTTGTGCGCGTTTCTTCAGAAGTGTCTTTAGTTCCATAAAGATGCGGTACATTCTGGTATCCTCCATTTTGATACAAGTAAAATATATCTTTGTACCGTGTTAGCCAGTAGAGATAAAAAAAATTTTGTTTAAAAGAACAGAAAGTCCTCAGTGGTTGATACCTTTTAATGGCTAACTGAAAAGATGGTAATAATTGCAAGAAAAATTTGTCGCTGTCCAGTTGTGCGCGTTTCTTCAGAAGTGTCTTTAGTTCCATAAAAGAAAAATATGTCGCTGTCCAGTTGTGCGCGTTTCTTCAGAAGTGTCAGAAAAATATGTCGCTGTCCAGTTGTGCGCGTTTCTTCAGAAGTGTCAGAAAAATATGTCGCTGTCCAGTTGTGCGCGTGAAAAATTGCAATTATTACCATCTTTTCAGTTAGCCATTAAAAGGTATCAACCACTGAGGACTTTCTGTTCTTTTAAACAAAATTTTTTTTATCTCTACTGGCTAACACGGTACAAAGATATATTTTACTTGTATTTCTGAACATGTTTTTGTAAACAGCTAAAATAACAAAACTTGTGTCACTGTCCAAATATTTCTGGACCTAACTGTACCTGCCTAGCAACGTCGCTGTGGCCGGTGAACCACCTCCTTTCTAAGGGGGCAGTTCGTGCGGCGTCACAGCGACGTCACACGGCAGGCATCCAATAGAAGCGGAGGGGCAGAGAGCAGCCGAAAGAAAGTGACGCCCACCTCGTTGCCGGAGGACGCAGGTACGGTGTTGTTCGTCGTTCCTGCGGTGTCACACGTAGCGATGTGTGCTGCCTCAGGAACGACGAACAACCTGCGTCCTGCAACAGCAATGATATTTGGGATTAGAAAGACGCGTCAACGATCAACAATTAGGTGAGTAGTTTTGATCATTACCGGTCGATCGTACGTTTCACACGCAACGACATCGCTAACGAGGCCGGATGTGCGTCACGAATTCCGTGACCCCAACGACATCTCGTTAGCGATGTCGTTGCGTGTAAAACTCCCTTAAGGCCATTTGTGCACTAGAAAGTGACTTTTTTTTAAGGAAAATCCAGACCTTCTTAAAGAATCCCGCACCTGCGGTAAAAAAACGCACCAAAACCACAATGAAATCCGCATGCGTTTTTACCGCGGTTTGATGCGTTTTGGTGCAGATTTTCCGCAGGTTGGTCCCTGCGGATTTTTTACATTAATTAATGGCAAATCCACAGGTACCTGCGGAAAAGAAGTGACATGCACATTAATTCCGCAGCGGAAAATCCGCAGGTAAATCCGCAGGTATAAAAAAGCGCAGCGTGCGCACAGCATTTTTTAAAACCGAAAGGATTTGCTGGGGAATGACTGCAGCAATGTTAGACACATTTTGTGTAGCAAATCCGCTGCAAATCCACGGCAAAATCCACGGTAAATCCGCAGCGTGCGCACATAGCCTAAGGCAGGGACTAGCAATATGCGCCCAGAACTACTCGTGGTTCTGGGTGCATATTACACCTGACAAGTTCCCTTTGAAGGAGGAATGTACTATTTATTCCCCTGCACTCTCAATATCTTCCACTCCCCAGTGGACATCTGCTTCCTACCAAATAGTAAAAGTGAACATTTTTGGGAAATTTCTCTTCAAAATATAAATCTATTACAGTAGATGACATGATTTGCTATTATTGGAAGTTTCAGTATTGTGCAAACATGATAAAAATAACTATACAAATATTTACTAGCTAAAGAGCTAAATTTAGGACAGATTGTCGCACTTAACTTAGGCGGGCCTTGCACACTACGACATCGCAGCCCGATGCTGCGATGCCGAGCGCGATAGTGCCCGCCCCCGTCGCAGCAGCGATATGTGGTGATAGCTGGCGTAGCGAAAGTTATCGCTACGCCAGCTTCACACACACACTCACCTGCCGTGCGACGTCCCTGTGGCCGGCGACCCGCCTCCTTGTTAAGGGGGCGGGTCGTGCGGCGTCACTGCGACGTCACACGGCAGGCAGCCAATCAGAGCGGAGGGGCGGAGATGAGCAGGATGTAAACATCCTGCCCACCTCCTTCCTTCCGCATATCCTACGGAAGCCGCAGTGAGGCCGGTAGGAGACGTTCCTCGCTCCTGCGACTTCACACACAGCGATGTGTGATGCCGCAGGAGCGAGGAACAACATCGGACCGTCGCGTCAGCGTAATCATGGATTACGCCGACGCTGCACCGATGATACGATTACGACGCTTTTGCGCTCGTTAATCGTATCATCCAGCCTTTACACACTGCGATGTCGCAAGCGATGCCGGAAGTGCGTCATTTTCAATTTGACCCCACCGACATCGCACCTGCGATGTTGCAGTGTGCAAAGTGCCCCTTAGCTCTAATACCAATCCTTCATCATCTTTCATCCTAAACGTTTTCATTTATAGGTGTATTTAGGTGCAAATCGAGTATATTCAAGTCTATTAGCCATTGTTTAAAGGGGTTTTCCCAAGAACAAAGGTAATTTTAAAGTTTATTTTAATCAACAGATCTTGGAATGATATTAAGTTCCACAATTGGATGTGTTTAAAAATAATGTTCCTGTGCGGAGATAATCTTATACAGTGCCTACAAGTAGTATTCAACCCCCTGCAGATTTAGCAGCTTTACACATTCGGAATTAACTTGGCATTGTGACATTTGGACTGTAGATCAGCCTGGAAGTGTGAAATGCACTGCAGCAAAAAAGAATGTTATTTCTTTTATTTTTTTTTTTAAATTGTGAAAAGTTTATTCAGAGGGTCATTTATTATTCAACCCCTCAAACCACAAGAATTCTGTTTGGTTCCCCTAAAGTGTTAAGAAGTATTTCAGGCACAAAGAACAATGAGCTTCACACGTTTGGATTAATTATCTCTTTTTCCAGCCTTTTCTGACTAATTAAGACCCTCCCCAAACTTGTGAACAGCACTTATACTTGGTCAACATGGGAAAGACAAAGGAGCATTCCAAGGCCATCAGAGATAAGATCGTGGAGGGTCATAAGGCTGGCAAGGGGTACAAAACCCTTTCCAAGGAGTTGGGCCTACCTGTCTCCACTGTTGGGAGCATCATCCGGAAGTGGAAGGCTTATGGAACTACTGTTAGCCTTCCACGGCCTGGACAGCCTTTGAAAGGTTCCACCCGTGCCGAGGCCAGGCTTGTCCGAAGAGTCAAGGCTAACCCAAGGACAACAAGGAAGGAGCTCCGGGAAGATCTCATGGCAGTGGGGACATTGGTTTCAGTCAATACCATAAGTAACGTACTCCACCGCAGTGGTCTCCGTTCCAGACGAGCCCGTAAGGTACCTTTACTTTCAAAGCGTCATGTCAAGGCTCGTCTACAGTTTGCTCATGATCACTTGGAGGACTCTGAGACAGACTGGTTCAAGGTTCTCTGGTCTGATGAGACCAAGATCGAGATCTTTGGTGCCAACCACACACGTGACTTTTGGAGGCTGGATGGCACTGCATACGACCCCAAGAATACTATCCCTACAGTCAAGCATGGTGGTGGCAGCATCATGCTGTGGGGCTGTTTCTCAGCCAAGGGGCCTGGCCATCTGGTCCGCATCCATGGGAAGATGGATAGCACGGCCTACCTGGAGATTTTGGCCAAGAACCTCCGCTCCTCCATCAAGGATCTTAAGATGGGTCATCATTTCATCTTCCAACAAGACAACGACCCAAAGCACACAGCCAAGAAAACCAAGGCCTGGTTCAAGAGGGAAAAAAATCAAGGTGTTGCAGTGGCCTAGTCAGTCTCCTGACCTTAACCCAATTGAAAACTTGTGGAAGGAGCTCAAGATTAAAGTCCACATGAGACACTCAAAGAACCTAGATAACTTGGAGAAGATCTGCATGGAGGAGTGGGCCAAGATAACTCCAGAGACCTGTGCCGGCCTGATCAGGTCTTATAAAAGACGATTATTAGCTGTAATTGCAAACAAGGGTTATTCCACAAAATATTAAACCTAGGGGTTGAATAATAATTGACCCACACTTTTATGTTGAAAATTTATTAAAATTTAACTGAGCAACATAACTTGTTGGTTTGTAAGATTTATGCATCTGTTAATAAATCCTGCTCTTGTTTGAAGTTTGCAGGCTCTAACTTATTTGCATCTTATCAAACCTGCTAAATCTGCAGGGGGTTGAAGACTACTTGTAGGCACTGTATGTGTGTCCCTGCTATGTGCTGTGTAATGGTCGTGTCTGACCGTACTGGGACATGGTCTGATCATACCACATCTCCTGGGTAGGGGAGGAAGTAATATAGTATAGAAACAGGATTGCAATGGATCATAGCTGATTCTTTTTTGCGAGGTAAAACATTTCCCTGTCTATTTTTAAAAATATGTTTTATCTGAAAGAAAGAATAACTTGGGGTTGCATGCATACTTTTTTTTTTACCTCCTCCCCTGTCCAGGAGTTGTGGTATGATCAGACCTGTACAGTCAGACACAGCCATTACACAGTACAATGCAGGGGCACATACAGTGCCTTGCGAAAGTTTTCGGCCCCTTGAATTTTTCAACCTTTTCCCACATTTCAGGCTTCAAACATAAAGATAAAAATGTTAATGTTATGGTGAAGAATCAACAACACGTGGGACACAATTGTGAAGTTGAACGAAATTTATTGCTTATTTTAATCTTTTTTAAAAAATAAAAAACTGTAAATTGGGGCGTGCAATATTATTCATCCCCTTTACTTTCAGTGCAGCAAACTCACTCCAGAAGCTCATTGAGGATCTCTGAATGATCCAATGTTGTCCTAAATGACTGATGATGATAAATATAAGCCCCTGTGTGTAATCAAGTCTCTGTATAATGCCCCTGCTCTGTGATAGTCTCATGTTCTGTTTAAAGCGCAGATAGCATCATGAAGACCAAGGAACACAAAGTCAGGTCCGTGATACTGTTGTGGAAAAGTTTAAAGCCGGATTTGGTTACCAAAAAATTTCCACTACTTTAAACATCCCAAGAAGCACTGTGCAAGCGATCATATTGAAATGGAAGGAGTATCATACTACTGCAAATCTACCAAGACCCGGCCGTCCATCCAAACTTTCATCTAAAACAAGGAGAAGACTGATCAGAGATGCAGCCAAGAGGCCCATGATCCCTCTGGATGAACTGCAGAGATCTACAGCTGAGGTGGGAGAATCGGTCCATAAGACAACAATCAGTTGCACACTGCACAAATCTGCCTTTATGGAAGAATGGCAAGAAGAAAGCCATTTCTCAAAGATATCCATAAAAAGTGTCATTTAACGTTTGCCACAAGCCACCTGAGAGACACCAAACATGGGGAAGAAGGTGCTCTGGTCAGATGAAACCAAAATCGAACTTTTTGGACACAATGCCAAATGATATGTTTGGCGTAAAAGCAACACAGCTCATCATCCTGAACACACCATCCCCACTGTCAAACATGGTGGTGGCAGCATCATGGTTTGGGTCTGCTTTTCTTCAGCAGGGACAGGGAAGATGGTTAAAATTGATGGGAAGATGGATGGGGCCAAATACAGGACCATTCTTGAAGAAAACCTGTTGGAGTCTGCAAAAGACCTGAGATTGGGACGGAGATTTGTCTTCCAACAAGACAATGATGCCCAACATAAAGCAAAATCTACAATGGAATGGTTCACAAATAAACGTATCCAGGTGTTAGAATGGCCAAGTCACAGTCCAGACCTGAACCCAATCGAGAATCTGTGGAAAGAGCTGAAAACTGCTGTTCACAAACACTCTCCATCCAACCTCACTCAGCTCCAGCTATTTGCAAAGGAAGAATGGGCAAGAATTTCAGTCTCTCGATGTGCAAAACTGATAGATACATACCCCAAGCGACTGCAGCTGTGATCGCAGCAAAAGGTGGCGCTACAAAGTATTACTAAAAGGGGCCGAATAATATTGTATATAAATAATATATAGTATAACTAAAAGGGGCTGAATAATATTGCACTCCCCAATTTTCAGTTTATTATTTTTTATAAAAGTTTAAAATAAGCAATAAATATCGTTCAGCTTCACAATTGTGTCCCACTTGTTGTTGATTCTTCATAAAATTTTAATTTTTTTTATCGTTATGTTTGAAGCCTGAAATGTGGGAAAAGGTTGAAAAATTCAAAGGGGCCGAATACTTTCGCAAGGCAGTGTATATAAGATTATCTCAGCACAGGAACATTTTTTGGAAACACATCCAATTGTGGAAATTATTATTATTCCAAGATCAACAAAAAAAATAAATTCCAAAATCAACTTTAAGATTAACTTTATTAGTAGGAAAACCCCTTTAATTCCCTGGTCACACTAGACTGGTATAAACTGTATGGGAACAGAATCTGTAAGGCGAATGGTCAGTCTCCCTCCAGAATTTATGCTTGTGTCGTCACATTCCCATTTGCCAAAATGAAGGATCCAATCAGCCGATCAATGAGCATTTTGCTAGCTGATCAGCGGCAGGGTTACACAGGCCGATGATTGGGAACGGGTAATCTTGTGAACTCTCTTTTCTGAAATTTGGCTTTAATGCAGCGAGATGTAGATGTGTGTTGTACAATAGCCTTGTTATTCCATTAATCCATGTCCTCCCTGCTGAGTTATTCTTTTAATGAAAGTGTAACGCCTAGAATAGTGTCTTAAAGGTTTATCATTTATCATGATATGGCTTGCTCAGCCAAGGAAACACTGCAAATATCTATAACAAGTTCTAGCTAAACAGAATTACAGCAGAAATCCTTTCCCTATGCGCCTTTATGTCAGTGGGGTGTATTAATTACTATCACAGAAGTTCTACAGTACCGGATGAAGCTGGGTGTCTGTCAAAACATTTTTGAGGCAAGGGCGTGCTGTCCAGCCCTTTTATTAATTGATTCACATTCTGTCACGATGACTTTGGGTTAGCGAGGAACCGGGGCTCCTAAGCTGCCCTCAAATTAGGGGATCCGACGCTATTCCTAATCTCATGGATACTCCTGATGGTGGAGATGCCTGAGTCTCCTTCCTGGCCCTTGTCTTGACCAGTCCTGATCTGATTCTCCCTCCCTTTCCCCCAGGGAGTCTCCTTCCTGGCCCTTTTCTTGACCAGTCCTGATCTGATTCTCCCTCCCTTTCCCCCAGGGAGTCTCCTTCCTGGCCCTTTTCTTGACCAGTCCTGATCTGATTCTCCCTCCCTTTCCCCCAGGGAGTTTCCTTCCGGGCCCTTTTCTTGACCAGTCTTGATCTGATTATCCCTCCCTTTCCCGCAGGGAGTCTCCTTCCTAGCCCTTTTCTTGACCAGTCCTGATCTGATTATCCCTCCCTTTCCCCCAGGGAGTCTCCTTCCTGGCCCTTTTCTTGACCAGTCCTGATCTGATTCTCCCTCCCTTTCCCCCAGGGAGTCTCCTTCCTGGCCCTTTTCTTGACCAGTCCTGATCTGATTCTCCCTCCCTTTCCCCCAGGGAGTCTCCTTCCGGGCCCTTTTCTTGACCAGTCTTGATCTGATTATCCCTCCCTTTCCCGCAGGGAGTCTCCTTCCTAGCCCTTTTCTTGACCAGTCCTGATCTGATTATCCCTCCCTTTCCCCCAGGGAGTCTGATTCCTGGCCCTTTTCTTGACCAGTCCTGATCTGATTCTCCCTCCCTTTCCCCCAGGGAGTCTCATTCCTGGCCCTTTTCTTGACCAGTCCTGATCTGATTATCCCTCCCTTTCCCCCAGGGAGTCTCCTTCCTGGCCCTTTTCTTGACCAGTCCTGATCTGATTCTCCCTCCCTTTCCCCCATGGAGTCTCCTTCCTGGCCCTTGTCTTGACCAGTCTGGATCTGATTCTCCCTCCCTTTCCCGCAGGGAGTCTCCTTCCTGGCCCTGCTCCTGACCAGTCTTCATCTGATTCCTCCTCCCCCACCTCCAGGAGGGCATTTTAAGGGAAGATGTCAGGATAATTATATTACTGAAACTAGTGGCATACTTGTATAGTTTCTAGTCCAACAATAAAAATTATGCCTTTTTTGTAGTAATTTGAGAAATCAATAATGAGAAATCAAACTTTGAAGACACAAACGAAACTGGAGGTGTTTTGGACAAGATGACTATGATATAATGGGCAACCAGGGCTCCTTGGCTGTCCCTCAAACTAGGGGGCCCATGCTATCCCTAACCTCAAGGATTCTCCTAATGGTGGCGACGCCTGAGTCTCCTTCCTGGCCCTTGTCTTGACCAGTCCTGATCTGATTCTCCCTCCCCTTCCTTCAGGGAGGGATGAGACAGGAGTGTGTTGAAACCACAGATAAAGACAGGGAAAAAAAACAAAATTCTGTCACACAGCACGCACACACAAAGGTAAAGACAATAAGATATTCAGGCGGAAAAACAAGAGCAGGAAGGAAGCTACAAAACAACAGGGGTAACTCCACAACCACACCAAGCAATAAGCACAACTTTCACCAGAGAGTCTGGGACACCACACCTCACTGACCAACGCAGAATAAACTATAGCTGGCATGGGTAGAACGATTCCACCAGCATAAAAAGGTGGAGAGCAGATGTGATACATCTCTCCACAACATGTCATTAAAGGAACAAGCAGAGTAGCAGAGAATAATTCTTGCTAGCCTGCTTATGAATCAGTACACAGCAGGTCAACACCCAAGCCTGCCTGTGATGATCCCAGACACCAAAGAAACCATTAAGCAGAGTGTCAGAACCTGCAATCTGAACAGAGCCCACCTTTGCCATGATAGTCGTCAAAGTTTGTACAAAACGCAATGTGATACATTCCTAATTCTCAATAGCCATTTCACGCACTGCGGGTATTACCAAGGAATTGAAGCAAGGTATAAACGGTAAATGGAAATCATATGTAGAATTTCCTCTAACCACTTACTGAGTGTATATACATCCCTCGTAGACGGTGATCCCTCGCGAGCAAGGTCCTTTCTCATCCTGTACCTATCTGTGTCTTGTATTGTTCATGATTATTCTTGTTTTTATTTTGTATACCCCTTTTCAAATGTAAAGTGCCATGGAATAAATGGCATAATAATAATAATAATAATAATAATAATAATAATAATAATAATAACTAATAGAATAGTGGGTGTCAATGTGTTTTTTCCCCATATTGTGTGTTCTTCTGGAAATTACTAAACTCTGTACCCTTTAATATGTACACTATTGGGCAGCATATACAAAAGGTTTCATTGGTAGAGAGAAATGGTAGTGTCAAGCTGCCACCAGGGGGAGCTGGAGCTCTGCAGCAGAAGACACTACACAGGGCAACGAGAACCAGAAAGTAAATACACAGTGTTCTTGTACACTGCCTCACAGCACAGCTGGGGAGCAGAGCTGTGGGGTGTGCGAGGAATAGTCAGGCAGGCTGGGTCAAACACAGTGCGGGCAGAAGGAGGACTGGAGGAACGAACAGAAGCGGAGTCAAAGTCAGGCCGAGGTCAGTACCAGAGGAAGCAGCTGACTGGGGAGGTAGGAGAGGGGACAGAGGACTGGAGGGACGACCAGGGGACGGACCACAGACAAGGGCAAGGGGGCACAGGAACAGATGGATCAGGATATCACAGGACCAGCAATCACAGGCAAAGCAGTGCTAAGCTTATAGCTGGGTCTGGTTCACTGGAAATGTCAGCTTTTAAGGCATCCAGGCTCCGGAAGTGAGGCCCGGGAGAAGGCTCCGCCCCCTACCCATGTGGACGGGGAGGCAAACCATGACAGGTAGGTTATTAGTTTGCCGATTCACAGAATTCTATATCATATATTATTAAAGGTTAATTGCTACCTACCGCCTCCTTAGTTGTTTGAATGTTAATGAAAATGTTAAGCCCAGAATAGAATCTTAAAGGGAGTTTGTCCCCAGATTTTTGCTACATTATCCAAGAATATCATGATGTATGGGCAGAAACCTTGATTCCAGCAATGCGTCACTTACTGGGCTGCTTGCTGCAGTTTTGATAAAATCACTGTTTTATCTGCAAATTTACCAGTGCCCTGAATGCTCAGCACTTTATAACCCCTCCCACACTACTGATTGGCAGCTTTCTGTGCTTAGGCAGAAAACTGCCAATCAGGGATAAGGGCGGGGTTGGACTACCTGGCCGTAGTTTTACTAGTCCTCTAGTAATCATCTCCTGCTGATAAAACGTTTTATCAAAACTACAGTAAGTGACACATCGCTGGAATCAGGGTCTCTGTCTCTACATTATGCTGGTCTTAGATTAGGTGACAAAAACCTGGTGACAGATTCCCTTTAAGGGCTTAGCCAAGGAAGTGCAGGAAATATCTGTCATAAGCTCTGGCTAAACAGAATGACCACAGAAATCTGTTCTCTCTTCACCTCTATGTCAGTAACATACGTAATAGGGGGGTGTTAGAGATCTCCGATTTCAGCTTTCTTTTGCTGATGCTGCATGGATTCATATACCTTCCGGCTCTAATTCATGTCGTCCTGAGTCTTGTTACCAATCTGCTACAGAGTTAAATATATAGTCACTATGCTAGAGTGGCACCACCCAGACATCTGGGGTCACCCCCCCATCCCTCCAGGCAGGGTGGGATTCACAATCTGGTTTAGATTTGGGTGTGGACAGCTCGGTCCGGGTGTAGGAGGGGAGCTGATACCGTATGTACTATTTTACTCACAATGTTCTATGTATCACTTGTTTGACTTGTTTCTTCCTTTTATATTAACCGATTAATGCATTCCATTGTGAGCTAATTATTTTAATAATTTTTAATAGGTGTTGAATAATTCTAGGTTGATAAAGAATATTAGCGCATTATTCATTGACAAATATTCATTATCAAATATTCTTGGGTTTGTATTCTGCAACCGCCTTCTTTAAATCCCACCAAAAATTTTCCATTGGGTTTAAATCAGGCAACAGTAACGATCACTTCACAATTTTCCAGGACTTCACCTGAAACCAAGGATTTCCTGATACATGATTGACTCTATCTTGCTCTTCAGACACTGCAGGTTTCCAGTGCAAGAAGAAGCAAAGCAGTTCCAGGTCATCATCAAGCCACAGCCATGCTTCATTGTAAAAATCACAGAGCCACCTCCGTGTTTGATTGTAGACATCACTGAGCTACCACCTTGCTTCATTGTAGGAATCAATAAGTCACCACCATGCTGCACTGGTCATTATTGAGCCACTGCCATGCTTCACTGAAGTCATCACCAAGCCACTGGCATGCTTGTCTTTAGATATTCCCAATCCACCACCATACTTTAGTGCAGACATCACCTATGCATCACTTTAAGTATCTCCAAGCCACCGTAATGCTTGTCTGTAGACATAACCAAGTCTCCACCATGCTTCACTGTAAGCATCCCCGAGCCACCACCATGCTTCACTGAAGGCATCCCCGAGCCACCATCATGCTTCACTGTAAGCATCCCCAAACCACCACCATGCTTCACTGTAAGCATCCTCGAACCACAACCATGCTTCACTGTAAACATCCCTGAGCCACCACCATGCTTCACTATAAGCATCCCCGAACCATCACCATGCTTCACTGTAAGCCTCTCCGAACCACTACCATGATTCACTGTAAACATCCTTGAGCCACCACCATGCTTCACTGTAAGCATCCCTGAGCCACCACCATGCTTCACTATAAGCATCCTTGAGCCACCACTATGCTTCACTGTAAGCATCCCTAAGCCACCACCATGCTTCACTATAAGCATCCTTGAGCCACCACTATGCTTCACTGTAAACATCCCTAAGCCACCACCATGCTTCATAATAAGCATCCAAGAGTTACCACCATGCTTCACAGTAAGCATCCTTGAGCCACCATCATACTTCACTTTAAGCATCCCAGAGCCACCACTATGTTTCACTGTAAGCATCCCCAAGCTACTACCATGGTTCACTGTAGGTATCACCAAGTCAACACCACACTTCACTGTAGTCATCACCAAGCTGCCGCCGAGCTTGTCTGTACACATCCCTAAGACACCACCACGCTTCTCTCGAGTCATCACCGAGCCACCACCATTCTTCACTGCAGACAGGGTGTTCTTTTCCCCATATCCTTCATTCATCCTCCTACAGAAATACTGATCCATATAGCCAAAAAGTTCCAGTTTTGTCTCATTGCGTTGCAAAACATAATGTTAAAACTACAGTGGCTTATTTTAATGGTTTTGAGCAAAATGGAGCTGATTTTTCGTGTACTTTTGGATCAGTAGTGGTGTAGGTCTTGGAATTTGAGCAATGAGAACTTCCAGTATCAGACTGCACTTTACTGCGTAAACTGAAACCTCAGTGCTGCTGCCACCAAATTTTGCTGTAGGTCTTTTACAGTCACTTGAGAGTTTTTAACCACCTACCTCCTCAAGTATTTGGTGGCAGCCCCTGATGGCCTCTTTCTACCACGTCTTCAGAGTGCAAGTGTTCCTATAACTTTGAACTTACGAACTGTGTATCCAACTGTGTATCTGGGATCATTCAATCCCTCAGTATCTTTTTCTATTTCTTCTTGAACAACTCTCTTGACAACTTGAGAATATTAACGACCTGAAGGCCAGTACCAATGATAAATGGATGAAGATTCCACAGGACCGCTGTTAGAAGCTGGTGTCTCGCAATGAATCACAGTCGCAGAAGATCACAGCAGCCAAAGCTGTTCTACTAAGTACTTAAGTCACATCATGAAGGGGTTGAATAATTTTGCAACAGCAGTTATCAGTAAAAGTGACATTTTATGTTTAATTTGGAGAAACAACTTGTTACATTAGTTGTGTTGAGTTATCTAAATCATTCTTTCTTGATTGTTTTAATGTAAAAAGCAGTTTGTAAATGTTGTATGTTGAATAATATTGATTGCAACTGCATGTTGTACTTATTGGTAGGATTATTTTTATTGGCTTTTACTGATATATTACACCGACCTCACACTTTTTGATACAAGAACACACTCATACTTATGTAACACTTTGCATTATTTTACAAAATTGCAAAAACAATGATTCATATATTTCTGCAGTCATAACCACGCCCTTCAGTTTGGAGACAAAAGCTTTTTGCAGTCTTTGTCTAGTTTGCCAAAAGCAGAATCCAATATGTTGTAAAGGAAACCCACACATAAAGCTACATACAGTTTATAGCTACAGCTACACATAGCTATAGCCACACATAAAGCTACATACAGTTTATAGCTACAGCTACATATAGCTATAGCCACACATAAAGCTACATACAGTTTATAGCTACAGCTACATATAGCTATAGCCACACATAAAGCTACATACAATTTATAGCTACAGCTACACATAGCTATAGCCACACATAAAGCTACATACAGTTTATAGCTACAGCTACATATAGCTATAGCCACACATAACGCTACATACAGTTTATAGCTACAGCTACACATAGCTATAGCCACACATAAAGCTACATACAGTTTATAGCTACAGCTACATATAGCTATAGCAACACATAAAGCTACATACAGTTTATAGCTACAGCTACATATAGCTATAGCCACACATAACGCTACATACAGTTTATAGCTACAGCTACACATAGCTATAGCCACACATAAAGCTACATACAGTTTATAGCTACAGCTACATATAGCTATAGCCACACATAAAGCTACATACAATATATAGCTACAGCTACACATAGCTATAGCCACACATAAAGCTACATACAGTATATATCTACAGCTACATAGAGCTATAGCCACACATAAAGCTACATACAGTTTATAGCTACAGCTACATAGAGCTATAGCCACACATAAAGCTACATACAGTATATATCTACAGCTACATAGAGCTATAGCCACACATAAAGCTACATACAGTTTATAGCTACAGCTACATATAGCTATAGCCATACATAAAGCTACATACAGTCTATACATGAAGAAAAAACAAAAAGCCAGCACCAAATGTGCACTACAGCACTAAACATTCCAAACTGTACTTATTATAAAAATTTTGAGATTTTTGGCAAAAAAATGCAATTTCTTGAGCTGCCTCGCCACGTCACGGCAAATCTCATTTGAGGCAGTCCTACACTAAAATATTTTTATAAAATGTGCCATACGGCCTCACATATGAATAGTAGAACTGCTCTTAGCAGCACTCACCTGGTCTATTTCAATCCCGTACCCATGACTGAGTCATGGCTGTGGGCGGGACAGGTCCAAGCAAATGCTGCATGAAGTAAATAGCCTGTGGACAAAGCCCGATGACTTACTGTGAACAGTCACCAACCGCCAAAATCTAGACAGATGGAATACATCCCAAATTGGGGTGCATAGCAAGGTGGAGGTCAACCACCGACCAATTTAATGAAGAAAAAACAAAAAGCCAGCACCAAATGTGCACTACAGCACTAAACATTCCAAACTGTACTTATTATAAAAATTTTGAGATTTTTGGCTATGCACCCCAATTTGGGATGTATTCCATCTGTCTAGATTTTGGCGGTTGGTGACTGTTCACATTAAGTCATCAGGCTTTGTCCACAGGCTATTTACTTCATGCAGCATTTGCTTGGACCTGTCCCGCCCACAGCCATGACTCAGTCATGGGTACGGGATTGAAATAGACCAGGTGAGTGCTGCTAAGAGCAGTTCTACTATTCATATGTGAGGCCGTATGGCACATTTTATAGAAATATTTTAGTGTAGGACTGCCTCGGGTGAGATTTGCCGTGACGTGGCGAGGCAGCTCAAGAAATTGCAATTTTTTGCCAAAAATCTCAAAATTTTTATAATAAGTACAGTTTGGAATGTTTAGTGCTGTAGTGCACATTTGGTGCTGGCTTTTTGTTTTTTCTTCATTAAATTGGTCGGTGGTTGACCTCCACCTTGCTATGCACCCCAATTTGGGATGTATTCCATCTGTCTAGATTTTGGCGGTTGGTGACTGTTCACATTAAGTCATCAGGCTTTGTCCACAGGCTATTTACTTCATGCAGCATTTGCTTGGACCTGTCCCGCCCACAGCCATGACTCAGTCATGGGTACGGGATTGAAATAGACCAGGTGAGTGCTGCTAAGAGCAGTTCTACTATTCATATGTGAGGCCGTATGGCACATTTTATAGAAATATTTTAGTGTAGGACTGCCTCGGGTGAGATTTGCCGTGACGTGGCGAGGCAGCTCAAGAAATTGCAATTTTTTGCCAAAAATCTCAAAATTTTTATAATAAGTACAGTTTGGAATGTTTAGTGCTGTAGTGCACATTTAGTGCTGGCTTTTTGTTTTTTCTTCATACAGTCTATACATACAGTTTTGGTGTGTAAAAAAACAAAACAAAACGACAAAATATCCAAATACTGATTTTTATAATTGCATGCTTTTTTATGTCTGATTCTGCTTTTTTACTACTGCGTTCTTATTTCATTATTGAAGAAACGTTGCTTTTACATAAGTCATTTCATGCAGTTTTTACTGCTATTTTTTTAAACTAGATCCAGGAGTGGATTAAAACTAAAGAAAGAACTAGAATCTTTCCTATAATCCCCCTCCATTTACTATCCACTTATTCCTGAGGTCACATATCCAGACCTATGGCATTCAGGTTAACCCTGTCTGGCTGAAGGAATTCATCAGAATCATCTTCCTAATCTCTGTGTCTCAGTACATTGCCTCCATTTGCGGCCATTAATTTTATTGACACCTTGTTAACATCTTAGGCACTGACCTGGCCTGCGTCCAAATCTGCCAAACTATGGCATTTGACCATATGATAATAATGTCTATAACCACAAGAGGTCCAACTTGACATTGTGAATGACCCCATGGATGGGGTCATCCCTAGATAATATTCTCCAGCATGGATGACAAGTGGATTCAGGGTTCTATTGATTCCTGCATAGAACTGGACTTTTGGCAGAAGACTACTTAACATCAGGCCCCTTACATCTAATCATTTGGCCTGAACTTCCTACTTGTCAAAACCAAGCTGGCATCTGGTGGGTCTAACATCCACTCTAACATCTCCCCAACACAAAAACCCTGAGTTCTCCAATATACATCTCCCGTTTACACAGTACGATGCCTCTACACCTACCCTACTAACCTATACATAGCATAATGGGCCCACAGCTCCCCTATACACAGTATCATGGGCATACACCTACTCTATACACAGTATGATAGGCCCACAGCTCCCATGTACACAGTATGATGCCCCTACACCTCCCCTATACATAGCATGATGGGTCCACATATCCCCTATACAGTATGATGGGCCAACACCTCCCCTATACACAGTATGATGAATCCACAGCTCTCCTATACACAGTATAATGCCCCTACACCACCCCTATACACAGTATGATGGATCCACAGCTCTTCTATACACAGAATGATGACTCTACATGCCCCTATACACAGTATGTTGGGATCCACAGCTACCATATACACAGTATGATGCCCCTACACCTCCCCTATACATAGCATGATGAGCCCACAGCTCCCCTATATACAGTATGATGCCCCTACACATCCCCTATGCACAGTATGATGGGATACACTGCTCCCCTATACACAGTATGATACCCCTACACTTCCTCTATACACAGTATGATGAAGAGCCCACAGCTACCCTGTACACAGTATAATGGGCCCCAACACCTCCCATACACCGTATTGTTGACTCACAGCTCCTTTATATAGTATAAGAGGCTCACAGCTCCACTTTACACAGTATGATGGGCCCAGAGCTCCCTTCTACACAGTACACCCTTTTTAAAACATCAACTGAGAGAGTCCATTTGCCTCTTACTTCAATAGTACAGAGACATTCCTCCTGGCAATATTGTCTGGTGCTGTCCTAGCTGAGAATCCACCTGCCTTGCTATGTGGCATGTGTCGCGGGCGGATGAGGGGACGCTGCGCTCTCCCACTGCTCGGGTCCGGCTGCCGCTGCTGCTGCGGCCGCTGCTGCTCGGTGGCTTGAGCGATGGGCCGGATCCTGGGGACTCGAGCGGTGCTCCTCGCCCGTGAGTGAAAAGGGGTTTGGTTTTGGGGATTTATTGTCCGTGACGCCACCCACGGTTGTGGTGATTTTTGGTAACACCACCGCTGCTCTGTATGGGGATCCCGGGAGCGGTGACAGGGAGCAGCAGAGTTGTTAGTTCCCCCCTCCGTGGGTAGGGGGTTGGTTGTCCCGGGGCCCAGTGATGGGATGGAGGATGAGGGATGGCAGGCCAGGTGCGGGGCCTGGTGAGGTGCAGGGTCGCGGGGGGCAGCGCTGTGCCTCACGGCACGGTGGTACTCACTCAGCCAGTAATGATGACACAGTTCTCGGTAAAACACACGGCTGGAAAGACGGTTCCCACGGACGGCTGCTGTTGCTTTTCCCTGGTAGGTAACGGTGACTGTCTCTTTTCCTGCACCTATGTTCAATGTTGGTAGCGATGGATTCCCACCGGTAACCTGCTCCCTGACTTGGATATGGGCCGGAGGAGCCCCTCTTTGCCCGCAGGCGCTGGCCCTGAGAAACTGGTGCCTTGGCGGTGGCGGTGTTTCTCTCATACGGTTGGACGGTTGCCTTCAATCGGGACTTAGTTGTTTGGAGACCCGGAGGTCCCCTTCACTGACGGATTTGGCAAATTCACGGCGACTCCTAGCCTTGCCGGGATCCGAAAGGCCCCTGCCAATGGTGCTGGCTTCTCCTTGTGTACCGGTCCGGTACCGCCGGGCCACCACCCGTCCGCGGTCCTTACGGTAACTCCGATAGGCCACTCCTGCAGACGGTCACCGCCATCTGCTAACCTTGCTGTCTAGGTCCGGGGCACACACCTGGACCAACTTCAGGCTTTCAAACTATCACTTTTTCTCTTTCACTACTGTCCCCTCCTTCTACTTCAAACTCCAAACCTAATCTGCCTGGTTTTCCTGTCTCCAGCACTGTGAACTCCTTGGTGGGCGGAGACCAACCGCCTGGCTCCACCCCCTGGTGTGGACATCAGCCCCTGGAGGAAGGCAACAAGGATTTCAGGTCTAGCTTAGGTGTGCCTAACCGGGGTGTAGGGTGTGGTGATGCCATTACCTGTGACCCCTGGCTTGTCCAGGGCGTCACACATGCTCAGGTAAAGTCTTCCTAGAAACTGTGGTTTCTTACTACTTGTCCAAAAACGTGCCTCTATGAAATGATTCAAAGTCAGTTGAAGTCCCAAAGATGTTGCTTCAGTCATCAAGGCAGGGCCATGCAAGAAGTCAACTTCCTGAACTCGAAGCAATAAGGTTTCAAGAGCCTCATACATCTGGACTCCTGGTAAATTTCAAAAGGACCTCTCTCTTCGTTAAAGGGGTTGTACCATGTATATAAGTTCTCCCTTATCAATAGAGGATGACATATTGATAGCTGCGCATCCAACCCTTGGGAGGTCTATCAATTCTCGAGAAAACAGGGCACTGCAAATGGAGTGGAAGTCGAGCTTGTGCACCTCTACTTCATGTTGTTGTTAACTGGTGGAAATTGGAGAACATGGTAATTTTTAGGAAAGGAGCTGAACTGCAAATACTCAACTTCAGCTGCATTCAGACATGACTCCGAAGAGTCCCGTTCTTGGTATTGGTTGGGTTGTAATGGACGAACCCCCAGCGGTCAATTAGTTGTCACCTATCCTGTATGAATAAGGCGGGCTTTACACGTTGCGACATCGCTAGCAATTGCTAGGGATGTCGAGCGCGATAGCACCCACCCCCGTCACACATGCGATATGTGATGATTGCTGCCGTAGCGAACATTATAACATTGCTATGGCAGCTTCACACGCTCATACCTGGTTGGCGACGTCGCTGTGACCGCCAAACAATCCCTCCTTCAAGGGGGAGGTGCATTCGGCGTCACAGTAACGTCAACGCAACGTCACTAAGCGGCCGGCTAATAGAAGCGGAGGGGCGGAGATGAGCGGGCCATAACATCCCGCCCACCTCCTTCCTTCTGCATTGCCGGTGGACACAGGTAAGGAGATGTTTGTCATTCCTGCGGTTTCACACACAGCGATGTGTGCTGCTGCATGAACGACAAACAACATCGTACCGGTGGCAGCAGCGATATTATGGAAAGGAGCGACGTGTTACCGATCAACGATTTTTGCCGTTTTTACGATTGGTGATCGTCGCTCCTAGGGTTTACACGCTACGATGTCAGTAACGGCGCCGGATGTGCGTCACTAACGACGTGACCCCCAACGATATATCGTTACTGATGTCACAACGTGTAAAGTCCGCCTAAGAGCTTATCTGCAGAACCTAGGAGCAACCACTAAACAGTTTATGGAACCCTGCTGTCCTCTTCTGTATACTCTGTACATCCGGACTTGGTAACAGCTGATGGTGGTGGTGCCCACTGATATGACATTAATGCCTTAGCCGAAAAATATCCTATTAATATCAAAGTAATGGACAACGCCTTTAAATATAACGAAACTGCACCAAATCTGTATGAGTGAATTAGCTGTACCGCTCATCCATGCCAACTACAGATGGGTTCGGAAATTTGGCACAACACGGCTCAGCTGATTTCTGCTGAAATGTAGTCTGGAGGGTAGCCTGTATATGACTGTGCCTCTTGTCAACACGCCATTATGACTTGTGCTGCTCCTCCCTAGAGATTTTGTGGTTTTAGCTCTATTCTTACCATGTTCTTGTAAATTCTGTATTCGATAGGTCCCAAAAACTAGCTGTATTGCTAATAATAGAACCAAAGCATTTAAACCTACTGACTGTCGAAATAGTACCGAATTTCTGGTCTATACTGCCAGATTTTTTTGGTACTACTTTTTATATCTTAAAGGGGTGGTTCACTACTCTGCAATAGTAGTTAGATCCCTGTAAAACTGATAGTGAAGGCTTTTTATAAATACCTTGTTCAGCCAATTCTGCCTCTGAGCGGTGCTATTGTGGTCCGCTCATCCCCATGAAGTGACTCCCCCGGGCTCTGTGACCTCTAGGATCCGGTGATGTCACGTCAACTTCCAGTTGACCTGACATCACCGCTGCCGGCCCCAGTCTTCGTGATTGGCTGGGCTGTGGGCGGCGTTTCACCACTCATCACAGCCCAGCATCACAGCGCCGCATCTCGCATGCTCCCTCCTTCACTGCAGAGTGCCGCAAGCAGGAGCGATGCTGGGCTGTGATGAACGGTGAAACTCCGCCCCCAGCCCAGTCACTCACGAAGACTGGGGCTCGCCGTGGTGATGTCGGGTCAACTGGAAGTTGACGTGACATCACCAGATATCAGAGGTCACAGAGCCTGGGGGTCACTTCATGGGGATGAGCGGTCCGCAATAGCGCTGCTCAGAGGCAAAATGTATTACACAAGGTATTTAGAAAAAGCCTTCCCTATCAGTTTTACAGAAAGGTGGCCACTATTGCAGAGTAGTGGACAACCTCTTTAAGGCCGTGTTCACAAGTTGAGTATTTGGTGATTTTTTTACCTCTTTATTAGTAGGCAAAACCAGATGTGGGTAAAAAATGCAGAAGTGGTGCCCGTGTTCTTATTATACTTTTCCTTTGATTGTTCCACTCCTGGTTTTGGCTTATGGTGAGGGAAAATATTTGACCAAATACTCTGTGTGCATGTGGCATAAATAGAGCTCTAAAATGCCCTGGCAGAATGGAGCAATGGTTATACACACCCATCTCCACTCAACTCATTGTCTTTGGGACTGACAGAGAAAGCCAAACACTGTTCTGAGGTACAGCAGTACCATAGACAATGAAAGGAGTGAACGCGAGCAGCATGTGCTGCCTATGCTCTATACTGACTATAAATTATGGTTCTCATGGTCAGAACTAGTGATGCGCGAATGTTCTCGGCACTGCTCTATCAAGAATTAGCGTGCTTGGGTACTCGCGGAACTCGGCCGAGTATCGTGGGTGGTTGGATGTGTCATCAGTTAACCCTAGAACGTGCAAGCATAACAATCTACCATAGAAAACAAATGACCTAGCAGGCCTGCGAGGCCCCAGGTATGCGTTTTAGGGTTAAACAACGACCACAATGCACAGGCTTGCTTCCCAGCATGATGTGTGCAGGCAACCAAAGAGAGCCAGTCACAGTCTCTGAATGACTCTCCTGGTGTCATGAAGTATAAGAAGATAACTAGGGACTGAGGCTCTTAGATTAACCCTCAGGCTAGGGGGCCCTAGCTGTCGCTTATCCCAGAGGTACTTCTGATGGTGCAGAGGTCTGGACCGCCAACCTATCCCTGCTCCTGGCCAGCCCTGCTCTAATACCCAATCTTCCCCCCCTCCCTCCAGGAAAGGGCCTGGACAGGAGTGGTTAAACCCACACAAATAGACAAATGGAGAAACCAAAACTCAAACTCACAGCAATCACACACAGTGTTATTAAACAACACGTGATAATGAAGACATAAAGAGCAGAGAGGGAATAAACAGATGACAAGAGAATTCCCACAACACACCAAACAGCAATCAGTAGTTCACCAGCAACTGGATCACAACATCACATGGATCGGTATCGACTAAAGCTATAGTCAGCACAGAAAGTCAGTTTCACCTTCTTAAAAAGGTGGAGAGAAGCTGTGATAAGTTTCTCATAACATGTGATCCTTAAGGTAATAAGCAGGCTAGGAGAGATTAACCCCTGCCAGCCCGATCACTAATGAGCACACTGGTTGATGCCCTAGCCTGCCTGCACAACTCAGAAGCCCCAAAGAAATCATATTGTTGAGTGGCAGAGTCTGTGGTATGAACAGTGCCAGATACTGCTATGACACTAGACGAGTCTTGAGCCAAATGTCACCCGGGGGATAAAACATTTTTGGGCGAAGTGTGACCCAAAAAAAAAAAACCCCGCCCTCCCTCCCACTGGAAAGGCTTTGTTTATAGCTGGCTATATGTGGATGGAGACCCGAACAGGTCAATCAATGACTTTCCATAATGCTCGTTACTTTCATCAAGCTCGTTCGAGCTTGTGACCAACATTTTAGTAGTCGCCCATCACTAGTCAGAACTTCACTGATCAGCAAATTATTAGTTGTCTTGGGCATAGGCGATAACTTGCAGTGTTTGGAATAACCCTTTAAGCTTTGGGATAGCTATACTCACATTATACACACTATTCAAAGATCATGCACTAAGCTTCCTCTAGTGTAGAGCCGGACGTTGCGACTGGCCACATAAAACTCTGGCCTCCAACAACTCTGGCCAACTTTTTATGTTTCACAATAGTAGTGTGACTATTGCCCGACATGGGTGGATCTTCATCCGCCTGACTGCTGCAGTGCCTAACCCTACCCTTATTTTTTGTTTTGCATCATTCCTACATATTTGTGTTTACTTCTATAGTGGTTAATTTCTACATAATGATAAAACTTTTTTCGTCGTCTTTCGAGGTTATATTTTCTACTATCCCTTCTTTTGACTCTGCTAAATCCATCACGGAGCTAGACTTGTCCCACCTCCGCCTTTCCAGAGGATAGAGTGACCAGGACATGCAGAAATGCAGAGCTCGTCGGCTCCCTACAGGGGTTAAATCATTACCAGAGGAAGTTTAACATTCCTTCCATATCAACACCAGATCTCTTGGGTCAGACTGGTTCCCATGCCTCCAGACTGGACCTCTTAACCCTTAAAATGTTTAGATATTCACTGTTGGTTTAGAATTTAGCAGGGCAGCCATTTCCGATGAATTATTAACAGTTTTTATTTTGTATCTTTCAAAGTCTCATAAGTCATTGAAAAGGGACCTTCCAGATATTTTGGTTTGGAATGTGGAAACTTAAGAAAACTTGGGCCTTGCAAGTAATAAGATTGATAATAGACATTAGACTGACTTGGCAATTAAATTCACATTATTACTGATTATTATTACTAGGTTCTCCTTTCAACTACTTTGGGGGGCGACTGCTATAAACATATGAAGTTAAACTGAGCGCTGATCAATTATTCAATGTGCAGATGGAGACACGGTGCCAGACCTGGGGAGGGTGAGTGACGACTAGTGTTGAGCGAACCCGGATCCTCAAAATCCGGATCCGCACGGTTTGAGAGCCCGATCCGAGTCCGACCACTACCCGGGATTCGGGGTGCACAATCTGGATCTGTTTTTTTTTTTGTTTCTTTTTTCTCTCTCTCTCTCGTGTCCCGGATCCGGCTCCCCATTGATTTACATGGCCGCGGGTTCCGGATCAGATCCGGACTTCTGCGGCAACCCGATCCGGATCCGCCGGACCCGGATTATGGCCGATCCGCTCAACTCTAGTAACGACTAATTGTATTATGCTTAATATGGAGAGGATGATTTAGTACAGGAAAATTGAAAATGTAAAATCCCTTTGAAAAGCTATGGACTCTTTTGACATGGAAAAAATAATTTTTACATAAGTTAGAGGTAGGGTGGATCGAATACTTCAATTATTCGGCTTTGCGAATATTTTCCGAATACCTCGCCGCTATTCGACTATTCGCGAATATTCGATGCGCAATGTAAGTCTATGGGAAACCCGAATAACAACTATTTGGGCTTCCCATAGACTTACATTGCACATCGAATAGACGAATAGCGGCGAGGTATTTGGAAAATATTCACGATGCCGAATATTTGAAATATTCGATCATCCCTAGTTAGAGGTTAAAGGGAACCTGTCATCAGGTTTGTCCCTTATGAGCTGCGGCCACCATCAGTGGGCTCTTATATACTGCATTCCAAAATACTGTATATTAGAGCCCAGGCCGCTCTGTAGAGCGTAAAAAACACCTCTATAATACTCACCTGGGGGCGGTCTGGTCCAATGGGTGTTGCTGCTCGCGGTCCAGCGCCTACTCTTTGTTGCGCAATTGCCATCCTCCTTCTTCTCAGACCCATGTGGAACACAAGTCGTACATCATCCACACAGGCCGGCATTGCGCACCTGCGCATGCGCACTATCAGTATAAAACTGAGGATAAAAGAGCGCAAATAAGGTCTTATCGGACATTAAAGTGCAGTTTGCATGAAATTACACTCACCTATTAGGGTTATGATAGTCACAACTCCTATGAAGGATTAAGGTAATGCCGGCTGCTGCAGCCCCACGTGGTTTACACTTCAGTGCTGGAGAGGAGAAATGGGGTTAATGCTGCGCTGCTATCGAATGATTCTTCTTTTATTTCATAGGTCCACGCGTTTCACGGATCAAGTCTCCTTCTTAAGGACAATGAAGAAAAATCATCAATATACCTTTTAATCTTTTGGCAGCAGCGCGGCATTAATCCCATTTCTCCTCTCCAGCACCGAAATCTGCACTCTGAAGGCAGAGCAAAGTATTGTAGTGCACCTGCGCCGGTGGACTATGACATTTCCACGCATCTGCGCATTACAGTACTTTGATCTGCCCTCAGCAGGACCCAGTGGCGTAACTACCGCGGTCGCAGCGGTCGCGATCGCGACCGGGCCCGGGCGGTTTGGGGCCCGCGGGGACCCGGCAGATCAGCAGCCAGCTCCTCTCAGTGAGAGAGAAGCTGCGCTGATCTATCACAGTGCACGCGCCCACTATATGACCCGCTTCCGCCCCCGACACCGGGCCCTCCTGCCCGATGTCAGCGGCGGCACCGGGGCCCCCCTCCCCCGTCACCGCGCACAGTAATAATGAAGCAAAGAGCGGCCGGCGCCGCTCTGCATCATCATTCTCCCCCTGTGCCTGTGCGGTGACGTCACTCCTGTGCGACTGCTGTGCTGAGTGCACAGAGCGCAGGGAGGGAGGACGCCGACCGCAGCACCGGGAGGACGAGCAGCAGTGGAAGGAGGAGAGCAGGGAGTACAGCATCAGTGGAACAAGGAGACGTCAGGACAGAGCAGCAGTGGAAGGAGGAGAGCGGTGAGTACTTGGTTTTTTTTTTATATATATATGAGTACACGGTGGTCAGAGGCCTGGAGTGGGGAGGCTGCATTATACTGTACATGGAGGCCTGGGGTGGGAAGGCTGGATGATACTGTACATGGAGGCCTGGGGTGGGGAGGCTGCATCTGTACATGGAGGTCTGGGGTGGGGAGGCTGCCTGATACTGTACATGGAGGCCTGGGGTGGGGAGGCTGCCTGATACTGTACAAGGAGGCCTGGGGTGGGGAGGCTGCCTGATACTGTACAAGGAGGCCTGGGGTGGGGAGGCTGCCTGATACTGTACAAGGAGGCCTGGGGTGGGGAGGCTGCATGATACTGTACATGGAGGCCTGGGGTGGGGAGGCTGCCTGATACTGTACATGGAGGCCTGGGGTGGGGAGGCTGGATGATACTGTACATGGAGGCCTGGGGTGGGGAGGCTGCATCTGTACATGGAGGCCTGGGGTGGGGAGGCTGCCTGATACTGTACATGGAGGCCTGGGGTGGGGAGGCTGCATCTGTACATGGAGGCCTGGGGTGGGGAGGCTGCCTGATACTGTACAAGGAGGCCTGGGGTGGGGAGGCTGCATGATACTGTACATGGAGGCCTGGGGTGGGGAGGCTGCCTGATACTGTACATGGAGGCCTGGGGTGGGGAGGCTGCATGATACTGTACATGGAGGCCTGGGGTGGGGAGGCTGCCTGATACTGTACAAGGAGGCCTGGGGTGGGGAGGCTGCATGATACTGTACATGGAGGCCTGGGGTGGGGAGGCTGCCTGATACTGTACATGGAGGCCTGGGGTGGGGAGGCTGCATGATACTGTACATGGAGGCCTGGGGTGGGGAGGCTGCATCTGTACATGGAGGCCTGGGGTGGGGAGGCTGCCTGATACTGTACATGGAGGCCTGGGGTGGGGAGGCTGCATCTGTACATGGAGGCCTGGGGTGGGGAGGCTGCCTGATACTGTACAAGGAGGCCTGGGGTGGGGAGGCTGCATGATACTGTACATGGAGGCCTGGGGTGGGGAGGCTGCATGATACTGTACATGGAGGCCTGGGGTGGGGAGGCTCCATGATACTGTACATGGAGGCCTGGGGTGGGGAGGCTGCCTGATACTGTACAAGGAGGCCTGGGGTGGGGAGGCTGCCTGATACTGTACATGGAGGCCTGGGGTGGGGAGGCTGCATGATACTGTACATGGAGGCCTGGGGTGGGGAGGCTGCATGATACTGTACATGGAGGCCTGGGGTGGGGAGGCTGCATGATACTGTACATGGAGGCCTGGGGTGGGGAGGCTGCATGATACTGTACATGGAGGCCTGGGGTGGGGAGGCTGCATCTGTACATGGAGGCCTGGGGTGGGGAGGCTGCCTGATACTGTACATGGAGGCCTGGGGTGGGGAGGCTGCATCTGTACATGGAGGCCTGGGGTGGGGAGGCTGCCTGATACTGTACAAGGAGGCCTGGGGTGGGGAGGCTGCATGATACTGTACATGGAGGCCTGGGGTGGGGAGGCTGCCTGATACTGTACATGGAGGCCTGGGGTGGGGAGGCTGCATGATACTGTACATGGAGGCCTGGGGTGGGGAGGCTGCCTGATACTGTACAAGGAGGCCTGGGGTGGGGAGGCTGCCTGATACTGTACATGGAGGCCTGGGGTGGGGAGGCTGCATGATACTGTACATGGAGGCCTGGGGTGGGGAGGCTGCATGATACTGTACATGGAGGCCTGGGGTGGGGAGGCTGCATGATACTGTACATGGAGGCCTGGGGTGGGGAGGCTGCATGATACTGTGCATGGAGGCCTGGGGAGGCTGCATTATACTGTACATGGAGGCCTGGGGAGACTCCATTATACTGTACATGGAGGCCTGGGGAGGCTGGCAGCATTATTATACATGGAGGCCTGGGGAGGCTGGCTGCATTATTATACATGGAGGCCTGGGGAGGCTGGCTGCATTATTATACATGGAGGTCTGGGGAGGCTGGCTGCATTATTATACATGGAGGCCTGGGGAGGCTGGCTGCATTATTATACATGGAGGCCTGGGGAGGCTGGCTGCATTATTATACATGGAGGCCTGGGGAGGCTGGCTGCATTATTATACATGGAGGCCTGGGGAGGCTGGCTGCTATATTATACATGGAGGCCTGGGAGGCTGGCTGCTATATTATACATGGAGGCCTGGAGAGGTTGGCTGCATTATTATACATGGAGGCCTGGGAGGCTGGCTGCTATATTATACATGGAGGCCTGGGGAGGCTGGCTGCTATATTATACATGGAGGCCTGGGAGGCTGGCTGCTATATTATACATGGAGGCCTGGAGAGGTTGGCTGCATTATTATATATGGAGGCCTGGTGAGGCTGCATAATAAACATGAAGGACACCTTATACATTGAATATAGAGGTGTAATATACATAGAGGTCTATGAGGCTGCATTATACTGGAGGTCTATAGGGCTGCATTAAAATGGAGGTCGGGGGGGGCTGTATAATACAAAATGAAGGGACACCTTATACATGGAATGTAGGGGTGAATTATACATGGAGGAGTATGGGGCTGCATAATACCATCTGAAGTTTTATGGGGTTGTGTTATAATACATATAGGACTATGGGGGCTGCATTATAATATATGGAGGACTATGGAGGCTACCTTATACATGGACTATGGAAGTGCATTATAAAACATGGAGGACTATGTGGTGCAGTATAATATATGGAGAACTATGGGGTGAATTTTAATACATGGAGAACTATGGGAAATGCATTATAATTGAAGGGCTACTTTATACATGGAGGATTATGGGGGTGCATTATAATATATGGAGGGCTATGTATCTGCATTCTAATATATGAAGGGTTATGTGAGACCCTTTATACAATTATTTGGAAGGCTATGTGGGGGCTGTTATAGTATTTTGAGAACTTTATACAGGGGGGACAAAGATACAAGTATGGGATGGAAATGTTTTGTGCTGAGGGAAAAAGGCTCTTTCCCTCAGCAGCCAACTTTCCCATGCTCTGCTATACATCTCTCAGCACCCAGCTTTCCCATGTTCTGATATACATCTCTTAGCACCCAGCTTTCCCATGTTCTGATATACATCTCTCAGCACCCAGCTTTCTCATGCTCTGATATGGGAAAGCTGGGTGCTGAGGACAAGATAAATATCAGAACATAGGAAAGCTGGGTGCTGATAGAGGGATTTCAGGGTGCTGTGGGTGAGAGCCAAGTGTCAGCGTCATTATCCTGTACCCCGAGTGTCAGTGTCATTATCCCTTACCCCATACCTCCCAACCGTCCCGGATACAGCGGGACTTTCACGCTTTACGTTGTTTGTCCCGTTGCCACGATCGGGACGGCCGGCTCCCGGGCTCCGCCCACCCACTCTCTCTCCGCCTCCCTGCTTTTCCCTCCTACCATCCCAGTAGACGTGGCATAACAGAGAGGAGCGCTGCCTGTGCTGCTGCTGGTACAGTAAAATCTCCCCAGCGCTCCCCTGCCGCCTGTCTGTGAAGGCGACCGGCCACCTCACTGTGTGGGCGACCGGCCGCCTCACTGTGGCTCCCTGCGTGTCCATGCTGGAGGCCCGCCGGCTGCCTGCGTGTCCATGCTGGAGGCCCGCCGGCTGCCTGCGTGTCCATGCTGGAGGCCCGCCGGCTGCCTGCGTGTCCATGCTGAATGGGTGTGGATGGGGAGTGGATATGGGCGTGACTGTGAAATGGGTGTGGTTAGGGGGCGTGGCCTAAAAATTTGCCGCGGCGCGCTACGCTTGTCCTTCTTTTCCTTCTTTAAAAGTTGGGAGGTATGCCTTACCCCAAGTGTCTGTGTATGTGGAGGGGGGGCCCAGGTCTAAACTTTGCACCGGGGCCCATCCAACTCTAGTTACGCCACTGGCAGGACCGATCAAAGTGCACCTGCGCAGGACCGTAATGCTGGGCTGTGTGGATGACGTAGGATCATTGTGATCCATGACTGCACAGAACATGTTTCCTCCAGAGTCCCGAGGCTCCATGCTGTACAACACTTCATTCGATGCTCAGCATTGTGCTTGGTAATATATGGCTCAGCATTGTGCATGGTGATGTATGGCTCGGCATTGTGCTTGGTGATGTACAGCTCGGCATTGTGCTTGGTGATGTACGGCTCGGCATTATGCTTGGTGATGTACGGCTCAGCATTGTGCTTGGTAATATATGGCTCAGCATTGTGCTTGGTGATGTATGTCTCGGCATTGTGCTTGGTAATGTACAGCTCGGCATTGTGCTTGGTAATATATGGCTCAGCATTGTGCTTGGTGATGTATGGCTCAGCATTGTGCTTGGTGATGTATGTCTCGGCATTGTGCTTGGTAATGTACAGCTCGGCATTGTGCTTGGTAATATATGGCTCAGCATTGTGCTTGGTGATGTATGGCTCGGCATTGTGCTTGGTGATGTACGGCTCGGTATTGTGCTTGGTGATGTACGGCTCGGTATTGTGCTTGGTGATGTACGGCTCGGCATTGTGCTTGGTGTTGTACAGCCCGGCATTGTGCTTGGTGATGTACGGCTCAGCATTGTGCTTGGTGATGTACGGCTCGGCATTGTGCTTGGTGATGTACGGCTCGGTATTGTGCTTGGTGATGTACGGCTCGGTATTGTGCTTGGTGATGTATGGCTACTGCAGCTGCTCGACCATGAAGTTCCTGACGGGCACAGTTTATGGACCCTGCAGTTATGGGGTCAGCAGAGCATTGGTGACTTTTCTGCCCTCTGCTCCTCAGCACTCGGCCCCCCACTGTTTATTGTCACGTGGTCTCTACTTTGTAGATGAGTTGTTGTAGTTGCTATGGGGCATAGCGCACACAAAGCATGGTACGGATTAAAAAGCCTATGCTTTCCATTGCATCCTTACTCCTTTCTGGGTGCATGCATTGCTGTGCGCTCCTGTCTGCTGAGCTGCGCAGTGTCTGGGGGTCTATTGAGTGCTCGGTGCCGCTCTCAGGACCTGATCTGCAGGCAATTAAAGTGCCTACTAAATATGAAAAATCAAATTCAAACTTTACTACTCTTTAAATATGAAAAGGTATGCCATGTTATAACGAGGCTACATCTTGTGATTGTTCATTATACGGCCGATGATTTGTTGATTATGCAGTGTATATTGGTGTTATGTTACGGTGGTCAAACTTTGGAGTGAATCATGCTTCTAATCAACCATAACTATGGACAGGGTGAATTTATTGCGCCGCGTCTGGTGTCTTGGGGGTATTATTATGAACGCGGTATTTCCTTATATGTAGAACAGTAGCTGTTTCGCGCCATGCCCTGGCCTCACAAATGACATAACATGAGGATATAGACACTACGCAGACAGGGACAGTGCCAACCGGCCCTCAGACTCAACACGTCCTATATAAACACCGCACAGGTAACGCACATATATAAGATGCCGAGGACAGCGACAATAACACCGCGCTCATCGGCTCTGCACAAGGCCAAGGATTGTGTCAGGCTTGTTTAACTCTCCAGGAAGGATGGAGAAGGGTTACCGTACATTACACTGGTGAAGGCAGTGCACAGATCTGCGCTTTGTTAGTAATGTATATAAACTGCGCGTTTTCAGTAATATAATTTGTACTGGCTTCTGTAGGAATCGCGCCACAGTGACCTGAGTAGCTTTTTGGTCAATTGATCATATTGATGATCCAGTGCAAAGGAAAAAAAGGAATGGGAGAACCTAAGTTCAGATACAGGTTTTTTTTATGAGTTTTTTAGGGGCAGGTTGTCACATGGAGTTTTGCACAAACTTTGCCGACTGTCATGGCGGCGTCGGGCGCTGTTCACATTGCAGATTCTGACTCTCGCCTGTTGGTTTCTCTGGTGTCTGGGATCAACACAGGCAGACTCGGGCGTTGACCTGCTGTGTGCGGATTCATAGGCAGGCTAGCAAGAGTTCATCTCTGCTAGCCTGCTTGTTAGGTTACTTTGAAAACGTGGTGTGGAAGCCAATCACATCTACTCCCCTTCTATTTATGCTGGATGACATATTCTACCCATGCCAACTATAGTTTATTCTATGTTGGTCTGTGAAGTGTGGTGTCCTAGACTATCTGATGAAAATTGTGATATTTGTTTGTTGTGATTATGACGTTTGCCCACGTTGTTTTATTGCTTCCTTCTACTCTTGTTTTTGCTCCTGAATCTCTTATTGTCTTTACCTTTGTGTGTACATGGTGTGTGACAGAGTTTTTGTTTTTCTCTTGTTTGTCTATATCTGAGACTTTCATTACACTCCTGTCCCAATATTCCCTTAGGGAGAGGGGGAAGCAGATCAGTACTAGTCAGGAAAAGGGCCAGGAAGGAGACTCAGGCATCCCTACCATTAGGAGTATCCCTGAAAATAGGGATAGCATAGGACCCTCTAGCTTGAGGGACAGCTTCGGGGCCCTGGTTACCCATTGTTCCAAAATACTCCATAAAGGGATTGTGCATTACTAGGGCAACCCCTTCTGATTCCACATTTCCCCCAGGTAAAATAATAAAGCCTATACTAACCTACTTCACCGGCACCCTTCAATCGGTACTGTGATTCGCATTACCAGGGCTCTCTTGATGTTGTGACATCACACAAGCCCCACGTCCAATCAGTGCTGGCTTCTCTCTCCCCGTCTTTGGACCAAACAAATGAAAGGGAACCTGTCACCAGTTTTTTCACTATTAAACTAAAAGTATGACCTTCTGCAGCTCCTGGGCTGCGTTCTATGAAGGTGCTCCTTGTTCCTTGACTCCCCTTGCAGACCCCAAAAATAAACTTTATAAAAGCTGACCGCCATGTATGCTAATTACCTGATCTAGTCGGGTGTGCGTCCTCTTTTTCAGCTCCTGTCCCCCTTCCTGCCACTGTTTGCCGTCCTCCTTTCTTGATTGACGTGGATGACGCCTCCGTCGTCATCCACGTTGCTCTTTCAAATCTCGCGCCTGTGCATCATGTCCGCTCGCACAGGCACAGTTCACTCTGCCATATCGCGGGCAGAGCAGAAAACATTGCTGCCCTCATGCGCACCGGTATACTATTTGCGCAGGCGCGAGATTATGGTCGGCGCTGTACATGGCGTCACTGCGTCATCCTCGTACCCAACCTAATCCTCGTGCCTGATTGCTTGTTTGGTCTGTAGGCGGGAAGACAGAAGCTGGCACTGATTGGACGTAGGGCTCGCGTGACATCACAACCCCATGAGAGCCCTGGCACTGCGAGCCATGGCACAGCTGGAAGGGCGCCGGTATGAGAGGGGAGTATAGGCTTTATTATTTTACCTGGGGGAAACGTGGAATCAGAAGGGGTTGTCCTAGTAGTGGACAAACCCTTTAATAACTGCTCCAAAATGCTTGGAAAACGTTTCCTATTCATGTCTTATGAAGTTTGAGTATTTTTTTTTTCCGAAAGAGGTTTTGAAAGTGGTGGGAAAAAAAATAAATAAAAAATGCATGTCACTTCTTTGATGCAAACTAGGCAGTGTAAAATCAAAACTACAGAAAATGCCTCAGGAAAAAAATCTTCTAAAACAGTTCAAAAGCAATATTACCCCCATACAGTGGCCATATATCGGTAAATACCAGTCCTGTCAACCATATAGGTGATTACGGTTAAAGTATATACAATATAGTGATTTACAGCTGACGTTCCTTCTTATCAAGGTGTTCATTATTGAGTTTTTCTCGTCTTTTCCATCTGGTCCATTCCACCCCGACATGACAACATCTTCCAGCCACGACTCGTCTGGAGAGTTTGTAAGAAAGACACATTTGACTTCTCGTATTTCCAGCACCGTCTCCATTTATTCCCATCCTACACAAATGCTCCGTCCTTCCTGTACCAGCGGCATAGAATAGTGATCCAAATTCTTCAAAAATTGTCATTACTATGACTACCCCCTTCCCCTCCAAAAAATTCTACACAGACTGTGAGCAAGATAGAGGATGCCTTTCAAAAACTAGACTTCCAAAGAAAGTAATGATGCGCCCACTGTATTATCTTATACACAAATATGCTCCTTTGAAGGTTATAAAGTCCTACGTGACCCCTTCAATCAATAATGACCCCTGATTGTCCCCATAAAGTAACAATGCCCCCCAAAACTAATAATATTCCAAGTGCCTCCTTAATAAGTAATAATGCCTACTGTGTGCCCCAATAAAAACTAATAATGGTCCCAATTTAAACAAATAAGGTTCTCTGAGTGCCCCCAGAGCTTTCTATATACAGTGTGATGTTCCAGCAGCTCATAATATACAGTATAATGGTTCCAGAGTCCCCTATATATAGCATGATGACCCTCCAGCTCCCCATATAAAGCATAACATCCCTATAGCTCCCCTATATACAACATAATGTCCCAACAGCTCCCTTATAAAGTATGATGGCTCTACAGCTGCCAATATTGTTATGGGGTGTGAAGGGATAACCAGGGATCCGGGCTTATAGACTGGCCATCAGGCTAGGGGGCCATAGCTGTCCCTACTGAAAGAGATACATGTAATGGTGATGATGTCTGTGCCGCCTTCCTTGCCCTGTCCTGGCCAGTCTTGATCTAATACATCTCTCCCCCATCCCAGGGGAGGGCTAAGACAGAACCCACAGATATGGACAAACAGGGGAAATCAAAACTCTATCATGCAGCATGCTCACCCAGAGTCATCAGACAACAAATGATAAGGAGAAAAATAAAGAGCAGGGAGGAAATGACCAGATGACAGGAGAAATTCCACATCACATCAAACAAAACGCAGTTAATCACCAGTTACTGGAACACAACAGCACACAGACCAGAGTAGCAAAAGCTATAGTCAGCATGAGAAGACAGATTCCTCCATCCTAAAAAGGTGGAGACTAACTGTGATAGGTCTCCTGCATGTGATCTAAAAGGTAACCGTAACCAGCAGACTAGCATAAATTAACTCCTGCTAGAACAATCACTAAAGAGCACACAGCTGGTCGATGCCAGAGCCTGTGCAACCTAGAAGCACTAGAGAAAGCACAGTATGGAGTGTCAGAGTCTGTAGTCTGAACAGCGTCTAATGCCGCCATTACAATCGGCAAGTTAAGAGCCAAACACCGTGTGACAAATATACAGGGTGATGTGAATGCAGCTCCCTATATATAGTATGATGTCCTCCACAGCTCCCAATATATAGCATGATGACCCTATAGCTCCAATATATATAGTATAATGTACGGATAGCTCCCTGTATATAGCATGATGTCTCCCACAGCTCTCTATACATAGTATAATGGACTCAGACCTCCCCTATATACAGTATGATGGCCCCACAGCTTTGTATACATAGTATGATGGCCCCACAACTCTCTTATATACAATATGATGTTTAACACCTCCCTGTATACAAAAGTTTATTCCATACCTCCCTATATACATTATGATGTCCCCACAGCTCCCCACATACAGTATGATGGCCTCACAGCTTTGTATACATAGTATGATGGCCCCAGAGCTCCCATGTATACACTATGATGCCCCCTGAGATCACCATATAAAGTATGATAGCCCTACAGCTCCCTATATGCAATGTAATGTCCACATAGCTCCAAATATATGGTATGATGGCCCCAGAGTGCTCATATATACAGTATGATGGCCTCACAGCTCTCTATATACAGTATTATGATCCTACAGCACCTTATATATAGTATAATCTTCCCCACAGCTTTTTAAACATAGTATGATGGCCCCAGAGCTACCCTATATACAATGTGACAGACCCACACCTCCCTATATACAATATGATGTCGACACAGATCCTCATATACTGTATAATGGCTCCAGACACCACCTATATATAGTATGATGGACCCACAGATTTCTATACATGCAATAGTGGCCTCAGAGCTCCCCTATATTCTGTATGATGGTCCCACAGCTCCCTATATTCGATATTTTAACCTCACTCTCATGCTTATTCATTTCAATGCGGTAGTTACCAGAGATCCGGCGCCCCAGGCAAAAAGTTCAGGGTTGGAAACCCGAATCTTTGATGCTAATGATGCCCCTGCTTGTATCTATTATAGCCTATGGGGCTGCACCAAATCACAGAGACATGTCTGATTTTAACCTGTCTTACGGATCAAACTGGCCAAGTCTATGCATCAGTGAAAATCGAGCAGCACTCGAATGCTATCCGTGTGCCGTCTGTTTTATGGACTGTTTGATAAAAGAAGTGTCATGGTTCTGTTTTGCGTGCTTTTCTCTCCTGCAGAGCTAGTGCACTGTTGTCATACTAGGCTCGGTGGTCCGGCTGTTTTCCAGCTTCGAGTCCTGCATTGATAATGTGAGGGGCCTGTTATCCGGCGCCTCGTTCCGGGTGATTGCTCTGCTTCATTAGGGAGCAACTTCACCTGGAATGCCGCTAGTCGTAGTTTCTGTACTGCAGTTTGTGCTTCTGGCTCTCGTTAGTGTCTCATTCTGATCTTGTCTGTCTACCCCGGACCTTAGTTCCCCTTCTCTGCCCGTTCCCCTTAGCCTGACATTACCCCCTGGCTTCTGACCTTCGGCTAGTACCCTGACTTCGGTTCCACTTTCTCCCTGTGTCCTGACGTTACCTCTCGGCTCATGACCTTTGCTCAGACCCTGACGTCGGCTCCACTTTCTCCCTGTATCCTGATGTTACCTCATGGCTCATGACCTTTGCTCATACCCTGACGTCGGCTCCACTTTCTCCCTGTATCCTGATGTTACCTCCTGGCTCCTGACCTCTGGCTTGTTGGCCATTAGTCCATTCACTACTTACTAGTTATAGCTAGTGACACCTAGAGCTTTAGCATTACAAGAAGCTTCAGAAACCGCCATCATTTTGTATATTTATATACAAGAAAAACATATGAAAATCTGGAAGCAAAAACTGAAATACTAACCGATCTCTGATGAAGGTTGAACTAGATAGACCTATGTCTTTTTTCAACCTATGTAACTATGTAACTATAGTAAAAACTGACAATTGACCAAATAATTATGAAAATCTGAACCAAAACTAATGAAAATTGGATCAAACACACTGACGACCGCTTTTTTTGGGTAAGAGAAAAATTACTGAATGACCACTTATTCATTATTTGTTACAATGTATCAGTCACATTTGAGCCTATGAGTAAGGTGGTTCCCCACCGAAACACGTTAGGTGTTGGGATTTTTCCCTACATGTTTTTAATTGTGTTTTTACACATTAAAGCATTGAATTTTAGACTACGGGTGAGACTTCTTTTGTTTCTCTTTTTTTTTTTACTTTTTTTGTTTTTGTATCAGTCAGATTATTTATTTTATAAAGCATTATTTATATAATCCCGGAAAAATTTTATAAGAAACCTGATGGTTCCGGCACCTTTCCTTTAACAGAACAGAAAAAGTAAAATATTTAGCACAATTGAACCCAGCCGAGTAAAAATCGTAATTTCTTGTGAATTTTCTTGGAGTATATTTCTCAACATGGCTCATAGCATTAATTTGTGGCACAATCACTGAGCACAGATAAGTTTCAGACCTTATCAGTAAATGTATCCAGTATCCACAACTGTGAGTTCAATATAATATATACAAGATTTCAAAATTGTATTTAAAAACTTATAAAGCTCTTTTAAAAGTAAAAGTTCATGCGTAAACGGCATCAGACTAAACTACAAGGCCTTGCACATGTTTTCCACAGAGGCTTCTAATTGTTCTCTTTTACAAGAACATTCTTTCCTTCTAAAAGTTTCCTCCAGTTTTTCCAGCTGACAGCAGAGGCCACCGTCAGTGATAGAAGACCTTTAGATTTTCTTTAAAGGGTTGTTCCCGTCTCTGTCTTCGGTGGCCGAGATGAGAATAACTGCTTTTCTGGTCCCGGCCATCAGAGGCATGGGTATGAAACAGTCCAGCGAATATGCGCTACGCTATTTTTGTAACTCCCCTAGAAATGAATGACAGCTCCGTAACCAGTATACTAAAGAGACTGCAATCAGCCTGCTTTGGGAGAGACCTAGGAGCAGTTATTGCCATCTCAGCCCTTATGGGAATAACCCAATAAAGAGCATTAAAAATGATAGATTTATAAAGAAGTAGACAGTTCTGAATGTCAAGGTGTCATTGAGGCCAAGTTCAGTTGGGCATAAGCAAAATCCTCATCCTAAAAAAATAATTGCCCCGATTCATCGTTGTCTTTTTCTTTTTTTTTTTAATTCACTTTTATTGTATGTCTTGTTATTAGTTGCCGTTTTTGGCGCCAAATTCATCAAAATGTTGCACTCGATTTATTGGTGCAAAGTAAAAAATGGTCTTTCTTCCTCTCTTGAAGTGTTTTTGTGACTTTTGGCACCAAAAGGTCACAGAAATTGAGTAAAATCTTTTCCATACATTAAAAGGAACCTGTCACCCACTCACTTGCGGTCCAGTCCGATTGGCGCCAGTGTTCTCCAGTCTGGTGCCTCCTCAATCCTTGCTGTTTTTGGTCTGGTGCCTCCTCAATCCTTGCTGTTTTTGGTCTGGTGCCTCCTCAATCCTTGCTGTTTTTGGTCTGGTGCCTCCTCAATCCTTGCTGTTTTTGGTCTGGTGCCTCCTCAATCCTTGCTGTTTTTGGTCTGGTGCCTCCTCAATCCTTGCTGTTTTTGGTCTGGTGCCTACTCAATCCTTGCTGTCTTTGGTCTGGTGCCTCCTCTATCCTTGCTGTTTTAGCTCTGGTGCCTCCTCTATCCTTGCTGTTTTTAGTTTGGTGCCTCCTCTTTTCCATCCATCACTGTCCTCTTTGCTTCTTGGGGATGATGCGTCCAGTATCATCCACACAGTGCCCTCCATTGTGCTCCTGCGCATGCACACTTTGCTCTGCCATGCTGAGTACTGTAATACGCAGGCGTGGGTGTTCTTTGTCCTTTCCTCGCGCTTGTGCATTACAGTACTTTGCTCTGCCCTTAGTAGGGCGAATAGGTGACAGGTTCCCTTTGAAAATACACCAAAAAAGGACGGGGGATGGGCTGGAGTGAAATTACACCAAATTTTGTGAATTTTTATAAAGTTGCAATTGATGAATCAGATGAAAACAATTGATAAATTCTGCCCACAAAGCGGGGGAAAAAACAGGAGAGAACATATAAAATAGACTTCCAAAAAGGTACAAGTAGAATAGTGAGTTGAATGCAAACAAAAAGATACAAAACATACAAAACTAGACAAAATACAACAGGCACAAAGGCAATGATAAATCAGAGTTAAAGTCTTTTTCTGGTGTATTCTGTTTCGAAAACTGCAAACTGCACAGACAATGCTGAAAAGAATAAATATACACATTGCAATGTATAAATTACTTGCTGTATATACTGTATGTTCAGGCTTTTTAACGTCTTTTAACTGCTTCTTGTTTCCAAATATGCCAAGCAGCAAAAGAAGTAAGTGGACTACTCTTCAGGCGTCTTCTGCTTGGGAGCGCTCAGTAGTTAACATAGTGCAAGCAGAAGCAGCTGAAGAACAGTCCACTCACTTCTAGTGACATCTTTAGAAACCTAAAGTGTTTAAAATAAGTAAGTGGACTATTCTTCAGGCGGCTTCTGCTTGGGAGCTGCTCAGTAGTTTACTCAATACAAGCAGAAGCCGCGTGAAGAACAGTCCACTCACTTCTAGTGACATCTTTAGAAACTTAAAGTGTTTAAATAAGTAAGTGGACTATTCTTCAGGAGGCTTCTGCTTGGGAGCTGCTCAGTAGTTTACACAGTGCAAGCAGAAGCCGCCTGAAAAAACAGTCCGATCACTTCACTTGATATCTTTGGAAACCTAAAGTGTTTAAAATAAGTAAGCGGACTATTCTTCAGGAGGCTTCTGCTTGGGAGCTGCTCAGTAGTTTACACATGTCACGCTCCCGATGCCTCAGCACCGCTCCTTACCCATTGACCCGGTCGCACCATCTCGGCACCGCTCCGTGACCACTGATCCGGTCCACGTGTCCTCCGGTCACAGCTACCGCCCCCGCTCGTGCTTTCCTGTGTTCTGTTCCTGGTCTCAGGAGTCTGACTCTGACTAGTGCCTCTGTATAGGACCAGGCCGCGCCCACTCTCCTGGTCTTATAGGCCCAGCACACCTGAAGCAGGAAATGACATAGGGCTGTGCTGGGTATATAAGACTTGCCTTTCCATGTGGGCGGGCCCTGATCAACGTGTCTTGAAGCCTTGTCTTTTGAGCTAGGTCCTCAGGTCCCCTTGTACCATGTCCTGTTACCTGTACCAGCATTCTGTACCGTCTTAAAGAACTCCGTGACCCTGGTGACCTGGTTATACCTGTCCCTGCCACGCCAGTGCTCCGGCTGCCATGTACCCTGCCCTCCGGTGGAGTGCATGGTCCAGTGGATCCACCTCCTGGGCCTACCAGTCCACCCTGCCCTGACAGATTGATCAGGCCATGGATTCCGCCGGAGCACAACCGTCCGAACTGGGCGAACTGTGCCAGGAACTGGTGCGACAGCGAGAGACCCTGACCCGCATATTGAATTTCTTGACGTCTGTGGACCACCGTTTGTTTACGCTACAGACTACCGCCCAGGGCTGTATTTTGCCTTCGTGCTGCCCTAGGCACTTTAAGTGGTCGCGCCCCTTAGTGACAACGTAAAACTGAGTTTTCGCACTCGACATCTGTTTAAGGCAGATCTACTCTGTAAAACACTTTAAAAAGTATCAATGAGAAATGAAGGGCACTAACTCCCCCCCCCCAATGGGGATCACCACAGGCACATCAAAACATAGCATGAGTATAAAATATTCCCATCACACCGTCCCCACTTATATACTGTGACTGTCACACTGCCCCTAATAAACTACACACTGCCCTCCCTTATAAATTATACCCACCACACCTTCCTCAATTATGAAATATGATCTGTACTGTCCTCACATCATGCTGCCCCCTCCTCACAATGTCCCATGCATGCTGCCCCCTCCTCACAATGTCCCATGCATGCTGCCCCCTCCTCACAATATCCCATGCATGCTGCCCCCTCCTCACAATATCCCATGCATGCTGCCCCCTCCTCACAATATCCCATGCATGCTGCCCCCTCCTCACAGTGTCCCATGCATGCTGATCCCTCCACACAATGTCCCATGCATGCTGCCCCCTCCTCACAATGTCCCATGCATGCTGATCCCTCCACACAATGTCCCATGCATGCTGCCCCCCTCCTCACAATGTCCCATGCATGCTGCCCCCTCCTCACAATGTCCCATGCATGCTGCCCCTCCTCACAGTGTCCCATGCATGCTGCCCCCTCCTCACAATGTCCCATGCATGCTGCCCCTCCTCACAATGTCCCATGCATGCTGATCCCTCCACACAATGTCCCATGCATGCTGCCCCCTCCTCACAATGTCCCATGCATGCTGCCCCCTCCTCACAATGTCCCATGCATGCTGCCCCCTCCTCACAGTGTCCCATGCATGCTGCCCCCCTCCTCACAATGTCCCATGCATGCTGCCCCTCCTCACAGTGTCCCATGCATGCTGCCCCTCCTCACAGTGTCCCATGCATGCTGCCCCTCCTCACAGTGTCCCATGCATGCTGCCCCTCCTCACAATGTCCCATGCATGCTGATCCCTCCTCACAATGTCCCATGCATGCTGCCCCCTCCTCACAGGGTCCCATGCATGCTGCCCCCTCCTCACAATGCCCCATGCATGCTGCCCCCTCCTCACAGGGTCCCATGCATGCTGCCCCCTCCTCACAATGTCCCATGCATGCTGCCCCCTCCTCACAGTGTCACATGCATGCTGCCCCCTCCTCACAGTGTCCCATGCATGCTGCCCCCTCCTCACAATGTCCCATGCATGCTGCCCCCTCCTCACAGGGTCCCATGCATGCTGCCCCCTCCTCACAATATCCCATGCATGCTGCCCCCTCCTCACAGTCAGTGTCCCATGCATGCTGCCCCTCCTCACAATGTCCCATGCATGCTGATCCCTCCACACAATGTCCCATGCATGCTGCCCCCTCCTCACAATGTCCCATGCATGCTGCCCCTCCTCACAGTGTCCCATGCATGCTGCCCCTCCTCACAATGTCCCATGCATGCTGCCCCTCTCACAGTGTCCCATGCATGCTGCCCCTCCTCACAGTGTCCCATGCATGCTGCCCCCGTCCTCACAATGTCCCATGCATGCTGCCCCCTCCTCACAGTGTCCCATGCATGCTGCCCCTCCTCACAGTGTCCCATGCATGCTGCCCCTCCTCACAATGTCCCATGCATGCTGATCCCTCCTCACAATGTCCCATGCATGCTGCCCCCTCCTCACAGTGTCCCATGCATGCTGCCCCCTCCTCACAGGGTCCCATGCATGCTGCCCCCTCCTCACAATGTCCCATGCATGCTGCCCCCTCCTCACAGTGTCACATGCATGCTGCCCCCTCCTCACAGTGTCCCATGCATGCTGCCCCTCCTCACAGGGTCCCATGCATGCTGCCCCCTCCTCACAGGGTCCCATGCATGCTGCCCCCTCCTCACAGGGTCCCATGCATGCTGCCCCCTCCTCACAGTGTCCCATGCATGCTGCCCCCTCCTCACAGGGTCCCATGCATGCTGCCCCCTCCTCACAGGGTCCCATGCATGCTGCCCCCTCCTCACAGGGTCCCATGCATGCTGCCCCCTCCTCACAGGTCCCATGCATGCTGCCCCCTCCTCACAGGGTCCCATGCATGCTGCCCCCTCCTCACAGGGTCCCATGCATGCTGCCCCCCTCCTCACAATGTCCCATGCATGCTGCCCCCTCCTCACAATGTCCCATGCATGCTGCCCCCTCCTCACAATGTCCCATGCATGCTGCCCCCTCCTCACAGTGTCCCATGCATGCTGCCCCTCTCCATGAGCTCCTAATGCTGCCTTACTCTTTTCCATAATGACACCTCCATGCTGCCCCATTCATCATACTAAGACCACCACACTAGCGCTTATGCTGAGACCCCCCCCCACACACACACTACCCCACTCTTGATATTGACTCCCCTACATTACTCCACTCCATACTGAGCCCACACATGCTGCCCCTTCTCCATAATGAGCTCCCAATGCTGCCCCCCTCGTTATTCTGAGTCCCTACACTCCACCCATCGATTTTGTCATTGCACTATCCCTCAACCCTTGTCCTCTGTCTCTAGGATTGGCCCCTCTCTCCCATTCCCCAGCAGCAGCCTCTCTCCCCCGCCTTCAGCAGCAGCCTCTCCCCCAGCATCAGCCTCTCTCCCCCCAGCCTCCCCCAGCCTCTCTCTCCCCCAGCCTCAGCCTCTCTCCCCCCCAGCCTCAGCCTCTCTCTCCCCCCCAGCCTCCCCCCCAGCCTCAGCCTCTCTCTCCCCCCAGCCTCCCCCCAGCCTCAGCCTCTCTCTGCCCCCCAGCCTCCCTCCAGCCTCAGCCTCTCTCCCCCCAGCCTCCCCTCCAGCCTCAGCCTCTCTCTCCCCCCAGCCTCCCCTCCAGCCTCAGCCTCTCTCTCCCCCCAGCCTCCCCTCCAGCCTCAGCCTCTCTCTCCCCCCAGCCTCCCCCCCAGCCTCAGCCTCTCTCTCCCCCCCAGCCTCCCCCCCCCAGCCTCAGCCCTCTCTCCCCCCAGCCTCCCCCCCCCAGCCTCAGCCTCTCTCTCCCCCCAGCCTCCCCCCCAGCCTCAGCCTCTCTCTCCCCCCAGCCTCCCCCCAGCCTCAGCCTCTCTCTCCCCCCAGCCTCTTTCTCCCCCCAGCCTCCCCCCAGCCTCTCTCTCCCCCCAGCCTCCCCCCCAGCCTCCCCCCAGCCTCTCTCCTCCCCCCAGCCTCCCCCCAGCCTCTCTCTCCCCCCAGCCTCTCTCTCCCCCCAGCCTCCCCCCCAGCCTCTCTCTCCCCCCAGCCTCCCCCCCAGCCTCTCTCTCCCCCCAGCCTCCCCCCCCAGCCTCTCTCTGCCCCCCAGCCTCCCCCCCAGCCTCTCTCTCCCCCAAAGCCTCCCCCCCAGCCTCTCGCTCCCCCAGCCTCCCCCCCAGCCTCTCTCTCCCCCCAGCCTCCCTCTCCCCCCAGCCTCCCCCCCAGCCTCTCTCTCCCCCCAGCCTCCCCCCCAGCCTCTCTCTCCCCCCAGCCTCTCTCTCCCCCAGCCTCCCCCCCAGCCTCTCTCTCCCCCCAGCCTCCCTCTCCCCCCAGCCTCCCCCCCCAGCCTCTCTCGTCCCCCCAGCCTCCCCCCCAGCCTCTCTCTCCCCCAAGCCTCCCCCCAGCCTCTCGCTCCCCCCAGCCTCCCCCAGCCTCTCTCTCCCCCCAGCCTCCCTCTCCCCCCAGCCTCCCCCCCAGCCTCTCTCTCCCCCCCAGCCTCCCCCCCAGCCTCTCTCTCCCCCCACCTCTCTCTCCCCCAGCCTCCCCCCCAGCCTCTCTCTCCCCCCAGCCTCCCTCTCCCCCCAGCCTCCCCCCAGCCTCTCTCCCCCCAGCCTCCCCCCCAGCCTCTCTCTCCCCCCAGCCTCCCCCCCAGCCTCTCTCCCCCAGCCTCTCTCTCCCCCAGCCTCTCTCTCTCCCCAGCCTCTCTCTCCCCCCAGCCTCAGCCTCTCTCTCCCCCCAGCCTCTCTCTCCCCCCAGCCTCCCCCCAGCCTCAGGCCTCTCTGCTCCCCGCCCACCTCCCCCCAGCCTCAGCCTCTCTCTCCTCCCAGCCTCCCCCCCAGCCTCAGCCTCTCTCTCCTCCCAGCCTCCCCCCAGCCTCAGCCTCTCTCTCCTCCCAGCCTCCCCCTCTCTCTCCTCCCAGCCTCCCCCTCTCTCTCCCCCCAGCCTCAGCCTCTCTCTCTCTTCCCAGCCTCCCCCCCAGCCTCTCTCTCCCCCCAGCCTCCCCCCCAGCCTCTCTCCCCCAGCCTCCCTCTCCCCCAGCCTCCCCCCAGCCTCTCTCTCCCCCCAGCCTCCCCCCCAGCCTCTCTCTCCCCCAGCCTCCCCCCCAGCCTCTCTCTCCCCCAGCCTCCCCCTCTCTCTCCCCCCAGCCTCAGCCTCTCTCTCGTCTCTTCCAGCCTCCCCCCCAGCCTCTCTCTCCCCCCAGCCCCCCCCAGCCTCTCTCTCTCCCCCCAGCCCCCCCCAGCCTCTCTCTCCCCCCCCAGCCTCTCTCTCCCCCCAGCCTCCCCCCCAGCCTCTCTCTCCCCCCAGCCTCCCCCCAGCCTCTCTCTCCCCCCCAGCCTCTCTCCCCCCCCAGCCTCTCTCTCCCCCCAGCCTCCCCCAGCCTCTCTCTCCCCCCAGCCTCTCTCCCCCCCCAGCCTCTCTCTCCCCCCAGCCTCCCCCCAGCCTCTCTCTCCCCCCAGCCTCCCCCCAGCCTCTCTCCCCCCCCAGCCTCTCTCTCCCCCCAGCCTCCCCCCCAGCCTCTCTCTCCCCCCAGCCTCCCCCCCAGCCTCTCTCTCCCCCCAGCCTCCCCCCTCTCTCCCTCCCCCCAGCCTCCTCTCTCCTCTCAGCTCTCTCCCCCAGCCTCCCCCCCAGCCTCTCTCTCCCCCCAGCCTCTCCCCCAGCCTCTCTCTCCCCCCAGCCTCCCCCCCAGCCTCTCTCTCCCCCCAGCCTCCCCCCCAGCCTCTCTCTCCCCCCAGCCTCCCCCCCAGCCTCTCTCTCCCCCCAGCCTCCCCCCCCAGCCTCTCTCTCGCCCCCAGCCTCCCCCTTAGCCTCTCTCTCCCCCCAGCCTCCCTCTCCCCCAGCCTCTCTCTCCCCCCAGCCTCTCTCTCCCCCCAGCCTCCCTCTCCCCCCAGCCTCTCTCTCCCCCCAACCTCTCCCCCCAGCCTCTCTCCCCCCCAGCCTCTCTCTCCCCCCAGCCTCTCTCCCCCCCAGCCTCTCTCTCCCCCCCCAGCCTCTCCCTCCCCCCAGCCTCTCCCCAGCCTCTCTCTCCCCCCAGCCTCCCCCCCTGCCTCTCTCTCCCCCAGCCTCCCACCAGCCTCTCTCTCCCCCCAGCCTCCCCCCCAGCCTCTCTCCCCCAGCCTCTCTCTCCCCCCAGCCTCCCCCCCAGCCTCTCTCTCCCCCAGCCTCCCCCCCAGCCTCAGCCTCTCTCTCCTCCCAGCTCCCCCCAGCCTCAGCCTCTCTCCTCCCAGCCTCCCCTCTCTCTCCCCCCAGCCTCAGCCTCTCTCTCTTCCCAGCCTCCCCCCAGCCTCAGCCTCTCTCTTTTCCCAGCCTCCCCCCAGCCTCTCTCTTTTCCCAGCCTCCCCCCAGCCTCTCTCTTTTCCCAGCCAAAAAGAGGCATCGCAACGATCATCAACTAATCTGTAAGGTGCCCATACATTCTAGGCTCTGCCTTATGCATACCTGCTCCGGTGCCTGCTGCCCTGCACTGCTGATTATCCTCTTCTGGCTGGCTCCGGCTCCAGTCGCGTCCTCCTCCGCGGCGTGTGTCGTCTGCAGCATTGGACGCTGCAGCACGGGGCAGTGAGCTGATTGGCGCGCCCGCGCGCCTCTGACCCGGAAGTGCAGGCGCTGGAACTTCCGGGGTTAATCAGCTCACTATCAAGAGACAGAGGTGCGCCTTTCCTCCCTCTCACCCCCCCCCCTCGAGAACACAGCGAAGTGCAACGGAGGGAGGGGAGGGGGGGCGGGGATGTAAAAAAAAAAAAAAAAAAAATTATAAAATTTTTTTTTTTTTTTTGCTGCCAGAAAGTGCCGCCCCCCCGCAACGTGCCGCCCTAGGCACCGGACCACGGGTGCCTAGTGGCAAATACGGCCCTGCCACCGCCTCAACCCGTCTACGCAGCGAACAGCGACTACGTCTGAACCCGTTGTCTCCCCGGCTTCGCAACTCCGCCTCGCTGCACCACCTCGCTATGCGGGAGATCCAAAGACCTGCAGAGGCTTCTTGAACCAGTGCTCCCTGCATTTCCAGTTGCTCCCGCACCTGTTTGTTTCTGACCAAGCAAAAGTGGCATTTCTGATGTCCCACTTGGAAGGCGAAGCGTTGGCCTGGATAAATCCGTTGTGGGAGAATGAGGATCCAAACGTTATTCCTTAATGTTAGTAGTTTTTCGTTTGTGAACCCTCCCCATACACACCTATTGCCAATCCACATTATACGCATATATAGCCTGGGTCTCAGCGTCCCATACACGGTAAGTTTTTTAACTGCATGAGAGGACACACACAAGCTAGGGACCCCAACGTAGAGAAATACTTTGGCGTAGTGTTGGGGCTCTTCTGCATTGATCAATTCAGTAGCTAAATTTCTCTTTATTCATATATTCATGGCAGTAATGCAGGTTCCATTTTTCACATTTCATTCTTACAAATAGCTATTGAATTTTTCATGTCAGTATTCACACAGCAGTTTCTGCTATTCCATGTATTCCCCTTCCATAGTCACTGGTGTGCATACCTTATCTCCCCATAGTGATGTTTTTTAGGTTTTTTGCACCCAGTTCAGACATAGAATGGAGTTCAAACGTTATTCCTTAATGTTAGTAGTTTTTCGTTTGTGAACCCTCCCCATACACACCTATTGCCAATCCACATTATACGCATATATAGCCTGGGTCTCAGCGTCCCATACACGTAAGTTTTTTAACTGCATGAGAGGACACACACAAGCTAGGGACCCCAACGTAGAGAAATACTTTGGCGTAGTGTTGGGGCTCTTCTGCATTGATCAATTCAGTAGACTAAATTTCTCTTTATTCATATATTCATGGCAGTAATGCAGGTTCCATTTTTCACATTTCATTCTTACAAATAGCTATTGAATTTTTCATGTCAGTATTCACACAGCAGTTTCTGCTATTCCATGTATTCCCCTTCCATAGTCACTGGTGTGCATACCTTATCTCCCCATAGGATACCTGTCTACCAGCCTGTTCCTCGGTCCCTGTCACCTGGGCCTGTCATGTCACAACAGGAGGAAGAAGTGACGACGCAGTCCAGCGTCGTACCACAACTCCTGTCTCTTGTACTTGTGGTGCCACCAGAACAAGAGGAGGAGACGACGCAGTTCAGCGTCGTACCACAACTCCTGTCGCCTGAGTCCTTGGTACCACCGGCCCTGAAGAAGAAACAACGCAGTCTAGCGTCGCTCCACCGTCCCTGGCTATTGAGACTTCGATGTCACCAGCTACTGAGGATGAGACAATGTCCTGTACCCGGTCCGAGACACCCGATCCGGTCGTCCACGACCCCGGTCCTACTTCTGTCTGTCCTCCGCCTTCCCGTTGCCACTACTGGTAGATAGTCGGCTAAGCGTCGTGCGGCCAAGAAGACGGCACGGGGTCAGCGGTCCTTCCCCGCCTTTGCCTTGGTTCCTGGTCTGGTGACTCGATCCGGGGTGCCCCTGGGTACTGTGCACGGAGGGGGGGGCATAGAGGGGGGGTACTGCCACGCTCCCGATGCCTCAGCACCGCTCCTTACCCATTGACCCGGTCGCACCATCTCGGCACCGCTCCGTGACCACTGATCCGGTCCACGTGTCCTCCGGTCATTGGCTACCGCCCCCACTCGTGCTTTCCTGTGTTCTGTTCCTGTCTCAGGAGTCTGACTCTGACTAGTGCCTCTGTATAGCACCAGGCCGCGCCCACTTCGCTTGGTCTTATAGGCCCAGCACACCTGAAGCAGGAAATGACATAGGGCTGTGCTGGGTATATAACTTGCCTTTCCATGTGGGCGGGCCCTGATCAACGTGTCTTGAAGCCTTGTCTTTTGAGCTAGGTCCTCAGGTCCCCTTGTACCGTGTCCTGTTACCTGTACCAGCATTCTGTACCGTCTTAAAGAACTCCGTGACCCTGGTGACCTGGTTATACCTGTCCCTGCCACGCCAGTGCTCCGGCTGCCATGTACCCTGCCCTCCGGTGGGGTGCGTGGTCCAGTGGATCCACCTCCTGGGCCTACCAGTCCACCCTACCCTGACAACACAGTGCAAGCAGAAGCAGCCTGAAGAACAGTCCACTCACTTCTAGTGACATCTTTAGAAACCTAAAGTGTTTAAATAAGTAAGTAGACTATTCTTCAGGTGGCTTCTGCTTGGGAGCTGCTCAGTAGTTTACACAGTGCAAGCAGAAGCCAACTGAAGAACAGTCCGATCACTTCTAGTGACATCTTTAGAAACCTAATGTGTTTAAATAAGTAAGTGACTATTCTTCAGGCGCTTCTGCTTGTGAGCTGCTCAGTAGTTTACTCAGTGCAAGCAGAAGCCGCCTGAAGAACAGTCCGATCACTTCTATTGACATCTTTGGAAACCTAAAGTGGTTAAAAGACGCTCAAAAGACTGAACATGTCAACAGCAAGTTGTTTTACATTACAGTGCACATATTTTTTCTTTTTAGCTTTTATTTAGCGGGTACCCGTGAAAAAAGATTTGTGTACATATACGTTATGTTGTACAGTATACCCCTCTTTCACTTGTAAAGCGCCATGGAATAAATGGCGCTATAATAATAAATAATAATAATAATAATATACCCTTATCATGCATACAGGGGTAGATCATAAAGAATTAAAGAAGATAAGAGTGCCAGAATTTTATATTAATGGGATGATAAAAAAATAAATAAAAATTTAAGTAAGACACTCGATATCTGCCTGCAGTCCACTGATTATACATTTCCTGTAATTTTTATTTGTTTGGAAATATTTTTATGATTTAAGTATTAATTTATTCTTTTTTTTATTAAAAACAAAAAAAGGGCATATAATTGTATATTTTTACCAAAAATGAAGAAGACCCATGCACTTCAAAAGTTGGATGATGCCATCTGTTTTCAGTGAGAGTGAAAATAATGCACATTCTTGTGCAAATAGTTTTCTGCTTATGAAGTTACGCTAATTATAAAAGCTATGAAAAAAGGGATGTTTCCCATACCAAGAGCGTATTGTCATTTTATAGAAGCATCTGTGTCACCCACGTTCAGAAGCAAAAGGACATATGCGGGAGGCAAAACCAGATGGTCATTCATTCTCCACCCCTGGATAATATCTACAACTCGCTTTTTGTGAAGTGCATTCTTCCCAGTCTTGGGATTGCAGCTTCTCCAGTTTGTTTGACTCTTCATACTAAGGAAAATCGTAATGAAATCTGAGCATATACAAAATGACATATTTGGTTATGTCTACGAAAGCAATTCTGTTGGAATCCCTTCGGTGTCTACAGTTGGAAGAGTCCTGGGAAATCGCTCATTTAGTTTGAAACCAAGCCTGTACTTGGGTTTTAAAAGGTTATCCAATTCCATAAAACTTACAAACAGCTGCTAATCATATAAAATAAGAAAAGGATCTATACTCACCTTACAAATCTGCTGATGCTGTCATGATGTGACTGGGATAGCGAGGGACAGAGGCTCCTATGCTGTCCCTTATGCTAAGGGACCCTAGTGTGACGGGGTCCTTCTCCCATATCACACAATCAACAGAGCGAGAGATGGCTATACAATCCAAAGAGCATTTATTCTAAGCAAATCAAATGGTACATAACATAATCTACCATACAGAGGGTAAAAATAGTAAAGAAGCACGAATATAGTCCAGAAAGCGATAAATAAATGTCCAGATATCTCTGAGGAGCCGCACCTTCAGCCCAGAAGATCAATCTTCGTCCTTCTCTCTTCAAGTTCTCAAACAGACTGCCTCATCCCCCCAGGTAAGCAAAGAGGTTAGATGGATTTCAGGCCCACCTCCCCCTACACCTAGGGGCAAACACTACAGGGGGTGATTACCTACAGACAATACAATGTACACACAAGCAATACAAATAATGGACAGTGAACCAATACAATGTACACACAAGCAATACAAATAATGGACAGTGAACCAATACAATGTACACACAAGCAATACAAATAATGGACAGTGAACCAATACAATGCACAGACAAGCAATACAAATAATGGACAGTGAACCAATACAATGTACACACAAGCAATACAAATAATGGACAGTGAACCAATACAATGTACACACAAGCAATACAAATAATGGACAGTGAACCAATACAATGCACAGACAAGCAATACAAATAATGGACAGTGAACCAAAACAATGTACACATAAGCAATACAAATAATGGACAGTGAACCAATACAATGCACAGACAAGCAATACAAATAATGGACAGTGAACCAATACAATGTACACACAAAAAATACAAATAATGGACAGTGAACCAATACAATGTACACACAAGCAATACAAATAATGGACAGTGAACCAATACAATGTACACACAAGCAATACAAATAATGGACAGTGAACCAATACAATGCACAGACAAGCAATACAAATAATGGACAGTGAGCCAATACAATGTACACACAAGCAATACAAATAATGGACAGTGAACCAAGCCTAAAATACGACGCTACACAACATGATACACGGTACACCATATCCCACCATCACACCTAGGCTAACCCTAACCTTGAGGTAACTCCTGATGGTGGACATGCCTGAGTCCCATGCTTGACTATGCTCCTGACCAGAAATAATCTGATTTCCCCCTCCCACCAGGGAAGGAAGGGGCAAAAGGGAGATGGAAACAAAGATAAAGACAAACAAAGGAAAACCAAAATTCTGACACACTTTACACATACAGGAATAGACAATGACAGAGGAGAAAATCAAGAGCAGGAAGGTAGCAACAAAAGGCAACAATCGTTAACTCCACAACAGAATTGAGCAATCAGTGTCACAATCACCAGATAGCACTGATCACAAAAACTCACCAGATAAGCTAAGATAAACCCACACACTGAAGGAGGCACAGCTGTGAAAGCAGTGACATGAGTGAGTTCACCTGAGGTCACAGCTGGTTGTTTCCACATACCACAGTAGTGACCTAAGGTGAACTCAACTTAGGTGAACTCATTGAACTCAAATCCAGTAATCTAGCATTGAGTTTAATTGTTCTAGATTATCAGATTATTCACTTCAATGGTGCCGGATTACCTGATTAACCGTCAACATTGAAGTCAATAATCTGATAATCTGGCAGCATTGACTTCAAAGCCAGATTACTGGAATGTGCATGCATTCAGGTAATCTGGAATAATGTTCAATGAGTTTACCTGAGGTGAGTTCACCTAAGGTCATAGCTGGGATACCATTTAAACCCCAGCTGTGACCTCAGGTGAACTTATTGAACTCAATATTGGATTACTGTTAATTTGGCATTAAGTTCAATGCTGCCGGATTACCGGATTATTGACTTTAATTCTGCCAGTTAATGAAGCACCAATGAGTTTTTTGTAATTTTTTTACAGAAATTTCCTCTGTGTTTTGTGTTTATTTCTTTTTACTTACATGATTAGAAATTGGGGGTCTCATAGACCCCTACGCATTGCTATCCTCAGGCTTGATAACAGCTGTGATTTTTCTACAAATCACACCTGTCATTAACCCCTTATATTACCCTGATTGCCACTGCTCCAGGGCAAGCAGAATGAGCCAGGTAAGCTAAAGGATGTGGCAATTCTGGGGTGGCTACAATTTTTAGGCTGAGGAGGGCACAATAACCATGGGTCTCCCCAGCCTAAGAATACCAGCCCCCAACTGTCTGCTTTATTTTGCATGAGTATGAAAATTGGAGGGACTGCATGCTATTTTTTTAAAGTATTTATTTAAATATTTAAAAAAAGCTGCATGGGGTCCCTCGTATTTTGATACACAGCCAAGACAAAGCTGTAGCCTTCAGCTGTCTGCTTTACCTGCTCTGGGTATCAAAATATACGAGACCATGCACCATTTTTTCCAATTATTTATTTATTTTTCCACTCCACTTCAGGGACCCAGACAGTTAGGCGGGCTTTGCACATTACAACATCACAAGCCGATGCTGCGATGTCGAGTGCGATAGTCCCCGCCCCGTCGCAGGTACAATATCTTGTGATAGCTGGCGTAGCGAAAATTATCGCTACGCCAGCTTCACATGCACTCACCTGCCCTGCGACCATCGCTCTGGCCGGCGAACCGCCTCCTTCCTAAGGGGGCGGGTCGTGCGGCGTCATAGCGACGTCACACGGCAGGCGGCCAATAGCGGCGGAGGGACGGAGATGAGCAGGATGTAAACATCCTGCCCACCTCCTTCCTTCCGTATAGCCACCGGCGGCAGGTAAGGAGATGTTCCTCGCTCCTGCGGCTTCATACACAGCGATGTGTGCTGCCGCAGGAACGAGGAACTACATCGTACCTGTCGCGGCACCGGCATTATGGAAATGTCGGAGAATACACCGATGATACGATAACGACGCTTTTGCGCTCGTTCATCGTATCATCTAGGATTTACACACTACGATGTCGAAAGTGACGCCGGATGTGCGTCACTTTCGATTTGACCCCACCGACATCGCACGTGCGATGTTGCAACGTGCAAAGCCGCCCTTAGTGTGAGGGCAACCAATCACAAATGTCGGCACAGAGGGTGGGGCTGCAGTATGACTGCACACAATGACAGACACTGTCACAGAGGGTGGAACGCAGTGAATATTCATAAGATTTAATGAGTGGACCCGGAAGTAGTGTGACAGTTGTATGGAAACTCTGTAAGCATAATTGTCCTGCTTTAATGCCAATTTTGTCACCTTTTTCTTTACTTTTTATCAGGGTGGCTGAACCTGAACAGTTATACAAACTTCCCTGACAAGTCTGTGTCTTCGGTCCATGCACGGACCACCAAACTTTACAGTTTGGGTTCGCCCATCACTACTTGCATCAAGCCACCGTGGGAAGAGCTAACAGCCCATTAGTAGGGGTGCCAGTTTTCGTAACTCCTCCAATCTTAATTTGATAACCTATCATTTTGATAGGTCATCTATATAAAAGTAATCGACAACCCCTTTAATTAAATGCTGTGATTTGTTTATTCATAGAGAACATCAATTCTCTGTTCCCCAAGTGGTCAAACTAGTTTTCTTTAACTGAATAAAAGGTATCCATGGTAAACTATCCTGCTTGTCTAGCTTGGATATACAATTAGGTCCAGATATACAAGGGCAGTGACCGAACCTTCATAATTAGGGCTTTGCATGCCACTATTCTCTATTTAAAATGAAACAACTAAGATGCAATTATAGTGTAAACTTCCAGGTTTAATTAAAGGGTTGGCAGAATGATTCACTTTTTTGCATTAAAAAAACTCACGGGTTGCTTTCACAGTATGTTTCGGATCATTGTTCATGTGTACTGTGAAGCACCGTCCAATTAGACTTGCTGCATTTGGTTGAATCTGAGCATAATGTATCACCCTGCACACTTCAGTATTCATTGGGCTGCTTCTTTCTTCAGTCACATCAAAAATAGACTATAGTGACTCAGGGCCATTGGGAGCCCTGCATGCCTGGCCATCTGTCATGGGTGACAGTCATGTGGCTTCTGACAATAGAAGATCACAGCATTTGGGTGTGCAAAATGCTCCCTGACTTTCTATTGTTCCTGCTGTCAGTATTCATTGTACTAGGTGGCTTTCCTGCTGGGTTTTCATCTCTTCCCCTTTAGGACCCAGCTAGAGCCCTCCTTCCATACAGCTGCTGATCATCAGTATTCTCTTGGTGCTTAAATACCCCTTCCTTCCTTGGACTGGTGCTAGTGATATTATTTAGTTCAATCAAGCTCTGGTTGCAAGCAGGTGGCTTGTACTCATCTGTGGTATCGTTGTTGTAACTTGCTGAACTCCTGCCTGCCATCTGTAGATAAGTAGTTCATGCATTTCCCTGTGTGTCCTCCTTGTGTCTTCTATAGTGTTTAGTGGGGTTGACAAAGAGCTTATCCCACCCACTCCCTATTTAGGGCCCAGCACTAGGGATATCTAGGGTCAGATATCCAGCTCAGTGCATAGGTGCGGACTCTGCCTACGCTGGTGAGGGACCCTAGGGATCAGCAGTAGGTTTGGTCAGGGGTCACCATCTCCCCCTTCCCTAGACACAGGGCTTCCCATTCCTTGCGCCGTTTACTTGGTACCTCCACATACCTAGTGTGACACCATCACACCGCGTCCGCCGTCTGTTACAGAAAATGTGATGTACTTTGGATAGGGAACCGTGCCAAGCCTTCTCCATACTTTCTTCTTCCCATCATTCTGGTTATAGGTTGATCTTAGTTTCATCTGTCCAAAGAATGCTTGTCCAGAACTGGGCAGATTCTCTAGATGGTTTCCTTGGATGTTGTGAAGGAGTGTTTCTTCACAATGGAAAGGATTGTGTGATCATCCACCACTGTTGTCTTCTGTGGCCATCCAGGCCATCTTGAGTTCCCAAGCTCACCAGTGCAATCTTTTTTTTTCTTTTTTTGCAGAATGTACCAAACTGTTGATTTGGTCACTAATAACATTTCTGCAATCTCTCTGATGGATTTCTTCTTTTTTTTCCAGCCTTAGCCTATGTTCACGCACTGCATCTTTTACTGCTTTTTTGGTGCATTTTTGAGGTCACAAAGATGCACCTAAATGCATGTATTTCCTTCTCCCATCAAAGTCTATGAGATTTCTATTTTGGTATCTACACAGTGCATCTTTTTTTTTTTGCTGCGTTTTTTGAAGATGCAGCCAAGAATAATAATAATAATAATAATAATAATAATCTTTATTTCTATAGCACCAACATATTCCGCAGCGCTTTACAATTCAGGAGGATCATATACAAACAAGTAACAGTTATAGAAATACAATAGAAGAAGCAGCATGTCAATTCTTTTTGCATTTTCTCAGCATTTTTGAGCCCTTTCAGTCAATAAATTTGACTTAAAAAAGGCATTGGGCAAAATGCGGTAAAAACATGGCAAAAACACTTAAAAAATGTATGCGTTTTTGCCATGGGTGCGTTTTTTGGGGCCAAAAACGCTGCATCTTTGTGGTTACAAAAGATACAGTGTGTGACCATTGCCAAATGTTCTTTTTCTTTTCCATTGAGAGCTCGTCTGACCATATGTTCTGGGTTCACAACAACAGCTTCTAAATGCAAATGGGACACCTGGAATCAGCTCCAGGCCTTTTACTTGCTTAATTGATAATGCATTATTAATGAGGGAATAGCCCACACAGCCCATTAAAGAGCTTTTGAGAAAATTGTCCAATTACCTTTGGTCCCTTGAAAAGAAGACAGCTACATACTAGAGCTGGAATTCCTAAACCCTTACAACAATTAGGATGTGATACTCTGATTATTAGAAATACTCTGATTTTTAAGCCCATATTGATTAGAAAACTGCATCTTGAATATGTTTTGGTAAACAGCTAAAATGCCAAGACCTAATTGTAGAAGTTTTGTGGCGCAATATAGATTGTAAGCATGTACAGTGCAGACCAAAAGTTTGGACACACCTTTAATCAAAGCAAAAGGTGGCTACTTTGAAGAACCTAGAATATAAGACATATTTTCAGTTGTTTCACACTTTTTTGTTAAGTATTTCATTCCACATGTGTTAATTCATAGTTTTGATGCCTTCAATGTGAATCTACAATTTTCAGAGTCCTGAAAATAAAGAAAACTCTTTGAATAAGAAGGTGTGTCCAAACTTTTGGTCTGTACTGTATATATCCTTACTTTACCTTTCGACTCTCTAATGGTTATATTTCCTGCATTACGTCAATATCGTACCACTTCAACTGTAGTTACAGTGTTACTTCATCATCAAAATCATAAAGTGACCACGTTGATCTCATGAAATCTGATGCCATGGAGCACAGGTGCGGAGCATACGAAGTTCTGCTTGCCTGCAAATAGACTGAACAAATGTTCATCATAATGTCTGTTATATACAATTCCCAGTTCTTTATTGCAGAAAAAAGGAATTTTATGGGATTCGAAAAATAGTTGTTAAAAGGGTAAAAGGGAGACCCTAGCAATAGAAGAGGGATGAAGTGTCACCCCTTAACACTCACCTAAGTCTGAATCCTGCACTCCCTATTGTCCCCAGACAGGTCCTTCCCCTGTGCGCGATCACGTACCTAGGCCCTAGCTGACCCTAGACAAGCCCTAGCTGGCATGAAGGGCAGCAAGAAGCAATAAGACCACATGGGTCCCTATTGTCCCTAGATGGGTCCTTCCCCTGTGCGCGATCACGTGCCTACGCCCTAGCTGACCCTGGACAAGCCCTAGCTAGCGTGAAGGGCAGCAAGAAGCTATAAGACTACATGGGTCCCTATTGTCCTTAGATGGGTCCTTCCACTGTGCGCGATCACGTGCCAAGTTCCTGGCTAACCCTGTATTAGCCCTAGCTAGTGTGTAGGACAGCAAGACGCTAGTCTTACTACTGCAATAAGACCACATGGGTCCCTATTGTCCCTAGATGGGTCCTTCCCTTGTACACGATCATGTGCCAAGTTCCTGGCTAACCCTGTATTAGCCCTAGCTAGTGTGTAGGACAGCAAGACACTAGTCTTACTACTGCAATGAGAACACATAGGTCTCTATTGTCCCTAGACGCATCCTTCCTCTGTATGCGATCACATGACAAGGCCCTGGCTGACCCTGGACTAGCCCTAGCTAGTGTGTAGGGCAGCAAGACGCTAGTCTTACTACTGCAATGAGAACACATGGGTCTCTGTTGGCCATAGACGGATTCTTCCCCCGTGTGCAATCACGTGACAAGGCCCTGGCTGACCCTGGACTTAGCCCTAGCTTGTGTGTAGGGTAGCAAGTCTAGTCTTACTACTGCAACAAGACCACATGGGGAGAAAGGAAAACAAGCTGGACAAAACACAACAAGGAACCTCAAAGTTTCTCCAGAGAGGGATTTCACAACTTCTACTGAAACAATGTCACTAAAGTCGTTAGCATAGAAGATCTATAAAAGGCATAGGCAAGAACAACTTTACCAGAGTGGTCAGCATAGCAGATCTATAACCGGCAAAGAAGAGCGCTAGGAGAGAGTTTAAATAGAGGAAGGGAGTGGTCATAAAGTGCAGCAGCTGAGATTTAAAGCTACAGGCAGGAAAAGAAAGGTACTCTTAAGCCCTTCAGCACAGAAAGGAAATAATTCCACTCCACAATAATTGCCACAGGCTCTAAAGAGAACCTGCAATCAGCCAAATGCTGAGACCTTCTGATCCTTGATTCCCCAGAGCTTACAGAAAGGTGTGAAACACTCATGACATCCATAAACTCCTAAATTTAAAACATCAAAATTTCACAAAAAGCTCATTGCATGAACATAACCTAAGGGCTCATGCCGACATAGTTACATAGTTTGTGAAAAAACTTATGTCCAACCTTTCTCCATCATTGTGCATTATTTGTTAACAAATTATCTATAACCCACCACTAAGGAAAGCATCCCGCCAGACATCCGTGCAAATCAGTCCGATATTGGACTGCAATGCACAGCGGACTGGTCTTAACCGGAGCATGGCATCTTCATATATTTCTTTCAGGCTGTGAAGTTCGGGTCGGGAGAGCCGCTGCCAGTCCATTCATTTTGCAAGGATAGCTGCATGATCTCTTAGGGTATGTTCACATTGTGATTTTTTGCTGAGCTTGTGGAGCAAAAAGTTTAAGTTTTTTAGGAGTTTTGAGTTTTTTCAGGAACATTTTGGTTTTCCATTCCAAAAACTGCTCAGAAAACTCAGTGTGAATACACCCTTCTAAAGAAACCATGACAGTGTATGGCCCAATTTCCTTCATTCCATATCTTTTTCTTTTATATCACTTACCCCACCACTTATCCTATACGAATAACCACACGACACCTTCTTTGGATAAATTTGGCCACAGTGGCCTTTTTTTTTTTTTAACATAAATTAACATTAATAATAAAAATAACCAAAATTGAGGGGAGATCCTTGAAACTACCAGATCTGGCACATACCACCAAATTACCAGGCATCTCTATTTTACCCTCAGCCGTGAACTCCCCGCTCAAGGGCACCATATCACAATAAGCTCCCAGGGCACACTCCCGTCCAGAGCCCCACTAAGTGCCAAATCACCAATACCTCAAATCCATCCGGTAGGGAATTATCCATATAAATCTGCCCTCAACACCAACTCTACCAAATCCAAGGACTCCACCCCACCGCCATGACCTCTGTGATATGAAGTACCCCAAAATAACCCTCCAACCATGACCAAGGAACTCTTAAGCGGGCTTTACACGCTACGATTTCACTACAGCGATCTCGTTGGGGTCACGGATTTTGTGACGCACATCCGGCCGCTGTAGCGATGTCGTAGCGTGTGACTCCTAGGAGCGATTTTGGATCGTTGCAAAAACGTCCAAAATCACTTCTCGTTGACATGGGGGTCCGCTACCAGTTATCGCTGCTGTCGCAGGGGCGAAGTTGTTCCTCGTTCCTGCGGCAGCACACATCGCTACATGTGGCGTCGCAGGAACGAGGAACATCTCCTTACCTGCCTCCGGCCACAATACGGAAGGAAGGAGGTGGGCGGGATGTTACGTCCCGCTCATCTCCGCCCCTCCGCTTTCATTGGGCGGCCGCTTAGTGACGTCGCTGTGACGCCGAACCGACCGCCCCCTTAGAAAGGAGGCGGTACGCCCGTCACAGCGACGTCGCTATGCAGGTAAGTATGTGTGACGGGGGTGCCAGATTTTGTGCGCGACGGGCAGCGATATGCCCGTTTCGCACAAACGATGGGGGTGGGTCGCATGCTAGCGATATCGGGCCGAATATCGCAGCATGTAAAGCCACCCTTACACCTCCTTTTTTTGTATAACCTTTAAAGGAAACCGAATGGGCAGTATCCAGTCTTTGGGCACCCCAAAATGGCCTCTGTTCCGGGATTTTTCCTTTTTGTACCCCCTAAGTCCTACTATCCTCACCATCATCTTTTGACCTGGCCCCTACCACTCCCCTTACATTTCCTCATGGACCAACCCCTGTCATGTGGGCCTCTGCTCATTTTTCTGCCCGTCCAGAGCCCCACTAAGTGCCAAATCACCAATACCTCAATTCCATCCGGTAGGGAATTATCCATATAAATCCACCCCCAACACCAACTCTACCAACTTCAAGAACCCCACTCCACCGCCACGACCTCTGTGACATGAAGTACCCCAAAATAACCCCCCAACCATGACCAAGGAACTCTTAGGGGTACTTTGAACGTTGCGACATCGCTACTGCGATCTCGTTGGGGTCAAATCGAAAGTGACGCACATCCGGCGCCGGTAACGACGTTGCAACGTGTAAAGCCTAGAAGCACCGATAAACAATCGCAAAAGCGTCGAAAATTGGTGATCTGTGTAGTGTCGGTCATTTTCATAATTTCACTGCAGCGACAGGTACAATGTTGTTCCTCGTTCCTGCGGCAGCACACATCGCTGTGTATGAAGCCGCGCAGGAGCGAGGAACATCTCCTTACCTGCGTCCCACCTGCAATGAGGAAGGAAGGAGGTGGGCGGGATGTTTTCATCCCGCTCATCTCCGCCCCTCTGCTTCTATTGGCCGCCTGCTGTCTGACGTTGCTGTGACGCCGCACGACCTGCCCCCTTAGGAAGGAGGCTGGTTGCCGACCAGAGCGTCGTCGCAGGGCAGGTAAGTGCGTGTGAAGCTGCCGTAGCGATAATGTTCGCTACGACAGCTATCACAAGAGAACGCATGTGCGACGGAGGCGGGTACTATCGCGCTCAGCATCGCTACAATCGGCTAGCGATGTCGCAGCGTGCAAAGTACCCCTTACACGTCCTTATTTTTGTATAACCTTTAAAGGAAATCAGATGGGCAGTATCCAGTCTTTGGGCACCCCAAAATGACCTCTCTTCCCGGATTTTTCTTTTATGTGCCCCCTAAGTCCAACTCTCTTCACCATGATCTTTTGATCTGGCCCCTACCACTCCCCTTACATTTCCTCATGGACCAACCCCTGTCATGTGGGCCTTAGCTCATTTTTCTGCTCCGGACCTTTCTTTAGGAAAAAACACAAGGAAAATAGAGATTGCTTCTTTTCGTGAAGAAGAAAACAAAACATAGAAACCCACCGAAGACTTTAAATTTCATTACAAACCTTTCCAAATGCTTTTTGCATAGCTTTGACCATATTATACTTTACACTTTATAAGTAACATCTGGCTGAAGCATTTTTGTCCCCACAAAAACAGTATAAAATACCAACAAAAATGCCACAACGAAAAGTATAAAACCCTTTAAACTCATCACATGCATATTTCATGAGCACATTAGCAGCCTCACTTAGTTTCTATGGCTCTTGTCATTACGAGTTGCTCGTATACGACTGTCGCTGACTCTGCCATCTGCAAAAAATTATAGGTAAAGCTACGTACATTTCCCCCAGGGGAACAGAAGAAAAAGAACCTATGGAACAAATTATTTCAGGATCCTGAAAAATGTATAGGATGGTGAAACGGGGATTTGTGAGGGATCATAGTTAACCCCTGCTATCCCTCCAGGTAGGAATTCCGTGAGTCTCGATATATTGCTATTGTTTATATATATTAAAAGTTATCATACTGGATGGGAAATTATCCAAGAATTTTTGTCTTCCAGGATCATTATATACTGGAAATATGTAATAGAGAGTCCACCAAAATCTCAGTAGATATTTTACGTATATACGAGACATGGAGGTCAATGGAGAACAGGTAGATTTTGAAGATTAAAGGGGATGTCCAAAGGATGAAAAAAAAAATCAAATGGGCGTCCAATGTTTAACAAAAATAATAAATATAAAAATAATAATAAAATAATTAATTGCATTACTGAGCCCCTGAAGCTCTTTTTTTGGATGATTACCTTTTCTCCGCTGATTAACACAATGGAAATGATCACTGGCTGAAGTTGGGGTCAAAGATGGACTGAGCGAGAATTTATGGCTATTCCTGGCGAGTCAAGATGGACCCTTGGAAGACAGCTTAGCGCACAATGGGTAAGCGTCGGAAACGGAGCCCTTGTAAAAATATTTTTAGTTCCACTGGACGACTCCTTTAAGAAAACATTATCCAACATTATTAATCAATTATACGTTCAAGAAAAAAAACAAAACGAGGGAGGTTGTTGTTGCACCTGGACCCTCTGCCTCCTATGAAGCGACCGGTACTGGCACTTGATAATTATATTTAGATAGGACTTGCTACAGATTTTTCCCTATGTGGGTGGGATTCAAATGTTTGTTTTAGCTTAGCCTTTTTTTAAAAAGAACTCAAAAACCTAGTAATTTGAAAACATAAAGTTAATTACCATATTATGCTTCATTCACAGAGAAAATATGTACTAAAGTCTGCTTTATCAAGTACATAGATCAGTACAGGTCTACAGATGCTCTGTCACGATGTGACTGTGGGATAGTAAGGAACAGGTGCTCCTATGCTGTCCCTCTAGGCTTTCTCTAACCTTCAGATTACCCCTGATAGTGGAGAAGCTAGAGTCCAATGCCTTACTATTTTATCCTGATCAGAACTAAACTGTCCTACGGTGAGTGGGGGCGCCAAATCGTGACAAGGGTGCCGACTCCCGCTGTTAGACAGTGCACAGGAGGGAGAACCATATCAGGGTCAATATTCTCCTTTTCTGTGCACTTTAGGATACTATTCACATTTTGGTGTCATTTTAAATTGATTAATAAAATTGTGTTTTTAAGGATTGGTTTTGATGCATTATTATAGATACTTCAATATCCATGTTTATTCAATTCCTTAATTTTTGGAACCCTAGGCTTTCTTTAACCTTTAGATTACCCCTGATGGTGGAGATGCTGGAGTCCCGTGCCTTACTATTCTCCTGACCAGAAGTAAACTGTTGCCCCTCAAAGAAGGAATGAGGAGGCAGGGTGTGATGGCAACACAGATAAAGACAGAGAAAAAACAAAACTCAGAGACACTGCATACTCTAAGGCTATGTGCCCACGCTGCGGAAAATGCGCGGAATTTGCCGCGGATTTGTCGCGGAAATTCTGCAGATTTTTCAACAATCTGCAGCACAGCTACTCCCCATCCATTTCTATGGCATTTGGGAACTGCTGTGCCCACGTTGCGGTTTTTTCCGCAGAGGAAATAATGCGGAAATCCCTGCGGAAAAATCAGCAGTATGGGAATTATTCCTGCGGACTTCTCCGCAGGGTCCCATATATTTATGTCGCGGGCGGGGGGTGCGCTGCTCGACTCCGCGCTTGCGGCTCGGGTCCGGCTGCTGCTGCTGCTCGGTGGCTCGAGCGGTGGGCCGGATCCCGGGACCTCGAGCGGTGCTCCTCGCCCGTGAGTGAAAGGGGTGGTCTGTTGGGGTTTGGGATGTCGGTTTGTGACGCCACCCACGGTGTGTGGTGAGGTTGGGGCACCACCGCTGCTCTGTACGGGGATCCCGGGAGCGATGACAGGGAGCAGCTGGGATGTTTCTCTGCCCTCCGTGGGTAGGGGGATTTTGGTAGTCCCGGGGCCCGGAGTTGTTGACTGTAAGTTGGATTGCGGGGCTTGGCCAGGTGCAGGGTCGCGGGGGCAGCGCAGTGCCAGACGGCACGGTGGTACTTACTCAGCCAGTAACGTACACGGAGTCTCTGGTAAAACAAACGGCTGGATGGACGAGTCCCACAGACGGCTGCGACGGTCACTCCCGGAAGGTTGGCGGTAACTGTCTCTCCCTGCACCGGTGTTGTGTTCTCGGCCCCGATGGCTTCCCACCGGTAACCCGCTCCCCAGCGGTATATTTGCCGGAGGAGTCCCTTTTGCCCAAGGCGCTGGCCCTGGGAACTCTAGCTGTGGCGGTAGCTGTATTTCCCTTCACGGTTGAGTGGTTGCCTTTAGTCGGGTCTTTGCTGCTGGGAAACCCCGGAGGTTCCCGTCGCTGACGGATTTGACCGGTTTAACGGCGACTCCAAGCCTGGTCGGGGTCCGTAGGCCCTGCCGAATGGTGCTGGCCTCTCTTCGCTCCCCAGTCCGGTACCGGCAGGCCACCGCCCATCCCCGGTCCTTACAGTTGTGCGTAAATCGGCTTCGCCTGCAGACGGTCACCACCGTCTGCCAACCTTGCTCGTAGATGCCCGGGCCACATACCCGAACACGGTCAGTCATCTCCTCCACTACTCCTTCCACTTCCCTCACGGAACTTCAACTCCCCAAACTCAACTGAACTCTTTTCCCGCCTCCAGGACTGTGAACTCCTCGGTGGGAGGAGCCAACCACCTGGCTCCACCCCACCTGGTGTGGACATCAGCCCCTGGAGGGAGGCAACAAGGATTTTGTGTGTGCGGCTGATGTGCCTAACCGGGTTGTGGGGTGTGTTGTTGCAGTACCTGTGATGACCTGGCTTGTCCAGGGCGCCACACTTACCTGCCTTGATAGAAGACAACGATGTCACTTTCTCCGTCCGGTGCACAGGAGCGCGGTCGATCCAGGTATAGGAAGGAAGAGGTGGGCGGGGCCTGCACGAGCTCCGGTCATGTGACAGTTGGAGCTAGTGCAGGCCCGCCCACCTTCTCCAGCACAGTGCACCAGACGCTGACAGAGTGACCCGGCCGCCGGAAAGCGAGGTGCTGCATGATAGAGGTAAGTAATATGAATGCCCCAATCACTGCAGCACTTGTTCTGCATTGAGGATGCAGTGCCGAAACCATGGTACTGTATCCTCAATGTAGAATGCCCACACCATATCCGCAGGACATTCCACTGTACATTCGCAGCATGGAAACAGACAGAAGTTTTGCTGCAGTTTTCTGGGAGCACCTGCGGAATGTCCTGCAGATATAACCGCAGGACACTGTCCCCGTGGGCACATAGCCTTAGGAACAAACAGTAAGAAGCTAAGGAGAAAAGCAAGAGAAGTAAAGCAACAACAAAAGGACAACAAGGTTTAACACTGTTATGGACAAAATTATGAATTATTATGAGTATATAAGAGTTACATGGAGATATCCATAAAGAACAGGATTTAAGATGGTGTTTGAACTGTACCACACATATCTCTTGGCATAAGACTCAGACTGTGTACCCCACCTAGTTCTGCATTTGGACATAAGACTGTCTTATGTATATATGTTATATACATAAGACAGTCTGGGCTATTCTTGTGACAAGTGAATCATGCTGACATTGCTTAATATAAATGAGGAACCAAGCATATTACAGTAAATTGTATATCACAGAATACGCTGTTCTACTTTATCCAATAGGAAACGTGTTACGTATTCTTGGCACCTAGCCAATAAGCCGGTTATATATACCTGTACAAACTTCCGGAATAAGGGAGTCTTACTTTCTATTCATATCTGAGTATGTCTCTGGTGTGGGTGAAAGATAGTGGTTATGCATGCTACCACGAGTGACTCATAATTTGGACTGCAGACAGTTTAAGAGGGATGCAAGACTGAATGGCATCAACCTAAATTAAGGCCTTATCAACACCACAACCGCTCGCAGAAATGACGTACTAAAACCACCAAAAAGTCTGGATCACAACACCTCACCAGACCAGTATAGAGAAGCTATAGCTGGCATTAAATGAAGTATTCAGCAAGCATATATAGGAGGGGGTGGATGTGACTGGTTCCCTCACAGCATGTAATAAAAGACTAACAAGCAGCCCTGCAGAGATGTACTATTGCTAACCTGCCTATGAACTACAAGTCTGTGGTTCAACACCCGAGTAAGCCTGTGCTGAGCATATACATCAGAGAAGTTAGCAGTCAGAGTGCCAGAATCTGTAGTCTCCAGAAGATCCTGATGCCATCATGACAGTCGGCAAGGTTTGTTATAACCTACTTGAGACACTCTATGGGCATAATTCTCCAAAGGGTGTACACCAAAAAAGTGGTGAAAAAGCTTTGAAAATTTGCAAGATTTTGCAACTTTTGACATTTTCACCCCAGTTTTTCCCAACTCCACTCATTTTGCTGATAGTGACAAGAGGACAGGAGTACAGGAGTTGTCTCTGGACAGTGCTCTCTCTGTGACAGCAGCATGCTCTTCTCTGTACACCGTTGTTTAGGAAAAATCATGCTACAGTTACGCCTGTCACCAGGGCCACAGACTGCCTGTCTGCTTTTACATTGAGGCGCTGTACAGACAAAGCTCCTGCCCTCTTCCCACTGTGATAGCTATTAACAAAGAGACTGTGGACAGACTATGAAGATTCTGCTCCTCCCACACTTATGGTTGTAAGATCTATGCACTCGTCAAAGCACACTTTACTACCTGTTGTCTCCATGAAGGCAGTAAAATAGGGTAACTAATCCTGTTACAAAATAAATTCAAACTACATTTCTTGTTTACAAATGTAAAAATATGTAAAATAAAAGTATAATTACTCTTTAACAATAGGTTTCCTGTTTGCATGCAAGAAACCCCATTCCTTTTGCAGAGAACACCCTCTATGTAGACTTTGGACCCTTTGGAGACCATGACCCATTGCAGACCACACTCATGTACATGCCCCTTCCTAATCCAAAAAATAGAACTAGCGCTAACCAAAATTAAAGGAACATTACCCTTTCCGCGATCGTAGATATTACCTGCAATTCTGTGTAACACTACAGATAACACAAAGTGCTAATTATCTGAGTACAGATAATGTAGTAGATCTTATTGCAGTCTATGTAACACCAAATATAACCGGTACCACTTTCTTCATTTGTACAAAAACGACATAGTGCTATACCCATCAAAAATTCCCAAGCAGTGATATTGCCCTCCTACACTGTAATAACAGCCACCTTTTGTAAACCTCCATGGTGATATATCATTACAAGGTAATAACGCCTTTTGTGTGTCTTTACACAGTAATAACGCCCCCACTGCAACCCCATATAGTAGTAGTGCCTCTATGCAGTAATAGTGCCCCCTCTGTGCTCTCATATAGTAGTAGTGCCCCTATACAGTAATAGTGACCCCCTCTGTGCCTCCATATAGTAATAGTGCCCTTATACAGTAATAGTGCCCCATCTGTGCCCCCATATAGTAAGAGTGGTGGCCCTATACAGAAGTAGTGCCCCCTTATGCTCACATATGGCAATACTGCCCTCCAACAGTAATAGTGACCCTTTGTGCTGCAACATAGTTACAGTGCTTCATTTGTGCCTGTACATGGTGATAGTGTTCTGTCTGTGCCTGTACATGGTTATAGTGCCCCGTCTGTGCCCGTATATGGTGATAGTGCCCCATCTGTGCCCATACATAGTGATAGTGCCCAATCTGTGCCCGGACATGGTGATAGTGACCATTCTGAGCCTGGATATGTAATAGAACCCCAAGGTATTAGTGCCCTCACACAGTAATACCTGCATGGGGCCATGATGGGGACATATACCAGGATGGGGGCCATGATGGGGACATATACCAGGATGGGGCCATGATGGGGACATATACCATATACTACTTTTACAATGATGTCCTCGCCTTAGGTCATCAATGTCTGATCGGTGGTGTCCGACACTTGCTCAACCCAAGCTGATCAGCTGTTTCTGGAGCCGGCAGCAGGTGGCCGGAAATGTTCAGTTCTGGAGCTACCCTATCAACTGATAGCGGGCACGGCCAGGTACTTGCCAACCGCCTCTTATCCGCTATCAGTTGACGGGGCAGCTCCAGAACTGAGCATTTCCGGCCACCTGCTGCCGGTACTAGCCCTATCTGGAAACAGCTGATCGGCGGGGTTGTAGGGTGTTGGATCCTGGCTGATCAGACATTGATGACCTATCCTAAGCAGAGTCCAATCTCTTTAAGTTATGTTTTGGGGTGAATGGGGGGCACCAAAATGACCAAGTTAAAACATCCAGAGCGTAAAACTTTATAAATGTAAATAAACAAGATAAAACCTAATGTGAATGCAGCATAAAAGGCATTGAATATCATCCTTTTTGATTTGTCAGCGTCCCCCATTTTCCAGTTTGTCCAGTCCTTGGCTTGTCTCCATGTCGGTGCTGCTTTTGTCTGATATCTATGATCCTTTAATTTCCTTTTTCTGTTTCCCTTTGTCTTTTTTCCTTCCAATTCTCTCTTATTCCTGTCTGACCTCCTTTATTTTCCATCTCTGCTTTTATGAATCACTCGCTTCCCTATTCAGTCTTCCCCCCAGCCCTACTTGCTTTCTCTCGTTTTCTTTTTTTTTCTTTGCTAAGTCAGAAATATTTGCAAAATCTCAGGGGGTCTGAGACCAGGAGTAAAACAGGGGAGAGGAAAAAAGAAAAAAAAAAAAAGGATAGAAACAAACTTTGTCCATACAAGGATGGAGAGGGGGAGGGAAAGCAGAAAATGTGGGAGAGCGGACGAGAGACCTCCCTCTCACATCTACAAGCAGATAGATAGAAGGAGAACTTCTTTTACTACTCTGTCTATGAAAGGCATCGGGCTGAAGGCAGAGACAGCTGGGGACAGAGAGCACCGAGATGACCACGGACAACCATACAGGCTACAATATTAGATGACTGGCTGGCAATGAGATCATCGAAGAAGACCATTCTTATGACCCTGGAATTATAATCTGCAGAAAGAAATATCCCTGAAGACAAATCTGTAAAAGTCTACGGACTAAGATCAAATGTCTGTGAAGTTTGGTAGAATGAAACTGACTCTTGTACTCACAAAGACTTTCGGAGACAAGTTTAATCAGCTATAGTCCTCCTTACTTGGACAACCTTCTCAAGTTAACCTGACCAAGAGATTATTCAGATTGAACTGGACCCAACTGAAACCTCTGGAATAAAATTGACATTGTCCTCAAACAGCAACGAAAAAGTGCAAAAGAAACTCATGGATCTGTTATTTCTCATTTTGCAGCTTCTACTTCTACTGTCCGTTTCACTCTCTGGTGACCTCAAAGAACATGATGCCCTCTGTGGTCCAGGTGACTCATGCTACGCTGTCTTTTACCAAAGGAGGACTTTCCTTGAATCTTGGAAAGCCTGTCGGGAGAAAGGTGGCAATTTGGCGACTGTAAAAAATGTTCAGGAAGCTGCTTTGGTTGAGCAACTCCTTACCTCATCAACAGGTTCCCAAAGTGATGGAGATGTGCAACTACGGCTTTGGATAGGTCTACAGCGTCAACCTAGGCAGTGTGCTCCACAGAAGCCATTGCGAGGCTTTACCTGGACAACTGGGGACCAAGACACTGCATTCACCAATTGGGTATCACAAGCTGTTTCCTCAGGACCTCAAAGTCCCTGTTCAGCTGCTAGGTGTGTGGCTATCGGTCTGGGCTATGGGAAACCAGAAGATGATTTTAAATGGTCAGAAGGGTCTTGTACTTTGCCGGTTGATGGTTATATATGCAAGTTTCGCTATCAAGGAATGTGTCCAACTTTGACTGAAGGAAATGTTCGTTATTCTGTACCATTTGGCTACCAGGGTACTTGGCTTGATTTACTACCATTTGGCACTGTCGCAGTGGTATCCTGTGAAAGTGAACAACAGGCCATAACTGTACTCTGCACATTTAAAGAAGATCGTACTGTTGGTTGGGATAAAGAGGAGCCATTGTGTCAAGACCCCGATGACTTGTGTGAGGATTGCCAACAGTTGTGTGAAGAAGGCGTGTGTGCTTGTGAAGAAGGATATATACTCCAGCCAGATGGACACTCCTGTGAGCCAGAGGGCTTTGAGGAGCAAAGATGCCCATGCCAATATCGATGTTTAGAAGTTGGAATTGGCAAGGGTTACGAGTGCATATGCCCAGGAGGCTATGAGCTAGCTGCAGATGAGCTCAGTTGTGAAGATATAGATGAATGTGAGGACGAAGAAACATGTGAACACTCTTGTGAAAATACCCTAGGTTCATATAAATGCTCTTGTGATCTGGGATTCGCTATCTCGGAGGATGATCCCGAGCGCTGTGTGGATATAGACGAATGTCGTTTTGCCCGTATGTGCCAGCAGATGTGTGTAAACCACGTGGGGGGATTTGAATGCTTTTGCAATGAGGGCTACGAACTAGCTGCGGATCGTGTCAGTTGCAATCGACTACATTACGAAGAACCTAAAAATGAGCCAAATCCCCATGTAACCAGTTTTGAAAGTGTTTTTGAGCCAGAACATGATACAACAGAATGGCAAGACCTAGTAGATATGGAAAGCAATTCGGAAACTGAAGAATACATGCCGAATTCTCACGAAGAAATTACAATTATTGGGTCAACTACAGAAGAGGATCTTGAGACAACGACTGATCTAATGGGCTGGGAAACACATGAGGAAATCACGACTATGCCCACTTTAATGCCCGAGGATACTACTACATCAAAACCTAAAGCAAATACAATTAGAACGACTACTTTGCATACTTCAACTCCTAATATTCCTTCACTGGAGGCAACCGTACCAAGTAAGGGATTCTTCTCAACGATAAAATCCAAAGAACAATCAAAAGTTAACATTTGGTCTGGACGGAAATTAATCTATGATGTTCCCACAACCAAAAATCCTGCAATTCGTAGAAGTTCATGGGATATGTCCAAGGTGCCAACGGTGGTCCCTAGCAGGTCTAGGGTTAATCAAGATTCTCAAACGACACTAAAACCAAAAAGGGTTCCAACTATAACTACTATGGCCTCATCGGATCTTCCATCGTCTCATAATAATTCCCATGCTGTGTCTCCTGAATTACATGCTAACTCACATCATCCATCCAAAGAGTCCAAGGGAAAGAGGGATACTCGATGGCTAATTGTGGCATTGCTTGTACCCTTGAGTGTATTTCTAGTGATTATGTTGGCACTTGGTATTGTATACTGTACCAGATGTGGAGGAGAAGCAAAACCCCGCAGTGTCACTGACTGCTATCACTGGGTAACCGGTAGTGGACCAGAGAAAGGTGCTCCGCCCGCCGGTGTGGACACTCTAAACAGTCGAGGTGTTGTTTGATTCAACGTTATGGGTAGAGGATTGTAAATCAAATGAAATACCAATGTGGGTGGCACTGCCTGTGTTGGCATCGGTGCAATTGGAGTATTCACTCTTTGTTGAGGCTTTTTATTCACTATATAGTTCTGTCAATGCACTTTTCTAGTATTTACATTTGATTCCATGTTTCATTATTTCATTTTTTTCATTTCTCATGTCCATAGCTTACATTACCTTTTGGTCTACTTTTGTTAAGTGTTTCCTGTCTACCTTTATTGTATGTTTTTTTTCTTACCAATTGTGTTTTGCATATAAGGAGGCTTTTTTTCCAGCTCTTGTTTCATGCCATTTGCACCAGTTTTGAACATCTGGACCTGTGTCTATGCAGTAATGTAAATGACCTTTTTCTGTTTAAAAAGAAAAAAAAAAAAGTTTCATTTTCTGGCAGAGGTTTCTGGAAGGAATGTGACTTGAAACCAGGTGAGTGCATATTGCATAGCGGAGGAGATAGCACTCAGAACTCACCATATGTTCCAGGCTTTGGCATCTGTGATACATTTTATTCATGATAGTCAGCACAATTCTTTATATTCCATCTGAATTTAGTTTGTGTTTTGTGTACTGAAGAGGTTTATTGTGTTACCCATTTAACGTGTCTATGTATAATGTATTGTTGTCCCATTTAATGTGTCTATGTATAACGTATTGTTGTCCCATTTAACGTGTCTATGTATAACGTATTGTTGTCCCATTTAACGTGTCTATGTATAACGTATTGTTGTCCCATTTAACGTGTCTATGTATAACGTATTGTTGTCCCATTTAGCGTGTCTATGTATAACGTATTGTTGTCCCATTTAACATGTCTATGTATAACGTATTGTTGTCCCATTTAACGTGTCTATGTATAACGTATTGTTGTCCCATTTAACGTGTCTATGTATAACGTATTGTTGTCCCATATAACGTGTCTACGTATAACGTATTGTTGTCCCATTTATGGTGTCTACGTATAACGCATTGTTGTCCCATTTAATGTGTTGAGTTTAATAATGATAACTTCATACATTAATGTCTATTAGTCAAACCTCAGAATTACTGAGTTATATTATTCTCCATAAATCAATAGAACACATGAAAATAAGAAACTTTACAATATATATAATCCAAGAAATCTTTTTCTTTCTCCTCCTGGACTGATTGTTCATTTCCAAAAATTCTCAATTCACAAGTAATATCTGTCTTCAGACTTTCCCAATACAGAGATAGGAGATGGCAGTTGGTGCTCATAAGGTTCTATGAAGAACTGTAACTGTCTGTGTTCTTCTAGCTCCTCCCCCTCCATAGAGTTTTAAAAGCACCAACTGTCATCTCCTATCTCATTACTGTAAAAATCTGTCTTCATTGAATACATAATTTACCCATAAATTGAGAGTGAAAGATCAATCCAGGAAGGGAAAGAAGATTTTTTTGTTAAGATATGTTATAAAGGAACTTATTTTAATGCAGAATTTTGATTTAGGAAATAAAAATTAAACTGACAGTTACTTTTTAACCTAAAGGAAATAAAAAGTATAACTTTATGCAAAGACTCAGTAATAGTCAAACATAAATGTATAAGTTCTAATGAGAATTGCCACTTCTAGGATGGCTGCAGGCTGCTATTTTTAGGCTGGGAAGGGCCAAATAACCATGGGTCTTCCCAGCCTGATAATACCAGCCCACAGCTATCTAATTTACCTTGGCTGGTTATCAAAAATAGTTCTAAATATGTACAGAAAATATAATTAATAATTTAAGTTCAAAATGAACACATTATGTTATGTTTGGTATATTGTCTTATGGGACAGTACATGACCCAGAAATTCAAAGAAGTCCAAAAAGAGAGAGAATCACTGTATAATGTACTGGCTCTGCAGTCATTGTACAAGACACAGCACAGTATAACAGTTTTATCCGGAGTGTTCCTTTAAGGCACAACAAGGCCTATGGGTCCAGGTTAGTAGACTATTTCTGTGCTGTAGTTTATAATAAAAAGCACTCAATTGAACCAAAGGGAATGGAGGAATATTACCTATATTGAGTATTATTCTAGCTTTTTTTGTCACTCTGGACCTCTTGACACTGTTGTCTTTATTCCAATACTATTATATAATTCCATGTAAAATGGCACACAGCACTGTGATGGCTGGAGTGATTGGAGAAGCTATGAAGACATTGGTGGTGGTTAAGTTTCCTTTCTCAGGAATAGGCTGGAGTCACACTTGCGTGTGACTTGCACGAGGATCGCATTGCACTGTCCGGACCATCCGCCGGCTCTCCTGATAGGAGTGTGTAGCTACATAGAAATACATGAAGCTGACAAGCTCATGTCAGGAGATCCAGCGGCTGGTCTGGTCGGTGAGATGTGATCCTCGCGCGAGTTACATGCAAGTGTGATTCCAGCCATAATTTGACTTTTGCAGGAAATGCAACAAATAAAATCTATATTAAAGGGGCTCTTCGGGACTTTTAAATTGAGGTTTTTTTCCTTAGGATAGGTCATTAATATCTGATTGATGGGGGTGCGACACCCGGAACCTCCGCCGTTTAGCTGCTCCTCTTGTCAAGTATTGTGCCCCGAAGTGCTCAGGTGCAGAATTGCATAGCACAGCTCAATCAATGGTGTAGTGGCCGTGGCCCGGTACTGCACAGCCACCCATATTCAAATTAATATGGGTTGGACATGCCGCCGTGGCCACTATACCATTGACAGAGCTCTTCTGTGCTTCTCAACAACTGAACACTTCCAGCCGGTCAGATATTGACAACCTATTATAAGGATATTCCATCAATCCAAAAGGCCAGGGAAACACCTTCAATGTAAGATTCACCTCTTTGGCATATTAATATATCTTACTTTTGACATGTCCAAGTTTCACTTCTCTTCTCCTTTAAACAGATGGCCAGCATGCATCCACAAGGTGGCATTTTCTACTGAGAGTCAGCTCACTAGCAAAGAGAGAAAACCTTGTGTATTTTCTGGGTGGAAATCCAGGTGTTCACAAGAGGCGCAATAGATATTTGAGTAATAGAGCCACAGCTGATAACATTTTTTTATAGTTTTGGTCAAAAGAATAATTTAAAATGGAATCTGTCAGTAGAAAATGACTGTTCAAACCAAGCACAGGTGCTTGGTACACCCTTTGTGTGGCCAACCAGTTCAGTGCACCCTTGTTGTGGCCAAACAGTTCAGTGCACCCTTGGTGTGGCCAAACAGTTTAGTGCACCCTTGGTGGGGCCAACCAGTTCAGTGCACCCTTGGTGTGGCCAAACAGTTCAGTCCACCCTTGGTGTAGCCAAACAGTTCAGTGCACCCTTAGTGTGGCCAAACAGTTTAATACACCCTTAGTGTGGTCAAACAGTTCAGTGCACCCTTAGTGTGGCCAACCAGTTCAGTACACCCTTGGTGGGGCCAAACAGTTCAGTGCACACTTGGTGGGGTCAACCAGTTCAGTGCACACTTGGTGGGGCCAAACAGTTCAGTGCACTCTTGGTGGGGCCAAACAGTTCAGTGCACCCTTGGTGTGGCCAAACAGTTCAGTGCACCCTTGGTGTGGCCAAACAGTTCAGTGCACCCTTGGTGTAGCTAAACAGTTCAGTGCACCCTTGGTGTAGCTAAACAGTTCAGTGCACTCTTTGTGGGGCCAAACAGTTCAGTGCACCCTTGGTGTAGCTAAACAGTTCAGTGCACTCTTGGTGGGGCCAAACAGTTCAGTGCACTCTTGGTGGGGCCAAACAGTTCAGTGCACTCTTGGTGGGGCCAAACAGTTCAGTGCACCCTTGGTGTAGCTAAACAGTTCAGTGCACTCTTGGTGGGGCCAAACAGTTCAGTGCACTCTTGGTGGGGCCAAACAGTTCAGTGCACTCTTGGTGGGGCCAAACAGTTCAGTGCACCCTTGGTGTAGCTAAACAGTTCAGTGCACTCTTGGTGTGGCCAAACCGTTCAGTGCACCCTTGGTGTGGCCAAATAGTTCAGTGCAGCTTCAAAAACTCCTTTTTTTCCATCTATCCATTCATCTGTGACTCCTGTAATGCTAGAGCGGTCAATCAAGGAAGACTGGGAGTGGAGATAGCTGGAAAACAAGTAGCTGGGAATGGGCACTGGACCGTTTCGCAATGCCAAGGGTGCATCAAGCCCCTGTGCTTTGTTTGGACAGTCATTTTTACTATCAAACTCTCTTTAAAGCTATGTTCAGTCTTTAGTCAGTATTTTACTTCCATATTTGTAAGCCAAAACCAGGAGTGGATGAGAAATATAGAAGTGGTGCACGTGTTTCTATTATACTTTCTTTTTTATTGTTCCTGACTTTTTCTCTATATGATCCCTTCCTTCCCTCTTTCCTATTCTTTCCTATGTTTCCCATGTTATCCTAGCTTTATCTTGTTTCTTAAAGGGAAATTTTCACCAGGTTTTTTCCCTATAAGCTGCGGCCACCACCAGTGGGCTCTTATATACAGTATTCCAGAATACTGTATATAAGAGTCCAAGCCACTGTGTAGAATGTAAAAAAAATTTTGGATTATACTCACAGTTGGCCGGTCGGGTCCAATGGGTGTCGCTCGTCTTGGTCCGGCGCCTCGTCTCTTCCTTCAGTCGCCATCCTGGTTCCCTGCTTTGTGTGGATGACACATCTTACGTCATCCACACAGAGGCTGCCATTGTGGTCCTGCGCATGCGCACTTTGCTCTATCCTGCTGAGGACAGCACAAAGTAATGTAATGCGCAGGTGTGAGGAAAGGTCCAAGACTGCCCGCACATGCGCACTACAATACTTTGATCTTCCCTCAGCCGGACAGATCAAAGTGCGCATGCGCAGGACCATAATGGAGGCCTGTGTGGATGACGAGAGGAGGATGACGATCACATAAGACCGGATCGAGAAATAGCAACTAAACTGCATGTTAAAATACTAGATTTTTTTTATAGTTTTTTTTCCGAAACCAAAAAAACCTCTTTATAAGGAAGTGCATACCTATTACGTCATTATTTCCATGTGTCCAAACTAAAAAAAAAAAGTAATTAAATGCTAAAAGTCTTAATTAAAAGTATCTGATGGTGCCGACTGCTCATACACTCAACTACGGTATATGTTTTTAGGGGTAAAGACTACAAACGAATCCCACGTTGTCTGATCTTGAAGTTAAACCTCCAGCTATTAAAAAAAAGATTGTAATTGTGTATTTGGATAATATTAATTAATAATGAATATTATGATGTTTCTGAATACTACATCATTGTGCCAATGACACTAACAGGCGATATGGTGTGTTATCTGTCACTTTGCATCATAGGACTGACTGCCACTATACCAATTGTATACTCAGGGGGCGGTAAAGCCTTTGGGGACCTCGTAGTGATTTTATTTTGTATTATATTGAATATATTTGTAATCTTATTCCTGTTTGTTTTGATGTTGCCACTTCTAATTCTGTTTATAAAGTGTGAGTTATGTGAGAATGTTACAGTTTTCTGCAATTATTTCTGCGAAACCTCTGATCATTGTATATACAGTGTGTCCACCCATATCCTGTCCACCACCATTAACTTGATAACGGCGGCAGCTATAGGCATAGAAGTGGTGTCTAGGTATAGTAAAGTAGCCATGCGCTACGCAATGACACCTCCTATAGCGCCACCTGGTGGAAAACAACGGAGATAGCATTTTTATCTTGAAAACAGAACGAGATGGAGAAAAAAATGTAATTAAAAAATTATAGGTCATCATCAATTCAATATGAATCGACACCTTGCATACAGAAATGCTATGATATGAAACCCATTATCCCCCCAAACACTGAATGCTGGTCACGCATATGGTGCTCATTTAACTTTGATGCTCAAAGTGGCCCCCGTCAGCTGCAATGCACATCTGGACTCTGCACAGCATACTGTATCTTGCTGCACGCTGTGCAATATGGTAGGAGACACGTTTGCACAAGCATCTGTGATACGTCGTCGTAGGTCCTGCAATGTTGGTGGAGGAGTCGCATACACCTGCTGTTTGATGTGACCTCACAGAAAGAAGTCCAATGGTGTCAGGTCAGGTGAGCGTAGAGGCCACTCCATGCAGCCACCATACCCAATGACTTGTAGGAAGGTCTCCATGAGGTATCGCTTCACGTCCGCAGCCTTGTGAGTGTTACACGTTCTAATCATAGCATTTCTGTATGCAAGGTGTCGATTCATATTGAATTGATGATGCCCTGCAACTTTGTAATTCCCTTTTTTTCTCTATCTCGTTCCATTTTCGAGATAAAAATGCTAACTCCGTTGTTTTCCACCAAGTGGCGCTATAGGTGGTTTCATAGCATAGCGCATGGCTACTTTACTATACCTAGACACCACTTCTATGCCTATAGCTACCGCCATTCTCAAGTTAATGGCGGTGGACATGATATGGGTGGACACACTGTATATACTGTATATATACTGTATATACAACTGCCGCGTTTTGATTTGATCGTGATCTGATTCACGGTGAAGGGTGACAGATCTGTAAGCACTGCAATAATAGTAAAATTATTTTTTTTTTATGTTTTTTTCTTTTTTTCTGGAACAGACATGGTTAATAAAACAAAGTGATCTGAATTTTTTTTTAACAGTTAAAACATGATTTGCTCATTTGTGATTTTACTACTCTTTACCGCACAGGAGTGCTTGTATGCGATGCCTTGTATATAGACTGTGAACAATGCAAGTTACAACATAGTAGTGCGGGCAAAGATCGCAATGCAAATAAATGGGGTGCCATTGCAGCCTCAAGGGTACTGCGACCGCGAGCAGCAAGTCTATAAAACATCGTGCCAGGTTGTATCTTGTCCCATCTGAGGTTATTAGGGAAAACAATTACAAAACCTAGACAGGGGTCATACTCCGCTTCACATTATCCTGCTTTGTGGATCATTAATAATTTGTAAATTTCCATCTACACATTGTGACATTTGGGAATGTGTCATCAGAATAAATGACCTATTGTTTAACCCTCCGTCACATACAATATCGGTTCTAACGAGTTCACATACAATGTGACTGTCAGGCGCAGGCTAGAAAAATATCTATAATATCTAATGTTTGCCATTTCAGTGCTCTAAAAGTGATCAGTGACCTTCATAGGGATGTAATAAAAGAGACTACACATAATCAGGTGCAAAAAAACCCATTTACTTAACATAAAACTAATAACTCTGAAATACAAACATTTCAAAACTCCCGCCAAATAGTCCCCAGTTCGACTCTGTCAAAAAACTCTACAAAGAAAATTTATGGAAACAACCTTAATTTTAAGGTACCTTAAGTACTATTAATCACATATTCAATCAGAATTAGATCCTGAAGTTTCCCCAGAAAAATTACACTTGCAGAGCATGTGATGAATAAAAACATAAAATACCAACCTTATTGAGTGTGACGTGTTCACATACAATGAGCCTGAGAGATTAGCGCAGTTATATCTGTCCTCCTGAAGCTCTGCAATCCAACTGTGGTATGAGGTTTCACAGAGCTGCTAGAGACAGGAGACTACCTGGAGGGAGGGGATTTCCTCACAATCTGGTGAGGAAGGAGAAATGAAAGTAAAAGAGATGTGCCTGTCAGGCCTATTGTATGTGACGGAGGGTTAAATCAGGTTGTTGTGTTACCAGTATTATTTTTAAAGGGGGGTTCACTACTTATTTTTCCAAGCCACATCGAAAAATAATGCCTCAAATACCTTGTGTTGCCAATTCAGCCTCTAGGCAGCGCTATTACAGTCTGCTCATCCCCTTCTCGTGACCCTTGGGCTCCGTGACCTCTGGGATCTGGTGATGTCACATCTGACATCACCGTGGTCGGCCCCAGTCTCCGTGAGTGACTGGTCTGTGGGCAGAGTTTCACCTCTCGTCACAGCCCAGCGTCACAGCCCAGCATCTCGCCCTCTCTCCTTCCCTGGAGAGCGCCACAAGCAGGAGCGGTGCCTGGATGTGACGAGCGGTGAAACTCCGCCCACAGCCCAGTCACTCAGGGAGTGGAAGTTGACATGACATCACCGGATCCCAGAGGTCACGGAGCCACGGGGGTCCCTTAATGGGGACGAGCGGACTGCAATAGCGTCACTCACAGGCACTATTGCAACACAAGGTATTTGAGCGAAGCCTTGTTTCTCAATATTATATCAGTGTGACTTTGAAAAATAAGTAGTGAACCCCCCTTTAACTTTGTATTGTTTATTTTGTTTCATACAATAAGCTGTATTAAAAAAAATAAAAAGACTTAAGCCTGCTTTACACAGGACGACCGATCGTGCGATTTCACGTTCGATCGTACCCGCTCCCGTCGTTTTTGCGTCACGGGCAAATTACTGCCCGTGGCGCACAAACTTATTAACCCCCCGTCACATGTACTTACCTCCCGGGCGACCTCGCTGTGGGCGGCGAACATCCTCTTCCTGAAGTGGGAGGGATGTTCGGCGTCACAGCGACGTCACACAGCGGCCGGCCAATAGAAGCCCGCCCACCTCCTTCCTTCCACATAGCCAGCGGGTGCCGCGGCACGCAGGTAAGCTGCTGTTCATCGTTCCTGGGGTATCACATAGAGCGGCGTGTGCTACCCCGGGAATGATGAGCAAACAGCGCCATTTTAATTAAACGAGATTATGAAACTGAGCGACGAGTACACGACTCCTGATTTGTGAGCGATACTGCGTCGCTCGGAGGTGTCACACAGGCCGACGTCGCAAGCGATGCCGGATGTGCGTCACAAAAACCGTGACCCCGACGATCTATCGCACGATAGATCGTCTCGTGTAAAGCACCCTTAATACTTCCTTTCAGAAATTTTTTTCAGCAGGTTCGTTATCATCAGAGCCAGGATTACAACAACAGCTAACAAGTCTATACGCAGCTGATAACACAGAATCAACAAATATCAATAGGTGATGTCACAGCTGACCCTTCTCCCAACCCCTTCACAATGACCTTTGACCTTATCTTGTGATTTAATACACAAGATAGGGTCAGAGTCTAAAGGCCCTGTCACACACAGAGATAAATCTGCAGCAGATCTGTGGTTGCAATGAAATTGTGGACAATCAGTGGCAGGTTTGTGGCTGTGTACAAATGGAACAATATGTCCATGATTTCACTGCAACCACAGATCTGCCAAAGATTTATCTCTGTGTGTGACAGGGCCTTAACCGTCATGACTAATGTATCTAATAAAACCCCAGTGGCCAGTGTGAAAATTTCAAGATTTCTCATTTGCATTTTTAATACAGATATTGGAAAAAATATCATTGCTAAAATATTTAAAAAAAATAAAAAATCATTTACCTGATTTAAACAATAGGCCATTTTCTGATGACATGTTCCATTTCAGCTACATGGGCCTGGGCCTATTTTAAAGAGAAGGTCCATTGCTGCTGAGGAAACATCAGGAATGTATAGAACATGGGTTGCACGGCTTCAATATGGGTGTGTTCACATGTTGCATTTTTAAGTTTTCCCATGCTCTTTTGCTGCTAAAAGGACAAAACAATCACTGATCTCAGGGAGACCGCCAGAGAAAACACTGCCGGTAGCCAGCAAAGTTGCTCAACACAGTGAAATCCTAGGTGCATTGCCAGGGGATTTCACTGTGTTGAGCGCCCTCGTTGGCTGCCGTCAGTGTTTTCTCTGGCTGGTCTCCTCGAGATCAGTGATTGTTTTGTCTTGCTGGTCTACTAGGCATTGCTCCCACTGATGAGGGGCAATACCCCGAAACAGCTGTCTGTGGATGGATACCTGGCCTTGGTATTTCCCTTGTCAGATCTTTAAACTCGTCAAAGAGCTGGATATTGACTAAAAGGGCCACTTATTATGGTGGTTATGGTGGTCTGCTAAAAAGAGCCACTCCTTGGCTAGGTCCTTCCCGGAGGGATATCTGGCTATTTTTCTGTGTCGAGACTCCTAACAGAGGCTCCACTGACCTTTTTTGACTTGCTGCTAAAAAACAGAGCGTTTTTACTGTACCAACAAAGTGAATGAGATTTATGAAATCTCATGCACATGCTGCTCAATTTGTTCCTTGCAGTTTTAAAAGACATAAAAAATGATTTATAAAAGTGCCTACTTTAGGCCTCTTTCACACATCAGTCAAAAACACACATGGTTTTCACTGATGTTTTAAAGATGCATTTGGCCCTATGTGTGCCGTGATTTTGCCACACGTGTGTTCTCCATGTGCTATCCGTGATAGCACATGAAGATCAGGCACTTATACTCACCTATCCCAGGCGATGCTGTCCGAGGTGCTGATGTCTCCCATGCTGCTGTCTCCATTCGCTGCTCTCTCCCCTCTGTTGTTACTTCCAGGTCGTGGTGTAGTGAATATGCATGAGCATAATTAGCCGGAATGGAAGCAGAAGACAGCAGCGGCTGGAGACAGCAGTGGCTGGAGACAGCAGTGGCTGGAGACAGTTGAGTATAAAAATAATTTTATGTCAAAGATACGTGTTTTTTTCTGGCACGTGTCACACGGATCTCACCACTATGTGTTCCAGGTGACATTAGTGCAAAAATGGCCTTGTCTCCGTGCGGAACACACGGACATGAGTGTCCTCCACACTGAAACACAGGCATTGAGAAATCTCTGATGTGTGCGCAGACCCAGTGATTTTAATAGGTCTGCGTATGTCCGTGATTCTGGGACGTATAAAAACTGCAACAGAATCACTGATGTGTGAAGGGGGCCATATGCAGCATTTTTCCTGCCAACACTTCACTATTTGCAGGAGATTTTTTGGTAAAATTTTTACTGCAGACAGTTTTAAATCAAAAATGTGTTTCTAGGCATGGAAAAATTTCTACATAAGAAGTCATGGTTTTTTTTATATGTTTTTCCTCCATAATGAATGAGGAATAAACTAAACTGCTTCAAATCTGCAAGGAAAAATAAGCAGCATGTGTATGGCATTTCAGAAATCTTATTCACTGCGGTAGGATAGTAAAATACTGTGTTTTTCTGGAAAAAGGTGGAAAATGCAACATGTGAACAAACCCTTGGATGGCAAAATTGTCTGCACAGAGCCTGTGTGGCGTCCCTAAAGCTCTGTGTTATCATGCCATAGCTTCTCCATGTGCCACCGTATGGTCCTTCTATAGATTGTTCTTCACTAAGAGCAGGGGCAAACGTATGACTGGTGCAACCACAGGGGCCCAAGAGGTCAGGGGGCCCAATTCTACCTCCAAAGCTGGTAGAATTGTGCATTTTGATGAGCTCTTGTGCTGCAAAGGGCCCATATACTGTCCTTGCACAGGGGCCCTCTTCTGTCTGTGACCACCAGTGAATAAGAGCATACATAATTCTTAAAGCACCCGGGTTCTTCCTCCAAAGAACGCATTTAAGTATCATCTAGGGTTTGAACTGACAATTTCTCGTAGCCCAACAGTCTATCAAAGTCCACAGGATTTGTCTAGGATTTGAACCCAGAACCTCTCACACCCCAAGCGAGGGACATACCCTGACACCAACTTCTTCTCGTTGGTCTCAGGGTATGATCCTCACTTGGGGTGTGAGAGGTCCTGGGTTTGAACCCTATACAAAAATCTTATAGTAAAAACTTTCATGTGCATATGGAGATACCGTAGGGCCTAGGGCTTAACTACTATAGGTGCAGAGGTTGTAATAGCACCCGGGCCAAGGAACTTAAGGGACCCGAAAAGCCCCTTTGGTCTGTATGATGCTACTAGCTGTAGTACCCCGGCGTTTCCCGGGATAGTAACTGTCTCTTTGTCTCTTTCCCAGTCTGTTTGTGTGTCTGTCTTCTCTTTCTGTCTGTGTGTCTGTCTCTGTGTGTGTCTGTGTGTGTGGCTCTGTCTGTGTGTCTGTCTCTTTCCTGTCTGTCTGTGTGTCAGGCTCTATCCATGTCTGTTTGTGTCTATCTCTTTCTGTCTCTGTACCAGTCTCTGTCTGTCTCTCTATCTCTGTGTCTGTCTGTCTCGTTCCAGGTCTGTCTCTTTTCCCCTCTGTCTCTTTTCCCCCTCTGTATCTTTTCCCCCTCTGTCTCTGTGACGCCCACCAAGGAGTCTAGACAGCCCGGGGCGGGAAAGTAAACAGAACAGTTTTAGAGTTCAGTGAGAGTAGAGGTCAGGCCTGTTTGTCAGGCCTGAAGCAAACTGACAGGTGCCAGGGTAGGAGCTCTGGTGCCCTTGGCTAGGAGGCAGACGGCGGTCTCCGTCTGCAGGAGCCGGGAAGACGGCTCGGTGGAACCGAGGTGGACCGGGACAGGGTAGTGGCCCGCCGGTACCGACCCGGGGAACCGATTCGGAAACCGGAGCACACAGGGGGGTACTCAGACCCTGAAGCTAGGTCCAGAAGCGACTGGAACTGGTTAATTAACTGATTGAGGCCAGGACTAGAGGTCCTGTCCCACCCAAAGTCCCGATAGAAGACAACAGCCCACCGAGGGAGATAAAAGGCAACCGCCAGGGCTCAGAGATCTCACGGGCCAGCGTCTGCGGGCAAGGGCTCCTTAGGCCACATCCAGCCGGGAGCGGACTCCTGAAGTTGCAAACACAGGCAGTCCACCATTACACAAAGGTGCAGGAGAAAGACAGAGACCAACAGCCGGGTGGGGGACTAGAACGTAGCCGGCTGCGGGCACCGACCACCATCACCTTGGTTTACCAGAGACTAGTGTGTTTCCTTCACTAGTGAGTACACCAGTACCCTGCGGTCGCCCATCTCCCTGCATTAACCAAGCACCCAACGGGTCCCGGGGCCACCATCCCTGCCCACGGAGTGGTTAAAAACTTGCTGCACAACATCTCCCCCGGGTGCCCCGTAACTGCAGCGGTGGTGTCCAAACTCACCATATACCTTGGGTGGCGTCACGAACCTAGTATGGCCCATACGTCCTACATCCACCATCCCCAAACCCTTTTCATTCGGAGTGTCCGCGGTATCCCCCGGGTCCGGAGACCCTCGAGCCACCCACCGGAAGGCCCAGACCCGAGCAGCGGCAGGCTGGCGGCACATCTCTTTTCCCCCTCTGTCTCTTTTCCCCCTCTGTCTCTTTTCCCCCTGTCTCTTTCCCAGTCTGTACCTAACCCCTCTGTCTCTTTTCCCCTCTGTCTCTTTCCCCCTCTGTCTATCTCTTTCCCTGTCTGCTTTCCTCTGTCTGTCTCTTTGGCTGTCTCTCTCTCTGTCTCTTTCCCTGTTTGCCTCTTTCTCTGTCTGTCTCTCTGTCTCTCTCTATCCATCTCTCCACTGACATCTTATTACCTCACACATAAGCTTCTTATACTAACAATTTATTTTGTTCCTATAGCAACCACTCACAGCTCCTATTAATAAGCTGTAGCTCCTATTTCCATTGACTTTAATGGAGACCGGTGTTTTGGAGAGTAACTGTAAAGCGCAGGGTTAAATTTTCCTGTCCAAACATGGTCTATGACGTTCCCTGAGTCACATGGAGCATCTATGCAAAATTTTGTGATTGTAAATGCGTCGGTGTGAATTCCTTTAGCGGACATATACACATACATACATACACTCAGCTTTATATATTAGATTTACGTCTTGCAATAATTGGGGGTCCCATTGGAGCTTTTGCATTGGGGCCCATGAGCTTCAAGTTTTGCCACTTGTAGGGCCCCATACAACCATAGATGCCAAATTACAATTCCAACCTATTCAAAGGATATATGAAGCTGCAACATCGTCTCAATGTGTAGGACGTGAAGCCCTTGGTACTTGCAGAGGACGTTTTCTGAATCTTCCCCTTTCCACCGTTAGAGCACATATAACAAACTAATTGATTAAACCGTGCGATTGCAAATTGAGAAAGAACGACATTCATTAAAGACTAAACAACGTGGCAGCCACTTCTCGAAATGAACCCTCTACTCTTCCTACAGTAATGTCCTCCTCACATGCAATCTTAATTTGTCAGGGAATCAGCGGAGCTACAAACAATGGCTTTAGTGAGGGGAAAAGTCTTTGATTTATTTCTTTCTGAGCCTTTTTGTTTAGTTCCAAAAGTATGCTTCAAGCAAAGTAATGTAAGTCTCCAGTTTACAGAAATAGTCCGTGCAGAAGTGACATAGGGAAGAGGATATACAACATTGCAAAGACGTGCAACAATGGCAGCAATTATGATTATAAAATATGCATTGTATAAACAATGAACAATATACCTGTAATGCAAGTCACTACTTATGGATAGTACAGACAGAAGAGTAGTCAAGCATGCCAAAGTTTGGTAACAGGAGGATACATATAAATACAGGGAGTACACAGAGGCATATTCATGTCACAATCCAAAGGTCAGAATTCCAGGAGGGCACATAATAGATTCAGGGAGAAAACTGAGATGTGGTCAGGTAACGGTCTGAGGTCAAAAGCCAGGAGGTCACAACAGGAACAGGGGGCGGGCAGAGATGAGTCAAACAATGGTCCGGGATTAAGAAACAAAGATCAGAACACATGCAGAAACACAGGCCAACAGCACAACTACAGAACCAAAATGTACGACTGGCAAGGTTCTGGGGGAGCAAGCACAATAAAGAAGTAGAGGGATTACCAGGAATATGGAACACCTGAGCAATGAGTACCTCCCAGAGTCAGCATGGAATCCTGCACTGTCAATCAACCTGCCAGCTCAGTAGCTCAGGAAAACACAGCAGAGCTTTTCCTAATGTGCATGATGCTCTGCACAGAAGAATCGTGTCAATGCCAGCTCAGTAAACAGGGAAAGCAGAGCATCTCCTAGTGTGCAAGATGCTCTGCATAGAGGAATCGTGACAATACCGATGAGCATCACACCCTGATATACAATGCCGACCATCACCCCAGCTTGTAATAGATTCAGGGAGAAAACTGAGACGTGATCAGGTAACGGTCCAAACTCAAAAGCCAGGTGGTCATGACAGGAAAAGGGAGCGGGCAGAGAGGAGTCAAGAAACAAAGATCACAACACATGTAGAAACACAGGTAAACAGCACAACTACAGAACCCAAACATACGACTGGCAAGGTTCTGGGGGAGCATGCTCAGTAAAGATGCAGAGCAATTACCAGGAAGATGGAACACCTGAGTAATCAGCACCTCTTAGAACCAACATGGAAGCCTACACTGTTAATCAACCTGCCAGCTCAGTAGCTCAGGAAAACACAGCAGAGCATCTCTTAATGTGCAAGATGGTCTGCACAGAGGAATCGTGTCACTGCCAGCTCAGTAGTCTAGGAAAGCACAGTGGAGCATCTCCTAGTGTGCAAGATGCTCTGCATAGAGAAATCGTGACAATACCGCACACCATCACACCCTGATATACAATGCCGACCATCACCCCAGCATGTAATAGATTCAGGGAGAAAACTGAGACGTGGTCAGGTAACGGTCCGAGGTCAAAAGCCAGGTGGTCACGACAGGAAAAGGGAGCGGGCAGAGAGGAGTCAAAAAACGGTCCGGGGTCAAGAAACAAAGATCACAACACATGTAGAAACACAGGTAAACAACACAACTACAGAACCAAGACGTACGACTGGCAAGGTTCTGGGGGAGCATGCTCAGTAAAAATGCAGAGCAATTACCAGGAAGATGGAACACCTGAGTAATCAGCTCCTCCTAGAACCAGCATGGAAGCCTGTACTGTTAATCAACCTACCAGCTCAGTAGCTCAGGAAAACACAGCAGAGCATCTCTTAATGTACAAGATGCACTGCACAGAGAAATCGTGTCACTGCCAGCTCAGTAGTCCAGGAAAGCACAGCAGAGCATCTCCTAGTGTGCAAGATGCTCTGCATAGAGGAATTGTTTGTTTCTGTGTGTGTTTTGATCATTTTTTCTTGAACCCCGACCGTTGTTTGACTCCTCTCTGCTCGCTCTCTGTTCCTGTCGTTACCTCCTGGCTTTTGACCTTGGACTGTTACCTGACCACGTCTCAGTTTTCTTCCTGAATCTATTACGTGCGCTCCTGGAATTCTGACCCTAGGATTATCAGCTGACTACGCTTCTGTGTACTCTCTGTATCCATACATGTTCTCCTGTTACCAGACTTCGGCTTGCCTAGTGACACTTGCCCCAGCTCAGTAGTCCAGGAAAGCGCAGAGCAGAGCATCTCCTAGTGTGCAAGATGATCTGCACTGAGGAATCGTGTCACTGCCAACTCAGTAGTCCAGGAAAGCGCAGCAGAGCATCTAGTGTGAAAGATGTTCTGCACAGAGGAATCGAGACAATACCGCACACCAGCACACCCTGATATACAATGCCAACCATCAGCGATTTCTATTTATTGCTCTTGTGTACATATTATATATTGTTGTCAAATAAAAGTGATGTACTAAATAATTACTGACAATTTAAAGTTGGTTAATGAGCGCTCTTAGATCATTTGTATGATACTCGCTTTCTTTCTCTTCCTCATCTACCAGTAGGGTACAAAGATTTGTATATGGTTTGCAAAAAAAAATATTAAACAAAAGAAATAGATACAGTATCAGTATATTATTATCGAAGACTGAAAAGTTGCTTTTATTTCTCAATTTAACGAATACTGAGTAACTGGTCTGGAATGCTCATGAACCTTAAAAAAAAGGGGGGGGGGGATGTTCACAAAAGCAGGCAAATGTGCTTGTTGCTGCCCATGTTCATTATACTCACTTCCCCCAATTCCTTCAGTTCTTTAGTTCTTTTCATTACTGAGAGCACCACAATGTCCTAATGTCAGGAACGGCGTAAGGACCATGTGTCAGGACCGGGAGGACTGGTAGACCCAGGAGGTGGATCCGCTGGACCGAGCACCCCACCGGGGGGCAGGGTACACGGCAGCCGGAGCACTGGCGTGGCTGGGACGGGAGCCGCGTCCCACAGGGGACAGGAAGAACAAAGTCACTGGGGTCACGGGGTTCCTAAGAGACAGTGCAGGACACTGGTACAGGTGCCGGGTAGTAAAGACAGGCAGTAGTACAGGACACGGCACAAGGGGACCTGAGCACATAGCTCACAAGACAAGGCTTCAAGACACGTTGATCAGGCGCCGCCTACATGGAAAGGCCAGTCTTATATACCCAGCACAGCCTCATGTCATTTCCTGCTTCAGGTGTGCTGGGCCTATAAGACCAGGAGAGTGGGCGCGGCCTGGTCCTATACAGAACCATGTGGCTAAGACTCAGAGTCAGACTCATAAGACCAGGAGCAGGACACAGGAGAGCACGAGCGGGAGCGGCAGCAATGACCGGTGGACACGTGGACTGGATCAGTGAGCACGTAGCAGTGGTGCAATGCAGGTACGACTGAATCAGTGGGTACGGAGCGGTGGTGCGATGCAGGTACGACTGAATCAGTGGGTACGGAGCGGTGGTGCGATGCAGGTACGACTGGATCAGTGGGTACGGAGCGGTGGTGCGATGCAGGAACCGGATCAGTGGGTAAGGAGGGCTGCCGGGACACCGGGAGCGTGACAGTACCCCCCCCCCTCGAAGCCCCCCTCCCCGCGGCCGGGACATGTAGGCGCGCCGAAGAGGGGCAGCAACGTACTTCCGGGACAACCAGGACCGGGCCTCAGGACCGCAATCCACCCAATCGACCAGGAAGGACTGCTTACCCCGGACCGTTTTCATGGCCACTATGTCCCGTATCGGAGAACCCAAGTCAGCGGCAACGGAGACAACGGAAAGGGGAAGACAGTCAGAAGCAGGACTGGAGTCTTGGATGACCGGATCGGGCGTCTCGGACCGGGTACAGGACAGTGTCTCATCCTCAGTAGCCGGTGGCATCAAAGTCTCAATTGTCAGGGACGGTGGAACGACGCTGGAGTGCGTCGTCTCTTCTGGTTCCGGTGGCACCACAGGCACAAGTGACAGGAGTTGTGGTACGGCACTGGACTGCGTCATCACCTCTTCCTCTTCCTGCGGCATAACAGGTTCAGGTGACAGGGGCCGAGGAACGGGCTGTAGGCAGTGGTCATGACACAAGGGCCCCCAGCGAGTAATAGCGCCAGAGCGCCAACTAATGGCAGGGTCATGGAGTTGAAGCCAGGGCAGACCCAGCAGGAGCTCAGGAGCCATTCTTGGGATGACATAGAAGGCAATGGTCTCAGTATGCAAAGTGCCAACCTGAAGTCTCACGGGTTCAGTGGTATACCGGACAGGTTCGTATAGTGGTTTACCATCCACGGAGGCGAACCAGAGGGGCTTGGCAAGCGGGATCACAGGTACCTGGTATCGGTTCACTGCAGACTGGTGTATGAAATTACCCGCTGCCCCAGAATCAATGTGGGCCTCTGCTGTGAACCTGATCTTCTCCGTCGTCACCTGGACAGTCTGTGTAACTGGAACGGAGGGGATTCCGGTGCTAAGGGTGGCGGTTCCCACCATCCCTTGGACCCGGGGTCTACCTGGTCTCTCAGGACATGAGCGGAGCAGATGTGAACCGCTTCCACAATAAAAACACAGGCCCTGGGCGAGTCGCTCTGCACAGCGTTGCTCAGCTTGGCTCAGTCGGTCAATTTGCTTTGGTTCGGGAGTTGAATCACAGGAAAGCAATGGCGGGGGAACGGTAGACCTCTGCAGGACAAAGGCGTGACGGACTGGTCGCTTCTCCGGGGATACCTCCTTGGTCCGTTCCTGAAAACGGAGATCAATCCGGGTGGCTAGGGATATCAAAGCGTCCAACGTACGGGGAACATCACGACTGGCTAATTCGTCCTTAATGCGGCCCGACAGGCCCTCCCAAAAGGCTGCCGTCAATGCCTCGTTGTTCCAGCCTAGCTCAGAGGCAAGCGTGCGGAACTGGATGGCATACTGGCCCACCTTCAGGGTTCCTTGGCGTAGCCGGAGGAGCGAGGAGGTAACCACGGTGGTGCGGCCCGGTTCATGAAAGGTATCACGAAAGGCCTGCAGGAATTCCAGGAGGTCGGTGGTCACTGGGTCCTCATTCTCCCACAAAGGATTCATCCAGGCCAATGCTTCGCCTTCCAGATGGGACATTAGAAAGGCCACCTTAGCTTGGTCTGAAACAAACAAATGGGGAAGCAACTTGAAATGCAGGGAGCACTGGTTCAAGAAGCCTCTGCAGGTCTTGGGATCCCCCGCATAGCGAGGCGGAACAGCGAAGCGAAGTTGCGAGGCCGCGGAGACAACGGGTTCGGATCCAGACACAGTATGCTGCGTGGACTGAGACGAGGCGGCGGTCTGTAACGTGTACAATCGGTGGTCCACAGATGTCAGGAACTTCAGTATGCGGTGTAAGGTGTCACGCTGTTGCACCAGTTCCTGGCGTAGTTCAGCCAGCTCAGACGTTTGTGCTCCAGCGGGATCCATGGCCTGATCAATCTGTCAGGACCGGGAGGACTGGTAGACCCAGAAGGTGGATCCGCTGGACCGAGCACCTCACCGGGGGGCAGGGTACACGGCAGCCGGAGCACTGGCATGGCTGGGACGGGAGCCGCGTCCCACTGGGGACGGGAAGAACAAAGTCACTGGGGTCACGGGGTTCCTAAGAGACAGTGCAGGACACTGGTACAGGTGCCGGGTAGTAAAGACAGGCAGTAGTACAGGACACGGCACAAGGGGACCTGAGCACCTAGCTCACAAGACAAGGCTTCAAGACACATTGATCAGGCGCCGCCCAAATGGAAAGGCCAGTCTTATATACCCAGCACAGCCTCATGTCATTTCCTGCTGCAGGTGTGCTGGGCCTATAAGACCAGGAGAGTGGGTGCGGCCTGGTCCTATACAGAACCATGTGGCTAAGACTCAGAGTCAGACTCATAAGACCAGGAGCAGGACACAGGAGAGCACGAGCGGGAGCGGCAGCCATGACCGGTGGACACGTGGACTGGATCAGTGAGCATGTAGCGGTGGTGCGATGCAGGTACGACTGAATCAGTGGGTACGGAGCGGTGGTGCGATGCAGGTACGACTGAATCAGTGGGTACGGAGCGGTGGTGCGATGCAGGTACGACTGGATCAGTGGGTACGGAGCGGTGGTGCGATGCAGGAACCGGCTCAGTGGGTAAGGAGGGCTGCCGGGACACCGGGAGCGTGACACCATGGGACAGAATTACTAAAGCCGTCAAACTTTTTGACTTTGCAAAAGTAGAATACACAGTCTTAAAAATGCCCAGATTTATGACAATGGCCCTTGGTGTTTGATAAATTTGGTGCCTTTTTAGATGGTAAAGTTTAAGTTAACACCTTTAGTTGGCTAACTTAGGGCAGTTTTGGTGCATAGGACAGGACCAGGATTTAATGTATGCACCATTTTTCCTCCAGTTTCTAATAAATCACACACTTTTGTCAAGCATGTTTAGAGTGTGTCTAAAATGCTAATAAATGCAACAAAATAATCAGTACATTTATACACATTGTTCTCAGCCTAACTAGGGTTAGGGCTAGAGTTAGGACTAGTATTATAGATTAAAGGCCCCGTCACACTAAGCAACATCGCTAGCAACATCGCTGCTAACGAACAACTTTTGTGACGTTGCTAGCGATGTTGCGGTGTGTGACATCCAGCAACAACCTGGCCCCTGCTGTGAGGTCGTTGGTTGTTGCTGAATGTCCTGGGCCATTTTTTAGTTGTTGCTGTCCCGCTGTGAAGCACAGATCGCTGTGTGTGACAGCGAGAGAGCAACAACTAAATGTGCAGGCAGCAGGAGCCGGCTTCTGCGGAGGCTGGTAACCAATGTAAACATCGGGTAACCAAGAAGCCCTGTCCTTGGTTACCCGATATTTACCTTTGTTACCAGCCTCCGCCGCTCTCCCTGTCAGTGCCGGCTCCTGCTCTGTGCACATGTAGCTGCAGCACACATCGGGTTAATTAACCCGATGTGTGCTGTAACTAGGAGAGCAAGGAGCCAGCGCTAAGCATTGTGCGCTGCTCCCTGCTCTGTGCACATGTAGCTGCAGCACACATCGGGTAATTAACCCGATGTGTGCTGTAGCTAGGAGAGCAGGGAGCCAGCGCTAAGCATTGTGCGCTGCTCCCTGCTCTGTGCACATGTAGCTGCAGCACACATCGGGTAATTAACCCGATGTGTGCTGTAACTAGGAGAGCAAGGAGCCAGCGCTAAGCATTGTGCGCTGCTCCCTGCTCTCTGCACATTTAGCTGCAGCACACATCGGGTAATTAACCCGATGTGTGCTGTAACTAGGAGAGCAGGGAGCCAGCGCTCAGTGTGCGCTGCTCCCTGCTCTCTGCACGTGCGGTGGTAACCAAGGTAAATATCGGGTTGGTTACCCGATATTTACCTTAGTTACCAAGCGCAGCATCTTCCACGCGGCGCTGGGGGCTTGTCACTGGTTGCTGGTGAGCTCACCAGCAACTTGTGTAGCGACGCTCCAGCGATCCCTGCCAGGTCAGGTTGCTGGTGGGATCGCTGGAGCGTCGCAGTGTGACATCTCACCAGCAACCTCCTAGCAACTTACCAGCGATCCCTATCGTTGTTGGGATCGCTGGTAAGTTGCTTAGTGTGACTGGACCTTAAGGTAGGGTTAGGGCTAGAGTTAGAACACGTGTTATAGATAAAGCTATGGTTAGGGCTATAGTTAGGACTGGCGTTATAGATTAAGCTAGAGTTAGGGCTAGAGTTAGGACTAGCATTATAGATAAAGCTAGGGTTAGGGCTAGAGTTATTTAGGACTAGCATTATAGATAAAGGTAAGATAAGGGCTAGAGTTAAGACTAGCGTTTTAAATAAAGCTAGAGTTTGGGCTACAGTTAGGACTAGCGTTATAGATAAAGCTAGGGTTAGGGCTAGAGTTAGAACACGTGTTATAGATAAAGCTATGGTTAGGGCTATAGTTAGGACTGGCGTTATAGATTAAGCTAGAGTTAGGGCTAGAGTTAGGACTAGCATTATAGATAAAGCTAGGGTTAGGGCTAGAGTTAGGACTAGCATTATAGATAAAGGTAAGGTAAGGGCTAGAGTTAAGACTAGCGTTTTAAATAAAGCAAGGGTTTGGGCTAGAGTAAGGACTAGCGTTATAGATAAAGCTAGGGTTAGAGCTAGAGTTAGGACTAGCGTTATAGATAAAGCTAGGGTTAGAGCTAGAGTTAGGACTAGCGTTATAGATAAAGCTAGGGTTTGGGCTAGAGTTAGGACTAGCATTATAGATAAAGCTAAGTTAAGGGCTAGAGTTAGGACTAGCATTATAGATAAAGCTAGGGTTAGGGCTAAAGTTAGGACTAGCATTATAGATAAAGCTAGGGTTAGGGCTAAAGTTAGGACTAGCGTTATAGATAAAGCTAGGGTTAGAGCTAGAGTTAGGACTAGCGTTATAGATAAAGCTAGGGTTAAGCTGGTGTCACACATAACGACGACGACAACGACGTCGCTGCTACGTCACCATTTTCTGTGACGTTGCAGCGACGTCCCGTCGCTGTCGCTGTGTGTGACATCCAGCAACGACCTGGCCCCTGCTGTGAGGTCGCCGGTCGTTGCTGAATGTCCAGCTTCATTTTTTGGTCGTCACTCTCCCGCTGTGACACACACATCGCTGTGTGTGACAGCGAGAGAGCGACGAAATGAAGCGATCAGGAGCCGGCACTGGCAGCTGCGGTAAGCTGTAACCAGCGTAAACATCGGGTAACCAAGGGAAGCCCTTTCCCTGGTTACCCGATGTTTACGCTGGTTACCAGCCTCCGCTCTTGCTGCCAGCGCCGGCTCCTGCACTGTGACATGTGGCTTTCAGTATGCATCGGGTAATTAACCCGATGTATACTGTAGCAAGGAGAGCAAGGAGCCAGCGCTAAGCAGTGCGCGGCTCCCTGCTCTCTGAACTGTGACATGTAGCTGCAGCACACATCGGGTTAATTAACCCGATGTGTGCTGTAGGAGAGCAAGGAGCCAGCGCTAAGCGCGGCTCCCTGCTCTCTGAACATGTAGCACAGCGACGTTATGATCGCTGCTTCTGCTGTGTTTGACAGCTAAGCAGCGATCATAACAGCGACTTACAAGGTCGCTGTTACGTCACCGAAAATGGTGACGTAACAGCGACGTCGTTGTCGCTGTCGTTTAGTGTGACACCAGCTTTAGAGCTAGAGTTAGGACTAGCGTTATAGATAAAGCTAGGGTTTGGGCTAGAGTTAGGACTAGCATTATAGATAAAGCTAAGTTAAGGGCTAGAGTTAGGACTAGCATTATAGATAAAGCTATGGTTAGGGCTATAGTTAGGACTAGCATTATAGATAAAGCTAGGGTTAGGGCTAAAGTTAGGACTAGCATTATAGATAAAGGTAAGGTAAGGGCTAGAGTTAAGACTAGCGTTTTAAATAAAGCAAGGGTTTGGGCTAGAGTAAGGACTAGCGTTATAGATAAAGCTAAGTTAAGGGCTACAGTTAGGACTTGCATTATAGATAAAGCTAGGTTTAGGACCAGAGTTGTGACTAGCATTAAAGATAAAGCTAGGTTTAGGGCTAGCGTTAGGACTAGCGTTATAGCTAAAGCTAGGGTTAGGGCTAGAGTTAGAACTAGCATTATAGATAAAGCTAAGTTAAGGGCTAGAGTTAGGACTAGCATTATAGATAAAGCTAGGGTTAGGGCTAAAGTTAGGACTAGCATTATAGATAAAGCTATGGTTAGGGCTATAGTTAGGACTAGCATTATAGATAAAGCTAGGGTTAGGGCTAAAGTTAGGACTAGCATTATAGATAAAGGTAAGGTAAGGGCTAGAGTTAAGACTAGCGTTTTAAATAAAGCAAGGGTTTGGGCTAGAGTAAGGACTAGCGTTATAGATAAAGCTAAGTTAAGGGCTACAGTTAGGACTTGCATTATAGATAAAGCTAGGTTTAGGACCAGAGTTGTGACTAGCATTAAAGATAAAGCTAGGTTTAGGGCTAGCGTTAGGACTAGCGTCATAGCTAAAGCTAGGGTTAGGGCTAGAGTTAGAACTAGCATAATAGATAAAGCTAGGGTTAGGACTAGCGTTATTGATAAAGCTAGGGTTAGGGTTAGTAGTTAGATTACGTTACATGTAACGTAATCAAATAGTTAAAAGCAAAAAAATATCCTAAATTAGAAAAGGTGTTCTCTGTTTTTTTTTAAAAAACACTAGCAATATTATTATTATTATTATTTATTCCATGGCTCTTTGCATTTGAAAAGGGTATAAATAATAAAAATAAGTACAATAATCATGAACAATACAAGGCATAGATAATAATCTTTACTGAAATATAGCTAGTTTAAAGTGTAACCGTCATTTTAATATTAATTTCTTAAATGAATAGCACACACGAAAAGTATATTTGTAATATTTCTTCTCAGAAAAATCTGTTTCTTTCTCTGCCAGAGTTGATCAGTCATTATCAAAAGTCTCAATTCTGCGGTAAAATCTGTATTCAGTGAAGACTTTCCCATTATTGAGATAGGAGATGGCGGTTGGTGCTGATAAGATTCTATGCGGACGGTAGGAGGGTGGCGCTAGAGGCATAGGGAGGAGCTATATGCAGAGGGAGGAGCTATAGGCAGATCCCCGCCCCTACTCCTGTCACGCTAGGTAGGGGGAATTACCACATGTTTGGCAACAGGCAAGGGAAAGTCTAGGGAAGGGGGAGATGGTGACCCCTGACCAAACCTTTGGCTGGCCCTGACTCCCCTGTCCACCTTTGATAGGTTCCGCATCTATGCGCCGAACAGGATACGTGGCCCTGGTTGACTCTAAACTGTGCCCTAGGTAAGAAACAGATGGGATGAGTGTTTAGTCAACCCCAATAAGCTCTAAACAAGGGAGCACAAACAGGGGGAAGTGAATGAATAACTTATCTCCAAGAAGACTCACAGAGAGGAAAAGCAACAAACAACAATGTTTCTTCGGATGAATACACCCTGAATGGTTGCATCCATGGCCAGTATAGGAATATAACTCTATCACCAGCAAACACCAAGAAGAAATGTGGGTATTTAAGAACATAAGGGGAAATGATGATGATTAACAGAGGAGAGGTGAGGATATCTGCAGGGTCCTAAAAGGAAAGGGATTAACCTAAGCAGAGAAGATACATAGGATACCATTTACACCACAGGAGGAAGAATAGAAAGTCAGGGAGCAGTTTGTGTAGCCAATGCTGCGACCTTCAACAGGCAGACACCACAAGACTGTCTGTCAACCGTGACACACCTGTGACACCTCCCTCTTCTATCTACATAGAATCTCATTAGTAACAGCAGCCATCTCTAATGATGAAGGGAGGAGCTAGAAGCAGAGGGAGGCCATAGAGGCAGAGTTCCACCCCCTCCCTTTATCTACATAGAATCTCATCAGCACCAGCTGCCATCTCCTATCTCAGTAATGGGAAAGTCTTCACTAAATACAGATTTTACCTTAACATTCATAGTTTTTGATGACTGATCAATTCTGGTAGAGAAGGAAGCAGATTTGTCTGATAAGATACATTACAAAGATGTTTATTTTTATATGTACTATTGATTTATTAATAAAAATTAAAACAACGGCTACACCTTAACTATATTACAATACATCGGAAATAAGGATTAGAATACTCTCAGATTATGTAATATATATGTGATGCCCTGGACCAGCCAGGAAGTCATAGATAGGGCCCCGCATAACACCAGTCCCCTAACAAGGTGTCAGCAGCCAAACACTTTAAACGCTAGTCACCTCTCTCAGTGCTTGATGGACACACCAGGGGGCGAAGCCAGGTGGTTGGCACACTCACCGAGGAGTTCAGAGAGCCTGAGGTAGGAAAAAGAAGACAGTTCAGTTTGAGAGTGCAGTGAGGAGGACAGGCCTGTTGTGGTGTCCACCTTCACCACAACCCGTGGGTGGCGTCACGAATTTAACCACGGCTCCGGCCGTAAACCTACGTCCCCCAAAATGCCAGCCCCTTTCAGATCGGAGTGACCACAGGGCCCCCTGGGTCCGGAGACGCTCGAGCCACCCATCAGCGAGCCCGGATCCGAGCGGCTCAGCTGCAGCCGAGCACGGGGCGGTACATATATTCTTTAATTTACATTTCTCTGGACATTGTCAGTACATACAGATTTAAGTGCCCCTAATAATCTATTGATTTACTGTAAAAAAAATGTCCTTAATGGGTCCAGTGCCAAAGGGCAGACATTCTGTCACCCTGGCGGGTATATGTCACGCTGGCCGGTGTGGTCCCACTGACCCATGGGCCGGGCTTACCCTAGAGGACCATGACTAATTGTCTACTGGCAAGTGTCTACTGGGTCTTCACCAGAGGCTGTGATGGTGAGGATTGGCTGGGCTGCCAGTAGACACCAGGTACCTCTCCAGGGCAGTCCCTGGGTCTGCAGTAGCTAACCAGAAGGTCAGAAAAGTCAGAATGAGGAACAGAAGGGTGAGACAGAGGCATAGTTAGACAGTACAAAGTCGGGGCAGGCGATACAGGATCAGACTACAAAGCCGAGGTCAGGCGCGGAGAGGTCAGACAGGACCGGCATGACAGCCGGGTCAATAACGGGAGAATCAGTCCAGGACACGAGCAAGTGAAATGATTAGCAACCACGATGAGACAGAGAGTAGTTTAGGCTTCCTGAAACAGGCCCGGCTGGAGGTATGGAGATCGGGGCATCTAATATATACCGTTCAGCTCTAGTCACTAGTCAATAGAAAGGAAGTCCTGGAGTTGGGAGAAGTTCAAAGAAGAGCCAAGAAAACTGTTAAGGCGCGTGGAAGATCTTGGCGGAAAGATGCAAAAGTGGACAAGTACATGAATAGACCACACAAAATATATGATAAAAAGCTGTTCCATGTAAATCCCTCTTAAAAGACAAGAAGACATTCCATCCTCATGGAGGAAAAGAGGTTGAATCTTCAGAAGAGACAAAGTTTCTTTACCATGAAAACGATTAATCCGTGGAATAGTCTTCCCCAGGAGCTGGTCACAGCGGGAACCTTCGATGACTTGGAAAAAAGGCTTTGATGATTTCTTAGAACAAAATAACATGAGGACTTATAAATGTTTAAGATTCTTGTTCTGAATGTTGATCAGGAAGGAGTCTCCCTATTAGGCTAAAGTTATTCCATACAGTATATGCCAGGAAAACGTATGTTAAGTCCCATATAGAGTATATCGGTCATTGCATGTCGCCAGAATGTACACCAATTCCGAAATAGTCTTTTGACATAATTAGAGCCATTTTTTTAACCCATGAACCTATTTGACATAAAGCATTGGAATATTTTCAATGGAAAATTGTGTAAAGATAGACTTACTGAGAAATTATAATATCGATTTGTCAGTTTGCCAAGACTTCCGCCTTCCTCTAAAACCAACGCTCGAGGCCTTGATCACATAATGAACTTTTATTGTAATTTTTGTGGGGTTTATTTTGCATAAAAATCTGAGATTAGATTAAAAAAAAGCATGTTCACGAGTTTTACATTTACATTTTTATCTCTTTAGGAACTAAAACTTCACGATATCAACAAAATGTAATAGAAATCTGACACTGAAACAGGAATCGCTCAGCCTCTGATTCCCTCACCTGGGTCTAGATCAGTTGTTGGAAAGGGTGAGGTTTAGCAAAATGGGTATTAAATATTGCTAGCTCCTTCTTGCCTGGAAGTGCATTGGGTGTGTGGTGTCCTTGCACTTCTAGCTCATCATCTTGTACAGAACATGTGAAATGGAGTTTTGCATGAACTTCACCCACTGTCATGGCGGCATTGGGCTCTGTTCACATTTAAGACTCTGATACTCCACCCAATGGTTACTCTTGTGTCAATATTAACACAGGATGACTCGGGCTTCAACCTGCTGTGTGCTGATTCATAGGCAGGCTAACAAGAGTTAAGCGGGCTTTACACGCTACAATATATCATACAATATGTCGGTGGGGTCACGTCATAAGTGACGCACATCCGGCATCGTATGACATTTCATAGCGTGTGACAGCTACGAGCGACTGTGATCATGCAAAAATACTCACCTTATTATTGCTCGTTGACACATCGCTCATTTTCTAAAAATCGAATGTCCGGTTGTTCAATGTTCCCGAGGCAGCACACATCGCTCCGTGTGACACCCCGGGAACGATGAACTGCAGCTTACCTGCGTCCTCCGGCAATGCGTAAGGAAGGAGGTGGGCGGGATGTTTAAGTCCCGCTCATCTCCGCCCCTCCGCTTCTATTGGCCGGCCGCTCTGTGATGTCGCTGTGACGCTGAACGTCCCACCCCTTCAGGAAGTGGATGTTCGCCGCCCACAGCGAGGTCATGCGGGAGGTAAGTACGTGTGGCGGGGGGTTACAACATTGTGCGACACAGGCAAGAAATTGCCCGTGCCGCACAAACGATGGGGGCGGATGCGATTGCAGATGCGATCACACGAGAAATTGTAATATGTAAAGCAGCCTTAAATCTCTGCTGGTCTGCTTGATCCTTTGGTCACATGTTGTGGGAGGCCCATGACATCTGCTCACCTCTTATTTGTGCTGGCTGAACCTTCCACCCATTCCAGCTATAGTTTATTCTATGTTGTCTGTGTGGTGTCCAAGATTTACTAGTGAAAGTTGTGCTCATTGCTTAGAGCAGTTGTGGAGTTGACCTCTGCTGTTTTGTACTTCTTTCCTGCTTTTGTGTTCATACTGAACCTCTTATTGTCTTTACCTTTTGCGGTCATGCTGTGTAACAGAGTTTTGGTGTTCCTCTGTGTCTCTTTACCTGCGGTCCTGTCCCATCCCTCCCTGGGGGGAGGGGAATCAGATCAGGACTGGTCAGGAGCAGGGCAAGGAAGGAGACTCAGTCCTCTCCACAATCAGGAGTATCCCTGATATTAGCTTGAGGGACAGCCTAGGAGCCCCGCTTCCCCGCTATCCCATAGTTTTCTTGTCCAAAACACTTCAAGTTTAGTCTGTGAGTTCAAAATTTGATTTCTCATCATTGATTTAATAGATTACTACAAAAAAGGCATCATTATTATTGTTGGACTAGGAGCTATACAACCATGCCACTAGTTTCAGTAATAAAATTTTCTTGACATATTCCCTTTAAATGCAGATTTTTCACATTTTAATGACATTATTGAATTATGGCACCATGCTGCAAAGTAATAAAACATGAATTAATTTTAAAATTCTAAACAAACTCTAACATGTACAATTTTTTCCCTGCATTAGAAGGAACCTGTCAGGTGCAATATACAGCTAGGTCCCACGAGCAGTTTGTGGTACATATTGCTAATCCCTGCCTAACCGTCCCTGTATACAGTAGCATAGATAAAGAGATCTTTTAGAAAAGGTTTTTCTAAAGATCCTTTATGATATGCTAATGAGCGCAGCGAGTAGTCACAAGGGCGTTATTTCCTGCACTCATTCCGCCCTCTTAGCATGCAAGTACTCCCACAGGGATGTACTGAACTTGCTATTCCCTTGTCCATTGCCCAGCGTCATGATGCTCCTCTATGACTGCTGTGGATCACATCGCTCAGGATTCTCTGCACCACCGCTGATCTTGATGGGGATTGTGTCATGGATTTGCATGTCTGATATCATCTCTTTTGGCCTCCTGATGAACATTCACTTGGGCAAACGCGTCACGGCAGAGACATACCTCATCCATTGTAGATGGCTACTGTTTCACATAATGGATAATTTTGATATACGACATCTCGCACAAATGCGACATATGGATCTTGATGAACTGTAATGTCTCCACTCTCCAACGATAATTACGCAGCTTTACATTTCCTGTGAAATATGTATTTGATTGGATATTTTGTTACAGTCATAAGATAAGTCCTGTTGTATATTTGACCATCACCTTAACTATTTTGTCACTCTGTCCTTATCTGCGTTATAGTGTTCTATCTAAATTGTATCAATTTGTTTGCGTTAAGGCCGCTTTACATGCTATGATTTATCTGACGATCTCATGAGCGATGTGACACGCCCAGATCGTAGTTACGATTTGCCGAGATCGCTCATAGGTCGTTTATTTGCTGTCACACGTAACGATCTCACAAACGACGCAACATCGTTCAGCGATATATTGTCGTGTGGATGTTGTTCGTCGTTGGCAGGGTGTCAAACGTAGCAATATGTCTGCTGCGATCCAAACGATGAACAATATTTTGAAACTGAACGATGTGTCCACGATCAACGATTTTCAACCTATTTGCAATCGTTCGGAGTCGCTCATAGGTGTCACACGCAACGACGTCGCTAATGATGCCCGAAGTGCGTCACGGAATCCGTGACCCCGACGACATATCGTCAGATAAATCGTAGCGTGTAACGCTGCCTTTATCATCTTTCCTACCTTGTCCCTGGTATCCAGGGCCAAGGAGTACAGGATGTTTTACATGCTGTAATAATATCTTGAGACAAATTGGTACTTGTACTATCTACGTTGTCCAGTTCCTAGTGTGACAATCACTTTGTGTGTTTTATATATTTAATAAAATATTTAGTATGGGAAAAAATTGCTGTTTATATTTTGAATAATTCCCTAGACCCTGAGTCATAAACCATTGCCCAGCATCATCAACGGTGATGCGCATACCTGTGTCTGTTGGCACTGCTTTAAAATGCCCGTTTTTAGGGTCAGTGCGCATGATCAGAATGCCCCGCACTTCTGTCATGAGCACTATAAAGCTGGGTGTACGTGTCCCGGCTTAAGAGAAGTCTTGTTCTCTAGACCAGATTTGCGGGACTTCTGATCATAGCAAACTGACCGTAACCCGGCGTCGTGAAGTGGTGACAACGGACACAGTACGCACATCACCACTGTTGACACTGGGTAAAGTGCATGTTAGAGCATCCCTCTGTGGTGTGCTAACATGTTAAGAGGGCGGAATGAGTGCAGGAAGTAACGCCCTTGTCACTAGTCCCTGCACTCATTAGCATATCATAAAGGATCTTTAGAAATACTTCTTCTAAAGATCTCTTTATCTATGCTACTATGTCCAGATACAGTAAAGGGTGCTTTACACGCAACGATATCGTTAACGATATATCGTTGGGGTCATGTCGTTAGTGACGCACATATATTACCACATCCCGTCTTAGCGATATCGTTGCGTGTGACACCTAGGAGCGACGATCACCGATCGCAAAAACGGTAAAAATCGTTGCTCATTGTCACGTCGTCCATTTTCATAATATCGTTGGTTGATCATGCTGTAGGTGGTTCGTCGTTCCTGCGGCACCACACATCGCTGTGTGTGACACCGCAGGAGCGACGAACATCATCCTACCTGTGTCCACCGGAAAGGAGGAAGGAAGGAGATTGGCTTCATGTTACGTCCCGCTCATCTCCCCCCCTCCTCTTCTATTGGGTGGCCGCTTAGTGACGCTGCTGACATCGCTGTGACGCTGAACGCACCTCCCCCTTGAAGGAGGGATTGTTCGGCGGTCACAGCGACGTCGCTGAACAGGTATGTGCGTGTGACGCTGCCGTAGCGATATTGTTCGCTACGGCAGCGATCACCACATATCGCACGAACGACGGGGGTGGGTGCTATCGCTAGCGATGTTGCTGCATGTAAAGTGCCCTTTAGGCAGGGATTAGTAATATGCACCCAGAACTGCTCGTGGTTCTGGGTGCTTATTGCACCTGACAGGTTCCTTTAATTAAATGGGGTTTTGAAAATTGTATTCACTTACTTTAGTTTTGTCCTTTTTTTTCCTCCACTATCCGGTAACAAAGGCGACAGTTTCGCCAGGCATGTGCGTTTTACACGTCTATATACTACTATATATTTAAATGGAATTTCCATAATAAAATAGGATCCTGATGAATTCCAATCCAGAATTTCTGCCCATGTCCAGAGTGCTTAGACATTTATTGCATTTTACATAAAGGCGGCGTTAGGGCTAAAGTAAGTGTCTTGATACAAAACATCGTTTTTTAGAATCCTCCATACCTAGTTTACAAGTAAGGCAATTCAAGCACTAACACTTCATGGGAATATGAGCGCGTATTTGGCCGCAAGCCCTGACTCCTATCTATGGCAGGGTGTGTTGTGTCCTGGGGAACATGTCCTAGTGGAGCTCCTACTCCCCAGGCAGCTCATCTCGGTGACACCTCTGCAGCCTCGATTTTCCTAGCTCTCCCCCCCCCCGCGTTGCCTTTTCCCTTTAACCCCCCCTTCCTTTCCAGCTCTTTTCTTCTGCAGATTTTTATACTTACTCTCAGTTTATTAATCTCAGCCTTTATCATCTCTATTCTGGAATTTTTACTTTTATGTGACTTTTACTGTTCTCTTCTTATCCCCCCCCCTCCAACTCATTTCCTGCATTTTCTTCTCGGCACGACATTAGTTTTACTTAACTTGCTTTTTTTTCCCCCGTTTTTACTGTATCTCACAACAAATAAGAAGCTGAAATACATTTTGCATCAGATATAACTTTTTGACTTTCTTTTTTGGGGGGAGTGGGTCAAAGGAATTATTGTGTAATTGTAATAATTTTATTTTTTAACAGAAATAAAGAAATATGAGGACCAATTCATTATTGGATTTGTGCTTGTTTTTTTGTTGAGTTTTTATTGTCTGGTGCCTTATGCCTTACATTTTTTTTAAATTTACCACTGTGGGCAGAGTTTGGAATTTCAAGATGTTCTTGGCTGATTATTATTATTATTATTATGTATTATTTTATTATTTATTATTATAGCGCCATCAATGATTCATCATGTACAATTTTTCAAAAAGTTGTAAAAATGTATCCCTCTCCCCTGAGTGATTCTATGTACAGTGCCTTGCAAAGGTATTCGGCTCCCTTGAATTTTTCAACCTTTTCCCACATTTCAGGCTTCAAACATAACGATAAAAAATGTAATGTTCTGGTGAAGAATCAACAGCAAGTGGACACAATTGTGAAGTTGAAAAAAATGTATTGCTTATTTTAAACTTTTTTAAAAAATAAATAACTGAAAATTTGGGCGTGCAATATTATTCATCCCCTTTACTTTCAGTGCAGCAAACGCACTCCAGAAGTTCATTGAGGATCTCTGAATGATCCAATGTTGTTCTAAATGACTGATGATGATAAATATAATCCACCTGTGTGTAATCAAGTCTCCGTATAAATGCACCTGCCCTCTGATAGTCTCAGTGTTCTGTTTAAAGCACAGAGAGCATCATGAAGACCAAGGAACACAACAGGCAGGTCCATGATACTGTTGTGGAGAAGTTTAAAGCCTGATTTGGTTACAAAAAGATATCAAAAACTTTAAGCATCCCAAGGAGCACTGTGCAAGCGATCATATTGAAATGGGAAGAAGTATCATACCACTGCAGATCTACCAAGACCCGGCCGTCCATCCAAACTTTCATCTCAAACAAGGAGATGACTGATCAGAGATGCAGCCAAGAAGCCCATGATCACTCTGGATGAACTGCATAGATCTACAGCTGAGGTGGGAGAGTCTGTCCATAGGACAACAATCAGTCGTACGCTGCAAAAATTTGGCCTTTATGGAAGAGTGGCAAGTAGAAAGCCATTTCTCGAAGATATCCATAAAAAGTGTTGTTTAAAGTTTGCATAACTAAATAATATAACCCTTTAAAAGTCAACTTTTAATAATTTAGCTTAAAATATCCAAAAACCCAGTGCAAAAAAATAAATGCAAAAAGAAAGGGAGGAGGGTAAAGTTCTCCCCCTAATAGATGCCCCTCCCTCCTGTCCGCTACCTACCGCGGAGGTTGGCACCCTAGTACAATACGAAAGTGGCGCCCCCACTCAATGACGGCTGTCCCTGAAAATTACCTGTTATGCCCTCACAAACAGTCATAAAAGATACGAGGTCAGAGATATATGGGCAGGGTATAATTAAACTAGTGGACAGGGTACTAAAAGCACACACATGAACCAATTTCCATGAAAGATTTTTAGATTAAGGAAGTGGGGGAGGGGAGGGGTCCTAGTATAAATAGATATAGAGATCCTTTCTTATCCTCCAATCAAAAAAAAGGGGTGATGCCCTAAAAGTGAGGCATCCGATACCCCCGGACTAGACTAACCTCGGGTTGCCCTCCTATACCCTGGAAGTAGATGTAAACCAAGGGTATCTATATTATCGTAACAAGGTTCACAAAAAAGCAATAAAAAAATGCAAAGTCACAATATTAGCAGGGGATTATACACACTTAATACGATGCATAGTGCATGTATCTAGCGAGATAAAGTGCTAATGCAGTATGATGTACAAAAATCCTCATTCACAGTTTAAAGCATATAAAGTGCATTTGTTCATTAAAGTGCATATGCTTCAGTAAACTAAATAAAATGCTAATGCATAAGGTGCAACAAGGTTCTGGGCAACCAATCGATAAAATGAGGTAGTCAAACACTTATTGTGCAGAGGTCACATGTGCGTCCCAGCAATGCCTCAAAATTGCCTCGATGCGTTTCTCCAACAGCGGGTCATCAGGAGGCTTGATAAATAATATGCCAGGCGTCAGCAGGATAGCATGATATAAAGATGAGAAGGGGGGACCCGATGTAATAGGGTGTCCTTAAACAGTACACCAAACAGGATGTGACCAGCTCCCACCCCACCCACACCGCCCCCCCCCCCAGGGCATGGAATAATATAAGAATCTCAGTGGGATTAGTTTCAGATCACTGTTCCCATCACTTATATAATAGCGCATCACACAAAATAGCAGGAATCGGCATAAATACCACTTCGTATCCCGCTCACGTGATAGAGAAAACCGGAAACGGAAAGGTTGTCTGATATGTGGAGCAAGTCCTTCGCTTGTGTTCCAATCATGTGCACCGCTTGCGTTCCATCACATCTCCCATGTAATGATACAGAACGGAAGCGGAAGTATCGTCAGATAAAGGCATGTCTCTCAGATCAAGGGGGCAGGTCCATTAGTCGCTTCCGTTCTATGCTGGAACGCGCCACCATATTATAATATATGCACAGAGGCGATGTCAATCTAAACAGAACGCAGGTGCAATGGCAAATAACACATATCGCCTTGTGTGTTTCAAACTGTGTCACAGCATTACTTAGACAATCCAGGCCTGCCCAGAGGTGCCGTTCATTACCCACATTACAGATTAGGACATATCACTGTGCCATAGTGTAAATAAGACAAGATGTAAGTGTCACCCACAAAAGGGGCTGTCAGATTGATCATATTAGTCGCCTGTGTTCTAAATTACAGCCCCCAATGTAACATCAGAGACATGTGTGGTGCCCTGGACAAGCCAGGTCGTCACAGGTACTACACCAACACACCCTACACCCCGGATAGGTACACCTAAGTCAAACACAAATCCTTGTTGCCATCCTCCAGGGGCTGATGTCCACACCAGGGGGTGGGCCAGGCGGTTGGTCCCGCCCACCGAGGAGTTCACAGTCCTGGAGGCGGGAAGAGCTTGAGATGAGTTTTGGAGAGTGAAGTGGTAGTAGAGGAGACTGACCGTGTCCGGGTGTGTGGCCCGGGCACCCAGCAAGCTTGTCAGACGGTGGTGACCGTCTGCAGGAGAGGCTGATTGGAGTGAACCGTACAGACCGGGGACGGGTGGTGGCCCGCCGGTACCGGATCGGGGAGTGAAGAGAAGCCAGCACCATTCGGCAGGGCCTACGGACCCCGACCAGGCTAGGAGTCGCCGTAAAACCGGTCAAATCCATTAGCGAAGGGAACCTCCGGGGTTTCCCAGCAGTCAAGACCCGATTGAAGGCAACAGCTCACACCATAGAGGGAAACACAGTCACCGCCAAGGCTACAGTTCCCAGGGCCAGAGCCTGCGGGTAAAAGGGGCTCCCTCAGCATCCATCCAAGCTGGGGAGCGGGTTACCTGTGGGAAGCCATTGGAACCATAAACACAACACAGGTGCAGGGAAAGGCAGTCACCACCAACCTACCGGGAGGAGAACAACCGCAGCCGTCTGTGGGACCCGTCCATCCAGCCGTTTGTTCGACCAGAGACTCTGTGTGAATTACTGGCTGAGTGAGTACCACCGTGCCGTGCGGCGCAGCGCTGCCCCCGTGACCCTGCACCTCACCAGGCCCCGTAACCCGCCTGCATCCCTACCCCTCACCGGGCCCCGGGACAACCAACCCCCTACCCACGGAGGGGAGAACCAACATCCAAGCTGCTCCCTGTCATCGCTCCCGGGATCCCCGTCCAGAGCAGCGGTGGTGTCACAACTTCACCACAACCGTGGGTGGCGTCACGGACAATATCCCCAAACCGCACAACAACCCCCCTTTCACTCACGGGCGAGGAACGCCGCTCGAGTCCCCGGGATCCGGCCCACCGCTCGAGCCACCACCGAGCAGCAGCAGCCGGACCCGAGCAGTGGGTGAGCGCAGCGTCCCCTCCTCCACCCGCGACATCTTGGCATCACGAACAGGATCTTACCGCTCTGCCGTCTGGTAGAGGTGCGCCTTGTGACCGCCGGAGGTGTCCGGCTGAAAATTTTGAAAAGCCGCCATTTTGGGCGTGAAAAATCCCCGCTCGAGCGTCTTCCCGAGTAGTGGAGGCGCGAAAACCGAAACCCCGCCCCTGTAGAGGAGGAGCCGGAAAAAGACTAAGGGGGACGGATGGCGTCTGGCCGCATGTAGCCCGCGGCTATAAAAGCCGGGACGCCAGGACATCTTTTTGTTCCTGGAAGAGGCCGCTGCAGCGATGCATCATCCGTCCCGCAGCACCGTAGCCCCCGCGCTCGGGACCGCAGCGTGGGTGGAGGTCCGGACCGCCCAGCTACAACAATGGCTGCAGATCCGCATGCAGCTCCTCCGGGATGAGTGGGAGGCCGACATGGCGGAGGTGGTGGCGGCTATAAGAAGACGTGAGGTGGAGGAGGATATGGAGGAGCGGGTAAGAGACCCACGTCCCTGTATTCCGGAAGGATCGGCCACTGCAGCTGAGGGGTCTGGCCCGCGCCCGCTCACCCTGCCGCCTCCCCCGCTATCCGCGTTAGTCGTTACCGCCCCGCCACTAGGCCCGCTACAACGCCCAACCGGTAGCGGTACACCGCCTGTCCGCCCAAGCGGACCGATCTGCAGCCGAGGCCCGTGACTGTACAGCAGCGCTCCCTTGGAAGACGCCGAAGGCCGAGCCCGTTGGTGAAGTTGTACCGGAGGCACCGCTGATCTGAAGTTGTACCGGAGACACCGCTGATCATGCCTGACCCTGTATCGGCCCCGGCAGCCCGTCTCGTGCAGGAGGAGGCGGAGGTTCAGCGGGAGAGGATCCCTGTGCCCGTTCCCCACACCTCGGCTGAGGTTACGCCGGGTCGCCGCTGCAAGGCAGCACCCCAGGCCAAGTCACCGCGGGACCTTCCACCCAGATTGCCAGTGGTGGGCAGCGTCAAGGAGGTCTCGCGGGGCCCGACCCATGCGCAGGGGCTCGCAGCAGCCCCGTATTGGGACAGGGAGCCGACAACGCTGGGCCTGGAGATTGCCAAGAGGGAGAGAAGGAAGGCGGAGCTGGTGGCCCGCACTATTGAAGAAAAAGAGCGCCTCCGAAGAGCCACCTTCCGGGTGCGGGGCCCGAGATACGAAGGACAGGTCCGGAGATTTGATACCCGAAGGGGGTATGGCTTCATTTATGAACCGGGCCTGGAGGCCGAAGTTTTCGTGGCCCGGAGAGATGTGAATGATCACCTACCGGAAGACCATCCCAGCCGCAATCTGCTCCCCGGTGACCTCGTCAACTACACCCGACATTGTGGGGAGAGGGGATGGTACGCCCTGGGTGTCCGGCTGGGAGTAGGCCAGGGGCTTCAAGCGCCCGCTCAGCCCTCTACCCCGGTCGGTGAGCTGGACCTAGAGTGAAGTCGGCGGTCCCCCGCCAAAAGGTTGTCCCCGTTGGGACCATCAGCACCGTTGTTGTTATCCGTTTGAAAGTTTTGAATGATAAGTGAAGATTAATCAACCGAAGAAGTTTACCTGATTGAACCGTGATTGAACCGGCCGTTGCCAACAACTAGTCCCCGTAGGGACTTTCTGCAACCGTTGCATAAGGAACTGCTTACGGACAAGCCCGAAAACTTGCAGGGCAACCACAAACTTAGTGGAGTGTAAATAAAAATGTTTGTTGGCTTGAAACCGTTGCCGCCTCCAGAGAGGCTGATTTGGGAGGATGGGCCTGGAGGAAAGGGATGGCCCAGGCCCGCCACTACCGTAACCGGTGGCGATCCTCCGGGGGGTTCAGGGGTCCCCATGGACGCGGGTCCCCTGAAAGAGACAGAACCCGCTCGGGCAACTTGGTGCTGGACTGGGGTCAAGGGGTGCTGCCCACTTCTTAGGGGCAGCATCAGGGCCAGGTTGTTTGGTTGGGAGAAGAGCGGAAGCCGTACCATTGAAAATGTTTGTGATGTTTTTATATGTGCTTTTACCGTTTTTACTTTTTTTCAGTTGTGAAAATAAAACCGGTGATGGACGGGCAGCCCGCGGACGGTCTGCATTTTACTAAGGGGGAATGTGGCGCCCTGGACAAGCCAGGTCGTCACAGGTACTACACCAACACACCCTACACCAGGGGGTGGGCCAGGCGGTTGGTCCCGCCCACCGAGTAGTTCACAGTCCTGGAGGCGGGAAGAGTTTGAGATGAGTTTTGGAGAGTGAAGTGGTAGTAGAGGAGACTGACCATCTCCAGGTGTGTGGCCCGGGCACCCAGCAAGGTTGGCAGACGGTGGTGACCGTCTGCAGGAGAGGCTGATTAGAGTGAACCGTACGGACCGGGGACGGGCGGTGGCCCGCCGGTACCGGATCGAGGAGTGAAGAGAAGCCAGCACCAGTCACCGCCAAGGCTACAGTTCCCAGGGCCAGAGCCTGCGGGCAAAAGGGGCTCCCTCAGCATCCATCCAAGCTGGGGAGCGGGTTACCAGTGGGAAGCACCAACCCCCCTTTCACTCACGGGCGAGGAACGCCGCTCGAGTCCCCGGGATCCGGCCCACCGCTCGAGCCACCACCGAGTAGCAGCAGCCGGACCCGAGCAGTGGGTGAGCGCAGCGTCCCCTCCTCCGCCCGCGACACATGCCTAAGAATAGTACTTATAAAAAATTGTTTATTTTGAGCTATCAGGGACACCAAAGCCGTATTAAAAATCACCTCTAGGGATACATCACTCAAAAAAAGGGCAAACAGGGATGATTATTAATTGAGCATTAACCCTGTGATCAATGATAAGGGGAAGGTGAGAAGGGGGGAGGGGTGGAGGACGAGACAGGACAGGACAGGCCACATCAAGCGCACACAAATGATCCTATCGCTATTCTATTACAAATTAGACAATAAATAGAGATTTACCTCCCTATAGTGGGATCCAGACCAGCAATTGCAGGGACCCAAAAACGGTGACCCAGGGCTTCAGAGGAAGCAGGCATATGAAATCTGCTCGTTTAATCCCCCAGGGTGCACGGATTCCATTCTAAAAATCCATTCGCATTCCTTTCTGAGGAGGGCCCTGTCATGATCACCGCCTCTGGGATTACTCTTGACCACCTCTAGAACTCGAAAATGTACTTGGTGAATAACCCCTCCGTGGTAGCTATTCATATGTCTTCCCAAGGGGGTATCCCGTTGGTTGCGTATATCGCCAAGATGTTCCCCCATTCTCCTACGCAATTCCCTCTTTGTCTTGCCCACATAATCCATGGGGCATGAGCAAGTAGCCACATATATTACTCCTGAGGTCTTGCAATTAGCAAAGGCCCTCAGAAAAAACTCCTTCCCATTCTTCGCGATCCTTACAGACTTCGAGGGTCTCATAGAATTACAGTATGTACAGTCGCCACATCTAAAAAAACCACAAAGGCCCCTGTTCAACCACGTGCCAGGATGTTGCCACAAGCCACCTGGAAGACACACCAAACATGTGGAAGAAGGTGCTCTGGTCAGATGAAACCAAAATCGAACTATTTGGGCACAATGCAAAAAACGATATGTTTGGTGTAAAAGCAACACAGATCATCACTCTGAACACACCATCCCCACTGTCAAACATGGTGGTGGCATCATCAAGGTTTGGGCCTGCTTTCCTTCAGCAGGGACAGGGAAGATGGGTAAAATTGATGAGAAGATAGATGAAGCCAAATACAGGACCATTCTTGAAGAAAACCTGTTGGAATCTGCAAAAGATCTGAGACTGGGACGGAGATTTGTCTTCCAACAAGACAATGATCCCAAACATAAAGCAAAATCTACAATGAAATGGTTCACAAATAAACGTATCCAGGTGTTAGAATGGCCAAGTCACAGTTCAGACCTGAACCCAATCGAGAATCTGTGGAAAGAGCTGAAAACTGCTGTTCACAAACGCTCTCCATCCAACCTCACTCAGCTCCAGCTGTTTACAAAGGAAGAATGGGCAAGAATTTAAGCCTCTAGATGTACAAAACTGATAGACACATACCCCAAGCGACTGCAGCTGTAATCGCAGCAAAAGGTGGCGCTATAAAGTATTAACTTAAAGGAGACGAATAATATTGCACGCCCCAATTTTCAGTTATTTATTTTTTTAAAAAGTTTAAAATATGCAATAAATTTTGTTCAACTTCACAATTGTGTCCCACTTCTTGATTCTTCACCAGAACATTAAAATTTTTATATTTATGTTTGAAGCCTGAAATGTGGGAAAAGGTTGAAAAATTCAAGGGAGCTGAATACTTTCACAAGGCACTGTATATAAGACATTATTGCAACAATTTAAAAAACTTGACTTTTTGTACTAAAAAGTCACAACAATGGTTAAAGACAGAACAATAGACCATATTTGACTTTGTGCAAAACTCATGAAATGCCTGCGTCATTTTAATGAATTTGGTGCAAAAATGAACAAGACAAAAGAAAATGGAGTTAAACCGCCCAAAAATGACTCGTTGGGCCTTTAGCGTTTTTTTGTAATATTTTCCTTCATTTTTTTATACTGTTCATTTTTCATACTGTTGAAAATAAAGAATTGAGTATCCAAAAATACTTAATTCAGCCATTTCATAGACTCAGTTATATAGTTCAGTAGATGTGAACTAACACACATATTTGTGAATGCTTTTGTTTCTTACGAACATGTATATATGTATATTGCATATTCAGTGTATTTTCCTAAGGCCCCCTTCACACGTCCGTGAAACACGTGCGTGTTTGGTCCGTGTCCGTATGTACCAGAGACACGGACAAACGTGGACCATTGTTATTCAATGTCTGTGTATACACGTACGTTTTTCCATACGCTCCGTATGTCCGTGTGCGTGACACGTATGTGTATCCGTGCCTCACGGATGCTTGTCCGTTTTTGGCACGGAACACGCACACGCGCATCCAATGATAGTCTATGGGTGCGTGAAAACACGTACGTGACACGGATGCATCTACGTGTGGTCCGTGTCCGTTTTTTCAACTTTGCTTGTAATTAATGTATCTCTTTATTGCCAGGTGTCTTCAATTTACTTTGAGCTGTATTTAATGTCATTTTGCAGCCTGCAGGCATTAAGGAAGGAGTGTGAGGCTTCATTTGAGCGTTTGTTCAGCTTGTTTTTGGTTTAGTGCTTGAAAAACTCAACAAGACCCAGTATGGAAGCACACCAAAAAAACCAAATCCGGATTAGTGGCTCATTAAGTTGGAAAATGTTAATTAACACCAGCATCAACACATTGAATCATTAATGTGATGACAATCCACAGAAAAACGTTCTTGAAAAACGGATGGCAAACGCTAGTGACACGGATCACACACGGACTCTAAAAACGGACAAACGGATGAATCATACGGACATACGGAGACAACACGGATGTTACACGGAACAAGAATACGGATGAAAAAACGGACAACGGACATGAAAAACGGACCGTGAAACACGTGCGTGATTTTAACGGACGTGTGAAGGGGGCCTTAGACACAGTATATATCAGCACAAGTAATTTTAAAGATGGCTGCCATTTCCTGTCTACACCCGAGGTGATATACAAAAGAAATTCCTGGAGCCTGGACTGACCAATCCAAGGAGGATGTGTAGATCTCTCTACGTCATGAAGCCCTGTGATACTTGATTGGACTAAAACTTTTGTTTACACCCCTTTACTGCTCGGTCTAGAGTTTTTTCAAATAATAAAAGAGCACTTGGCCAGAGCCAGTCATGGAGATAGATATAACTGACTTGCTGTCCAGTTATTTAGTCTCGAAGTGCACTCATGACATTTTAATTTGGAACAGCAGCCAGATCCCAAAAGACCTTTTGAGTCTCACCATCATCATCGTCATTTTTTGAACCTTGACAATACTAAATAACCGCTTTAATCTATTCTTCAGGTTATTATGGTTGTGTTATTATGGTTGTGGAAATACCCAATATATGTATTTTTTTATGTACTGTTTGTACTAGAGAGTCTTTTTTTTGTATTTCTTGGGGGGTTATATATTTTTTTCCATCCATTTCAGTTCAGGTGATATGGGTGTCATGCTAAATGGGGGTAAAGGGAGAACCCCTGGATGTAAGTATGCTGCCTCAGTGTGATTTCTGTGGGAATGTTTTGGCTGTCCCTATACCGATAATGAGGGCTCTGAGTGTCACTATCGCCCTATGGCTTTTCTGGTGTCTGGGATTAACACAGGCAACCTCGGGCATCGAACTGCTGTGTGCTGATTCACAGGCAGGATAGCAAGAGTTAATCTCTGCTCCTTTGATCACAAGTTGTGGGGAGACCTATCACATCTGCTACTCTGCTGTTTATGCTGGTTGAAACCTTCTACCTATGCCAGCTATAGTTTATTCTTTGTTGGTCTGTGAGATTTGGTGTCCCAGACTTTCGGGTGATAGCTGTGCTTTTTGCTTGGAATGGTTGTGGAGTTACCCCTGTTGTCTTGTTGCTTCCTTCCTGCTCTTATTTTTCTCCTAATCTCTTATTATACCAATGTGTGTGCATGCTGAGTGATTGCGTTTTGGTTCCCCCGTCTGTCTATTTCTGTGGTTTTCAACACACTCCTATGTCGTCCCTCACTGGTGGGAGGGATCTTCAGTGCTGGAGAAGAGAAGTGGAGTTAATGCTGCGCTGTCGCCAATAAGGAGGAAAATTGTTTATTCCATAATAAAAGTCTTTTATTTCATAGGTCAACACATTTCAGGGATCAAGTCCCCTTCTTCAGGACCAAAAACAAGGAAAAATCAAGTCCTGAAGAAGGGGACTCAATCCCTGAAACGCCTTGACCTATAAAATTAACACTTTTATTTATTGAATCAACAATTTTCCTCATTTTTGGTGCTGGCGCGGCATTAGCTCCACTTCTCCTCTCCAGCACTGAAGATCTCCACCATGTGGGGCTGCGGCAGCCGCCATTATCTTAGTGCATGCTTAGTGTTTGTGATTTATACAACCCTATAAGGTGAATGTAATCTCTTGTCACACCACATTTTTAATATGTGATAAGACACCATTTGCACTCTTTGTCCTCAGCTTATACATTTGACTCGTTGGTGGGAGGGGAAGAAGGCTTAAAGGGAACCTGTCACCTAGAATATGCGTTCTGACCTATCAGCAGACGCATGTGTGCCCTAATTACACCTCCCTACCCATCCTTGTGTTGTAAAATTGTGTAATATGAAAGTAATAAAAAACGTTTTATTACCTTCATATTTCCTATGTAAATAGCAGGGTATTTGGTCACAGGGGCGGCGCCTTGCCCTAAGGATGTCTGCATACTTTCCGTGGTATCACGCCCCTGTGGGTGTGATACCATGGAGTCACATGAGCGACGTCCCCGTCACTCATTCTATCCTGCGCGCATTGTGGCAGGCTTCTATTCCGGGTGTTCACTCACCGACTTCAGACGCGCGCTTCTGAAACTGACAAGGAGAACCTGAAAGACAAGCCTGCTGCAATGGTAAGTATAAACGCGCGCAGGATAGAATGAGCGACGGTGACGTCACTCATGTGACTCCATGGTATCACACCCACAGGGGCGTGATACCACGGAAAGTATGCAGACGTCCATAGGGCAAGGCGCAACCAATGTGGCCAGCGGCTCTCTAATTTACATAGGAAATATGAAAGTAATAAAACGTTTTTTATTACTTTCATATTACACAATTTTACAACACAAGGATGGGTAGGGAGGTGTAATTAGGGCACACATGCGTCTGCTGATAGGTCAGAACGCATATTCTAGGTGACAGGCTCCCTTTAAGATCAGGACTGGTCAAGAGCAGGGCCAGGAAGGAGACTCACTAATTGCCTGCGTCATTTTGATGAATGAACGAGACTCAGGCCTCTCCACCATTAGGAGTATCTGTGAGGTTAGGGATAGCATAGGGCCCTCTAGCTTGATGGTCAGCTTAGGAGCCCCTTTTCCCGCTATCCCATAGTCATCATTACAGATAAGCAATCCAGACACGTTTGATTGACATATTCCCCTCCCCCAACGATATGTTGTTGCAGTACCCCATATAGTCTGAACTCATCAATATCAGCGGGTTCAGCCGACATTAGTCTAACGTGTGTGGTGGCCTTAACGTTAGCGCTGGCTGGGACATCTGCATTGTTGCATTGAGCTCTATGTTCTCTGCTTCTTGACTTCCAGCTTGGAATTCCCAGAACACCAGAAGCAGAAAACTTTGTTTCCCTTTTTTTAACTTGCTTTAATCTTTGGTTTAATTGAAACAAAAAAGAAATCACATGAAATCATACAAAGTGGTGGTCAACGCAACATAAAAAATACTTTTACTGTCGGAGCAGAACCCTCGGGGTGTCAGCTCTCACTAAATACTGTGATACAATTTCAGAGGGTTCCGGCCAAATGAACCATGACTGTAATTGTATTGTGTAATTGTGCATATTCCGCTGCAGAGACAATCCCTGCTAGAGGTTCACTCTGCATTGGGTAGTGATAGGGGAGGGGAACCATCGAACCTCTGCTATTCCAGCTGGCTGCTTCTTAGTGACAGTCATGGGATATTGATTCATAGGTCACAATACATAACCACTCCCGAAAATGTAGTACCCCCGGGAGAACTGACTGCTCCAAATACTGTGCATAAAGATTTCTCTATAAATCAAAACAGAAGAAGGATTTAGTAGCTTCATCGCTGCATAGCATTATCTACTATAACTCATTATAACCCAGCTTCCTCAAAGGGGCTTTCTGTTGATCACAAATGGTTAAAAAATCCTGCTTGTTCTCAAAAAGAAAAATCTTTAATTTCATTTTTTTTCTTTTTTCTGCACATTGCCTTGGTTACTGACCACCTTTGCAGACCATCAGTGGTGAAAGCTGTCCTAGGTAAGGAGCACAGTGCTTGCAAACTCTATGCAATAGAGATTGTAAGGCTGGGGCCACACGGGGATTACTGCGATCCTCGCATGACACTCGGCTCACACTGGCAGCACAGCAGGAGCCAAGTGTCATGCAAGTGTCACTGCTACTGAGGTCAGATCATGCGATCGGACCACAGCTGCGGGGGGCGGGCCGGCACTGAGGAGGGGCAGGCCAGCAATGAGGAGGGGCGGGCCGGCACTGAGGAGGGGCGGGCCAGCAATGAGGAGGGGCGGGCCGGCACTGAGAAGGGGCGGGGCGGTGCTGCGGAGGGGAGGGCCGGCTCTGAGGAGAGGCAGGTCGATGCTGCGGAGGGGAGGGAGGGATTTCTCTCCCTCTCTCCTCCGTAGCCGGCTATTGCCATTCTCGCCCTGCACTCGCGGTACACCGGTGTACTGCGAGTGCAGTGCAATATTTCTCTTGCCCCATAGACTTGAATGGGTGCGAGAGAAAACAGGATCGCATTACAGTTGCTGCATGCTGCAATTTTTTTCTCGGTCCGATTAGAGCTGAGAAAATAATCGCTCATGGGTGCTGGGACATAGGGTATGTCTTATCACATATAGGGATGTTTTATCGTGTGGCGCCCTGGACAAGCCAGGGGCCACCGAGAACACCACCAACACACCCCACACTCCCGGTCAGGCACACCGAAGTCAGACAAAACCCTTGTTGCCTTCCTCCAGGGGCTGATGATCACACCAGGGGGTGGGCCAGGCGGTTGGTCCCGCCCACCGAGGAGTTCACAGTCCTGGAGGCGGGAAGAAAGTCAGTTTGAGTTAGGGAGTGAAAGTGAGAGGAGGAAGAAAAAGTGGCAGCTGAGCAGACTGAAGTTGGTCCGGGTGTGTGGCCCGGACGGATCAGCAAGGTTGGCAGACGGTGGTGACCGTCTGCAGGAGTGGCCTATCGGAGTTTACCGTAAGGACCGTGGACGGGCGGTGGCCCGGCGGTACCGGACCGGTACACAAAGAGAAGTCAGCACCATCTGGCAGGGGCTTGTGGACCCTGGCAAGGCTAGGAGTCGCTGTGAATTTGCCAAATCCGTTAGCGAAGAGAACCTCCTGGGTTTCCCAGCAGCCAAGTCCCGACAGAAGGCAACAGTCCAACCGAGAGAGGGAAACACAGTCACCGCCAAGGCTAAAGTTCCCAGGGCCAGAGCCTGCGGGCAAAAGGGGCTTCTCCAGCCCATATCCAAGCTGGGGAGCGGGTTACCGGGGGGAACCCATTGGAACCGTTTACAGTACACAGGTGCAGGGAAAGGCAGTCATCACCAACCTGCCGGGAGAAACAACACCGCAGCCGTCTGTGGGACCTGTCCATCCAGCCGTGTGTTTTACCGAGAACTGTGTCCTCATCATTGGCTGAGTGAGTACCACCGTGCCGTGCGGCACAGCGCTGCCCCCGCGACCCTGCACCTCGCCAGGCCCTGTAACCCGCCTGCCATCCATCCCTACCCCATCACCGGGCCCCGGGACAACCAACCCCCTACCCACGGAGGGGAGAACTAACATCCAGGCTGCTCCCTGTCATCGCTCCCGGGATCCCCGTTCAGAGCAGCGGTGGTGTCACCAATATCACCACAACCGTGGGTGGCGTCACGGACAATAACCAAATCCCCCACAATCAATTTCCCTTTTCACTCACGGGCGAGGAACGCCGCTCGAGTCCCTGGGATCCGGCCCACCGCTCGAGCCACCACCGAGCAGCAGCAGCAACAGCAGCCGGACCCGAGCAGTGGGAGAGCGCATCGTCCCCTCCTCCGCCCGCGACAATCGCATTCCACTCGCTCCGATTTTCTTGCCGTGTGACTTAGACCTAAGCGTTGCTCTTACCGGATGGCTAGTTCTTGACAGCTTTGGTGCCAAATTTACCCTAGCCTGCAGCATGGGGAAGTGCACAGTTTCTTCCAGAGGTGGAATTATGCCACCAGCCTGCAGTCAATCAATCAGAGGTACACCGCCCATGGCAAGCAAGGAGCTGGTTGGCCATGGAATGGGGTGCTAATTAAGGTTTATGTTAATACAAACCAATTAAAGGGGTTGTCTGGGACTTTAACATTGATGACCTTAGGAGAGATCATTAATGTCAGACACCTGGCGGCCATCACCAATCAGCTGTTCCCTAAACCGGCAACAACTGGAACTGCTCAGTCTGCACAGCACAGTCAACAGAATAGTGATTATAGCCAGGTACAGCACATTTGCCCCCTATTATTTGAAATAGGGAGTAGATATCCAGTACCCAGCTACAGCTACTATATAGTCTACGGAGCTGGGTAGATCTGCAACTGAGTAGTTCTGGCTGCTCTGATACCGGCAACAGCGGATTTGCAGAGGTACCGGATATCGTACACCCCCACCGATCAGACATGGATGACCTATCCTAAGGACTGGCCATCAATGTTAAAGTCTTGGACAACACATGGCACAATAACAGAAACTACCTGTGTTTCCCTGAAAATAAGACAGAACCTTATATTATTTTTTTTGTGCCAAAAGATGCGCTAGGGCTTATTTTTAGGGGATGTCTTATATTTTCCCATGAAGAACAATCAACATTTATTTTAAAACCAAAAAAATAATCAACATTTATTCAGATATAATCCTGTCATCACATTCTGGAACATCAACATTTTGTGTTACTCCTATTACTGGGTCAGATGCACATTTTCTTATCTGATCTGCTATTATCATGGTGTAGGACCAGTCCTATAGTGGTGGGTTACTGGGTACATACAATATTTACTTCTTCCCCTCCCCCATATACATTTTCTTTCAGTTTTCACATAACAACAATCAATACATATCACAACCAATAGAACAAATATAATGATATTGCAACACCTACAAGACGGTAAAGTAAAGAAAGACTCCCACTTCCAGGAAACTCTGCATCCTACTGGGGGAAGAAGAATCAATGGTGGAGATCGCCGCCCAATATGTCACCACATGTCATAAGCTGAGGGGAACTAAAGACCTCCAAAAGGGACCATCATACCCCAAATTGTGCCCCCAACACCCCATCCCCAAAACCCTAACCCTCTCCCTGTCACACTTCTTTTTCTTGCTTTGGCAACACTAATTGTATTTTGGTCCTGCTAATAAAGCCTATTTGATTTCATTTGAAAGAGAGAGAGAAAGAAAGAAAGAAAGAAAAAAAGAAAAAGAAAAAAAAGAAAGAAAGAGAGAAAGAAAGAGAAAGACAGAGAGAGAAAGAAAGAGAGAGAAAGAAAGAGAAAAAGAAAGGGAGAAAGACAGAGAGAGAAAGAAAGAGAGAAAAAGAAAGAAAGAGAAAGAGACAGAGAGAGAGAGAAAGAAATAAAGAAAGAAAGAAAGAAAAGGAAAGAGAGAAAATGAAAGAAAGAGAGAGAGAGAGAGAAAAAAGAGCGAAAGAGAGAGAGAAAGAGAGAAATAGAGAAAGAAAGATAAAGAGAGAGAGAGAAAGAGAGAAAGAGAGGGAGAAAGGAAAGAAAGAGAGAAAGAAAGGGAAAAGGAAAGAGAGAAATAGAAAAAAAAGAAAGAGAGAGAAAGAGAAAAAAGAGTGAAAGAGAGAGAGAAAGAGAGAAATAGAGAAAGAAAGATAGAAACAGATAAAGAGGGAGAGAGAAACAGAAAGAAAGAAAGAGAGAGAGAGAGAAAGAGAGAAAGAAAGAAAGAGAGAAAGAGAGAGAAAGAGAGAAATAGAGAGAAAGAAATAAAGAAAGAGAAAGAAAGAGAAAAGGAAAGAGAGAAAATGAAAGAAAGAGAGAGAAAGAGAGAGAGAAAAAAGAGCGAAAGAGAGAGAGAAAGAGAGAAATAGAGAAAGAAAGATAAAGAGAGAAAGCGAGAAAGAGAGGGAGAAAGGAAAGAAAGAGAGAAAGAAAGAAAAGGAAAGAGAGAAATAGAAAAAAAAAGAAAGAGAGAGAAAGAGAAAAAAGTGAAAGAGAGAGAGAGAAAGAGAGGAATAGAGAAAGAAAGATAGAAACAGATAAAGAGGGAGAGAGAAACAGAAAGAAAGAAAGAGATAGAGAGAGAGAGAAATAGAGAGAGAGAAAGAAAGAAAGAAAAAAAAACCAAAACACCAATCAGGTCAATTCTATAAATTAAAATCAGTGATACAAATAAACATAAATCAAAACCCTATAGGACAAATAGCAAATGAAAAAGATGCCCAAATGCCCCAATTTCTCTGAATTTGTTTTCTCCTCTCCACGCTATGGGCAAGTGCAAGTTTATAATTAAAATGAGTATTAATTTTCCTGATAAGCTCTTCAGCAGAGGGAACTAAAGGGAGCTTCCACCTTACAGCCAGGCATTGACTAGCCAAGGTACATATATGAGAAATAACAGTTCAACTTTTCAGGGAAGCCGTCAAGTCCTATATTCAGGATTTCCAGTGGGGCCTCCATTTTTAAGAGACAACCAGTTATAGATGAAATTAGATCAATATCCATACCTTTAGGTCCGGACCACCACTTGTGTCCCAGTATGCATTTCTGAAAACAACATTTCCAACAGATAGGGGAATAATCAGGGATCATGTGAGCCAGTTTGGTTGGGAACAAATACCACCTTGTATGGATTATTTTAATTTGATCTAGGTGATTAATACAAGTTGAGGTCCTATGAGTCCATTGTGAAGCAGCCCACCATTGTTGAGGGGAGAATATAAAGGATAGCTCTTGCTCCCATTTTATCATATATGGAAACTTCAGATCTTCCAACGGAGAGTTTAAAAAACTGTATAGTATTGAAACCTATTTAATATTTTATTCCTCTCTTTGAAAAAAATTCCATCGTTTCTCGATGGTGGAGTCAACACTCCTTCCTTCTTTCTGAAGAGGTGCGTTCAACCCATTATCGGATCTGGTACTAAGGAGATGTCTCCCTTGGAGGTACTGATGAAACCAATTTCGATGCAACCGGAATTCCTCAACACCTCCAAAAGGGACATTAGTTAAGAACCCCTATAAATAGCCGCCAATTTAGAAACCCCAATTAGCAAGGCTAAAATAAGAGATATGGGTTTCCAGAGACCTAAAAGAGATGTCCACAAAAAGGAAGGAGAGTTGACTCCACCACACCTCCTCCACCAATACAAAAGAGAGGAAATAGTAGGAAGACCAAGAGTTGCATTGGATGGTTTAATTAACTCTGCTTCCAGGAGTTCTCGAGTAGATTTCCTGCCCGAATAGAAGGACTCAATTTGCATCCATACATGTACTTGATTATTCAGCCACCAACCTCGCATCGCCTCCAGAATGGCAGCTTTATGATAACCTAAAATATAAGGTACTCCTAGCCCCCCTCAAGAATACAGATAATTGGGAGACTACTCTAGGATTCTTTTGGGCCCATATAAAATTTCGAATCAAAGCTTGTAATTTTGCAATAGATCTATTAGGCATACAATGAAAAAGATTTTAAAAGCTTGGATCCTAGCCATCCAAGATAATGGCCGCTGTGTAAATCTCCTCAATTCCGAATCTAAAGTACAAAACATGACATTTAAGTATTTTTGAATCATTTTACCTGAATCAGTCAAAATTATCCATAAATATGGAATACCTTCTTCTTCTCATTTGAACAGAGCTTTAAGTCTTTGCTTAATTACTGGGGAAATAAAGAAGGGAAAAATAAGGGAGTTAGGGGCTTTAAGTCTATAATAGGAAACCCCAACAAATTTGGTTAACAATGGCATAATTAGATGTAGAAAGTTGGTGCTCAAGATAAATGAGAATAGTGGTCTTTTATTGAGAAGAACTTGTAAGACCAGCACAAGCACAAACGTTTCGGTCAAAGACCTTTATCACTGTGCATGCAGAGGGTCCTCCGAAAGTATAGCAACTTGGCAACTGGCGTAGTCAGGTATGACGCAGTGTCCACGGCTGTCTATGTGGTAATGACGGTGGACACTGCGTCATACCTGACTATGCAAGTTGCCAAGTTACTATACTTTCTTAGGACCCCCTGCACGTACACTGATGAAGGTCTTTGACCAAAACATCTGTGCTTGTGCAGGTCCAACAAGATCTTCTCAATAAAAGACCACTATTCACATTTATCTTGAGTGCCAAGTTTCTACACCTACTTGAGGCGGTTTTGGACCCTACTTGAGCACCACCCCAGACGTGCCATGTGTATCAACTCACATTCCCTTTAAGGGACATGTAGTCTGCTGAGAATTAGAATGATCACAATTATTTTTCATCCCTAACATATTTCCCAATCATTATACAAGACACTTGGCCAAGTTGGCAAGCAATGTCACCGTGGTGGACTTCATGCAGAACTTTATCGACAAGACCAGTATTCAAATTTATCTTGACTGCCAAGTTTCTACATCTACTTGAGACGGTTTTGGACTCTACTTGACCACCACCCCAGAAGTGCCGTGTGTATCAACTCAACCATGGCATAATGGCTTGAAGTGAACTCTCAACCTCTGTACACGTCAAAATAATATCATCTGCGTATAACCCTATCACACATTTCACTTTCCCAACCTGTATTCCCCAAATGTCCTCATTTACACAACTGGAGTCCTACAGGGGCTCCGTCACCACGGCAAATATAACCGGAGATAAGGGACACCTTTGATGGGTTCCGTTTGAAATTGAAGGATTATAAAGACAAAACCTGATGTAAAAAAAGAAGCTTTGGGGTTAGAATACAGGGACATAATTGCGGTTTTAATAAGGTCTATAAGTCCAAAGATTGATCGATTTGATTAGGGTAATAGAGTTATTGGGGGACACCAGTGTACTCCTGTCATTAGACGCAGAGAAGGCGTTTGATATGGTACATTGGGGCTACCTCGACAAAGTATTGGATACATTTGGACTTACAGTATATGTACAGACCATATTTACAAAGGTTTAAATGACCAGCTTAAATTTATTATTCTCTATGTACTTCCAAGTTTTCTTTTGGTGGAATCTGCTTTCTTGGGGGGGTGGGGCTGCTTTCTTTGATGAAGGGTCCTGCTGTATTCTTTAACTTTTCTAGCTTCTTGGACACTTCATTATGGAACCGAACCTAGGGCTTATTTTTAGAGTAGGGCTTATATGTGAAGCATACTCAAAAAAGCCCCAAAACTCCTACTAGGGCTTATTTTTGGAGTAGGGCTTATATTACAAGTATACTCAAAAAAGCCCCAAAAATCCTACTAGGGCTTATTATTGGAGTAGGGCTTATATTATAAGTATACTCAAAAAAGCCCCAAAACTCTTACAAGGGCTTATTTTTGGAGTAGGGCTTATATTTTAAGCATACTAAAAAAAGACCCCAACACTCCTACTAGGGCTTATGTTAAGCATACTCGAAAAATACCCCAAACTCCTACCAGGGCTTATTTTTGGAGTAGGGCATATGATATAAGTATACTCAAAAAAAGCCCCAAAAATCCTACTAGGGCTTATTATTGGAGTAGGGCTTATATTATAAGTATACTCAAAAAAGCCCCAAAACTCTTACTAGGGCTTAACTTTGGATTAAGGCATATATATTAAGCTTACTCAAAAAAGCCCCAAAATCCTACTAGGGCTTATTTTTGGAGTAGGGCTTATATTACAAGTATACTCAAAAAAGCCCCAAAACTCCTACTAGGGCTTATTTTTGGAGTAGGGCTTATATTATAAGTATACTCAAAAAAGCCCCAAAACTCCTACTAGGGCTTATTTTTGGAGTAGGGCTTATATTATAAGTATACTCAAAAAAAGCCCCAAAACTCCTACAAGGGCTTATTTTTTGGAGTAGGTCTTATATGTTAAGCATACTCAAAAAAGCCCCAAAACTCCTACTAGGGCTTATTTTAGGAGTAGGGCTTATATTACAAGTATACTCAAAAAAGCCCCAAAAATCCTACTAGGGCTTATTATTAGAGTAGGGCTTATATTATAAGTATACTCAAAAAAAGCCCCAAAACTCCTACAAGGGCTTATTTTTTGGAGTAGGGCTTATATTTTAAGCATACTAAAAAAAGACCCCAAAACTCCTACTAGGGCTTATGTTAAGCATACTCGAAAAATACCCCAAACTCCTACTAGGGCTTATTGTTGGAGTAGGGCATATGATATAAGTATACTCAAAAAAGCCCCAAAAATCCTACTAGGGCTTATTATTGGAGTAGGGCTTATATTATAACTATACTCAAAAAAGCCCCAAAACTCTTACTAGGGCTTAACTTTGGATTAAGGCATATATATTAAGCTTACTCAAAAAAGCCCCAAAATCCTACTAGGGCTTATTTTTGGGGTAGGTCTTATTTTCAAGGAAAGTCACTAATTATACAATATCATATACAGTACTATGTTGCAAAGATGACTGGGACATACTGTGATAGTTATGGGACATCGTGCAGTATGTTTGCTTTCTTGCTGGGTTCCTGTACAGCTGCGCAGGCAGTTTATCTTCCCCTGCTACTATTCCCAAAACTGCTGGCGGTCAGTAAAATCTTCTCCAAAAAATAAAACAATGGCTAATGTCAATGTTGCAGCAGTTGGAATGTGAAATCCCAAGTGAGGAACGTTTAATAATGTGGTGTATTTAATATAGCAAAGCCACAAATCAAGGTCTGCACAGTGTCACAGAGACCTAAGTGTCCGATCTCTGGATGGAAGCCTTCCGAGACTGCTTTGCACTGTGTACATCTACATGACACACGGTTTAAAGACGTTTATACATTATAGATGATCAAGTGAAAAAAGTGCAGACATTATCTTGTTACCTTATTATGTCTCCTTGAGCAGAAGCTTTAGTCTTAAGGACATTTGGAGATGTTGTGATAGCTTTTCAAAAAAATTGGCAGTGAAAATTAAACCACGTAAAAAATGTCTTTTTCGTCTGGCAAAAAAAGATAGCAGTACAGAAACATTACTATATTTATGGACATAACCGAGTCTGGTTACTCAAAAGCTTAGCAGAGTTTAACATCCCAATATTAGTATTTTCCTCCTGCATTCGCCTATGTCGGGGGCTTTCAGAGGATGCAGAGACCCAAAAGATTGTTTAGAACTTTTTCATTGGTCGGCCTTAGCTCTTTAGTTCCAGTGAAGAGACATCTTAAAGGGGTTCTCCACTAATATTTTTTTTTATTGATGGACTATCCTTATATCTGATTGGTGGGGAGTACGACACACAGCACCCCTGCCGATCAGCTGTTATCAGAACCAGTTCAAAGTTCTCGGATGGTGCTGGAACACATCTATCTTTATTTTAATGGACTTCAGCTTGATCTCGAGCCTGGGTGACTTGATGGATGAACGCTCTGCACGAAGATCGATCTTGTGCAGCCTGGATAGGTCCACCAGGGTCTTCTCAGCCTACATAGGTCCAACAGGGTTTTCTCAGCCTAGATAGGTCTACCAGGGTCTTCTCAACCTAGATAGGTCCACCATGGTCTTCTCAGCCTAGATAGGTCCATCAGGGTCGTCTCTGCCTAGATAGGTCCACCAGGGTCTTCTCAGCCTAGATAGGTCCAACAGGATTTTCTCAGCCTAGATAGGTCCACCAGGGTCTTATCAGGCTAGATAGGTACACCAGTGTCTTCTCAGCCTAGATCGGGCCATCAGGGTCTACTCAACCTAGATATGTGCACAAGGGTCTTCTCAACCTAGATAGGCCCATCAGGGTCTTTTCAACCTAGTTAGGTCCATCAGGGTCTCCTCAACCTAGATATGTGCACCAGGGTCTTCTCAGCCTAGATAGGTCCATCAGGGTCTTTTCAACCTAGATAAGTCCACCAGGGTCTTCTCAGCTTACATTAGTCCACCAGGGCCTTCTCCACCTAGATAGGTCCACCAGTGTCTTCTCCACCTAGATAGGTCCACCAGTGTCTTCTCTGCCTAGATAGGTCCACCATAGTGTCTTCTCCACTGTTATCTTGATAGTATCAAGACATCAGGTTGTTGGTCTTCCTCTTCCCCTTGTTCCTTCTATTCTTCTGACCACGATGTCCTTCTCCAGTGATTGCTCTCTTCATATGATGTGTCCAAAGTAGGCAAATCATAGCTTGGTGATCTTTTTTATCGAATGACATGTCTGCCTTGATTTGTTCCATTGTTCCAAAATTGATTTGTTTGTTCTTCTTGCTATCTTTGGTATTGATAACCTCCTTCTCCAGCACCACATTTCAAAGGCGTTGATTCTTCTTCTGATCTGTTTCTTTATCATCCAGGTTTCGCAACCATATGTCACCACAGAAAAGACCAAACTATGTAAGAGCCGAGTCTTCATCACCAGTTAAACGTTCCTCGATCTGAGGACCTTGTCCAGGGACTTTGACTGATGATTTGCCCAAAGTTATTCTCCTATTGACGTCTGGTGCCATTGCTGCATCTTGAGTGATCATTGATCCAAGTTGGTTGACGTCCTTTACAACATCTAGTTCGTTGCCAGAACATATCATCTACATAATTTCTAAAGTAGCCGCAGTGGGGTACTGAAGATCTACCCACTATTCATATGGCTGCGGTCACTACTATTTGGAGGACTTGCTGTGTTCCGGCAATATCCAAGAACTTCTGTCTGCCACCGGTAACAGCTGATCATTATATATTTTCACAAATCGACAGTATGTGTGCTAGCGGTCTTGTAAAGTATACACATGGGTGGACAAGATGTAAAGGGAGCACTGTCTTTGGTCACTTGGCAGCTCTAAAGGGTGCTTTACACGCTGCGACATCGCTACCGATATATCGTCGGGGTCACGTCAATAGTGACGTACATCCGGCGCTGTTAGCGACATCGCAGCGTGTGACACCAAGGAGCGACGATCAACGAGCGCAAAAACGTCAAAAACCGTTGCTTGTTGACACGTCGCTCCTTTTCCAAATATCGTTGCTGATGCAGGTACGATGTTGTTCGTTGTTCCTGCGGCAGCACACATCCCTATGTGTGACACCGCAGGAGCGACGAACATCTCCTTACCTGCGTCCACCGGCAATGAGGAAGGAAGGAGGTGGGCGGGATGTTCTGGCTGCTCATCTCCTCCCCTCCGTTTCTATTGGCCAGCCGATTAGTGCTATGGGACGGCTGCCGTGTGACGTCGCTGTGACGCCGCACGAACCACCCCCTTAGAAAGGAGGCGGATCGCCGGCCAGAGCGACGTCACAGGGAAGGTAAGTTCATGTGACGGGTGTTAGCGATGTTGTGCGCCACGGGCAGCGATTTGCCCATGACGCACAACCGACGGGGGCGGGTATTCTCGCTAGCGATATCGGTACTGATATCGCAGCGTGTAAAGTACCCTTAAAGAGGGCGGTCAAAAACATCTTTCGCACAAGCTACTCCATATTCCAGATCCCAGGGGCTTCCTGTCATGACGTGACTGCAGGATAACAAGGGATAGCAGGCTCCAATACTATCCCTCATCCTAGGAGACCCTAGGCTATCTGTATCCTCCAAATTACCAGTGTTGGTGGAGATGCCTGAGTCTCGTGCCGGTCTATTCTCCTGACCAGAACTAAACAGTCCCCCCCACCCAGGGAAAGAAGGGGCAGGATTGTGATGGCACATACTGAGCACTTCAAGGGGCATATCAAACGATAACTGGTAGAGGACAGCAGGATTTCAGGATCTTAAATAGCCTCCAGCCCAGCCCAAACCAAACTGCAATTAACTCTTTATATTGTTGCATGGATGGGACTACAAGTCCCAGATGAGACAAAGCTACAGTTGTCACCCCACATCACCCGTGACGAGAGTGTAGCGCCATCTGGCGACAGAAGCAGGAAGGGCAGGCACTGATACCGATGTCACACAAGAGTAATGATGGGGTTCATGTTCTTCAGGTCTGAATTATGTCTACACCACTACAAGCTAAAGATAACAATGACCCGATCTCCCTGGAGAAATAATATTTAGTCATTAATCATACAATTCCCAACACTGACAGGGGCGAGGGCCTGCACAATGTGGAATGTCAGACGTCTCCTCACACTGAACCAGAAATGGGATCAGGTTAGGCAATTTACGTAGAGACCAATGTCTGACTTATTGTTTGTCTTGGGAAAAAAGGTGGGAACATACCGTAAATATATATCATCTATTATACTGAAGGGGTTTTCTGTACCCCAGCTGTAGTTTATGTAAAAACTCAACCTCCCCTGATCCAGCGCTGCAGCCAACCACTCTGTTTATAGCACAAGCTCACTAGCAGACCTAGACAAAAAAGGGCCTCTGTGCAAGAACAATATATGGGCCCTTGGCAATCTAAGAGCTCATCATAATGCACAATTTTGCCTGGTTTGGAGGTAGAAGTGGGCCCCCTTACCTCTTGGTTGCACCAATAATATGTCCCCCCCCCCTAAAAAGAGATGTTGAGCACACTGATTGGCTGCAGCGCTGTCTACACGACCAATAACACAACACAACACTAGGAGCAGCGGTGTAGACTAAAGGCCCTGTCACACACAGAGATAAATCTGCGGCAGATCTGTGGTTGCAGTGAAATTGTGGACAATCAGTGCCAGGTTTGTGGCTTTGTACAAATGGAACAATATGTCCATGATTTCCCTGCAACCACAGATCTGCCAAAGATTTATCTGTGTGTGACAGGGCCTTAAGTGCCAGACCAGGAGAGGGTGAGTAAAGCACATAAAAAAAAAATACAAAAAACTTGGGACAGGGGTTTTCCGAAACTGGAAGACCATTTAAAAGTTTGACATATTTTGGGCTGCACGGTGGCTCAGTGGTTAGCACTGTATGGTGGCTCAGTGGTTAGTACTGCAGTCTTGCAGCGCTGGGGTCCTGGGTTCAAATCCCACCAAGGACACCATCTGCAAGGAGTTTGTATGTTTTCCCGTGTTTGTCTGGGTTTCCTCTGAGTTCTCCGGTTTCCTCCCACACTTCAAAGACATACAGATAGGGACTCTAGATTGTGAGCCCCAATGGTGACAGTGTTGTCAATGTATGTAAAGCGCTACGGAATATGTTAGCGCTATATAAAAATAAAGATTACTTTTTTTATTCTCACCTCCAAGAGCCTATCCTAATATGTAGTAGGTGTAATAATAATAATATTAACAAATACCTACAATTAGAAAATGTAGTATAGTTCTCCTGATTAGCTATGTCTCTTACGTCATGTGCAGGGCATTTCAGGACCTTAAGTATCTTTTGTTACAGCCACACATATAGTCACAGTTAGTTAGTTGCTAGTGCTCATAAATGTGGATACCTAAGGTGCTGCAATGCCCTGCACATGAGTTAAGTGACATAGCTAATCAGGAGAACTATACTACATTTCTAATTGGAGGTATTTGCTAATATTATTATTATTATTATTACTATTATTATTATTATTATTTTATTATTACACCTACTACATATTGTGATAGGATCTTGGAATATTCCATTAAGTTATTAAATTGTTTAAATTGTTATTATTGTCTTTTATGCCTATAAACTGGTGTCAATTTACGTAGAACCAGATTGAAAAATTAAATGAAGATTAAGATCGTTTTTATTAAGTTCACCAAAAAACTTCTCAAGTTCTATGAAGGATCCAGTCCAGATTAAAAAATATCGTCAACGTAGCATATCCAAAAAATGACCCACTCCATTGACATCAGTGATTCGTCTGAAAAAAACAAACAAACCCCCCCCCCCCTATCAGGAGGAGATACATCCAAATCATGAGCATTTATTAAAGCCCCCATCATAGGTTTTTCCTGTATCTGCGTAGGCATTTGCCCCAGATTCTTCTCGTGACATGTCAGCTTTGTGTTGAGAATTTCACTTTTGTCGAAGGAATTGGGGTAGAGGTAAAGGGTAAGATGGAAGGGTGACATAAAATATAAATAAAGGAAATTAGGTAAATTGCCAAAAAAGGGGAAAAAGTTTCACTGTTTATGTGTATTGATACAAGAGGCTGCTGATAAGTCCTTGGCTTTACCCAGAAAGAAACAAGATAGGATGATGAAACTTTCCATTCATTCCACATACTCCCCACTGATGACAACACACTTCTTACATGGGTATTCCAAGTTCTGTAAGCCTAGCAAAAAGAAGGATTTCAGTTCTGCCTCAAACCAGGCGTCCGTAGCAGCCATGGCAACAGAAATGGTGTAAAATTTGGAATCTTGAGGTGTTTCTTCAGTTTTGGAAACAGATGATAGTCGGAGGGAGCTAGATCTGGTGAATAAGGTGGGTTGGAAGTTCAGCTCTGCCAGTTTTGCCGTGGCCACTTGTGCAATGTGAGCGGAGGCGTTGTCTTGCAGGAACAAGATTCCATTGGACAGCTTGCCGCACCTTTTGGCCTTCAGAGCTGCCTTCAATTGGTCCAAAAGTTAAATGTAATACCTTGCATTGACAGTGGAACCCTTTTGAAGGTAGTCCACTAGCAGCATGCCCTCCTTATCCCAGAACACAGACGCCATCACCTTAGTGGCTGATTTTTGCACCATGAACTTCTTTGGATGAGGAGAACCACTGTGCCTCCACTCTTGATTGCTCCTTGTATTCAGGGTCATAGAAATAAATCCAGGTCTCATCCATAGTGACCAGTCGATCCAGGAAGTTCTTATCAGTCCGGAAACGCTGACAAATGGACCAGGAAGTTTTCACTTGCTGCTTCTCTGATCTGTTGTCACACATTTGGGGAGCCACTTTGCAGATCGCTTCCTCATGTCCAAATGTTCATGGATAATGACACAAACACGATCACGGGAAATCCCCATGATGTCTGCTATTGCTTCAGCTGACATTCGTGGATTATCCAGTATGAGGTTGTGCACATCATCGAGGATCTCCGGAACAACAACCACTCTTGGTCGTCCAGGACGTTCCTCATCATTGGTGCTGAAGTGGCCCGGTTTAAATTTGGCAACCCAGTTCTTAACTGTGGAATATGAAGGGCATTGATCCCCCAATGTCTGCGACATATCACCATGACTATCCTTCGCGGACTTTCCTTGCAGAAACAAGAATTTTATCCCTCCTCTGCTCTCAGTCGCTGTGAATATAGCATTAAATTCCGCCATATTGTTTTCCCGCGTGCGTAGAACACTGTTGCCATAAGCAACGAACACAAAATTTTGAAAACATATATTAGACACATAAGGCTTTCATGTGCGTTCCTGAAAGATGGTAAAATCAGGTCTGCTTTTTTCCAAAATAACAGAACATAGTTCACCGGGGGTGGCCACTTCATCGAGGTCTGTTAACCATATGATCCGCGGGGTGGAGGTAAGTTTGGCATTTTGCAGATTTTGTTCTAGTTTCTGCTACATTTTTTTCTTCCCCGGGTCCAGCCAACAACACGTGAACCTAAATAAAACATTTTTATAGGTTCCAAATAGTATACAACATCATAAAATGTAATATGGAACAGCGTAAAAAAAATGCAAGTGAGGATCAAAAGAAAACAATATGGCTGTTCATCTGTAGAAATGTATAGACGTTTTCTTTGTTCTTCTGCCTATCCACTATGCTGGTTGTTGTCGGTTCACTTTAGACACATTGCACAATGCATAAATTCGCTACATTAATGAAAAACTGCAGAAAAAAAACACAATCCCGTCCAAGTCTCTGCAGTCCAATGTGATATCACACCATGGGCGAAAATTCATACCTATTAGGAGAAGGAAGGGGGAGCAGGGTTACTTATTATCACCTATTGTAACTGGTGTATTCTGTGTTATTAAATGTGTATAGAAGTGTTAGCTGGAAATATAAGCCTGTCTCTGCTGATAATGCGCCTGCTGAAAACTCCTGAAAGAAGAAATTTGAATCTAAAAAAAATTTCCAGTGGGAAAATGCAAGATTACTAATACAGTGGAACCTTGGTTTAAGAGTAACTTGGTTTGAGAGCGTTTTGCAAGACAAGCAAAGCTTTTTACAAATTTGTAACTTGGTTTAAGAGCAATGATTTGCAGTAAGAGCAAATTCCCACCGTGCACACGTCCGTTTCTGTCCTTTCACCGCGCTCTGACCTGCACTGGAGGTAACTTTCTGTACATATGTACTGTATACAGTATACCATTGTACATTACAGTATATACTATACAGCATAGCTATGAATTTGTATTAGTGGATACAGTATTGTACTTTCTTTCTGCTAACCAGTGCAGCACATTGCTTATACTGTACCTCCCACACACCAACAATTCTATTGTAAGCTAAAGCGCAGTTTAATTTATGTTATTTACTGTACAGTATTTTGTATTCGAGTACTGTAATAATTATATATGAATACAGGACATTATTTTGTATTACTGTAATAAGTTTGTATCAATACAGTAAATATTTTTTGGTGTGGAACGAATTGTCTGTGTTTCAATTAGTTCTTATGGGAACATTTGCTTTGATATAAGAGTAACTTGGTTTAAGAGCTCACTCCCGGAACCAATTAAGCTCGTAATCAAAGGTTACACTGTATTGTTTTAAAATAAAAATTGTGAAATTTAAAAAAAAATAAAAAAAAAACATATAAACATAAAAACCTAATGTAAACAATAGGTCATTTTCTAAAAAAAAAAGAAAACGCAAGCATGAAATCAAAAGGTCCTCACAGTAATATATGGATTCCTAAGCACGTAACCATCCCACCCACAATAAGGTATAGTGAGACACAATATGAGCCCCCCTCCCAAAAAAAAGAGGAAAAATATCACAATCTACTTGGAACATATATCACAAATATACCAAATTGAAGAATACACATTTGAAAAATATGATAAAGTGCTATATGTGCATAACACCTAAATTCATGGGAAAAAATAGTAATATATGTGAGATATGAGCATACTATATGGACAAATGTTTTGAGATACACTACTTAAAGGGAATCTGTCACCAGGTTTTTGCCAGCTAATTTGAGAGTAGCATAATGTAGGGGCAGAGATCCTGATTCCAGTGATGTGTCACTTACTGGGCTGCTCAGTGTAGTTTTGATAAAATCACTATTTAATCAGCAGTAGATTATCATTACAGGACTACTTGGCGTGCTGCAGGTAGTCCAGCATATTCATGAGCTCTGTGTAACTGCTAGATCTGCAGCAGGGAACACATTGATTTTATGAAAATAACAGCAAACAGCTCAGTAAGTGACACATCGCTGGAATCAGGGTCTCTGTCTCTACATTATGCTGCTCTCAGATGGGGGAGCAAATACTTGGTGACAGATTCCCTTTAATCATTGATTTAAGGTTTTTCATTCAGTGCCATTGACTCTGGTATATAGCCTCCCCCTGCTATGCTTTCTGCTTTTACTAACATGTGACAATGGCTGTTGGTAAAGAACTCACTGCTACCAACACAGTCCTGTAATGGGATCCAACGGGGTAACAAGTGTATTCATTTCATTTCTTCCACCCTAAGTTTTCCCCATCACCTGTGAGTGATATTATTGAGAAGGGGAAGGAGTGGCAGCAACTCAGCCACAAAGTAAGGACCCCCGTAATATTACAGAATGGGGGGCCGAGTGCTGAGGAGCAGAGGGTAGAAAAGTCACCACCGCTCTGCTGACCCCATAACTGCAGGGTCCAGGCCAATCCTGGTAACATCAGTACAAACACTGCACCCGTCAGGAGCTTCATGGCCGAGTAGCTGCAGCCGTACATCACCAAGCACAATGCCGAGCCGTACATCACCAAGCACAATGCCGAGCCGTACATCACCAAGCACAATGCCGAGCCATACATCACCAAGCACAATGCCGAGCCGTACATCACCAAGCACAATGCCGAGCCGTACATCACCAAGCACAATGCCGAGCCATACATCACCAAGCACAATGCCAAGCCATACATCACCAAGCACAATGCCAAGCCATACATCACCAAGCACAATGCCGAGCCATACATCACCAAGCACAATGCTGAGCCGTACATCACCAAGCACAATGCTGAGCCGTGCATCACCAAGCACAATGCCAAGCCATACATCACCAAGCACAATGCCAAGCCATACATCACCAAGCACAATGCCGAGCCGTACATCACCAAGCACAATGCCGAGCCGTACATCACCAAGCACAATGCCGAGCCATACATCACCAAGCACAATGCCAAGCCATACATCACCAAGCACAATGCCAAGCCATACATCACCAAGCACAATGCCGAGCCATACATCACCAAGCACAATGCTGAGCCGTACATCACCAAGCACAATGCTGAGCCGTGCATCACCAAGCACAATGCCAAGCCATACATCACCAAGCACAATGCCAAGCCATACATCACCAAGCACAATGCCAAGCCGTACATCACCAAGCACAATGCTGAGCCATACATCACCAAGCACAATGCCGAGCCATACATCACCAAGCACAATGCTGAGCCATACATCACCAAGCACAATGCTGAGCCGTGCATCACCAAGCACAATGCCAAGCCGTACATCACCAAGCACAATACCGGGCCATACATCACAAAGCACAATGCCGAGCCATACATCACCAAGCACAATGCCAAGCCGTACATCACCAAGCACAATGCCAAGCCGTACATCACCAAGCACAATGCCGAGCCATACATCACCAAGCAGAATGTCGAGCCGTACATCACCAAGCAGAATGCCGAGCTGTACATCACCAAGCACAATGCCGAGCCGTACATCACCAAGCGCAATGCCAAGCCGTACATCACCAAGCACAATGCCAAGCCGTACATCACCAAGCACAATGCCGAGCCATACATCACCAAGCAGAATGCCGAGCCGTACATCACCAAGCAGAATGCCGAGCTGTACATCACCAAGCACAATGCCGAGCCGTACATCACCAAGCACAATGCCAAGCCGTACATCACCAAGCACAATGCCAAGCCGTACATCACCAAGCACAATGCCGAGCCATACATCACCAAGCAGAATGCCGAGCTGTACATCACCAAGCACAATGCCGAGCTGTACATCACCAAGCACAATGCCGAGCCGTACATCACCAAGCACAATGCCGAGCCGTACATCACCAAGCACAATGCCGAGCCGTACATCACCAAGCAGAATGCCGAGCTGTACATCACCAAGCACAATGCCGAGCTGCACATCACCAAGCACAATGCCGAGCCGTACATCACCAAGCACAATGCCGAGCTGTACATCACCAAGCACAATGCCGAGCCGTACATCACCAAGCAGAATGCCGAGCCGTACATCACCAAGCACAATGCTGAGCCATACATCACCAAGCACAATGCCGAGCCGTACATCACCAAGCACAATGTCAAGCCGTACATCACCAAGCACAATGCCGATCAGTACATCCCCAAACACAATGCCGAGCCATACATCACCAAGCACAATGCCGAGCCGTACATGACCAAGCACAATGCTGATCAGTACACCACCAAGCACAATGCTGAGCCGTACGTCACCAAGCACAATGCCGATCAGTACACCACCAACCACAATGCCAATCAGTACACCACCAAGCACAATGCCGAGCCATACATCACCAAGCACAATGCCGAGCCGTACATCACCAACCACAATGCCGATCAGTACATCCCCAAACACAATGCCGAGCCATACATCACCAAGCACAATGCCGATCAGTACACCACCAAGCACAATGCTGAGCCGTACGTCACCAAGCACAATGCCATTCAGTACACCACCAAGCACAATGCCGAGCCGTACATCACCAAGCACAATGCCGAGCCGTACACCACCAAGCACAATGCCGAGCTGTACATCACGAAGCACAATGCCGAGCCGTACATCACCAAGCACAATGCCGAGCCATACATCACCAAGCACAATGCTGAGCTGTACATCACCAAGCACAATGCCGAGCCGTACATCACCAAGCACAATGCTGAGCTGTACATCACCAAGCACAATGCCAAGCCATACATCACCAAGCACAATGCCGAGCCGTACATCACCAAGCGCAATGACAAGGTGTACCTCACTAAGCACAATGCCGAGCCATACATCACCAAGCACAATGCCGAGCCGTACATCACCAAGCACAATGCCGAGTCGTACATCACCAAGCGCAATGACAAGGTGTACATCACTAAGCACAATGCCGAGCCGTACATCACCAAGCACAATACTGAGCCATAATCACCAAGCACATTGCTGAGCCGTACATCACCAAGCACAGTGCTGAGCCATACATCACCAAGCACAATGCCGAACCGTACATCACCAAGCACAATGCCGAGCCGTACATAAAGCACAATGCCGAGTCGTACATCACCAAGCACAGTGCTGAGCCATACATCACCAAGCACAATGCCGAGCCATACATCACCAAGCACAATGCTGAGCCGTACATCACCAAGCACAATGCCGAGCCGTACATCACCAAGCACAATGCCGAGTCGTACATCACCAAGCGCAATGACAAGGTGTACATCACTAAGCACAATGCCGAGCCGTACATCACCAAGCACAATACTGAGCCATAATCACCAAGCACATTGCTGAGCCGTACATCACCAAGCACAGTGCTGAGCCATACATCACCAAGCACAATGCCGAGCCGTACATCACCAAGCACAATGCCGAGTTCAACATCACCAAGCACAATGCCAAGCCGTACATCACCAAGCACAATGCTGAGCTGTACATCACCAAGCACAATGCCGAGCCGTACATCACCAAGCACAATGCCAAGCCATACATCACCAAACACAATGCCTAGCCGTACATCACCAAGCGCAATGACAAGGTGTACATCACTAAGCACAATGCCGAGCCATACATCACCAAGCACAATGCCGAGCCGTACATCACCAAGCACAATGCCAAGCCGTACATCACCAAGCACAATGCCAAGCCGTACATCACCAAGCACAATGCCGAGCCATACATCACCAAGCAGAATGCCGAGCCGTACATCACCAAGCAGAATGCCGAGCTGTACATCACCAAGCACAATGCCGAGCCGTACATCACCAAGCACAATGCCGAGCTGTACATCACCAAGCACAATGCCGAGCCATACATCACCAAGCAGAATGCCGAGCCGTACATCACCAAGCAGAATGCCGAGCTGTACATCACCAAGCACAATGCCGAGCTGCACATCACCAAGCACAATGCCGAGCCGTACATCACCTAGCACAATGCCGAGCTGTACATCACCAAGCACAATGTCGAGCCGTACATCACCAAGCAGAATGCCGAGCTGCACATCACCAAGCACAATGCTGAGCCATACATCACCAAGCACAATGCCGAGCCGTACATCACCAAGCACAATGTCAAGCCGTACATCACCAAGCACAATGCCGATCAGTACATCCCCAAACACAATGCCGAGCCATACATCACCAAGCACAATGTCAAGCCGTACATGACCAAGCACAATGCTGATCAGTACACCACCAAGCACAATGCTGAGCCGTACGTCACCAAGCACAATGCCGATCAGTACACCACCAACCACAATGCCAATCAGTACACTACCAAGCACAATGCCGAGCCATACATCACCAAGCACAATGCCGAGCCGTACATCACCAACCACAATGCCGATCAGTACATCCCCAAACACAATGCCGAGCCATACATCACCAAGCACAATGCCGAGCCGTACATCACCAAGCACAATACCGATCAGTACACCACCAAGCACAATGCTGAGCCGTACGTCACCAAGCACAATGCCAATCAGTACACCACCAAGCACAATGTTGAGCCGTACATCACCAAGCACAATGCCGAGCCGTACATCACCAACCACAATGCTGAGCTGTACATCACCAAGCACAATGCCGAGCCGTACACCACCAAGCACAATGCCGAGCTGTACATCACGAAGCACAATGCCGAGCCGTACATCACCAAGCACAATGCCAAGCCATACATCACCAAGCACAATGCCGAGCCGTACATCACCAAGCACAATGCCAAGCCATACATCACCAAGCACAATGCCGAGTCGTACATCACCAAGCGCAATGACAAGGTGTACATCACTAAGCACAATGCCGAGCCGTACATCACCAAGCACAATACTGAGCCATAATCACCAAGCACATTGCTGAGCCGTACATCACCAAGCACAGTGCTGAGCCATACATCACCAAGCACAATGCCGAGCCGTACATCACCAAGCACAATGCCGAGTTGAACATCACCAAGCACAATGCCAAGCCGTACATCACCAAGCACAATGCTGAGCTGTACATCACCAAGCACAATGCCGAGCCGTACATCACCAAGCACAATGCCAAGCCATACATCACCAAGCACAATGCCTAGCCGTACATCACCAAGCGCAATGACAAGGTGTACATCACTAAGCACAATGCCGAGCCATACATCACCAAGCACAATGCCGAGCCGTACATCACCAAGCACAATGCCGAGTCGTACATCACCAAGCGCAATGACAAGGTGTACATCACTAAGCACAATGCCGAGCCGTACATCACCAAGCACAATACTGAGCCATAATCACCAAGCACAATGCCGAGCCGTACATCACCAAGCACAATGCTGAGCCGTACATCACCAAGCACAGTGCTGAGCCATACATCACCAAGCACAATGCCGAGCCATACATCACCAAGCACAATGCCGAGCCGTACATCACCAAGCACAATGCCGAGTCGTACATCACTAAGCACAATGCCGAGCCGTACATCACCAAGCACAATACTGAGCCATAATCACCAAGCACATTGCTGAGCCGTACATCACCGTACATCACCAAGCACAGTGCTGAGCCATATATCACCAAGCACAATGCCGAGCCGTACATCACCAAGCACAATGCCGAGTTGAACATCACCAAGCACAATGCTGAGCTGCACATTATCAAACATAATGCCAAACCATACATTACCAAGCACAATGCCAAGCCGTACATCACCAAGCACAATGCCGAGCCGTACATCACCAAGCACAATGCCGATCAGTACACCACCAAGCACAATGCTGAGCCGTACGTCACCAAGCACAATGCCGAGCATCACCAGGCACAATGCTGAGCGTCCGCCACCACTGAACTCTGAAGCAGAGTAGACATGTTCTGTGCAATGATGGATCACACTGCTCTATGTGGCATCTGATGGACAAGTCTGGGTTTATTAAATGACAGCGTATTACCCATCTGACTGCATTGTGGTAGCTGTACCTTTTGTGGAGGAGGGATAATACTATGGGCTTGTTTTTTAGGGGTCGGCCTCAGCCCTGTAGTTCCAGTGAAGATAAATTTAATTCTTTACCATACAAGACCTTTTTGACAATTGTATTCATCGCACCTTATGGGAACAAATTGGGAAAGACACCCGTTCTGTTCCGCATGACTGTGCCCAGTGCACAAGGTCCATACAGACATGGTTCGGGTGTTTAGTGGAAGAACATGACTGGCCACATAGTGCCCGGACTTCAACCCCATCCAGGAGTGGATAATTGTGAGCCCGGCGTCTACCCAACATCAGTCTCTTCTGGAGAAATGGGCAAAAATACAATACATACACACTCCAAAATCTTCCAGGAGAGATAAAGTTGTAAAATCTGCAATGGCTCCAACTCCATATTACTGGATTTAGAATGGGAGGTTAAAAAAAGCTCCTGTGGGTGTAATGTGGAGGTGTAGTCATGATACTTTTGTCTATAGTTTGTACTCTACAAGGTGACAGCCCAAAAAGTACAATAATTATTAAAAAAAAAAAAGAAAGATACAATCTCATATAGGGCGGCACGGTGGCTCAGTGGTTAGCACTGTATGGTGGCTCAGTGGTTAGCACTGCAGCCTTGCAGCGCTGGGGTCCTGGGTTCAAATCCCACCAAGGACAACATCTGCAAGGAGTTTGTATGTTCTCCCCGTGTTTGCGTGGGTTTCCTCCGGGTACTCCGGTTTCCTTCCACACTCCAAAGACATACAGATAGGGACTCTAGATTGTGAGCCCCAATGGGGACAGTGATGATAATGTATGTAAAGCGCTGTGGAATTAATAGCACTATATAAATTAATAAAATTATTATTATATATAAAGCTGAGTATATGTATGTATGTATGTATGTGTGTGTGTATGTCCGCTAAAGGAATCCACATCATCGAATTTACAATCACGAAATTTTGCACAGCTACCCTATTTGACTCAGGGAACGTCATAGACTATGTTTTGAGGGGAAATTTTAACCCCACGCTTTACAGTTACGCTCCAAAAACACCACCTCCTTTAAAGTCAATGGAGCTGGGAACTACAGGTCATTAATAGGAGCTGTGATTGGTTGCTGTAGGAACAAAGGATAGTATAAGTTTATGTGTGAGGTAATATGATATCGGTGGAGAGACAGAGAGAGAGAGAGACAGACAGATGAGACAGACAGAGGCAGACAAAGAGACAGAGAGAGAAAGAGTCAGAAAGGGAAAGAGACAGACAGACAAACAGAGGGAGACAGAGACAGAAAGAAAAAGACAGAGAGAGAAACAGATAGAGAGACAGACAAACAAGTAGAGAGACAGAGAAAGAGGCAGACAGGGAAACAGACAGACAGACAAACAGAGACAGACAAGAGGAACCGAGAGAGAGACAGAGAGAGAAATAGAGTGACATAGAGAGAGGCAGGCAGGTAGAGAGACAAAGAGAAAAAAAGGCAGAGACAGACAGAGAGACAAAGCAGGAGAGACAGAGAAAGAGGCAGACAGGGAAAGAGACAGACAGACAAACAGAGACAGACAAGAGGAACCGAGAGAGAGACAGAGAGAGAACTAGAGTGACATACAGAGAGGCAGGCAGGTAGAGAGACAAAGAGAAAAAAAGGCAGACACAGACAGAGAGACAAAGAGGGAGAGACAGAGAAAGAGGCAGACAGGGAAAGAGACAGACAGACAAACAGAGACAGACAAGAGGAACCGAGAGAGAGACAGAGAGAGAAATAGAGTGACATAGAGAGAGGCAGGCAGGTAGAGAGACAAAGAGAAAAAAAGGCAGAGACAGACAGAGAGACAAAGAGGGAGAGACAGAGAAAGAGGCAGACAGGGAAAGAGACAGACAGACAAACAGAGACAGACAAGAGGAACCGAGAGAGAGACAGAGAGAGAAATAGAGTGACATAGAGAGAGGCAGGCAGGTAGAGAGACAAAGAGAAAAAAAGGCAGAGACAGACAGAGAGACAAAGAGGGAGAGACAGAGAAAGAGGCAGACAGGGAAAGAGACAGACAGACAAACAGAGACAGACAAGAGGAACCGAGAGAGAGACAGAGAGAGAAATAGAGTGACATAGAGAGAGGCAGGCAGGTAGAGAGACAAAGAGAAAAAAAGACAGAGACAGACAGAGAGACAAAGAGGGAGAGACAGAGAAAGAGGCAGACAGGGAGAGAGACAGAGACAGACAGAGACAGACACACAGAGAGAGGGAGAGAGACAGTTACTATCTACAACTCCAGGTACTGAAGCTAGTAAAGTCATACATGTGACATCCAATCATCGGAAGAAGATGAGAAGAACTTAGAATAAATGACTTCAGCAAGAATTTCCCACTTGTATCATCTTCCTGCTGCAAGAATTTATTATAGGATCTCCCATATTTTTCCTGTAGGGTTTACTCCATAAAGTTTACAATACTCTATTGTGGGTTTATTTGCTTGCCTGCGATACATTTAATAATATGGTGTGGAATGCCTTAGTAACATACTTGTCTTTTTATGTGATTTTAATAATGTGTCCCTTTAAGTAATGTGGCTTGTACACTAAAAATGTGATCTTTGATCATTTGAAATCAAATGTGTAAATGGAGATGAAACACAAAAGTTTACATTTGACCAATGCAGTATCCATTGTCAGCAGTTGGTGGCGCCACAGTCTTATAAATATGGAGATCAGTTTGTAAAACGTCTTAAAAGAACAATTTTGTTTAAAAAGTAGAAAAAAAAGTTGAATATTGCCCTTCAGTTATTTGATTCAGCCAAGTTAGTGAAAAAAATCTTATACATTTTTTTTTTACTATACCTGTTGCTTGGACAATTTGGTCACATAGTCAAGTCAATATAGCTCTTGGCAGCTAGACAAGGTGGGATACTGCAGATCAACCCCTAGTCGGAGATTGTATCAACAAGCTGTGCTGTATTCACCTTCCTAGGGTCCACTGCTGAGTCTCAGTGTCTGGCAATGGCTGGCATAAGGTCAACACCGTGGCAGCCAATCAGTGAGCTCTGTGGCTCTGAAGGAGGCGTTCTGTTTATACTGGCAGAGAAACATGTTTTGGGGTGTTTACCGCTCATCAGTGCAAAGCACACAGTCTGATTTGGCTAGGACTTTAAAGTTACATTTGGCTTAGAAAATGTCACGGTCGTCTCCCTGCTGTTTTGAGACTAGTGACAGCCTTAGGACTGGAGCCTCCCATCTCCATCTTGACTCCTCATTTAAACAAAGTTTCCTTTCCTTTGGCGTGTCATGGGTTAATTACAGGTTTTGTTCCCAGCAGCTCTGAGCAGTACAGGTCAGTCATTACTGCTTTGGGTCCAAGCCCATTGAGGTTAAATACTGGAGATTTCCCCGCAGTCATTGCTGCTGTTAGAATCATTTCTACTCGGGCCAGCCTGGTGGAAGGAACTGCTGAGGTTTTGTCCTGTGCTCATCCACCTGCTACTTTAGAGTCCGTCTTCTACAGTGAAGTTTGGTGTTTTGTATCCTTCTGTTTATTCCCCCCGTCTGTTTTTCCCTTTGTGTTTATTAGTTTAATGGTGAGTCTAGTGTACTCTTCGGCCTACTCACTAGGCAGGGTGAGTTTAAGGCCAGCTAAGGGACCCAGGTATCCTGCTCACCGACAGGTTGAAAGAACCTGTATAGGGACGCTAGGGAGCTCAGGAGTCAGCTTGAGCTGAGTTCAGGAGGTGCCCCCACACCCCTGTCCCTAGCGGCAGGGACCTCCATTGTATTGTGACCCTGGTGTTCTCCCCTTTTTGTGGTGTTTTTTGGTAGTGCCTCAGTTGCCCGTTGGTCTGATTGTGTGTGTCACGTGTTATATACGGACACCTCCAACTCCGTGCATGACACAAAAAAAAAACAACACAAAACAAGAAAAAAAACCTTTTCAAATGTTATGAATATAATAAATATGGGATTTTTTTTGCTCCAAAAATGCTGTGTGTGAAATCAGCCTGATGCTCAGGTTTCATTTAGGCGTCTGTTTTTTTTTTCACATAAGTGGGAAAAAACTGGCCTTATTTTCATTAGTGTTTTTGATGCGATTTTCATCAGTGTTTGCTCCGTGTCAGTTTTTATCATCAAATGTGTGAATTTATGTCTAAGCGACAGTGGATTTTCTCTGCAAGCGAATAATTCTTTACATGGGAGTCACAGATTTAGGCGACATTCATCAAACTGCATTCTACAGAATTCTGGCCTAAATCTGTCTGAAAAATGTAACATTTTGTGTGAAAATTACGTGTGTTTTTGGACTTTTTATGTCAGTCTTGTTCAGCTACGCCATCTTTTTGAAAAATGATAATGAAATAAACGTATCCTACTCCAGTGCATTGTTCTTCAAGTGTGGAGTGCAAAGAAAACCATTTTTGATGAAATTGAGGTCTTAATTTTGATGCAGTTTTTAAAAAAAAAACAAAAACAAAGGGGGTGGTTAGGAAAACATTGCTGCTTTCTTCCAGAACCACACCTATTTCAATGGGGTTCACATCCATTGTGGTGAGTGTGGCTGAACTGCTAACTACGCTGGGACTGGATTTAAACATCTATTTTTTGTGGTCTGAGCAGGTCACAGTGTGTCACGGGTAACAACAGTCCTGTGGTGTCTGGCTATAGAAGGTCACAACCGTTGGCTGCAACTGCTCCCTGACCTTCTATCATTCCTGCTTGTTTTTTATCCCTTTCCTTTTAGGACCCTGCGGATTTTCTCAGGATGTCAGCTGCTGTTCATCAGTACTTTCCTTGTCTATATATACCTTCACTTCCTATTACTTGGTGCTGATTATATTTGATACATCTTTATCAAGTCTTCAGTGCAAGCAGTCGGCTTGCATACATCAGGAGAGTCTTGGTGGTTGCTGCAGCTTCTCTCCCTGAGACAACTAGAGATAAGTCGTTTGTGGTTTTCCCTTGTTTACTATCCCTATAAGCCCTTTTGTGCCTAGTAAAGTTGAGTAAGCGCTCATCCCATCCACTCCCTACCTCCTAGAACCTAGGGTCTCCGTTCCTGTGTGGTACACTTATATAGTGCTGGGCAGCTCGCCTACTCTATTAGTATGGTCGTCATCATCAATAAGCTGGCTGTAGGGCCGGGTACACATATCAGTCTTTTCGACGGTTTGACGGATGCGGCGCACGCCAGTACAGTGTATACAGTACACTGGCAGCACAACAAGCGCCGGTCACATGCTGTCATGTGACCGGAGCATGGGACCCGGAAGTTGCGGCGCTGCCACTGTACTGTATCATACTGTACTAGCGTGCGCCGCATCCGTCAAACTGGCGAAAAGCCGGATATGTGTACCCGGCCTAAGCCAGACACTGTGCACCTACATGTGTGAACGGCGCCCCATACAAGCCATTTGTGTGCAATTTTAACACTAAGCAATCACCACCTCCATGGAGTGGCAGTGTGTGAGTGGTTGCTCCATTAGAGTTCTGCACCTGTTGCCTCCATCTATATTACTGGGTTTTGCTGCATCCTGTAAGTGCATTTGTTTCTTTGGTCTGAGCAGGTAAACATTGTTGCCCTTTCATGCTGTGAATTTTTCTGATATTTGATATATCTTAGCAAGCCTTCAGTGCAAGCAGGCAGCTTGCATGCATCAGGAGAATCTTGGTGGTTGTTGCAGCTTCTCTAAGTTGTTTGTGGTTTTCCCTTGTTTGTTATCCCTGTGTGCCCTTTAGTGCCTTGTAGGGTTGACTAAGCTCTCATCCCATCCATTCCCTACCTAGGGCCCTGATCAGGGTCAGGTATTAGCTTAGTACAGAACCTATCTTGGGCGGTAAGGGAACCCAGGGCAGTAGGCTTGGTCAGGGGTCACCATCACCCCCTTCCCTAGACACAGGATTTCCCTTCCCTCTCGCCAGTCCCTTGGTACTTCCCCATACCTAGCGTGACAGAGCACAAACCACAGTAGATGGAGCACCCATGGGTTTTCTGACCCAAACTCCACAGTCATGAGACTGTCGAGTTTGGAGAACCATGGACAATATGGTCCATACTAGTAATGTGAAACATGGGTGTGTGAATACAGCCATAACCTGTGGAGCTATTTTTGTAACAAGTCATCCAAGTTTTTCTTATTGTGGACAGATCCTTTAAGTCAAAGCCAGCAGTGAATTCAAAGAAAAGCATAATCAATCTTTTATCAGAAATTTTATATTATTTTGTTATGACTCATGGCTTTAAAGAAAAAATAAAAAAAACAAAAAACAACTCCACCACAAAAATGGTTCAAACGCTACGTGCACAGACTTTTTCAAGGCGTTTTTGGAGCAGAAACTGAGCAGAAATATTCCCCATCCTCCTCCAAATCTCAAAACTCTTCAAAAACTTTTAATTTCTGCTCTGAAAACTCAATAAAAAGACTCCGTGGCCAAAGAGGTTGTTTTTGTTTTTTGTTTTTTTTTTCCCTCCTAGTATTTATAGGCTATGAAAAACACTACAAACACAGACGTTCTTATCTCCTTGTATTAGGCTATGTGCGCACGTTGCGTAAATTCATGCAGTTACGCTGCGCTTTGCAGCGCAGCGTAACTGCATGCGTCCTGCGTCCCCTGCACAGTCTATGGAGATTGTGCAGGGGCCGTGCGCACGTGGCGTCTCAGAGCGCAGCGCTTCGGCTACTGCCGAAGCGCTGCGCAAAAAGAAGTGACATGTCACTTCTTTCCTGCGCTTTGCCGGCAGCTCCTGCTCTGTCTATGGCAGGAGCTGCAGGCAGAGCGCATGGAATCGGCGCTCACTACGGACATTTCTGCAGCGATCTAAAGCGCACATGTGCTCTTCAGATCGCTGCAGAAATATCTGCAGGGCTAGTACGCAACGTGCGCACATAGCCTTAAGCAATTTTTTCTATTTAGGCAAGTAATTTTTAAAAATAGTTTCAAAGTACAGCGTGATGTTTCGCTTGTGTCGGGCTCCTGACCCCGGGGTCATGATTTACTCAGTGAGTGCTGAGGTCTGCTAGTCTGTGGAGGGCTCCTGTTTGCTGATAATCAGTCAGATGCCTGCCATTTATTATCTAGAGAGGATTGACCTTTCTCCTCGCAGGTTATGAGGCCATGGTAGGTTGATTAAGTCAGAAGGTCAATCCACCTGACATAGACAAAGGTTTGGAGCCAGCAGACTGCCCTATATTACACTTTGACCACCTTTACTTGGATATATCGCCAAAGCTTAGACAAGACGATGCCAGACTATGGGCATTCCATGCTTTGTACCTTCTTGTCGATGGTTTTCTACATATGCCGCAGTCCATGTCACATCACAGGGGAGGTCTAGCACTTTCTAGAAAAGCAAATAGCAGCCTGGTGCGGAGCCGCTGCTCCTCCTCTGTCCCATTTTACAGGGGATGTCATAAATGTGTTACTAGTCAAGGTGACCATACACACAGCTGGACTAGGAGTCCTGACCAGGTCACCACATCATCCCCCACTATGTAGAGGAACCTGGAATCCATGTCTCTTTAACCCCTTGAGTATCAAATGATAAAGACTGGTCATGTCAGCCTAATGCGGGCGTCACACAGTACGATCTATTGTGTGATTGCACGAGCGAGCATACCCGCCCCCGTCGTTTGTGCGTCACGGGCAAATCGCTGCCCGTGTTGCACAAAGTCGTGAAACCCCCGTCACACGTACTTACCTGCTGAGCGACCTTGCTGTGGGCGGCGAACATCCTCTTCCTGAAGGGAGAGGGACGTTCGGCATCACAGCGATGTCACACAGCAGCCGCCCAATAGAAGCGGAGGAGCGGAGATGAGCGGGACATAAACATCCCACCCACCTCCTTCCTTCCGCATAGCTGGCGGGTGACACGGGACGCAGGTAAGCCGTGTTCATTGTTCACGGGGTGTCACACGGAGCAATGTGTGCTGCCCCGGGTACAATAAACAACCGGCGCCATGAAAAATAAATGATTTTTTTAAAAATAAGCGACGTGTACATGACTCACGATTTGTGACTGATTCAGTGTCGCTTGGAGGTGTCACACGAAACGACGTTGCAAACGATGCCGGATGTGCGTCACGAAAACCGTGACCCCCGACGATGCATCGCACGATAGCTCGTCTCGTATGACGCCCGCATAAGGCTAGGGCTACAGGGCTCGGTGTCGATGATCCATTGCAGCACCATAGAAGTTAATGGGGTCACATTGCGACACTTACACTACAAGTAACAAAAAACCCAACCGAGCCTGAATTTTTGCAATTTGCCTGCCGCAGCCACTGCAATGTAGCAGCAGCACCGAGCAAAAGTAGGTGGTGCTACAGCTGTTGTGACCAAAGTCTCCATGTAGTCCTACCGTAGCCTAAAAATATCAGCCTTTCATCAACTTTCTACAAAAGACACATGCCGTGTTTCCCAGAAAATAAGCCCTTCCCCTAAAATAAGCCCCAGAAGAAATTTTTTTCGGAGCACGGATTAAATTTAAGCCTTGCCTGAAAATAAGCACTAGTTGCGGTTCAATAAGTAAGTGTCCAAGCAGCTAAAAAAGTTAAAGAATACTACAGGACACTTCATTAAAGAAAGCAGTGGGGACCTGGGAGCAACCGCAGTGGAACGCAGGAGGATCTGGGAGCAACCGCTGTGGAACGCAGGAGGATCTGGGAGCAACCGCTGTGGAACGCAGGAGGATCTGGGAGCAACCGCTGTGGAACGCAGGAGGATCTGGGAGCAACCGCTGTGGAACGCAGGAGGATCTGGGAGCAACCGCTGTGGAACGCAGGAGGATCTGGGAGCAACCGCTGTGGAACACAGGAGGACCTGAGAGCGACCGCAGGGGAACGCAGGAGGACCTGGAAGCAACCGCAGAGGAACGTAGGAGGACCTGGGATCGACCACTGTGGAACAAAGGATGACCTGGGAGCAACTGCTGTGAAATGCAGGAGGCTCTGGGAGTTGGTGCCAGAGACATTTTGCCTATAAGGTAGACCATGAGACTACAAAAGTGTCTTCCATTTTAACATTAAAAATAATTTTCTTTTTTTTTCTAAAAGGAAAAAAAAAAGTAGACTCCCCAAAAGAGAGAAGAGAGACTCCACAATCAAACTCACCAGACTCTGAATGGTAGGCTGTTGAATGCAAGGACCTGCGGTGGAACACATTGAGGATCTGCGGTGGAACGCATACATATTCACTCACACACACTTGGCAGGGAGTAGTCAGTAAGGAACTAGTCTCAGGAAGGGAGAAGTCAGTAGGGTAGTGACCCGCCATACAGTCAGAGAGAAGTCACTACTCACAAGGGACGCACTTCGAGCAGAGAGACGTCAGTAGGGAACGACCCATAGGCAGGGAGAAGTCAGTAGGGTAGGGACCTGTCACCCAGTCAGGGAAAAGTCAGGAGGGACCCACCCCGGGCAGGGAGAAGTAAGTAAGGAACCAACCCCAGGGACAAGTCAGTAAGGACCCACCCTAGACAGGGAGAAGTCTGTAGGGAACAACCACCAGGCAGTGAGAAGTCGGTAATGTAGGGACCTACCACCCAGTCAGGGTGAATTTAGGAGGGATGCACCTTAGGCAGGGAGCAGTCAGCTGGGAGCCACCCCCAAGCAGGGAGAAGTCAGTGGGGAACCACTCCCAGGCAGGGAGAAGTCAGAAGGGTAAGGACCTGCCTCCCAGTCAGGGAAAAGTCGGAACTGACCCACCCCGGGCAGGGAGAAGTCAGTAGGGAACAAACCCTAGGCAGGGAGAAGTCAGTAGGGTTAAGACCTGCCATTCAGTCAGGGAGAAGTCAGGAAGGACCCACCTCAGGCAGGGAGCAGTCAGTAGGGAACCACGACCATGCAGGGAGAAGTCAGTAAAGTAGGGACCCTCCACCTAGGCAGCAATAAATAAGTATAAGTAGGTAACTACCACCTGGCAAGGAAAAGTCAGTAGAGAACCACTCCCCGGCAGGGAGTAGTAAGTAGGGAATCACCTCCACAATCACTAGTTATCTTATTCAGGTCCTTCAAGGCTCCCTGTCCAAAGTATATATTTTCTAAAATGTTGCAGCATTTCAGAGTCAACCATAGATATTTGTAATAACGAAGTCGGATTTTTATTCGTGTTGACCATGACAGATTCCTTTGAAATGCTTTTGGAGCCAGTCTGTACCATTCTGTCATCACTATGTGATTTTGTTTTGGAATAAAGTAATTTTCGATAACTTATAGAGGTGACGTCTTCAGAGATGATTGAGTCACCTTTTGGCGAATCAAATTTTCCCAAAAAAAAGAGTTGCCCAAATAGTTCCCGCTTCCATGTTGCCCGGTTATAGAGACTTGGAAGAGGTTTGTTTTTTTTTTAAATAAATTCTATCCATCTCACTCATCCTTCCTGTGACACAAATTTGAACTTTGTCAGATTCGCTCATCCGTAGCATTTTGCTCTCTCTTCTTCTTTTCTCTTTTTACTCTGGTAATCATGGTAATATATGGTAATTTCTTCCGTCCCTTTGGGCTCATGAAGGAAATGTTTATGTTACTTCAGTTCAAAACAGATATATTTAGTTTGTGAAGAAGTCACAGAATGTCCTTTAAATGACATAGTAATGAGATCAGTGCACACAGCCATGTATTGTGTCACACGGCTTCTGAAAATAACATTTTCCATGTAACTGTTCCCACTGGTGAAGATTCTTATTATAAGCACCAGCAGGAAAGTCTCACAGCAGGCATTCACTATTGTCAGAGGTTAAAGACATTTTCCACAATTATATATATATATATATATATATATATATATATATATATATATATATATATACATATATATATAAAGACCAAAAGTTTGGACACACCTTCTCATTCAAAGAGTTTTCTTTATTTTCATGACTCTGAAAATTGTAGATTCACATTGAAGGCATCAAAACTATGAAGTAAAGGTCTCGTCACACTAAACAACTTACCAGCGATCCCAACAACGATAGGGATCACTGGTAAGTTGCTAGGAGGTTGCTGGTGAGATGTCACTCCAGCGATCCCACCAGCAACCTGACCTGGCAGGGATCGCTGGAGCGTCGCTACACGAGTTGCTGGTGAGCTCACCAGCAACCAGTGACCAGCCCCCAGCGCCGCGTGGAAGATGCTGCGCTTGGTAACTAAGGTAAATATCGGGTAACCAACCCGATATTTACCTTGGTTACCAGCGCACGCAGCTACACGTGCAGAGAGCAGGGAGCAGCGCACACTGAGCGCTGGCTCCCTGCTCTCCTAGTTACAGCACACATCGTGTTAATTACCCGATGTGTGCTGCAGCTAAATGTGCACAAAGCAGGGAGCAGCGCACACCGGGTGCAGCTGCACAGGGTACATATATAGGGTATAGAGTACAGGGTGCAGCTGCACAGAGCAGGGAGCAGCGCACACCGCTTAGCGCTGGCTCCCTGCTCTCCTAGTTACAGCACACATCGGGTTAATTACCCGATGTGTACTGCAGCTAAATCTGCACAGAGCAGGGAGCAGCGCACAATGCTTAGCGCTGGCTCCCTGCTCTCCTAGCTACAGTACACATCGGGTTAATTAACCCGATGTGTCCTGCAGCTACATGTGCACAGAGCAGGAGCCGGCACTGACAGTGAGAGCGGCGGAGGCTGGTAACAAAGGTAAATATCGGGTAACCAAGGACAGGGCTTCTTGGTTACCCGTTGTTTACTGTGGTTACCAGCCTCCGCAGAAGCCGGCTCCTGCTGCCTGCACATTTAGTTGTTGCTCTGTCGCTGTCACACACAGCGATGTGCGCTTCACAGCAGGACAGCAACAACTAAAAAATGGCCCAGGACATTCAGCAACAACCAACGACCTCACAGCAGGGGCCAGGTTGTTGCTGGATGTCACACACAGCGACATCACTAGCAACATCGCTGTTACGTCACAAAAGTTGTTCGTTAGCAGCGCTGTTGCTAGCGATGTTGCTTAGTGTGACGGGGCCTTAACACATGTGGAATGAAATACTTAACAAAAAAGTGTGAAACAACTGAAAACATGTCTTATATTCTAGGTTCTTCAAAGTAGCCACCTTTTGCTTTGATTACTGCTTTGGTCTGTACTGTACTGTATATATATATTACCTGTAGTACCCGGCGTTGCTCGGGATAGTAACTGTCTCTGTCTCTCTCCCAGTCTCTGTGTGTCTGTCTGTGTCTGTCTCTGTATCAGTCTCTCTGTCTCTCGCTATCTCTGTCTGTGTCTGTCTGTCTCTCTCTGTCTCTTTCCAGGTCTGTCTCTTTCCAGGTCTGTCTCTTTCCAGGTCTGTCTCTTTCCCCGTCTCTGTCTGTCTCTTTCCCCATCTGTCTCTTTCCCCATTTGTCTCTTTCCCCATCTCTTCCCCTGTCTGTATTTCCCTGTCTCTCTGTCTGTCTCTTTCCCTGTCTGCCTGTCTGTCTCTTTCCCCGTCTGTCTCTCTGTCTGTCTCTTTCCCTGTCTGTGTATGTCTGTCTCTGTCTCTTTGTCTGTCTCTGTCTGTCTCTATCCATCTACCCACCAATATCATACTACCTCACACAAAAGCTTGTTATACTATGAATGTCTTTCGTTCCTATAGCAACCAATCACACCAGCTATTAATAACCTGTGGCTTCCAGCTGCATTGACTTTAATGGAGGCAGGTTTTTTTGGAGAGTAACTGTAAAGTGCGGGGTTAAATTTTCCCGTCAAAACATAGTCTATGACGTTCCCTGAGGCACATGAGGCATCTGTGCAATATTTTGTGATTGTAAATGCGACAGTGCGGATTCCTCTAGTGGACATACACACACATACATACATACATACATACATACATACATACATACATACATACACACACACAGCTTTTTATATATATATATATATATATATAATCATTAACGGCAAGAAAAAACATTAAATGACTAAAGTAATTTGACAAAGCAATGTCTACTCATTTGACTGCTGCAGCCAATCACAGATCTCAGCAGTGTACAGCATGAGTCCGTTGAGGCTGGTGATTGGCTGCAGCAGTCTTTTGGGTTGAGTGGGTGCAATATTGCTGCAGCAAAAAAAAAACAAAGACTGGAGGGAAGCAAAGTGGCTGTACTTGAACTTACTTTTGTACTGATCACTTATCCTTATATACAGTAAAATCAGTGGGGATCCAACACCTGGAGAATACCACCACCTATCCTTATATACAGTAAAATCAGTGGGGATCCAACACCTGGAGAATACCACCACCTATCCTTATATACAGTAAAATCAGTGGGGATCCAACACCTGGGGAATACCACCACCTATCCTTATATACAGTAAAATCAGTGGGGATCCAACACCTGGAGAATACCACCACCTATCCTTATATACAGTAAAATCAGTGGGGATCCAACACCTGGGGAATACCACCACCTATCCTTATATACAGTAAAATCAGTGGGGATCCAACACCTGGGGAATACCACCACCTATCCTTATATACAGTAAAATCAGTGGGGATCCAACACCTGGGGAGTACCTCCACTGAACTGCTGTTATCAATTTTGATACACACAGCTCTGTACTTTTTTTAGTGCCTGCTGCTGGGTTTTGTAACTAAGCTCCTATTGAAAAGAAAAAGCCACTAAGCAGTGTACATAGCTGTGCTGTTCCACTCTGTGCACACTTTTTACATTGTGCAGCCCCAAAAGGGGATAAAAGCTAATGGGGTGGTGCGGGTGTCGGATCTCCACCGATCCTATGTTAATGACCTATATAAACAATAGGTCATCAATATGAAACTAGTGGACAAATAGGGAGATCAGAAGGTCTCAGCGTTTGGTTGATCGCAGATCCATTTTAGAATCCACTCATCGCTTATCCTGAGTAGGAGTGTATTTAATTCCATTCAGTGCTGAAGGGGTTAAGGTCTCCTTTATATTCTGCTGAGAATGACTTGTAGCTGTTAATCTCAGCTGCAGCCACTCCCGTTTGCTATATAAACTCACTCCTCACTCTCTCCATGCCAGCTACTGCTCATTCTATAACTGACCAATTTGAAAGAGCCTGGCTCTGGAGAAGCTGAGGTGATGTTTCTGTTGCAGCGGAGAAGCTTCCTGCTTGTGTAGCTGGGGAGAATGATTTATTGTTTCTATCCTGTTTGACTTACCTTCTTTGTATTGTTTTATTGTAGAGGTGAGAAGGTCTCGCTGGCTTTCGCACTAGTCAGGGGGAATTCAGGGCCAACGAGAGCCTAAGCATTTGATACCGCACAGGTGGAAGGACCCGTCTAGGGACGTTAGGGAGATTCTAATATCAGTGTGTGAAGCCTATAGCAAATGATTGGTTAACCAGCAGCAGATTCAATTTATAGAATTCACAACAGATAGTAGGTAATGCTAACAGACTTTAAAGCTGGGTTTACACACTGCAACATCGCAAAGGACATCGCTGTAACGTCACCGGTTTGGTGACGCAATAGCGACCTCCCTAAGTCTCTGCTAAGTCTCTGGTGAGCGTTCAAACAGGCAAACCTGGCCAACAACGCAACAGCGATCCGGACCTGCAGAGCGACCTAGCTGGTTGTTGGGGACGTTGATAAGCAGCCTTTTGAAAGGGAAGTTGCTAACAAAGTCGCTGCAAAGTCTTCACACACTGAAACTTCATGCTGCACAGCGGGAAACAAAGGACCTAGGAATGGTCCTGAACGATTTGTAACGATTACAACTTCACAGCAGGGGCCGGGTCGCTGATAGGTTTCACACACTGCAACATCGCAAACAACATCGCTATTGCGTCACAAAACCGGTGACGTTACAGCGATGTCGTTTGAGATGTTGCAGTGTGTAAACCCAGCTTAATATGATAGTGTGATGCTTACAGCAAACAATAGAAATCACAAGAGTCTGAGGAGATGATAGTAACAGAAGACGCTGGGTGAATATAGTCTCCAAACAAGCGGCAAATGAAGACTTTATAGTTTAACAACTCCGACAAAGAGGTGAATCTAATTGGGCCTTAAAGGGAAGTGAGAGATTACGTCACTGAGGAATGCTGGGCTCTTTATAAGACTTGATGTAGAGCGCACCAAAGGGTGATAACCATAGGGTCAGGGAGTGGAGTCCAGCTCTGAAGACAATACAGTGGAACCTTGAATTACGAGTATAATTGGTTCCGGGAGTGCGCTATTAAACCAAGTTACTCTTATATCAAAGCAAATTTTCCCATAGGAAATAATTGGATCGCAGACAATTCATTCCACAACCCAAAAATATTTACTGTATTTATACAAACTTATTACAGTAATACAAAATAATTTCCTGTGTTCATATAAAATTATTACAGTACACTAATACAAAATACAGTACAGTAAAAAGCAAATTAAACTGCACATTAGCTTACAATAGAATTGTTGATGTGCGGGAGGTACACTATAGAGAGAAAAAATAATATATAAATATGACAACCATTATTCTAGTAGAGGACACAAAAAACACACCCCAAATCAATTCTCCCCAAAATAAGGGCAGAGCTAAGCCAAATGTGGGGTAGGAATACTGCCCAGGTAATTACATTATAGTACAAGCAATAGCAGAAAGAAAGTACAGTACTGTATCCACAAATGCAAATTGATAAACATGCTATATAGCATATTCTGTACTGTACAATGGTATACTGTATACAGTATACAGTACAAATGTACAGAAAGTTACCTCCAGAGCGGGTCAGAGTGCAGTGAAAGAATTGAAACGGAAGTGTGCTCAGTGAGTACCGTATTTGCTCTTATTGCAAATCATTGCTCTTAACTCAAGTTACAAATTTGTAAAAAGCTTTGCTTGTCTTGCAAAATGCTCTCAAACCAAGTTACTCTTAAACCAAGGTTCCACTGTATACTGAAACCAGATATGCCGGATTATCTTCCCCAACAGCTATTGCTCAGGAACCCCCATATACGTTAGACTACAAGCTGTACCCATCAATATCAGCTGATTTGGCTTATATTATTGGACTAGCTGTAGTACCCAGGCGTTGCCTGGGATAGTAACTGTCTCTCTCCCAGTCTCTGTCTCTCTGTCTCTTCTCTATCTCTGTGTGTCTTTCTCTCTCCCTCTCTGTGTCTGTCTGTCTCTTTCCCCGTCTGTCTCTTTCCAGGTCTGTCTCTTTCCAGGTCTGTCTCTTTCCAGGTCTGTCTCTTTCCAGGTCTGTCTATTTCGCCGTCTGTCTATTTCGCCGTCTGTCTATTTCCCCGTCTGTCTCTTTCCCCATTTTTCCCTGTCTGTCTATTTCCCTCTCTGTCTCTTTCCCTGTCTGTCTTTATCTATCTTTCTGTCTCTTTCCTTGTCTGTCTTTCTCTGTCTCTTTCCCTGTCTGCCTGTCTGTCTCTTTCCCCATGGTCTTTCTGTCTGTCTCTTTCTGTCTCTGTCTGGCTTTTTTTTCCTATCTGTCTCTGTTTGTCTCTGTCTCTTTCCCTGTGTGCCTCTTTCTCTGTCTGTCTGTGCCTGTCTCTCTGTCTTTCTGTCTCTCTCTATCCGTCACCCCACCGACATCTTATTACTTCACACATAAGCTTCTTATACTATGAATGTCCTTTGTTCCTATAGCAACCAATCATAGCTCCTATTAATAGCCTGTAGCTCGCAGCTCCAGTCACTTTAATGGAGGCATGTTTTTGGAGACTAACTGTAAATCGCGAGGTTACATTTTCTTGTCAAAACATAGTCTACGAGGTTCCCTGAGTCACATGGGGTGTCTGTGTAAAAGTTTGTGATTGTAAATGCGACGGTGCGGATTCCTTTAGCGGACATACACACACACACACACACACACACACATACATACATACATACACACATACACTCAGCTTTATATATTAGATTGTATATGATGGCCTTTTTAATGTCCAAGGGAATTTATAAGAAAACATTAGATGAGGATAAAATATATTCCAGGCGTCATTGCATGAATTTCTTCTCTTAAAACTCTTGCACCGGCAGTTGGAGCCATCAGCTATAAACAAAAGCCATTTATTGTGCCTGGTTCATGGTAAGGGGCTGCTAAAATATTTGCATTAGATTATGTTGGTGTTTTCAGTTTGACAGCCAATGACCTCATTAACTAAATAAAATAAGAAAGCGGATTATGACAGCCACAATCGCACTTAATCCAAGGACATGACATCTTTCCAGTGAAAATTGTTGATCACATACTAATGTGCTTTTTATTCGGATATTTTACCAATGTGAATTTGTATCAAAGGTTCATAAGATAAATCCTTGAAGCTACATGTGATTTGTTTTAAAAAATATGTACATGTTTGAATGCTTTTATCTATTTTGTGAAATCGATGCTGCTTTTTAATTGTTATGTTCATATAGCAAGTCACATAAGGGTTAAAGGTAACACACTAAAAAACTATGAGGAATGGTCAAATATACCTTCATCCAGGATCCAGGAACTCATTAAAAGCTACAGGAAGCGACTAGAGGCTGTGATTTTTGAAAAAAGGAGGATCTACAAAATATTAATGTCACTTTTATGTTGAGGTGCCCATACTTTTGCACCGGTCAAATTTTGTTTAAATGCGGATTGCACATTTTCTGTTAGTATAATAAACCTCATTTCAATCCAGAAATATTACTGCGTCCATCAGTTATTAGATATATGAAACTGAAATAGCTGCTGCAAAAACCCAAATTGTTATAAAGACAAAAGGTTAACATTAATAGGGGTGCCCAAACGTTTTCATATGACTGTATACAGCATGTTAGAATGCTGTATATAAGAGCTCACTGGTGGTGGCTGCAGCTTATAGGGGACAAATCTGGTATCAGGTTCCATTTAAAATATTAGTAGCAAGATGATTTTCGTAAAGGGTTATAACTAGGGATGATCGAATATCACAAATATTTGGCAATTTTCGGCTTAGTGAATATCTGACGAATCGTTCGCCGCTATGCGAATATTCGATGCGCAATGTAAGTCTATGGGAAGCCCGAATAGTTGCTATTTGGCAACTATTCGGGTTTCCCATAGACTTACATTGCGCATCGAATATTCGCAAATCGTTGAATAGTGGCGACCTATTCGGCGAATATGGGCATTGCCGAAAATTTGTGGTATTCGATCATCCCTAGTTATAACATTGCGCAGAACATTGAATAGGATTTCGTAAAAGTTGCTGATGTAGCTCTTCTCCGTGTTCCAAGAAATGCCTCGGTCATCGCCGATGGTTAAGCTTTGATGGTCATATTTTAACATAAGCCTTCTATTTTAGCCTGCATAAAGCTGTGTAATATTGGTGATATATAGTAGATGTATGGTACACATGAAAACAAATGTCCTCCTCCAAAGAAGCCGTTTTCTTACTTGATAAAGATTTTAAATCAGAATTTACAACAAACCCCAGGAAAAATGTAGCGAATGTCTAATTCTGTTCCTTGAGACTCATTTATGTGTATTGGCAGTCATTAGCATACATTTAGACCCAGGCGGGGATGGCAGCATTGCAGAGAGGAAATGTCCCTTAAAAACCCCTTTTGTAATCCTTCCTGCCCCCTGTTCTTATAAGGTGTTTGAATACACATCTTTTCATTAGCACATTTAGAGTTTCACCAACACTCATCCATTCAGTCTCATAGTCTCATTTATATTATTGCACCTTTCAGTTATTTTTTTTTTTGCTTTTTTTCTGCATTACTTCATACATTTACTTATTTTTAGATTTAATAGGAAACTATTTATATCCCTTGTCAACAGCGCTGATGATAACCCACAGCATACAAAAGGTTAATTAGGTCCTTCAAGCACCAATTTATGAATGGTTCACTAATGGTCTCCACCACGTCACCCTATGCTACATCTACTATGTGCTCATACACGTCTTGTAATTCTTTAAGATACCGTCTGCTAATTGATGGTATGAACGGCAACTATCTCGCCCAATTCTCCTACACATGGCAATGCTTGCTCTGATGAACCAGTGTTGACCATGAAAGCCACAGTCAGACATGTCCAGTGGTGGCTTATATCTTAAGGTACCGTCACACTAAACGACGCTCCAGCGATCCCACCAGCAACCTGACCTGGCAGGGATTGCTGGAGCGTTGCTACACGGGTTGCTGGTGAGCTGTCACACAGGCAGATCTCACCAGCAACCAGTGACCAGCCCCCAGCCAGCAGCGACGCGTGGAAGCGATGCTGCGCTTGGTAACTAAGGTAAATATCGGGTAACCAACCCGATATTTACCTTGGTTACCAGCGCACACCGCTTAGCGCTGGCTCCCTGCCCTCCTAGCCAGAGTACACATCGGGTTTATTACCCGATGTGTAGTCTGGCTATGTGTGCGGGGAGCCGGCACTGGCACCGTGAGAGCGTCGGACGCTGGTATAGAAGGTAAATATCGGGTAACCAAGGAAAGGGCTTCTTGGTTACCCGATATTTACATTGGTTACCAGCGTCCGCAGAAGCCGGCTCCTGCTCACTGCACATTCAGTTGTTGCTCTGTCGCTGTCACACACAGCGATTTGCGCTTCACAGCGGGAGAGCAACAACTAAAAAATGGCCCAGGACATTCAGCAACAATCGGCGACCTCACAGCAGGGGCCAGGTTGTTGCTGGATGTCACACACAGCAACATCGCTAGCAAGTCGTGCCTCAGCAGAGATGTTGCTAGCGATGTTGCTTAGTGTGACGGTACCTTTAGACCAGTGTTTCTCAACTCCAGTCCTCAAGACCCACCAACAGATCATGTTTTCAGGTTTTCCTCAATGATTTTTCTAGGAATTCCTTAATGTTGCACAGGTGATGGAATTTTTCCCTGTCTAATATTGAGGAAAACCTAAGAACATGATCTATTGGTGGGTCTTGAGGACTGGAGTTGAGAAACAGTGTCTTAGACACTAAAAAGATTTGGAAGTCCAAAATCGGACATGCTGAATACTTATCTCCCTCAACATCATTTGCTGAAGAAGTCTCAGGAACCTCCATACACAGTAGACTGTTGGCCAAGCTTGTCGATATCGGCAGGATCAGCCAACGTTGGTCTACCAGAAGCCAATGGATGGACTGCAAAATTACTGCAGCGTCCTACATAGACCAAAAAAATTAATTCAACCCCACAACTTTGTCTTTATTGAGTGATTTGAGTCAGGGTTGCCATCTTGACTTTTTATTTTTTTTTTCTAGACAGCTTATCAAAAAATCACAGACAAAGAATATTTTTTACGTGCACATTGTAAAACCATAATAAATCATTAGGACTATAAATTATGTAGGTTGAGTTAGGGAGGCTGGACAGGAATTTTAGTTGGCCACATGACTATTTGGCCACAGCTTTCTGGAGCGTTTTTGCCAGCATCTTCATTTGTCTATTACTTCAATGGTGTTCCTGGGAGTGGGTGAGAGGGGAATTTGCCCTGGGGACAACCGGTATGGGGGCACTGTTGGGCCTCCTGATGCGGTGGTACGAAGTGTCTCCCCAGCGGAGAGTATAGTACGGCAGGCATTGTGAACAGGAAGCCCAGTATGGAAAGGAGAGGACAGTGTAGAGGACATATACCATGAGAGGGAAAGTGTGGGGGTCATATTTTTTTTGCAGGGAACACAATGAGGGGCAATTATTTATTCAGAGGCACAGCATGGGGCATATATTTTCATTCAAGAGAATTATAATCACTGTGCTATATTTAAGGGTATTGTGTTGGGATGGGCTGCAGAAGACTGGAGAAGATGGAAGTCTGCAGAGACGAGGTGTGGATGTGAAAAGTCTCCATGGCGTCTGGACAAGATGAAGAAAAGAAGAGAAGGACTCCAATCAGAGAAAACTTCATCTATAAAGTACCTGGATGTAATATTTATCTGTGATACTGACTCATCTGTACTGCAGTTCCTGTATGGTTCACAGTCTGATGATGACTGGTAACAACTATCATGATCTCCTTAGTATTGTTAAGGACATACTGGGAATTGTAGGTTCAAATGTATATGGGGCTGACCTGACATTACAATGTTTATTGTGTTTTTTTAATGTTTTTGAGTGCAGATTTGTCACAAAACTGCAAGCAAATCTTCATACTAGCAATTTAGCAAAGGCTAGTTATTCTTCCTGGTTCTCTCAATGATGCAGAGCTGTAGTTTTCCACTGAACATTGAAAGAATTAGGAAGATCAGCTCGTTAGCACGTGACTGTAAGTGTGCAAATCGCGTATGAATGAGCGGTCACATGACGACTACTCAAACCACATGCGGTATGGATGGAGGGAGTGGCAGGGAGCACCAACCTGAATTCTTGCCCCGGGTGCTAGAAAACCTAAATCCGTTTGTCCACCTGTTAGGTAGACAACACCTATGCAACACATGCAGTTACATGCCAACCAGACATTCCTCCCTCAACACAAGTGAATTGAGTGAGGCCGGACACGTCTAGTTGGAATGTGCCTGGAAGTATACAAATCACATGCTTGCGATCACTTGACGGGCACTCTTGCCGTTAGCATGGAAGAATAACTTTTACAATACATGCTCAATATAAACTCCCGTAATTTGCAACTACATAACTAAAGCTTATATGTAATATAGCGAAAAAAATAAGAATTTAATTTGAGAGGATCATTTGGAAGTAGTTTCATGGAAGTCAAACATCTGGAAATGAGCGAACTTATTCATAGGACCCAAGTCAGCATTCCTACCTGCTGGGATTCCCGACACCTCTTCTGATTAGCAGGCCCAGCATGACCTCAGCATTGCAGTATGACCTGCTAATCAGAAGAGGTGTCGGCGATGCCAGCGGGTAGGAATACTGGTCTTGTCGTTGACCAGGGTCCTACGCTTAGATTTGCTCATTTCTTGATGCTTGGCTTCCATGAAACCACTTCCAAATGGCTCTCATGCGCTTTGTTGTATCACTGACCAGGTCCTGCAAAGCAATTTGCTCATCTCTACAAGTAATATGTTGGTGAGATTGGCCGTACATACTTTGATAAGTGTTTCTTTGACTATAGCTTCCTATGGAAGGAAAATAAAATTAATACCATAAATCCATGTGGTTATTCTGTGATTTTAAAGTTAACATACTGCAACATCCTCCTCTGGGGTCTCCCTGCTAACACGCTCGCTCCAGTCCATCCTTAATTCTGCTGCCCGAATGATCCACCTCTCTCCTCAATACCACCCCGCTTCTCCTCTCTGCAAGTCCCTCCATTGGCTCCCAATCTTCCACCGTATCCAATTCAAACTACTAACACTGACCTACAAAGCCATCCATAAACTGTCTCCTACGTATGACTCGCCCACCCCAGGGCTATGGGACACCCGGTGCCGGGCCGGACTAGTCCGGTGGTAGTCAGTGGTGGCTGGGCCCGGCTCCGTGGCCCTGGTGGGTGTCAGTGTAATATGTGGCTTGATGAATAAAGTTTGTGTTCGTGACGCCACCTGTGGTCTGCGGCTATTAAGCCGCCGCTGCTGTGTAAGGCCTCCGGGGAGATGATATAGCAGCAATGGTGGTACTGCTCCCCACAGGTGGAGCAATGCCCGGGGCACAGTTGGTGCTTGTGAGTGTCTATGCAGCTGAAATAACAGAGGCGACTTCAAGGGTACAGTTTCAAGTTCTTTACTCACAATTCTTGTCACAGTCTTGCAGGGCCCCTTGGACTGCTGGGACCACTGTCAGGGACCTCCGCCGTTTCTGGGTGATTCAGAGAGTAAAAGCCGGTACCCTTCCCTTAAGTGTCTCTATCTTCTGCTGTCTTCCTTAGCCTTGCCTTGGTAGGTTGAACCTGGCTTGGCCTCCACAACAGCCTCCAGGCTGGGGAGTCACCTGTCGGCTGATTATCCCTTTTCTGGGGGTACTGCTGTGGGCTGTGGCCCGGGGAGTTTACAACTTTCCCTGGGCCTCGGTTTTTACTGTTTGGAGATGATTTTGCACTCCTCCGGTTTCTAGGGACCGTCCCCTGTTGCAGCTTGATCCCTCCACCGATGTTCTTGTGGAGCAGGCCACCGCAGCTCTACAACTACCCGTGGTACCTCTAGGACTACCCGTGGCCCTGGGACCCTTTCTGTTCTCTGCGTGGTGTCACCTGGACCCTCTGAGCCCCAGGATCTTCACCAGGAAGCGTCTGTTTCTTTCCTTTCAGCTCCTGACTGACTTGGAGCTTTCTTTCCGTTACTTCTTCTCCTCCTTGCCTGCCTCCAGCAGGCCTCCTCCTCCTTCCCCACTTTCTCTCATTCTCCTTCTTCAACTACATGCTGGCTCCTCACTCTCTCACTCCCTGAGGTAGACTCCCTAAACTTGACCTTCCTCTCTGTGTCTGCTCTCAGATGGCTCCTCCCACCTCCCCAATTGCCCTGTTCTACCCTATAGGAGCAGGGATGGGTCTTACGACCCCTCCCAGCATGCAGCATGGGAGGGTTGTCTGCCACTTTCCCTGGTCCCAGTGTGTTCCTAGCAATGGGTGTAGTGTGGATTTACCAGGGGACCGGAGTTCACTCTCTTCCTCTCCCAGAATGGGGCATCACACCGCTGGATGGGGTGCAATGACCTGTGGCGACGGAAGCCTCAGGGGCGCCACACGTATATCTCTGAACTAATCTCTCGCTACACTCCAAAACGTAATCTCCGGTACTCCCAAGATCTCCTTCTCTCTCATTCCCTCCTCACGCAACCGACTCCAAGACTTCTTCCGAGCATCCCCAGTCTCCTGGAACTCGCTGCCTCAACACGTCAGACTATCTACTACACTTGCAAACTTCAAACGGAACCTGAAAACTCATCTGTTTAGACCTGCCCATAATCTTCAATAACCCCACCACCGTGCGGAGCCGCCGCCCCACCACCATGCGGAGCCGCCGCCCCACCACCGTGCGGAGCCGCCGCCCCACCACCGTGCGGAGCCGCCGCCCCACCACCGTGCGGAGCTGCCGCCCAACCTTCACCCCACCTACTGTCTCCTCCCCAAAATCCTTTAGAATGTAAGCCCACAAGGGCAGGGCCCTCCACCCTCTGTACCAGTCTGTCTACTGTAACTTGTATATGTATTCTGTATGTAACCCCCTTCTCATGTACAGCACCATAGAATCAATGGTGCTCTATAAATAAATAATAATAATAAATAATAATAATAATAACATAGTTGTCCCATAATAAAGAGGCACATCCAAGCAATCTCTGCCCGGTAACATCTCATTTAGTTGCAGTACTGTTTGGGTAATTGTATTTACACCTTGCAATTTGGACTTTGGTGGCGACATAGTAATAAGTTCTATCATGATTTAAGTATTGTAAAGCAATAGAGCTGCGTTCATACAGTATATTGTTACCAAAGTGAATTTTTTCCCCGCAATTGCAACAAAAAGTGTACTATTTGCTGCCATTTTTTAAACATTCTTGCAAAAAATATTGCATTTTACCACAATTGTGGCAAAAAAAAGCACCATAGTCACAATGTTGAATCCAGAATAAGGCTAAATTCACACATCCATTTCCATATCCATCAAAAATAGACTGTTTTCATCCATTCTCATCCAGGAGAGTAGGACTATTTTTTCTCTCTTGGCATCCGTGTGCTGTCAGTGTGCTATCCGTTTTTTTCTCAGCAGCTATTAGTCATGTACAGAACCATTTACAGTGTTCTGTGCTACATGATAGTAATGTATCCATAAAAACGGACGTCACTTGGATGGTCTGTATGCCGCCCATGTGATGTCTGTTATTTTTCTCACACCCATTGACTTGTAATGGCGAGTCTCGGACTTTTTCAACAGCAAATCGCAGCATGCTACGACTTTTCGTTCATCCAGAATCTGCATGAGAAAAAAGGTGACCAACTGCTCTGCCTCATTGGCTAACATAGGTCTGAGTGCAATGTGAGATTTTCTCGCATTGCACTCGTCCGATTCATATGCTCGTGTGAGCGTACCCTTAAGGCCCCGTCACACACAGCGACGTATATAACGATATATCGCCGGGATCACGGATTCCGTGACGCACATCCGGCATCGTTAGCGACGTCGTTGCGTGTGACACGCACGAATGACCGTTAACGATGGAAAATACTCAACCAATCGTCCATCGTTGACACATCGTTACTTTTTAAAAAATCATTGATTGTTGAGGACGCACATTGTTCATCGTTTCCGAGTTAGCACACATCGCTACATATGACACCTCGGGAACGACGAACTGCAGCTTACCTGCGGCCGCCGGCAATGAGGAAGGAAGGAGGTGGGCGGGATGTTACGGCCGCACATCTACGCCCCTCCGCTTGTATTGGGCGGCCGCTTAGTGACGCCGCTGTGACGCCGCACGAACCGCCCCCCTTAGAAAGGAGGCGGTTTGCTGGCAACAGCGACGTCACTAGCACGGTAAGTCCCGTATGACGGCTCCGAACGATATTGTGCGCCACGGGCAGCGATGGGGGTGGGTGCTTTCACCAGCGACATCGCTAGCGATATTTCTGCGTGTAGCACACCCTTTAGGCTCTCTCTCCTGTGGAATGTAAGCTCTTATGGTCAGTGGCGTCCTCACTCTCTCTCTTGCTTGTAGAGTGTAAGCTCTTATGGTTGGCAGGGTCCTCTCTCTTCTGTAAAGTGTAAACGCTTTTGGACAGCATGGATCTCTCTTTCCTGTGGAATGTAAGCTCTTACAGTCAACAGGGTCCTATCTCTCTTTTCTGTGGAGTGTAAGCTCTTATGGTCAGCAGTGCACTCTCTCTCTCTCTTTCTTCTGTAGAGTGTAAGTTCTTATGATCAGCAGTGCACTCTCTCTCTTCTGTAGAGTGTAAGCTCTTATGGTCAGCAGTGTCCTCTTTCTCTCTTCTGTAGAGTGTAAGCTCTTATGGTCAGAGGGGTCCTCTCTCTCGCCTGTAGAGTGTAAGCTCTAATGGTCAGCGGGGTCTTCGCTCTCTCTCCTGTGGAGTGTAAGCTCTTATGGTCAGTGGGGTTCTCCCTCTCTCTCTCTTCTGTAGAGTGTAAGTTCTTATGATCAGCAGGGTCCTCTCTCTCTCTCTCTCCTGTAGAGTGTAAGCTCTTATGGTCAGTAGGGTCCTCCCTCTCTCTCTATCTCTCTCTCTTCTGTAGAGTGTAAGCTCTTATGGTCAGCAGTGTCCTCTCTCTCTCTTCTGTAGAGTGTAAGCTCTTATGGTCAGCGGGGTCTTCGCTCTCTCTCCTGTGGAGTGTAAGCTCTTATGGTCAGTGGGGTTCTCCCTCTCTCTCTTCTGTAGAGTGTAAGCTCTTATGGTCAGTAGGGTCCTCCCTCTCTCTCTATCTCTCTCTCTTCTGTAGAGTGTAAGCTCTTATGGTCAGCAGTGTCCTCTCTCTCTCTTCTGTAGAGTGTAAGCTCTTATGGTCAGAGGGGTCCTCTCTCTCTCCTGTAGAGTGTAAGCTCTAATGGTCAGAGGGGTCTTCTCTCTCTCTCCTGTAGAGTGTAAGCTCCTATGGTCAGTGTGGTCCTCTTTCTCCTGTAGAATGTAAGCTCTTATGGTCAGTGTGGTCCTCTCTCTCTCTTTCTCTCTCCTGTAGAGTGTAAGCTCCTATGGTCAGTGGTGTCCTTGCTCTCTCTCTCTCCTGTAGAGTGTAAGCTCTTATGGTCAGTAGGGTCCTCTCTCTCTCTTCTGTAAAATGTAAACTCTTATGGTGAACGTGGAGCTCTCGTTCCTGTAGAGTGTAAGCTCTTATGGTCAGTGGCGTCCTTGCTCTTTCTCTTGTAGAGTGTGAGCTCTTATAGTCAGCATGGATCTCTCTTTCCTTTGGAGTGTAAGGTTTTATGGGCAACAGGGTCCTCTTGCTCTCTCTTCTGTAGAGTGTAAGTTCTTATGGTCAGTGAGGTCCTGTCTCTCTCTTGCCTGTAAAATGTAAGCTCTTATGATCAGTAATGTTCTCTCTCTCTCCTCTCCACCATGTGTATTTTCTGAGCAATTATAAGATTTCCAGTATTGAGATCCAAAGTGAATATATTTTCTGTAAACCTAATTTTTTGGGAAGATTTGGCAAAGTCAGATTTCAAAAGAGCCGTTCATCTCTAGTTCCTATAGACTTTGATGATGGCGGAGTCTGATCTGTAAAGAGGATGATAATAGGACATGAGCCTCATGGATGGGACAGACGGTTCCGTTTTTAACACTGATGTGTGCATGGATCATTGAAACTTTATAGGTCAGTATTCTGTTGAAGAAAAAAAAACAGACAGCACACGGATGTGTATAACCGATGTGTGAATGTGGCTTTGGACATTACAGACAATCCTAAGAAAAGAAACAATTACTAAGGACCCACAAGTTGTTGTGTTCCTGCCTATGATGGACGTTTATGTAGATTTCAAATAAAACATGAAATTTAAAGAGATAACCGAATACTGGACATTATTTTTAATTTCTGCACAGCTATGCAGTACAGTATACACAGTTGAGCAAAAGGGTAACAATGTTTTGAACTTGTGACTGTCAAGCTCCATATCGCACCATCCACTCTTCAAGTGTGAGACGACCTTCATTTTATAGACAATTATCTTGGCTATCTCATACATGAATTTGACTTGCAAGTATTTAGCACATGATTAGTTATGCAGATTGTTGTCATAACACTGCATTGTTACTGTTTTGCTCCTGGTGGTGGAAAAATCTTTATCTTCCTATAAACTCTATATTGAAACCTGTTCTCACATTCCCTAATAGCTCAGGGTGTTATTAGGTTGATTCTTAAATGAAAGGTCATTGGTTCGAATCGAGGAGCCGCCATGAAGGTTTCCAAGAAAAGAGAAACAGCCACATCCAGCTCATCGATAGCGACTTCTCAACCAAGAAAATTACCAAACTGCATCATGTGAGGCCATGACAGATGGAAGAATATGAAAAGAAGTCCATCCATCTATTCAAAATCCAGGAGGTGAATGTCCAAGCAAAATATCGAAGTCAACAAGTCGGCTCATCACAAGGTCTATCAGGTCTGGAGGGACAAATACAGCAGAGGAGGCGGCTCGTATACTTAGGAATAGTGAGACCACAAACGTCCATGTAAGCACCGTGCAACGCACATTACACAAGTCTGGAAAGGTGGCCCGAAAAAAGGTGAAGCTTCGACTTCAATATCATCATGAGAAGCGTCGGCTCGAGTTTGCAAAAAAGTACGAAAAGTGGAGAATAAAAGATTGGAAACAGGTGACTTGGAGCGATGAGACGAAAGTCAATAGACGTCTCTGATGGGGCAAATGGACTCGAAGAAACAAGGGAAAAAAGGGCTAACGGAGAAACTGAAGGAACTGTCAGGTTCAGTGGAGGAAACCTGATGATGTGGGGTTGTTTCACAGCCAAAGGCGTTGGATACTTGACCAGGATCAATGGTGGTCTCAATGCTGACCTGTATATGAGTATCCTACAGGACGAGTTATTTTGAACACTCGAGTACTATGGGTATGAAAAGGACGACATAGTGTTCCTGCAGGACAACGACCCGAAGCATACGGCGAGATTGATGAAGAAAAGGTTCAATGACAATGAAGTAGAGGTGCTGGATTGTCCCCACAGTCTCCAGACCTCAACACAATCGAACACTTTTGGGTATAGTTGAAGAAAAAGCTGTATACATCCCCAATTGAGTCAACCAGTATACACCAAAATTGGGAACGTGAACAAGAGACCTGGGATCAGATTTCGGTGGAGACATGCTTGATATGATCAAGAGCATGTCCGGAAGGATTCAAGCCTAAAGGTGGCTTTACAAAATACCAACAAAATAATGAAAATTAAAATTTTGATTTTTAGGAGCAAAATAATAACAATGCAGTGGCAGGACAAGAATCTGCATAACTAATCATATGCTAAATACTTGCAAGTCAAATGTATGTATGAGATAGCCAAGATGATTGTCTATAAAATGAAGGTAAAGCTGTAGTGGATGGTGAGATATGGAGCCTGAAAATCAAAAGTTCAGAACATTGTTACCCTTTTGCTTGTCGGTGTATAGCTGCATTTTTATGCCTAATTGTGCATCAGTCCTTATTGGTATCAGGTATACACAGTTGTAGTCAGAAACTATTTTACACCATGGCCCACAAGCTTAAAATACAGGTTGCCATGGGCAACTAACCCAAGATTTCTAATGGAGGCCAGGCCATATCAATGTTACTTTGCATGAAAAATTCAAATCTATCTATGTATTTTACTTGAAGAGGACCAGTAAAAAGCACATAACTTAGTCTTGGCACCTCGTTATTTCTGAGGTTTGGTCCTTATTTTTTTCACTCAGGACATCTGTGTATTAGGTGTCAGTCTAGTCCCACTTCTATCTCCTCTTTGTCACCTTGACTGGAAGAGGTCTCCACATATAAAGACCCCCTGTGATCTTCCTAATTTTCTGCATTCAGGAAGACCCCATAATGCTGATTTGCACAGCGGCAAGCCATTAGAAGGGCATACAAAGCCTGAAAACCCTTCCCACTCAATTAGGATGCATTTAAACAGCTGGGTGATGTGTGTGGGGCAGTAATGGAGGATCTGCTTCCTCTTCTATAGTTTAACCCTTTAACCTTTTTTTGCTTTTATCATTAGATTGTGTTCCTATTGTATTAGTCTGACTCATTATTCAAGTTACTGTAATGAGTCCGGCTACTGTTAGGCAGGGTCAACCCATCAATCCATCCATCTATCTCTCTATCGATCTATCCAACTATCTATCCAACTATCTATCTATCTTTTTTTTCGTGAGACCTTATCCAGATTAGGGATGTGGCTGTTGGATGGGAGACCTGAGAACTTGGCATTTATGGCACTTATTTTGATTATCTGGTCTGGCGTGGCAACATCTTGACATCATGCCTTGCCGGCTGTTGTAAAGGGGAGCCATGGATGTTATCAGATAAGAGATGGTTTGCAGGACTCACATCCTATGGCCATAGATCACCAACTTGACTTCTTTACCGGGTCCTGCAAATTGATGTGCACCAAATCTGATTAATATCTGTAATGTGTCGACCTATTGAAAAGGGTCTACTATTTTTATAATAAAAATGGGCCCATAAGGATATTAAAACAACAGGTAATGGTTAGTCATCTACTGGACCTCTATGGTAGCCTGTGTCTCCTGCCAGTCTTTTTGCTTCCTCTTCCTTCACATGACTGCTGACACCAATTAGTGGTCACTGACTGACACAGCCTTTATATTCAGTCAATGTCAGAAGAAGCAAGCTCTCTTATGGCTGAGAAGAAATGTGTTGACTTCTACCAATCACGTGATGTCACCCAATGGAAGACAAATTGAGGAGACTATCAGGGAGCACAGGTAGAGATGAGCAGACCTGTGAAAGTTCGGGTAGGCAAGATCATCCAGACTTTAGATAAAGTTTGGTTTGGGACCCAAACGTGACCTGAACCCCAATGGAAGTTACGAATTGAGCAGTTCGGCTCTCTGTCTACATGCAGCCATCCATAAACAGGACACTTCCAGGGGACGGTGAGCAGGGTTTTTCCATTTTTATGGGGGAGGGAGATAGGAACACTACATCCGATAACGCTCTTGTTACCCCAGAGCCAGCAATTCAAGCACTGCAAGTGGTTCACACTAGGCTGAGCATCGAGTGTACCTGAGCACAGCGATGCCTACTCGAATGGTTTGAATACGTAAAGCACCCGAGCTCTGTTGTCTTTTTATAAAGTTGTATTCGATACAGCCAATGAACACCGAACCTCGGGTTTTCTCATCTCTAAACACAGTCAATGGTGCACAATTTCTGGGGACATCTCCCCACTGATCACCAAATTATCATCTATCCTGTAGAAAGATGATAACTTGTTTGCACAGGACAATCCCTTCAAGTTCAATTCAGTAGACCCTCTAAAGGGCCCGTTACACGTGTCGATATTTCGTGCGATCGCACCCGCCCCCATCGTTTGCGTGGCACGGGCAATTTGTTGCCCGTGTCGCACAAAGTCGATAATGCCCGTCACACGTACTTACCTCCCGAACGACCTCGCTGTGGGCGGCGAACATTCACTTCCTGAAGGGGAAGTTCGGCGTCACCGCGATGTCACACAGCGGCCACCCAATAGAAGCGGAGGGGCAGAGATGAGCGGGAGGGATAAGCGTCCTTCCTTCCCTTCCGCATTACCGGCGGGACGCAGGTAAGCTGTGTTCGTCGTTCCCGGGGTGTCACACGGAGCGATGTGTGCAGCCTCGGGAACGACGAACAACCTGCATCCAGGAAATTGATCGATATTTTGAAAATGAACGACGTGTCAACGAGCAATGATAAGGTGAGTATTTTTGCTCGATCACCGTTGCTCGTAGCGGTCACATGCTACGATATCTCTAACGATACCGGATGTGCGTCACTATCGACGTGACCCCGACGACATATCGTTAGGTATATCGTAGCATGTAATGAGCCCTTTAGGGCTTTGGTAGTGTAGCACTAATCTGAAAACTTTATAGCATATGTTGATTACATTTTTTGTGCTTTGTTTTTTATTCCCTCATTTTCCACTCGTTAACATTTTAATTTTCTATCAAACCGTGAAGATATATCATAAGCCAGCAATATAATCTGTCCTAATTGTTAATTGGATAATGAATAGTTGGTAATAGGTGATGGGTGAATAGTAACCATTCGTGTTCGGATAATGCTTACCGAATACCGAAAACTATTACAGTATTCGTTCCGACATAAAAAAATGACGTTCCTGTGGCTGCTCTCCACCCCTCCGCTTTAATTGGACGCCTGCTGTGTGACGTCACTGTGACGGCGCACGAACCTCCCCCTTAAGCGGGCTTTACACGCTACGATTTCGCTACAGCAATCTCGTTGGGGTCACGGATTTTGTGACGCACATCCGGCCGCTGTAGCAATGTCGTAGCGTGTGACTTCTAGGAGCGATTTTGGATCGTTGCAAAAACGTCCAAAATCGTTCCTCGTTGACATGGGGGTCCGCTGCCAGTTATCGCTGCTGTCGCAGGGGCGAAGTTGTTCCTCGTTCTTGCGGCAGTGCACATCGCTACATGTGACGCCGCAGGAACGAGGAACATCTCCTTACCTGCCTCCGGCCACAATGCGGAAGGAAGGAGGTGGGCGGGATGTTACGTCCCGCTCATCTCCGCCCCTCCGCTTTCATTGGGCGGCCGCTTAGTGACGTCGCTGTGACGCCGAACGGAACGCCTCCTTAGAAAGGAGGCGGTACGCCGGTCACAGCGACGTCGCTATGCAGGTAAGTATGTGTGACGGGGGTGCCAGATTTTGTGCGCTACGGCCAGCGATATGCCCGTTTCGCACAAACGATGGGGGTGGGTCGCATGCTAGCGATATCGGGCCGAATAACGCAGCATGTAAAGCCACCCTTAACGAAGAGGTTGTTCGTCGCCCACACCGACGTCGCTAGGAAGGTAAGTACGTGTGACTAGTGTTAGCGATATTGTGCGCCACGGGCAGCAATTTGCCCGTGACACACAAACGACGGGGGCGGGTACGCTCGCTAGCAATATCGCTGCGTGTAAAGCCCCCTTAAAGCCTTATTTTCACTTTTTTTTTTTTTACCAAATACAGAGTGAAAAATATTAATTTGTGAAGCTATACACATATCCCAGGTTTTATACAGAAGTACAGAAGTATATTAACAATTATAGTTGCATGATGATAAGAATGAGATGTGTTATTGTAAGTTCAAAAGTATTCGACATTCGTCTTAATCAATGATCAGCCGCAACTCAACCACAAAGTGGATCTTGTACAATTACCGAGTGCTGCGGAGCAGAGGACATAAAAATCACCATGTACCACTGACGCCATAACTTCAGAGTTCAAACCTCCACTGGTAACATCAGCACAAACACTGCGCCCGCCAGGAGCTTCATGGCCGAGCAGCTGAATTCAGCCAAACATCACCAAGAACAATGCTAAGCAGTGTCAGAGTGGTGTAAAGCCACCACCACTGGACTATAGCGGAAATGTGCTCAGATCAGTGATGGATCACATGTTTCCAGAATTGAAGAAATGGCGAGTCCGGCCATGTCCTTCAACATCAAAGTCTGACCTCATAAATGCAAATGCTCTTCTGAATGAATGGGCAAAAATTCCCAAAGACCTCCAAAATCTTTTAGAAATGCTTTCAAGCAGAGTGGAAACTGTTATAGCTGCAACCATGTTAACCCCTTCACGACATCAGCCGTATATTTACTGTAGCATGCGAGGTGAAGACATAGAAGGATTGAAATTTCCTGCTGGCATTGCCCTAGCTGTGCAGATTGATGTCATAGTGGTCTTCAGTAAAATGGCGCCGATGACACTGAGAAATCTATGCATGCCCGTTTTCCAGAAGATTGCCTAGAGATCAATTTGTGCAAGTTGTGGCTAGCATGGTGCCAGAGCGTATGCTAAATAAGGATGAAGACAAGACACCATGGGGCAGTGGAGGGGCCGGAACAAAGCTGAAGACCCTTCCACCAGTCCTGCCCCAATGCACAAAGATATGACTGAAAAAAAAGAAATCTGTTTCGTATATTTTCTTTAATCTGTGTTAAAAGTTTTAACACAGATTAAAGAAAATATACGAAACAGATTTCTTCAAGTCAGGTACCATTGTATTCAGAATGACAGCGCCAATATGGCCCTGTCTGTACTTTACTTAGTAAAATGCTGCTGACAGGATCTTTAAACAACAGTGTCGAGGTGTGTGACGAAAGTCAAAATCCAAGATGGCACCCACCCCCTCTAATATATACCAGCTGCCTTTTACCTCAACACAGCCAGAAATTAACAGAGGGCTAGAGCCAGCAAAAGGGAGCTGGTGCCATCTTGGAATCTGAGATGACACAACCAGTGCTTAGTAGAAGGGCAGCTCCAGCACAAGAAGCTGGTGCCATCTTTGAAATCACGGGGACGCAGTCAGCAGGCATCTAACAAAGGGGATGTCAAAAACACAGGGAGCAGGTTCCATCTTTGAACCTTTAAATTAGATTGGAGATAGCCAATACTTTGCATAGGTTCTGGAAAACAACAAAAGGGAGCAGGTTCCATTTTAGAACAGATGCAACCAATACTTAGCATAGGGAGCAGTCTATCTTGGACTCTGAAGTACATGACAGCGCCCTTAGCTCTACAACCCAGGGACAGCGCTGTTAGGCCATGTGCGCACGTTGCATTTTGAGCTTCAGCGTTTTAATGCAAAATTGCATGCGTTTTGATTTCCAGGCAAAGTCTATGGGAAATAGGCATATTTTGTGCGCACAATGCTTTTAAAAACACTGCGTTTTTGGTGTCAAAAATTTGTCAAAATCTCTGAGTTTAAAGAAGCAACATGACAATTGTTTTTGCCATTTTGGCAGCGTTAAGTCAATGAGAATCATCTAAACGCATCCTAAAAGAAATTTGTAGCGTTTTACATGCTTTTTTGATGCTAAACGCATGCTTTTTTTGTCAGAATCAAAGCATGCGTTTTTGGCATTATAGTGAGGTCAAGAGGTTTCCATTTGCCCACACATCCATTCCTACTTTAAAAAATGAGTCAAACAATACTGTGAGGTAGCACGGTCGGCTGCGTAGCAGAAGACACGGGATCCAGGCATTAAGGTTCACAGCACACGGTTTAATGTCCAAACAAAAGTCCATAACAAAAATACATGTGCCTCTCAAGCAGAAAACTCAGGGAGTTCTGTTCACTCCCTCACTCCCGGCACACCTGCCCTTGTTCCTGAATCTATTTATCCCTCCCTTCAGCCTGTAGGGAAAACAGCATTAACCCTATAGTGGATTATCATGGAGTGAGCACAACCGGGGCGAGACATACCGGCCGTCATAGATAACCCCGGTCACAGTCTCACATACCCCCCCCCCTCAGTTCAAGCGTGCGGGGTTGAACTCCAGCCATCAAACACGGGCCGCGGGACAAGGCATCGGCGTTGCCCTGCAACCTACCGGCCCGGTGTTCAACCGTAAACCGGAAGTTCTGCAGAGAAAGGAACCACCGGGTAACCCGGGCATTCCGTTCCTTGGCGGACCTCATCCAGACCAGTGGAGAGTGATCCGTCACCAAGCGAAACTGCCGTCCCAGCAGATAATAGCGTAGGGACTCCAAGGCCCACTTGATCGCCAGGCACTCCTTCTCCACTACGCTATAATTCCGCTCGGGAGGGGTGAGCTTCCTACTCAAGAAGGTGACGGGGTGTTCCTCCCCCTGAACCACCTGAGAC